>NC_140931.1:38673968-39358968 GCF_014529385.1 Adiantum capillus-veneris
AATCCACAAATTTGGACTCATGGGTGGCATATTCTAAAAGACCCTCCTGCTTCAAGTCTCTCAACTTGTCCCACAACTTTTCTGAAGTGGTACCTCCCCCAAAGCGCCACTTAAAAGCGGTTTTTAAGGGTTCCCAATCATCCTTGGTTGCTCGTGGAAGTGCATTGTACCATGATCTAGCTTCTAGCTTCATGAGATGCTTAAAGATTCTAACCCGGGATTCATCCGTATCTTTGTTGCTCACTAAACATGCTACTTCAAAGTCATCTAGGAAGTCTGTTACCAAATCCTCCCCCTTCTTTCCTTTAAATGTTGGAAATGCTACACTTGCCATGATTACTGAGAGAGAGCTAGAAAGACACACTTTTTAACTCACAAAAGTTTTTTTCTTCTTTACAAGGAGGCGTTGAGGGCGAGATTTTTGAAATGGGGCCTCTAAACCCAAACCAATGGGCCTACCCTCACAAAATGTTCGTAAAGAGGTACGCACACTACTTGGGCACCACCTTCTTTTGGGAGTGGAGAAGGAAACCAATAAAAAATAACACTTGCACTCACCCACTCAAGCAACACACTTTGAAAACCCCCTTACTCTATATACACTTTGGACACTTGAACACCATCAACGATTATGCAACCCAATGCCGTGCATCAAAATGAAATATGCAATTTGTGGAATAGCATTCACCTTCTCCCCATAAGAATACCCATAATACATCCAAACACTTTCTCTCTCAAGCACTCATCAAAAAATCATGCGCACAAGACTTGCCTCTCAAACACACAAGAGAATCACTTACATCAAACTAACACACTTTGCATAGAGAGCTCATCTCCATCTATGCAATGTCGTGACACAAATAAAATCACCATGAGAGGTAGCCACATGCATATGTAACGAAGCAAAAGAGAGTTGGAGTGAGAAATTTCTTTAGACCAATTGAATAAGTGTGGAGAAACAAACCAATGGTAAATTGAGAATAGAACACTTACTTGATTTTTCGCACACCTTTTAAGGGGAGGACAGACGCTGGCTAACCATCACGAATTGCGACACTTGAAAGTTTTGAAGATGATTTCATGATCATTGACATAACCATGAGAGAGATCATGATGTATTTACAAGTTATTGAGGTGCTACAAATGATTTATTGGGCTGATGGAGTAAGAGATTGTAGAATGGAAAGAGTGGAGAATAGAGTTGCACTTCCTCCAAAGAGGAGGGTTAGGAGGGAGGGTGTGAAAGAGGGAGAGTTGGGGTTTTCTCTACTATTGATCAAGAAACAACATGAAGTTGAAAATATAGGTGTGTGTCCTTGAGTCTCTCCAAGGGGGGCTATTTATAGTTGTGTAGGAGTGGGATTATGCTACACTTAATTAGAGTAAGTGATTAGACCTAATTAAGTGTCCTTTGACCACTCATTGAATATTGGACATAAAAGGGACTATTTATTTACCAAAAATATCATTTTGGACCGTGAAGGCTCCATAGGGGTGCATAATGTAGGTGGGCCCCACCATGAGGCCCTACGGGTGGCTGCTGCGGGGTATCTCAACTTGTCTGTCTTGGCATTTAGAAAGCATCTTTAGGTTGGTCCCATCACATGCAAGTGACCTTGAACACTCATTGCTCTTCTAGAAGATGAGTAGGGGAAAAATAAGATCTCACCCTCTTGATTTACTTGATTTACAGTTCCCTTTTGCTGCGAATCTGACAGATTTACACTATTTTGACCATAACTTTTTACCTGTAGCTCGGAATGACACGCTTCAAAAGGCAAAATTGACCTTCTCAACATGTTTGATATGAATTTGGACTATTCTTCACGCCCATGCACCAAGGAATTCGGTTTGGAAGGTCCACACTAGGCTAGGGAACCTTTTGCTTCCAAGTCTTCTTGTATGGGCCCTTTGCTTGTATGCATCCAAGGGGAATCATGCTTTTTCAAAAGGCTATGATGCTTAAACAAATAGAGGAGGGCCCAATATTATTTGCTTGTGAAAAGAATATACAATTGGAGTCTTTTTGAAAGGAGAGAAACTATATGTATATTCTTAAGAGATATTGGGCCACCTATGTAGGGGGCATAGAAGACTTGTAGAGAGGGACCATAATCTTTGGTAAAGACAAGTGGAGAGTTGATTTCCATGGGAATTTATCTATATGAGGTGGAAGATGGATATATTATTTTTCTACTACTAATTCACAAGAGGTAAGAAAGTTTGGGGGTATATAGTTGGTTATTGGATGCTTATTCTATTTACAAAGCAAAAAGAAAAGGGTGGTAATATAAATATATGACTAAGGTGACATTTTTGGGAAGAGTATAATGTATGTGTCACCACAAAGGTTAAACGAAGAGGGGGAATTTACTCTAGATAACTTATTAGCGTAGAAAAATATATACACATATGAGGAAGAGGACGTTGAGTAGGCTGACAAATGTTGCAAAAAGATGGTTACCATTTTATGCCACTCATATTAGCCCTCCCCCAAGCCTAGAGATATTTATATCTTTAGGAGGACGGTGTTGCTTCTTTTTCTTCTTTTTTTTTTTCCTTTTTTTGTCATTTTTCTTTTTCCACTTTTTTTTTTCAATAGGAGGAGTGTCATGCACTCTTTTACTCCATTAGACATGCTTTTCATCACCTCAATCCCATAAATCGGAGATGGGAGGGTTGCCTTGGGTATGTTCAGATTCCAAGGCTGGTTCTTCTTTGCACATCAAATCTTTAAAAATAGGTGGAGCATTTGCCAAGCCGAAGGGAGCCATGTCAATTTGGAGCTTAGACGATGTAGGCAGGTGACTGCCTATCAACGGGTTGATACGTTGAAAGTAGGGCTTTAATCTCCATCCATTGACTCTGGTCTTGTGGAGTTTTCCTGATAAATCTGCTAATCTTTAACTACCATTCCCAAACTTTGTTTTTATTATGAAAGGTCCCTCCCATCTTTGCAAAAACGTTTTGTCGAGTCGAGTATCAAGTCGGTTATCATAGCGAAGAACCAACATACCTTCCTTCAATCCTTTCCCCTTGAGCTTCTTGTTGATTTTATCCCTTTGGCTTGTCGCTTTGGTGATGTAGTGATCAATGGACTCTTCTCTATCTAGCTCAAGTCGTTGGAGATCTAAGATCCTTTCATGTAGAACCTCTTTTGGTTTTTTTGCCACTCTTGCAAGAACGCGCAAGCTTGAGAGCTCTACCTCAATGGGGAGAAGTGCCTCCTGTCCATAAACTAGATGAAAAGGGGTGAATTGGGTAGATACCTTGAAAGATGTCCTATACGCCCAAAGAGCAGCCGTCAAATGGAGATCCCAATCATTAGGCCGGTCCACAACCTGCTTAGAAATGATCTTACATATCATTCCATTCACTTTTTCCACCAATCCATTGCATTGAGGATAGTAGGGTGTGGAATGCAGGTGTTTCACTTTTAACCTCCTCAAGAGATCATTCAGAAGGTCAGCCCTAAAACCCGGCCCTCGATCTGATAAGATTTCTAGGGGTGTTCCAAACCTACTACAAATATGATCAAAAATAAACTTTGATACCTCTTCAGTTGTGATTCGGGTTGTGCTTGTTGCTTCCGCCCATCGTGTCATATAGTCAACACCCATGATGATGAAAACCTTCCCTGTAGAAGTACGAGGTAGGGGACCCATTGCATCCACACCCCACTTTTCAAAAGGGCCATAAGATATTATTGGGACTCGAGGCTCATATGTTAGTCGTCTATCCCCAGCAATTTGGCAGGGCTTACATGCCTTACACCAATATTGGACATCACGATGTAAGCTCAGCCAAATAAACCCTGCTTGTAAAATCTTCCTACTTGTAATATCTTGAGAAAAGTGACCACCACAGACATCATCATGACATGAAAGAAGAATTTTCTCTATCTCTTGCACACTTGGTACTCTCCTCAAGACCAAATCTTTCGCTTTGTGATATAAATCATCCCCGATCAACTGGTAAGGTGTGGCCTTCTTAACTAGTCTATGTCTTTGCACCTTGTCTAAGTGTTTGGGACACTCACCTGCTTGTAGAAAGAAGATAATGTCTTTTAGCTCCTCTTGACCTTGATATTTGGGTTCATATAGTTTCACACCTCCTACCGCCATTTGAAGCTTTTCATTTGCGAGTAAGTCTGCTTCCTTGTTATGAGTTCTCACAATGTGTTGTACCTGTGTTGCTTTAAAGACCTTCATCAAAGCTCTTACACTACTAAGCCACTCAAACAATGTACGATTCTTGCACCTCCAAGTCCCTTGGATTTGCCTGACCACTAGCAAAGAATCACCTTTTATAATAAGTGTTTGTATGCCTAATTCTTTGCATTCTTCTAACCCAAGGGTTAGAGCAGCATACTCAGCCTCATTGTTAGAGTGAACACTGGGTAGAGTGATACCTTTTCTAACCATTACCTCCTTTTGTGGGTTCAAAATGATGATTCCCCCTGCTGCTTTGTCTTGTTGGCGTTGATAAGCTCCGTCAAAGCATAAAGTATGGGCATTATCAATCTCCTTTACTTTGAACTGTTTTGAGCCTTCCTCTCTTTGTAGTCGTGATCCTTCCCTTTCTCTCACTTTGTAGGTGAGAATGTCTGCAAGTCCTGCTCTTGTGCTATCTTCTACAAGGAAAGTGTATTCAAATTCTTGGAGTTCAAGCACCCACTTTGCTATTCTAGATGAGAGGCTCATGTGTTGTACTACATATGGTAGATTGTGCTCTAAGGTGAGAAAAACAAATGGCACAGGGAGAAGATACGATCGAAACTTCCTTACCGCAAACAAGATTGCAAAGACCACTTTCTCCATTTCAGTGTATTCCTTCTCGGCCGGAGTCATCACCTTGCTTGCAAAATAGATCGGCCTCATGTATGATGTTTTAGGATCTTTTTGCATCAAAACAACACCAATTGCTTCGAAACCTACACTTGGAGTGACATAGTAGGTCTCCTTTGGATCTGGTGGCATTAGGATTGGGAGAGAGCTAAGAATGCCCTTCACTTCCTCAAAACATTTTGCATGTTCCCTCCACCATTCAAATGTAGATTGGCTTGCCAACCTATGCAAAGGGGCGATGGCTTCTGCTAGGAGATGGATGAAGCGAGACATGTACCTCACTTTGTGGTTGAAGGTCATTAGCTCCTTAGTTGTTGTTGGTGGAGATAATGACAAAAGGGCCTCTACTTTAGAGGGATCCACTTGAATTCCTTGTGAAGAAACCACATGGCCTAGAAAAACCACCTGAGATTCACCGATATGACACTTCTCTGGGTTGAGTTGTCCCCCAAATTGATGGAGCCTCTTAAGCCCCTCTTCAACCTTTTGGCAATGAAGTGATCTACAACTATAAATACAAAAATCATCCATAAAGACTCTTATGGATTTTCCAAAGAATGGCTGAAATACAAATATTGTGAATCTCATGAAGGTGCTAGGAGCATTGGTGAGCCCAAAAGGCATTACTCTGAATGCAAAACATCCCCAAGGTGTGATGAAGGTGGTTTTTGGTTGGTCCTCTTCTGCTATTCTAATTTGAAAATATCCTGAATACCCATCACACACAGTGTAGCATTCGTGACCTGCTACTTCATTCAAAATTTCATCTTGGAAAGGGAGAGGGAAGTGGTCCCTCTTTGTCGCAGCGTTGAGGGGTTTGTAATCCACGCAGACCCTCCACTTACCATTCTTCTTGGGAGTGACTACAATAGGTGATACCCATTCGGAGTTGGATACTGGATAGATGAAGCCAGCCTTCAAGAGTCGATTCACTTCTTGTAGGAGAGCCTTTTGTTGCACAGATCCTAGTCACCTTAACTTTTGAGCCACGGGTTTGGTCCCTGGTTTCAAGTCAATTCTATGCTCTATTACATCTACACCTCTTATTTGTGAGTAGTCAGTGATAAACAAATTGGGATACCTCCTTAACATATTGATGTAGGATCTCTTCTCCTCACAAGTAAGATCTTTTGCAAGCATCTTCTCAAATCCTTCTTCAAGGTGGTGGCATCTTTTATCCCCTCGTGTGTGATTTTCTGTTGGCTTTTCTTCTACTGGAACATCTTGAGTGTTGGCGTTGAATACAATTCCCATTACCTCCAAAGAAGAATCCTCTTCACTGGTTGATGCACTGGTTGATGCTTCCTCATCACTTGAGTAAGGACTCTCCTCCTCGCTGTCTTCATCTGCCGTGGTTTCATAGTTGATATCTAGTTGCTTTCCTTCTCGTCAATCATACACCACCGGTTGAACCTTCTTAAGAATCAAACGACCACTTCCCCATTTTTGATCTGCATTCACAGCAATGAGCCAAGGCCTCCCTAGGATGATGGGATAGCCCTCCCCCTTAGCTGGCATGACATACATATCCACTCGTGCATCTATGTTACATACAGAGACTTTTACATTTTCAATGATCCCCAAACACTTCACACTTGAGTTGTTGGCTAGCCTAGCTTGACAATTAGAGGACTTTGTAATTTCAAGCCCTAACCTGTTCATTGATTTTTCCGTGATCACACACATTTGAGCTCCACCATCAACATATACATTAGACACCTTTTTACCCCTTATGTAAGCATCCACAATGGGTTCCACATCTTTTTGTAGCTTTGAGGCCACAACCTTAATGGAAGGATTTGCTTTCTTTTTTGGAATTCTTGTACTTACCAACTTTGGCCATTGCCTTCTTACTTTGGCTGATAGCTGTAGAAGTTGAGGCCATGAAATGTTTGGCTTTTGGGTTTGTAAATCCTCCAGGATGTTGTAGGGCTCTAGCTCCTTTCCCAATGGGAAGTCGTTGATACCAATTTCCCTTCGCCTTGATCTTTTCTTCCTGCTACTTTCAGCTTCTTCCATCTTTGACTTCTTCTTCTTGTCCCTTCTGGCTGAATTTGTTCCTTCATTTCTCATGTCTTCATCCTTATCATGTGCTCTTGTGCGTTTTTCTGCCGGCATAACATCAAAGTTTAGAGTATGCTCATCTATTACCTCTTCCAGCTTGATGATGTTGACTCCTCTTTCTTCCTCCTCATGTGGGACGGGAGGTATATTTGCTGGTGGTGGTGGTTGACGAAGGATTTGTGGGCCTTGAGCTTGTTCTTGCTGCACAGTGAGAGGAGGCGGTCTGGGGGGATATATGTCTCCCGGAAGTCGCCTTGGATGTGGACAATTGTACATGCCATGGCCCATTTCATTGCAATTCCAACATCACAACTCTTGAGCTTGTCTTCATTGATTGCGATTCCCTTCTCTTGGTTGTCGTTGTTGAGGTAGGCCTTGTACTAGATTCAGAGTGAGGTTCTCAAGCTGTTGAGTTAGCCTTTGTAAAACCTCTTGTTGAGAGTTATCTCCTATTTGTGAAGATTGTGCAAGAGGGGCCCTAATTGGTGCTTCCATGGTTTGTGAAGACTCCCTCTCACTCACTTCATTCAAACCCCTTGCTCTATGTGCTTGGAAGTGTAGTTTTCTAAACTTGATGATGGCTACCTCACATGCTTCTTCGAAGGTGGATGGGAATTTTAGCTCTACTTTAGCCTTTAAAAGTGGATACAAGCCAACTATGAATCTCTCTTTTTTTAGAAAGTTAGGTGCACCACCATGATTTTCTAATGTAGCCTCCCACCTACCCCATAGATTGACAAAGGTTGCTTCATAAGAGGGATAGTCTTCAAGTGATACCTGCTTATGTCCAATAAGACATTTCCATAGTCCTTCAGAAGTATCACCTTGCCCTAACTTGGAGAGGAAGCTTGCTCGTAGTCTCTCCCAATTGGACTTGATTTGGGGTTGCAAGGTCTCATACCATGCTTTAGCTTCTGCTTTTAGAACCAACGGGAAGGCTCGTAGCTTTACTTCCTCTTCATCTCTCCCGGATATGAGATGTGCCATCTCCAAGTTGTCAAGAAACTCTTGCGCATCTTCCCCACTTCTTGCATAGAACGTGGGAAAAGAACTTGACATTTTGTTTAGACTTTTTGAAATCTCTTTTTTTTAAAGAAACTTTTCTCTTACGGGCCGCACAAGATTATTGACACTATAAATCTGATTACATTAAAATGAAGATGTACACATCCATTGTTAATTCATACTTTATCATAGGTAGAATAAATGGATTAATTGAAGCATTGATTTCATTGAGGCGAGTGGATCCAAATATCCTCCTTATGATAGATTGAAACCTAAACTTAGTTGCAATGATTATATGAATGGATTGCCGAGCAATAGGCCTAAAAGGTTCATTGTTTTGATCGTGATTCATGTGCTACTCCTCGTTGTTGGTTTGAAGACCTCGTTCGTTCATATGGCCCTTGAGCACCCCTTCACCACTCCTTGTTCCTGCCTTTAAAACAAAATGAAAACGTGAACATCAAAAGAAGTTTCATAATTGATGATTGGAAGTATAATTGGATTGGGTGATGCCAGTATTTCTCTAAGTCTTTCTGCACCAAACATAAAAACAATGCGTTGCTGGAAAAAGACTTTTCTATCTATGTGAACATTTACTCTAATGTGTTGTGCAAAATGAAATGGATAGATGGGAACTCCATTGTTCATCACTAAAAAATTTGAAGGTAACTTGGAAATATGTCCTGAGTGGGGGCACCACTTTATGAGGGCGAGCTTTTTGAAATGGGGCCTCTAAACCCAAACCAATGGGCCTACCCTCACAAAATGTTCGTAAAGAGGTACGCACACTACTTGGGCACCACCTTCTTTTGGGAGTGGAGAAGGAAACCAATAAAAAATAACACTTGCACTCACCCACTCAAGCAACACACTTTGAAAACCCCCTTACTCTATATACACTTTGGACACTTGAACACCATCAACGATTATGCAACCCAATGCCGTGCATCAAAATGAAATATGCAATTTGTGGAATAGCATTCACCTTCTCCCCATAAGAATACCCATAATACATCCAAACTCTTTCTCTCTCAAGCACTCATCAAAAAATCATGCGCACAAGACTTGCCTCTCAAACACACAAGAGAATCACTTACATCAAACTAACACACTTTGCATAGAGAGCTCATCTCCATCTATGCAATGCCGTGACACAAATAAAATCACCATGAGAGGTAGCCACATGCATATGTAATGAAGCAAAAGAGAGTTGGAGTGAGAAATTTCTTTAGACCAATTGAATAAGTGTGGAGAAACAAACCAATGGTAAATTGAGAGTAGAACACTTACTTGATTTTTCGCACACCTTTTAAGGGGAGGACAGACGCTGGCTAACCATCACGAATTGCGACTTGAAAGTTTTGAAGATGATTTCATGATCATTGACATAACCATGAGAGAGATCATGATGTATTTACAAGTTATTGAGGTGCTACAAATGATTTATTGGGCTGATGGAGTAAGAGATTGTAGAATGGAAAGAGTGGAGAATAGAGTTGCACTTCCTCCAAAGAGGAGGGTTAGGAGGGAGGGTGTGAAAGAGGGAGAGTTGGGGTTTTCTCTACTATTGATCAAGAAACAACATGAAGTTGAAAATATAGGTGTGTGTCCTTGAGTCTCTCCAAGGGGGGCTATTTATAGTTGTGTAGGAGTGGGATTATGCTACACTTAATTAGAGTAAGTGATTAGACCTAATTAAGTGTCCTTTGACCACTCATTGAATATTGGACATAAAAGGGACTATTTATTTACCAAAAATATCATTTTAGACCGTGAAGGCTCCATAGGGGTGCATAATGTAGGTGGGCCCCACCATGAGGCCCTACGGGTGGCTCCTGCGGGGTATCTCAACTTGTCTGTCTTGGCATTTAGAAAGCATCTTTAGGTTGGTCCCATCACATGCAAGTGACCTTGAACACTCATTGCTCTTCTAGAAGATGAGTAGGGGAAAAATAAGATCTCACCCTCTTGATTTACTTGATTTACAGTTCCCTTTTGCTGCGAATCTGACAGATTTACACTATTTTGACCATAACTTTTTACCTGTAGCTCGGAATGACACGCTTCAAAAGGCAAAATTGACCTTCTCAACATGTTTGATATGAATTTGGACTATTCTTCACGCCCATGCACCAAGGAATTAGGTTTGGAAGGTCCACACTAGGCTAGGGAACCTTTTGCTTCCAAGTCTTCTTGTATGGGCCCTTTGCTTGTATGCATCCAAGGGGAATCATGCTTTTTCAAAAGGCTATGATGCTTAAACAAATAGAGGAGGGCCCAATATTATTTGCTTGTGAAAAGAATATACAATTGGAGTCTTTTTGAAAGGAGAGAAACTATATGTATATTCTTAAGAGATATTGGGCCACCTATGTAGGGGGCATAGAAGACTTGTAGAGAGGGACCATAATCTTTGGTAAAGACAAGTGGAGAGTTGATTTCCATGGGAATTTATCTATATGAGGTGGAAGATGGATATATTATTTTTCTACTACTAATTCACAAGAGGTAAGAAAGTTTGGGGCTATATAGTTGGTTATTGTATGCTTATTCTATTTACAAAGCAAAAAGAAAAGGGTGGTAATATAAATATATGACTAAGGTGACATTTTTGGGAAGAGTATAATGTATGTGTCACCACAAAGGTTAAACGAAGAGGGGGAATTTACTCTAGATAACTTAATAGCGTAGAAAAATATATACACATATGAGGAAGAGGACGTTGAGTAGGCTGACAAATGTTGCAAAAAGATGGTTATCATTTTATGCCACTCAGCGTGTATAACCTTTTATACTAGGACATAGATTAAAACTTCAAACAGTACATTGCCTTGTACCAAAGGTAAGACAAATGGCTGATCTGATGCCAGAACCTCAAAAAGCCGCTCCCCACCCAGCATGGTGTCAATGACGTGCTGGTAGTGAGCCTTCAAGTCCAGTATTACCTTGATTGAGCGTACACGTGTTGGTATGTGTGATCTGTCTTGAGGTAGGTTGCACTGATTCATGTGAAGCTTAGAGGTGCATAGTCACTGTCCAAGCTTGTGGGAGAGGGTGGAGTTCTTTCCTGAAACAAACTCAGTAGATCCCTAGTTTCTCTAGTGAGAGTGTGAGCCAATGATTTCGTTATCTGTGCTGCAGCATCAAGCGCGACTTGAAAACTGATTGTGATAATTACCTCGGTGACTTGAGTTACCCGATTCTCAAAGTAGAATAGTGTTGATTCTCTATTGTGCAGAGCTCCTTCCATTTTGTTGTTGTTGGTTGGTTGTAGGTTGCGGACATGGTTTCGACCTTCTCCTTCTTCTTCTTGGCACTTGGCCTATGTATATCCACTGGGTTTGGCGTGTTGGTTGACTCTCCCACTGCAAATCGATTACCGTTACGCCTGGCACTCGAGCTTCGATGGAGATGCGGAGTTCGTCTAGTTGTGCTTGGAGCTCTTCTTCTTCTGTCGTCCAATTAGCAAATCCTGCTAGCCATTCATCCATTCACAATAGTTTAGGGGTTTCAGTCTTGTAAACTGAAGGGTTTCATGAAAAGATCCTCAGTGGGGGCACCAAATGACGGGAGCAAAGCGAACCCCGAACCCCGACGGCCTCTAAAACATCGGGGACCGAATGGCGCGCCTCGAGCCTGTCATGGTAAAGCAAACAGAGGGCACCACCTAGCTTCAGCGGCTAGGACGCAAACAACACACCACCATAACAAAGTTTTCATCCAAGAGAGATGGATGCTTGGGAGTAATGATGAAAAGGAAAGGGAATGAGATCAAGTGAGAGAGAGAGAGAGAGAGAGTGAGGGAGGGGGTATAGCGGCTTAGTACTTAGGCATCACAAAAGGATGGCGAATCCGCACACCCTTCACACATACACAAGCTCACTCCAAAACACAAGACTAAGTGGCGATTCCGCACACCTCACATGGACAAAACATTGCAAGAAAACATACTCACAAAACCTCAAGCTTTATTTAGAGAATTAGGCAATGAAATGGGGAGCATAGGGTAGGGGAATGAGAAGGGAGAGAGTGGTAGAGCACATGGCGGATAGGTGGGAGTTGATGGCGAAGACTCGCACGAGGATTATGGCCATCATCCTTCATTTAGTTGCCCTTCATCTTCCATAGCCAAGGGTGTAGAGGTCATGCTCAAGACAAGCATGGTGATTGCGGTGATGGTGATGGTGTGGGTGTGTGTGTGCACTAGGCACACACAGTGCATAGTGTGTTCTTTGGTGATGTTGTGTATTTTTGTGTGATGGTGACCCCTCTTTATATAGGGGAGGAGAAATTCTAGAATTTAGAAATGAAGAAATCATTATCTACATAGGCCATGTGACTGTGGGCCCCACTTGTCTGGCTGTGTGTATATGTGCCAGAACAGCAGTCTCATGAGAGAGAGACTAAGAGAGAGAGATGGGTTGATGAAAAAAAGTGAGAGGTGACATGGAGAATAAAGTAATTACAAGAGGGAAGAGAGAGGAGTGTGTTCAGAGGTGAATCTGTGTGCAGATGTGTGTGAACATAAGAAAAATCAGGTAACCACCGGGTGGGGATAGGTCTGTGGGCACCTTTTTTAGTGAAACTGAGTGTGTGTGAGTGTGGGGGAGGTTATTTAGCTACAAGACAAGAGACATGGCGCCCTTTAGAGAGAGGGGGGGGTATTTGGGTCATGGGATATGATATGAGAGAGAAAGGGGGGGTGGGGTATACTATTTTGGAAGATAGGGTAAGTTGCATGTGAGTTAGGGTGCATTATTGGTGAGTTAGAATGCATTATTGGTGAGAGGTGGGGTAGCTTGAGGGGAGAGAGAAAGGAGAAAGGACAAGGGGAAGAGAGAGGGGGTTGACCTTTTGAGTGGAGGAGAGGAAAAGGGACACACGGCGGGGCAACAGTGAAGAAAAAGGAGGCAAGGTGGGGATGGGATGCCCCGCAGGCATGAGGTGGACTATTTTCCTTTCTCATATATTTACATAATCATACTTTATTTTTTTCTTACTTTTTTCCAATGTCTTTTATCACTCCCTCCCTAAGAGGGGGTTTTCATGGGGTGGGGACGAGAGAAGAGGGGTATGGGAGCTTGGCTTGTGAAAAGCCCCCATCAATACATAAAGTGAATGAAGAGTGCTTTTATGCCTTGTTGACCTTTAATTGAAACCCATTTCATAAACTTGAGGGTGATTTTCTTTAAGGAATTAATTGGAAAAAAGGAAGTAACTTTAAAAATCATCAAAGCCATAAAGCATGATCAAACCAAAGTACAATGCCATCACGGCAGTGGTCTCCTTTGCCACTAAAATCACATTCACATTTTATAAAGGGTATGTTAATATTAAAGAACCGTGGTGTAGCTAGGATCTCGGCCTTTTACCCCAAAAACAGAACCCAAGTTGATAGAACATCTCTGTGTCTCAAAATGTGTCATAGTGAATGGGCGGCCAATGAGATGAGGCTCAATACTATTGGAGGATTTCGTCACAAAAATGTGTTGACCAGTTCTTGTTACTTCCTTATACTTGTCATTTAGCAAGGTGAGAAGAGACTTCTCATTAATAGGAGCTAGCACAAGAAGATTAAGAAAGTTTCTCATGTAGGAAAACAGAGACTTTTTCAGTGTTTTTCATGTAATGCATAACATCATGAGCTTGTGCTCGAGAGGCACCGCATACCTATCTAGGTATGATTGGGGGCAGGGGACCGCCGGGCCCCCCACCTGGCCGGTGGTCCCCTGGTCCTAATCGTACCTGGCTAGGTATGCGGTGCCTGCCTCACAGAAGCTCATGATGTTAAGGTAAGTTACAATGTGGGAATTATTGTGAGAATTTGTCCAAAACTTCTGGTGTAGTAGAGCATAGTTCCCAAATCTTTTGATGGGTGTCTTACAACATTGGTTCCAACCATCATTGTGGGATGAAAGGGTCGGTGTAAGCCTCCATAGGTTTTAAAAACTTTTTCTAGGGGAGCCCCGACAATAGAAAATTCCTCCTTGACAGCTTCTTGTTCATCATCCTTGAGTTCACCTGGCATGAGGTTACTCATAGGGTTTGAAGGTGGGGAAAATGAAAACATAGGGGTCCCTTGCAACATACTTTTCCTTCTTTGTATGATTAGAGGGTCATTCCAGAGTTTTTCTGCCATGCATCCTTGGGGGGGGGGGGGGGTGTTGCACCTCTTAGACATGTAAGTTACCACGTGAGTTCAAATGTATGGGTTCTTTAATTGCCAAAATGTTAAAATTTTAACATGATTATATTAACAGAATGGGTTTTAGATTGATTTTAGATAAAAACCCGTAAGAAAAAGGGGTCATTTTATTACCTTAAGCATGTAAGTAAAGGGGGTATTTATACCCTTTGAACGCACGTTATATGAATAGTTTCTTAAAGGTGCACCCCCCGAGCATGCATCTCCATAAATCTCCTCATATGGAAGGAGAGTTTTACCACCATTCCTTGCTTTCCCGGGAGTCTTCTCTGAGAATACTTGGGATGCAAGTAAAGATTTCTCGAACCTTCTCAGTGGCTTGTGAGGGATTTTATCGAGCAAGGCATATATGCACAACCATGCTAGGATATCCAAGATGTCCAAGAGTAGAGTGTCAAACCTTGCTCCAACATTGACACATGCAAGATCATGTTTAACGATGGTGTTTGGAAGAGGGGGTCCCATATGCAAAGCAGTAAGCCTTGTATGAAAGAGGCTACAACAGGTAATCAATCAAAGTACACTAGCCACATGAGATCTTCATGCCAAGTAGCTACGTTGTTCTACATGATTTTATTCAAAGATAATATAAGCTCATCTATTAAGACAAAGGATCTTGGTCAGTTTGTGAACTGCCAAGACCATTAGTGTGTGTAGATAGCTTTCAATAAAGGAAGCGGTGACATCAAATTAATTTAAATTAATACAAGCATAGTAAAAGGATTATTAAAAAAAATACTTCCTTTAAGGTTGACAATTATGATAGAGTAATTTTAGGGAAAATTCTGTGTAGAATATAGAAATATCCACAAATGATACCTCCATCCATTATGAGAAAAGAACAAGTTAGTACTTTAACTCATTGACTGCAGGTGTCTTATAAGTGGGGCACTTGTTATTGATGTCCATTATATGCTGTACACAAACTAAAGAGAAGAAGTACTCGTGTTGCCCATAACCTGAGTAGGAAGGTCCATGTAAAATTGGTTGGCGATGTAAGACCCAATGATGAAATATTGCAAGTTGAAGGCTTGGGATCAAGGGACACCACCTTCAGATAAATTTGAAGGTGCTCCATCCAAGGGAATAAAGGTGGGATTTATGGTATTTAGAATGCAGAGTGGGGCGGTCAGGGAGTGGAAGTGGTGGGGGAGGTGGTGGACTTGCATGAGGCTTTTCTGATGGCTCCGACCATGCAAGGGTTTAATCCAGATAGTGGGATAGTGAACTTTTGTAAGGCGGTACCTTGATTATACCCCCCTCACATGATAGTTGCCCACATCATATGGTACCCCTTTTATATTTTCCAAAAATCCTTAATGATAAGAAACTTAAAACTATGGGACAATTCCTATAGAATTCTCAAGTGAAGAAAAACATGATGTGTGTAACCCTCCATCCAAACCCGCACTAGGTCAGGAAAAAATCATGATTTTTATAGAGAGTCCACTAATGGGGGCACTAGGCCCCCATTAGGGACCTAGTGGCCACCTTTTGAGGCATGAGTTGACTTTTCTAAACTCTTTACAAGATTGCAGTTCCTCAAAAGAGTCTAAGTACTCGTAGATGATTCGCCAGAGTCTGATTTGGTCAAAACCATTGTTGCAGAAAGCCTTTAGAAGGTTCTTGATATCTTTGCTTGCTTGTTCTATTGAAAATGATGGATTTGATTTGGGAGAGGATGACTTTATGCGCCCATCTTGAAGGTTTGTTGCTACTTCTATGAATAAAATTGAGCACCTTTATTGGCACCATCAATTACTTATTGAATCTAGCTCTTTGAAACTAGTTATGGTGAACTATCAGCCTCATGCTTAAGAACAACGTGCTTACTCCAAGTGTACAAAGTGGTGGCACTGTCATCTATGGATGAGTGATGGTGAAATATTTTGGGGTCTCATTGTTGATCCACCAAAGGATTTCATTAGAGTACCAAAAGGGGAACCTAAGTTGATGGAGCTGAAGTCGGAGTAGAGGATCTTTTAGGCAAGAGTTGATGTAGTTATATTCTAATTCATGAAGATAGAGATTACACCAAATTGGGGAACAAGCAAGTCCCATAGGGATTCCACTGACTTGGCGATAAGATCTTCCATTGCATTGAATGTACATATGATCTATCAACCAAGAATTAATCTCCATTGCTTGAGGTTTGGTAAAAGAGAGGTGGTTCTTGTAGGGCTGAGGTGACCAAGTTCCACATATACATCTGCTAGGGAACCTTTAAAGGATATGGAAGTTCCTCGTTGGTCAAAGACCTAGCTAAGTAAATTGTTGATAATACTTATACACAAAAGAACATATATTTCAAAGGATAACTGGCTTTAGAAAACTGGACAATGTTTTTTTACAAAATGACTCAGTATTAGCTATTTTTGTATAATATGGTAAGAATGAGCTATCATTCCAATGATCCTATACATAAGTATTAAGGTTGAAGTCGAGCATCATCTTTAGAGTCAGGCATCATCTAAGCTAAACTATTTCAAGTAAAGATGCATTCTCACAAGACAACAAAATCGTTAGCCTTGAATATGTATTACAGGTGTCAAGAACCTATCAGTTGTTATGTCCTTAAATTTTTTAACTTAAACTACTATCCGAAAAGGTTTATTTGCATACAGATAAGAGAATAAATGCAAGTGAAAATACTTGTCTTTAATGCGCGACAAAATATTTTCTCAAGAAGTATGTTTAATTTATTGTCTAAAAAGTATGAGCCAATCTCAAGTAATTTTCCTTATTCAAGTTTGAAGTTTCTAATTTAAAACCACTTTATCCAGTAGTATTCTCAAGATCTTTGCAAGCCTTATCCTAAAGTAACTCTTTACTCAAACCAAGAAATCTAATTGTCAAAGAATCTTTAAGATTGATTATGTTTTGAAAGTGATTTCAATCCGTCTTTAAGCATTTTCACAAAGTGATCATTAAACAAGAAGTGCAACCACAACTACAAAGCAACCCCAACATTTGTTGCTATTCTAAAACCTCAAAAATCTAGCAACAATACCCTATTGTGTCAAGGGATTTATGAGGGAAAATGTGGGTATCATTATACAACCAGATCAAGCATCAATAAATCTTAAGCCTGGAAAACCATATCAAAGATCAAGCCTAAGCAGAATCTGATTCTTAACAATAAATATGAGAAGTATCAGAGTGCCATGAATTTATCGTGCTAGTTTATTATTATTAAAACTTGGGCCATTGAAGAAAAAATTTGAAGGGCAAAAAGTGACACAACATGTACGCAAGCAGGCAAGCCAGTATCGCCTTGCCAACAATTACCAATTCTTAGTAAGATAAGAGGATGAGAGGGCCAATATTCCCTTCTCAAAGCATACTAATCATCCATATTGGGAGCAGCCTTAGGCAAACCATATCCGAGCCAATGCATAAGCAAAGCCAGAGTAAGAGATGGACAAAGCACAAATCGAGATTAGTCAGATTGTAAACCATAGTGAGAACCATATTGCAAACCTAGAAAAGTAAACCAAAATGTAAGCCGGAGTAGCAACCTAGAAGCAGTCCAAGACTAAGTGAAGGTCAGGTAACTCTCAGCAAGGTCACACTATATTGAGGCTAAAAGCCAAAGTTTGGATCTAAAATAAGATGCCTATCGATATTAATTGTATTGCCAACTGAATGACATCAATTATGAAGTAAAGAGGTACAATCTCATACAATCATACAATCTCCAAGACATCATACAAGTATGATATCTTTTGGCTCAGATTTCACTTAGATTTATACCCAAGGTACTCCTTGATGCATACAACAAGAATATGTGATTACATCAAATTTTGGATGTCAAAATTGCTCTAAATCACTACTTTTTCACCTTTATTTTCTTGAATCTGCAAAAATCTCCTTAGATTCAAAGATATGTGTCCAAATGAGTTGAAATTTTGCAAGCAAGATTAACACATCATTTTCCAACCCCCTATGTGGTCAAAAGTGCAATTGGATTGTCAGATCTAGCCTTGAGACATCATACGTGTATAATGTCTATGTGCTCAGAATTGGCCCAAATTTGGTCTATAAGCTTGTTTGGTGGTTCTTAACACCATGGTATGCTCAAATTTCAATTTTGGTCCCTAAAAGTGCCCTTTAGATATCTGGCTGGTCAGTTTGAAGTGGATTTCACTCCAGAGGTTCCTCACTACACTGGCAACCCACAAAAACTTTCAAAATTGAAATCCAATACTTTTTATGCAAGTTATGGTCAATTCAAGCAATCACTTTGCCTAGATCTGCTGTGGTCTTCACAAGCCCAAAAATGCTTCAAATTTGATGAAATTTGGCCTATATGATTCCTAAATGCTGTAGATCACAAGGGTACACTCAGTTGTAACTTTTGGCCTCATATCTGGCCTCTAAGACGTCATTGATGTCTAGGTGATTAGAATGGACTTCTGTTTCTACTCAAGGTGCCCCTTGGTGTGTACAACAGGAATATGTGCTCACAACAAATTTTGAAACTAAAAAATGCACAAAATCACCGCTTTTTGACAAGGAAATCCCCTGAAAGCATAAAATCCCTGTAACTCTCAATCTATAAGCCCAAATGAAATGAAATAATGTACTCAACACAACATGCAAAAGACGGGAATAATGTCAAAAGATCATTTTTGCTACCAGAATCACCCCTCAGACATCATACGTGTTGATGATTTTTTTTGTCAGAATTCATTCACAAGCATCCCCAAGTCTCTAGCACTGGTTTTCAAGCACTTTTACCAATTTTCGTGCAAAAATTTGCTCAGAATCACAAGTTTTTTTGTTTTCCATTTCAGACACTGCGTCTTTTGTCTCTTGGGTGTCGAGTTAGTCAAAACTCTGGTCTCAGTGTGTACCTAGGGTAAAACTCCCCTTTTGAACACTCTGGTGAAGTCATATTTATCAAGAAGTATTTTAATACTCATAAATGCAAAACCCCATATGATGTGTAGGAGTAGCTTTAGATAAGTGATCATGATCTAGAGCTATTCATCATTGATTTATTTGCTAAAGTGCTTGTTTGCATTTGGAATCACGAAAAAGTATAATTTTGAGAAAAAAATGCAATAAACAAAGCTTCTGTTGAAATTTTTTAATGACTGATTGGTGTTATCCATATAAGAGGGCATGTGCAAGGGTTCTGTTTATAAAAACTGCACATGGACTAGCAAACACTTTTATCAACTCACAAATCACTCGACCACTCGGACAACTACTCTAGTCTACAACTAATACTACAAATCCTAACTAAATCTATCGCAAATCCTCGCCAAGACACATGCTTCTTGGCTGTCCACTTGATCTCATAATAACCTCTTCCGGACCCACTTAAGAAAAATGCTTTCTTTAGCCAAAACTAAAGCAAGCAACCATCACACGAGTGTTAGTAGTATTACCTACTCAAGTCCTTGTGTCCCCGACAACGGTGCCAATGTTGCAGGAGCGAATCAAAACACCTATAAAGTGCATGCAACACAACCTAGATCACAATAAAATATCAATCGAGGACACATATCACACAATAGGTGCACATGGGCAATCTCTTTAGCTTGTCAGACTGAGACTATCCCACACATATAACACTCTAAAAGGCCAACTAAACCACAACCCCCAATCTCACTGCTCTCAACTACACCACCCACCCACATACACACAAACGGAAGGAAACTCACTAAACCATACTAGAATTGTACAAAACTTAAGGAACACCATCCCCTCACTAGGATACACTTGTCCCAAAGCCTCTACACTCACAACCCTCACTCTAGACCCATCTCAAAAAATGGGAATGAAGATACAGCTGGATTTTGAAAGTGCCCAAAACTAAAATCATGAGTACCTATACGTAGCTTATGTCACCATGATTCTAGTGACTACTTGTAGGTAGAAAACAGACATCGTTTGATACACTTACGACCACAAATGGCTCCTAGATGCATTAGTGCGCATGCTCCATCTCCCTTGGAATGGTTAGCGTTGTCGTGTAGCTCTCATCAAGCCTAGAACAATAGTGTCATTGATTCTCCAGCACGATGAGCGAGCCGAGAGTAGCGCCAAGATGAAGCTCACGCTCTCTCTCTTTCTCTCTCACACACAGTCGACGGCAGCTTAAAACTTGATTATGATAAGAATTTTCTTTACAAAATAACCTAGGTACCTTATATACCAAGGCTACCATAGGTTAAACCTAAAATAGAGTTCAAGGGGTAAAATTTTTTTGTATGTACAACCTGATAGTGACATTGCACCCCGGCTTCTGCAACTAGACTAACTACTCATTACAAATTATATTTTTTAACCATAACCCACAGCATTTCATAACTCTCAAAGAATAAGGCTTTGTTGAGTTATGTCATGTTGTTGACCTACGGGTCAACAATGGGCTTCATCTTGACGCAACTCCCTACTCGCACATTGCATTGGAGATCCAAATGCACCATTGTGCTAAGCTCAAAGAGGGCTATGCAACAATGCCAAGCATTCCACGCGAAACAGAGTACGTGCGCTAGCGCATCTACAAGCTATTTGTGGTTGTAAGTGTATCAAATGATGTTTAGTTTTTGCGTGCAAGTAGTCGTTAGAATTGGGTGACATGAGCTATGCATGAGTATTCATAGATTTCAGTTTCGAGCACTTCCAAAAAAATAAAAATAAAAAATCTTCATACGTGTTTTTTGCAGATGGGTTTGGAGTGAGGATTTTGAGTGTACAGGCTTTGGGATAGGTGTATCCTAGTGAGGACGGTGTTCCTTAAGTTTCGTACAATTCTGGTATGATTTGGTGAGTTTCCTTCCGTTTGTGTGTATGTGGATTGGGTGGTGTAGTTAAGAGCAGTGAGATTTTCTATTGTGGTTTAGTTGGCCTTCCAGAGTGTTGTATGTGTGGGATGACCTTGGCCTGACAAGCTTTAGAGATTGCCTCTGTGCGCCAATTGTGTCATCTGTGTCCTCGATTGACATTATGTTGATCTAGGTAGTGCTGCATGCACTTTATAGGTGGTGTGATTAACTCCCGCAAGATTGGCACCGTTGACAGGGACACAAGGACTTGGGTAGGTAATCCTACAACACTCGTATGATGGTTTCTTGCTTTAGTTTCAACTAAAGAGAGTATTTTTCTTAAGTGGTTCCGGAAGAGGATATTTCAAGATGAAGTGAACAACCAAGAAGCATGTGTCTTGTTGAGGCTCTGTGACTAGATAGATTAAGTTAGGATTTGTAGTATAGTTGTTGATTAGAGTAGTTATTGGTGGTCAAGTGTTTTGTGAGGTGATAAAAGTGTTTGCTAGTCTGTGTGTGAAGTGAAACATTTTTCTACTCATAAATGCAAAACCCCATATGATGTGTAGGAGTAGTTTTAGGTAGGACATGTTGATTCTGATCTAAAGCTATTCATCACTCATTTATTTGTTGAAGTGCTTGTTTGCATTCACTATCTTTGAAAAGTTGATTTTGAGGGTAAAAATGCAATAAACAGGTTTACGTTGACATTTTTCCATGACTGAGTGATGTTGTGCATATAAGAAGGCATTTGCAAGAGTTCTATGAAGAAAAGCTAATATCCAACAAACTTGGACATCATGCACGTATGACGTCTCAAGAGGCACCTTGAAACCAAATTTGACAAATCTGATTGCAGTAGAGTATTATAAAGGGGTGTTTTACCATAAGTACACCTTGAGACTAGGGTTTTGAACAATACTTAGTACCCAAAAGACAAAAGATAGAGTGTCAAAAATGGAAAGAAGAGAAACTTATGATTTTGAGCATATTTTTGCATGAAAATTGGTAAAAGTGCTTGAAAACTAGTGCTGGAGACTTAGGGATGCTTATGATTGAATTCTGGCCAAAAATTCATTAACAAACATCATGCGCTGTCGAGAAATTTGCGGTCTTGCCAGGAAAGCACTGGGTTTTTGGCTGTGAGAGTTTGTGGGAGAACTCCAAAAACTATATGAAGGAGTTAAACCTTAGATGCTATGAAGTATAGGGTTTGGAAGGAAGTGCAATCAAAGAAGCTTCATTCTTTCTCTCTTGTACTCACACACACAAAGAAAGAACACGAAAGAGAATATCAAAACAACACAAAGATGAAAACATCAAGGCTATGGTCATATTGTATCATGGGTAATATGAAAGGGTTAATAGATGAGTTAATGGCGTTCAATATTTTTGACCAAATAGCCTACGAATTGTTGTTTGGAATTGTAGTTTTGTGCTCACCCTAATATATATGTTTTGTCTAGTGATTGGGATTAATTGTGTGTACAAATCCTCTTGGTTCATAGCAAGATAACTACACTTACATCAAAAGAAAAGTTATAGTCTTTAAGAGGGGATCCGATGAAAGAAGTATTTCATTGAGCCTTTCTGGGCCAAAGAGAAACATTATACGTTGTTGAAAGTGTATTTCATGGCTAATCCATACTTTAATTCTAATAGACCGCACAGAGTGAAAGCGATAGAAATTCTCATCATGTGGATTATTCATCTAGGATAACTCTAGTATGTGAAAAATGTAGATATGAGAGAAGTGAAGAGATGAGAAGTTTCCCTCCCAAGCCCTATTCTTGCCCGTAGGCAATAAGGATACTGTGGGGAGAGAGTACCTATAGCAAGGAGAACCTAGAATTTGTAGAGAGAATGAATTTCTAAGAGTGAGAGAGATAGGTTTGGTTAAGGAGATGAGATTATATATATATATGTAGGATTAGAGATGAAAAGAAAACAACAAAATATCAATGTAGAACACATCTTACTTGACAAACCCTTCGGCCCCTTTTTTGATGGAGAGAGAAGAAGAAGGAAGAATTCAAATTTGATTGATACACCAAGTCCAAGACTTTCTTTGATTAGAGTTGATCTTCCAAGGATAGCTTACAAGGATGGCTAGTCTTCCTCTAGGAGAAAGTGTAGGCTTAGGCTTATGTTAATGGCTAAGTACAATTAAGCATTACTGCTCACTTTCTCATGAATTCCTCTCATCAATGGCTTGAATGGTTTTCAAGGAAGAAGAGGTCCCCTTTTATAGGTGAAGGGAACCCCCAAGGGTTTACACAAGAAGAGAAGAGCCAGTGTGAACAGAAACTGGAAAAGTTAGAAATGAGCTATCCCTGCATGAAGTGGGCAGACTGGGGTCCAGTATTTTTATTATATCTCATCAAGCGTGGCTCCAAATAAAAAAGTAAAAATATGGGTAGAACATTCAGCTCATTAGCTACAACTCCCATTTTATATACGTTTTTTGAATTCGGATTGCAACCTTGTGTAAAAAAATCATCAAAATAGGGTACAATTGTGGCAGCAAAATTCTTTTTGTGGTCCCCTTAGCCTAGACTTTTATTTGATTCTAATGGACACCTCATGCCATATAAAAGCACGACATTGCTCCTTGAAAATTTTTTGTAATCATGCATTAAAATAAGTGTATCTTTGAAAATCATGCCACCTAGTGTCCCACTAGGATTTGATTCCTTCCTAGTAGCTATTTAAAAAGAAATATAAGAAAAATACATAGAATATATATATATTGAAATTTATTTTAAATATAGGATCTAGCTAGGGTGTGAGATGATAATGAGATAGTAGAAATAAAGAATCAATGCTTTTTGCCCCAAGTTAAAGAGGCGGAGCTATTGACGCTTTTTCCATTGTACTTTTTGACAATAAAGTAAGAATATGTTACCCTTGAGATAAGTAATAGGATGAGATATAAATCTTATTATTATACTTAGATATGCATATGTACATTATAGGAAATATAATTACGTATCTAAAAAGTTGTAAGATAGATCTTGTAGCATGCGTTCCCACTATGTACGTGTTATAACACGACAACGCCTATGATGTCTGAAGAGTAATTTTGGGAGCAAAAGTGAACTTTTGACATTATACCCATATTTTGTATGTTGTGTTGAGCATATACACCAAATTTCATTTCATTTGGGCATATAAATTGAGTATTGGGGGGATTTTACTCTTCAGGGGATTTCCTTGTCAAAAAGTGGTGATTTTATGCAATTTTGGTTTCCAAAATTTGTTGTGAGCACATATGCCTGTTGTGCATACCAAGGACCACCTTGGGTAGAAACAAAAGTCCATTCTGACCAGATAGACATCATATGTGTATGATGTCCTAGAGGCAAGATTTGAGGTTGTGATCTAAAGAATTTGGGAAACAAATAGGCCAAATTCCATTGAATTTGAAGCATTTTTGGGCTTGTAAAGGCCACAAGACGGATCTAGGCAAAGTGAATGCTTGTATTGATCATAACTTGCACAACAAGTGTTGAAAGTGAATTCTGAAAGTTGCTGTGAGTTTCTTGTGAAGTGGGAGACCTCTGGAGTGAATTTCACTTCATTTTGACCAGATAGAGATTATATGCGTATGATGTTTAAAGGACAATTTTAGGGACCAAAGTTGACATCAAACCTTACAGAGTGTTTAGCACCACAAAACAAGCTTAGAGACCAAGTTTGGGCTAACTTCGAGCACATAAACATCATACACGTATGATGTCACAAGGCAAGATCTAAACGTCCAATTGCACTTTTGACCACACAGGAGGGTTGGAAATGATATGTTGATGACAGTGAGGTCAACGTTTATAGGTGCTCAGGGCCATACCCAGAAGAGCTAACAGATTATAAGCACTTATATGTCTATACATACAAAGTTTTCTGTCAATGGAAGTCTATAATTGTTGACAAGTATGGATGAGAATGCAAAGTTTGGGCTAACTTCGAGCACATAAACATCATACGCGTATGATGTCACAAGGCAAGATCTAAAGGTCCAATTGCACTTTTGACCACACAGGAGGGTTGGAAATGATACGTTGACGACAGTGAGGTCAACCTTTATAGGTGCTCAGGGCCATACCCAGAAGAGCTAACAGATTATAAGCACTTATATGTCTGTACATACAAAGTTTACTGTCAATGGAAGTCTATATTTGTTGACAAGTATGGATGAGAATACAGAGCTGTACAAAGCACAAACCCACAAATTGCATTAGAAAGAGGTGGTAATTTGGTCAATGAAGGACCACAGATACGTCCACCAAACATGAGAATTCTTAAAAGAATTTCAAAAAGGGAGCCACCTGGATTCCCTTCTAGAGGGATAACGAGAGATGAAATGATCGTAGAGATGATAAACATGTCTTCTCAAGGACCAATCTTCGACAGGATGAACAATCCCTTCGAAGAAGAACCTAGCCATAGTAGAAGGCCTAAAACGAGAGAGGATTAGGAGAGTCTATGGTTAGATTTGTAGACAATCAAAGATTTAGACTGTCACAGATCCAAAAATGGGTAAATAGAAAATACTCTGGGTATAAAGACTGAGAGATCACGTAGCGGCTTTCAGAAGAGTAATCAAAGCAGAGGAAGTTCCAGATTTTGCGACACAGTTTGCGGATTTGGACTAACTCTGAAAGATGACGCGGCTACATGGTTCAACTCAGTGGGAAGACGGGATTTTGAGCACGAGCTGTTTGAGGAATTCAATGAAGAATTCTTGCAAAAAGTCGTAGCTCACAATACGGTCTCACAAATTCATAGATTCAAGCAGAAAGAGGGTGAATTAGTATGCAAAGCGGCATTACGGCTCAAGAGATACATCAAGTTCTGTCCAAAAGCTGGACTACCTATGTAAGCACGATTGATACCGACCTTTATCTAGGGAATGAAACATGTTGGCCTTCAAAAGGATCTACGTACATATAATAAGGAGCTTGATGCTAAACAAATTGATCAACATTAGGAAAAATATGGACTCTCCTTGGGCCTTTTTGATTAGTGAAGGCTTAAGGGAGAACCAATGAGAAGGCTCTTGGGATATCACCTAGAGGGGGAGGAATGGCCAACTCCAGACCATTGGGCTTTGCTTTCTTTCAAGCGCAGGGTGCTACAAGATTTCCAAGGGTCCCTAAAGTTTGGTAAGGCAACCAGATCGGTGGGTCTCAGTTGGCATTGTCCCATTCATTTGTTTGTGCATGCATTCCGCTCTCTGCCGATTGTAGAAACACCAACAATGTTTGTTTGCAAAGAAGTTGACATAGATGCAATGGACACCATTCTAGGTGTCAATTGGGGCTATGTTGACGGTTTGCATGATGGTGACCGTTATAAGTGCAATGTGTCCCCCACACAGCTTTGCCTTCGGTATTTGAAAGCAAGGTGCACCTTGTATGCATGGTTTAGCTACGAGAGGTGGATGCACAAACGTGGAAAATGGTTACCCTTGCAACTGACAGTCGAAGAGGTTCAATCCTTTGAAATTCGTGTCCGCATGCCCAATAACGAGGTGGAGGTGGTTGCAGTGAATCCGCATTGGACTCTTGCCAATCTTCGGGAACACTTTGTCATAATGGGATTCGAGGATGTCGGTAATGCAAGTTTCAAATTGGAACAACGCAAGGTTTGCTTTGTGCTTGCTTAGATACCTTTTCTTATTTTTTGTGGGTTTTTGTATTTTGATTGCCCATTTTTTGGTTGTATAGATTGGAAGGCGGATGGAGGCCACTATGCTTGTTTACAAAGATTGGGCTACAGACGAAATCATCTTGTCTAAGTGAATTGGCTTGTAACTTTAATCGTTTATATATTGGATATTTTATTAAAGATTTTGAAAAGTTTTAAGGTGTTGTACTTGAGTTTTAAGGTGGTGTAAATTTATTTTTTAAATGCATATTTTTTATTTTTTTCGAGATGGAATATGTCTATATAAGGAGGACCACCTCCTCATTTCACCATTTTCATCCCAGCATTGCAGAGAGACCTAGCATACCCAATCACGCAAAGAGAAGACATGGCTGCTACTAGTGCTTTAGATGCATTCCTTACTGAGGTTGGGCATGCAAATTGCCCTGAGCTTCAAGCATTTTTCACAACCCAACCCGATTTGGAAACCACTTTGACCCTCCACTCTCAATCTCTTGAGCACATTACTTCATACATTTCCATGTGCATGGGGAGATTCATTGTTGAGTTACCAAACCGGCCAGGGCAATGGGTCCCTGAAGGCCTTCTCCACCACATCTACAGAGGGGACATGCCATTTCACCAGCAGCTTGCATGCTTTGCCACCATAGCACAACCCGCCGGACAATATGTGCGGCTTGAAGCTGATGATGTGCGAGCAATGCGTAAGGGAAGGATCGGAAACACTTTTTTCTCTGTTCAGGCCATAATGATCTTCCTCCTTCACGAGTGCCCAGCAGGCCCTGACGTAGTGCTACCACATTTGCAGATCGGCGGGGTATTGGCTGATGTGAAGGACCCCAATGTTAGGAAATAAGACGTAGCTAAATAGATAATTGAGTAGATTACTTAATGGAGAGAGACAGATTTATATACACGAGATTACAGAGTAGAGAGAGAGAGAGAGAGAGAGAGAGAGAGAGAGAGAGAGAGAGAGAGAGAGAGAGAGAGAGAGAGAGAGTACACACAATATACGTGGTTCACTCAATGTGGGCTACGTCCACGGGAAAGCAGCCACTCAATGGCTTTAGTACTTCAAAACAAGAAGTAGTTTACAAAGGGATTATACCCTTAATGGAGCTCCCGCCTTGCTTAAATCTCACCACCTCACACTCACCTTGTTGCATCAACTTCACACTATGAAATGTGTGTAGAAATGGCCTCCTTTTATAGGCCAAAAGGTCTGCCCTCTCTTATGAGAGACAGCCATGTGTAGCCGCCCTTGTGCGAATAAGTCCAAATCGGACCCTCCAATCCGCCCATGTGTGGCCGCCCTTGAGAAGACAAGTCCGCTTTTGAATTCGGCCATCGGCCATTGACTTCTGACCACCGGCCACTGACTTCCGACCACCGGCCATTGACTACCGGCCACCGGCCAACCGACCGGTTGTTTTCCGACCACTTTTCGGCCGCCGTCCGGCCATGATATTCCGGCGAAAAAGAATATTCCAGCAAAAAAAAAATTCTCGGGGGCCTCCGCCCTCGAGGCCTTTAAAGTTGCCCCTGATTCTTGTCCGTGAAAATTTTGGTTTCCGGTGAGTGATTTTCGTTCACGCACGATGGCTTCTCCTCATAATGGAGGCCTTACAAATGTGCGCTTTTACCACAAAAAATTACAAGGGTAAATCAGGCTCCATACTTAACAATCTCCCACTTGGAGACTGATCTCCAAACCAAACCTGTGAGTGCTTTCCATTCTGGCTTCTTATCCTTGAATGCCGATTGAAGATGAGCAAAAGCTCAACTTCTCCTTGTTGACCACCTTTGTAAACATGTCTGCAGGATTTTCACTTGTATGCACCTTTCTAGCTTTAGTTGTCTCTCTTCCAAAAGAGTGCGTATGAAGTGATATCTCACCTCAATGTGCTTTGTCCTTGAATGAAAGGCTGAGTTCTTCGCAAGATGGATAGCGCTTTGGCTATCACTGTACAAGACACAATTGTCTTGTTTGAATCCAGGCTCTTCTAAGAATCTGTGAAGCCACATAATTTCTTTGCTTGCCTCCGTCATTGCTACATACTCTGCTTCCGTGGTAGAAAGTGAAACCACTTTCTGCAGCTTTGAAGCCCACCTTACTGCTGTGCCTCCAACCGTGAACACATAGCTAGTAGTGCTCCTTCGAGTATCTTTGTCACCTGCCATATCTGCATCAGCATACCCTTCTAGAAAAATATCAGTTCCTCCAAAATACAAAGCATTTTTTGTTGTCCCTTTTAGATACCTAAGTATCCATTTCACAGCTTGCCAATGCTCTTTACCTGGGTTGTCCATGAACCTACTCACAACTCCCACTGCATGTGCAATGTCTAGCCTTGTCCAGACCATAGCATATATTAGAGAACCTACCGCTGCATCATATGGAACTTTAGACATATAGGCTATCTCCTCTTGTGTCTTTGGACACATATCCTTCGTTAGTTTAAAATGACCAGCCAAAGGTGTAGAAACTGGTTTTGCATTTTGCATTGCAAACCTTTCTAGTACCTTCTTGATTTAATCTTCTTGAGATAGCTTTATTGTCTTCTTCGTCCTGTCCCTTGATATTTTCATACCAAGTATCCTCTTTGCAGCACCTAAATCTTTCATTGAAAAAGATTTGGACAGCTCCTCTTTTAGGTCTTTGATGTCTTGCATGTTAGCACTTGCAATCAACATGTCATCAACATACAACATTAGGATGATGAATTTCCCATCTCCCAAATTCTCCGTGTAGACGCAGTGATCCGAGTTGCATCTTGTGAATCCATGATCCAACATCCATCGATCAAACTTCAAGTACCATTGTCTTGATGCTTGCTTTAAACCATACAAGCTCTTCTTTAATCTACAAACCATTTTCTCCTTACCTTTTACTTCATACCCCTTTGGTTGAAGCATGTAGATTTCCTCCTCTAAGTCACCGTGAGGGAATGCCGTATTTACATCCATTTGCTCGAGATTTAGATCATGAGCAGCCACAAGGCTTAAGACAAGCCTAATTGAGTTCATTTTTACAACAGAGAAAATATTTCATTGAAGTCAATACCTTTCTTTTGAGAAAAACCTTTTACCACAAGCCTAGACTTGTACCTTTTCTTCCCACCTTCTTCTTCCTTTAGCTTGTACACCCATTTGTTTTGAAGTGCCCGCTTACCTTTAGGCAACTCAACCAACTCCCATGTTTGGTTGCGATGTAGTGAGTCCATCTCCACTTGCATGCTCTTTGTCCATTCTTCTTTGGATTCATGTTGCATAGCTTCTTCATATGATTCCGGCTCTCCAGAATCTGAGATCAAGAGATGGTTGAAGGAAGGAACAAACCTTTCTGGAGGTCTACTTGCTCTTGTAGATCTTCGGGGAATAGGTTGAGGCTCCTCATTTGGTTGACGTTGTTGCACATTGTCACCGTTTGCAGTCCTTCAGTCTTCACCGTCCTCAAGCTCCATGTACTCATCACCTGTTTCTTTTGTTTGTTTTCTTTCCAAGTAATCTTTGTACATATTTTGTTCGTTAAAAATTACATCCCTACTCCTTAAGATTTTACCATCTTCAGGATTCCATAGGCGATACCCAAAGTCTCCTTCTCCATAGCCAATAAAGAAACACTTTTTGGACTTTGCATCTAACTTTGATCTTAGGCTTCTATCTATGTGCATGAAAGCCTCACACCCAAACACTTTGAGAAATGCATAATTCACCGGTTTACCTGTCCATGCCTCTTCTGGAACTCCCCCATCCAATGCCGTTGAGGGTGACCGATTGATTAAGTACACAGACGTACTTATAGCTTCCGCCCAAAGCTCAAGCGGTAGGCCTGCATGTAGCCGCATGCTTCGTGCTCGTTCCATGATTGTCCTGTTCATCCTTTCCGAAATCCCATTTTGTTGAGGTGTCCTTGGGGTTGTCCTTTGCCTCCGAATGCCATTGCTAGCACAAAAGCTTTCAAAATCTTGGCTGCAATATTCGCCTCCATTGTCGGATCTGAGGCATTTAACCTTGGTACCTGTTTCATTCTCCACAAAGGCTTTCCACCTTTGAAATATGGAAAATACATCGGATTTATTCTTCATGACATAAACCCATGTTTTTCTAGTCGCATCGTCTATGAATGTTACATAGTACAATGAGCCACCAAGTGATGGTGTACTTGCAGGACCCCAAACATCAGAATGAACCAACTCAAGTTTTTTATTTTTTCTTTCATTTCCTAATTTTTGAAATTTTACCCTCTTTTGTTTACCATAAACACAATCTTCACAGAACTCTAAGTCCACTTCTTTCAAACCTGGTAGAAGCTTCTTTGTTTGAAGGATTTGCATTCCTTTGGCACTCATATACCCAAGTCGGTAGTGCCACACCGCACTGTCAACTTCTGTAGTTGCTGCACAAGCTAAAGGTTGCGTGCTAACAGTACACAAGTAAAGTGTACCGACTTTTTCACCCTTGGCAACCACCAAAGATCCCTTTGAGATCTTCCACCGTTTGTTTCCGAATGCAATGTTGTGACCTTCATCGTCCAATTGTCCTGTAGAGATCAAATTTTTGCGAAGAGAAGGAACATGCCTAACATCTTTAAGCTTCCATTCATTTCCGTTAGCAGTTCTGACAGAAACTGTACCTTTGCCGACAATCTCACAAGCTTCATCATCTCCCAAGTATACATACCCAAAATTACCTTTGGTGTAGTCTTGGAAATGTTGCTTGTGTGGTGTCGCATGGAATGAAGCCCCAGAATCTACTATCCAGGAATTAGACACATTGTCTAATGAGAGAATTAGAGCATCTTGCTCTACTTTACCTGCCACATTGGCCTCCGATGTTGACTTGTTGTCTTGAGACTCTGTCTCCTTCTTCTTCTTGGACCAACAATCCTTCTTGACGTGGCCCTTCTTGCCGCAGTTCCAACATTCAAGAACTGACTTTGTGCGTGACTTGCTCCGCCTTGAGCAATCACGACCCTTTTGGTTTTTGAACCTCTCCTTAAGCCTTCCTCTTGTTTCCACTGATAGTGCAGCACTTGATGATTCTCCTGTGCTTCTCCTTTGCATTTTCTCGCTTAGGAGAACACCCACAACATCATCAAACTTAAGAGTATTTGTGCCAGAGATAGAATTACTTACAACCATCACAAGGCTGTCCCAACTATCCGGTAGAGATGATAGTATAAGGAGAGCTCGCACTTCGTCATCGAAATTGATTTTCACTGATCGAAGTTGAGTTATGTTTGTGTTAAAGTCATTTAGGTGTTCTGCAACTGAACCATTCTCTGCCATCTTTAGATTGAACAAGCGCTTCATAAGAAATACCTTATTGGATGCAGATGGTTTCTCGTAGAAGTCGTCAAGTGACTTCATCAAGTCCTCCGTGGTCTTCATCTCCGAAACATTGAAGGCCACCGTTGACGCCAAGCTTAACCGGATTGTTCCCAGTGCCTTTCGATCAAGGACAATCCATGCTTCATCTGCCATTGTTGCGGGCTTCTTCGCAAGACCGCCTAGTGGCAAATAGAGGTCCTTCTGGTAGAGATAGTCTTCAATCTGCATCTTCCAATGTTGGTAGTTTTTGCCGTTGAACTTCTCAATCTTGATCTTCCCTTCCTCCGCCATAACTCCCACTCAATTCAAGGAATCCTTTCCTTGAGATAATTTAGCTACGAGCAAACCTTGCTCTGATACCAGTTGTTAGGAAATAAGACGTAGCTAAATAGATAATTGAGTAGATTACTTAATGGAGAGAGACAGATTTATATACACGAGATTATAGAGTAGAGAGAGTATACACACGATATACGTGGTTCACCCAATGTGGGCTACGTCCACGGGAAAGCAGCCACTCAATGGCTTTAGTACTTCAAAACAAGAAGTAGTTTATAAAGGGATTATACCCTTAATGGAGCTCCCGCCTTGCTTCACTCTCACCACCTCACACTCACCTTGTTGCATCAACTTCACACTATGAAATGTGTGTAGAAATGGCCTCCTTTTATGGCCAAAAGGGCTGCCCTCTCTTATGAGAGACAGCCATGTGTAGCCGCCCTTGTGCGAATAAGTCCAAATCGGACCCTCCAATCCGCCCATGTGTGGCCGCCCTTGAGAAGACAAGTCCGCTTTTGAATTCGGCCACTGGCCATTGAATTCGGCCACCGGCCACCGGCCATTGACTTCTGACCACCGGCCACTGACTTCCGACCACCGGCCATTGACTACCGGCCACCGGCCAACCGACCGGTTGTTTTCCAACCACTTTTCGGCCACCGTCCGGCCATGATAGTCCGGCGAAAAAGAATATTCCGGCGAAAAAAAAGTCTCGGGGGCCTCCACCCCCGAGGCCTTTAAAGTTGCCCCTGATTCTTGTCCGTGAAAATTTTGGTTTCCGGTGAGTGATTTTCCTTCACGCACGATGGCTTCTCCTCATAATGGGGGCCTTACAAATGTGTGCTTTTACCACAGAAAATTACAAGGGTAAATCAGGCTCCATACTTAACACCCAAGCCCGCGGCCATTGACTCATCCGCAGAGGAGAGGACGCTTGCCTTGACCTACCCTATAGGGATTCAAGGCCTCTTGAAGGCCTCTCCATCATTCGGTTCATCCTCGGGACCGCCAGAAGGAACCACCACTCCGGATGCCATCCCTGAGGTAGAGATTACCCGCTTCTCCTCCATTGTGGTGGGTGGGGAGGAGTTTGTGTTTATGCACGATCTGGAGAAATCCTTTGAGCTTCGCATGGATGAGTGTTTCGCCATCCTCGATACCCATGGCAAGTTTGAGGTTGATACCACCACCTCCCATGATGATGATCTCCTACTGCCCATGGGGAATACTTTGGCGGACACAGTGGCGATCGCACAAGCCAAGGTGGCAGCGACCGAGCAGGCCAAGGTCTGTGAGGAGGAGTTTGTGGCCATGCAAGCCATGTGTTTGGCTAAACGCGCAAGAGTGGATTCACCACCACCAGCTGCAACACCTGTTTTGCTTGATCCAAAGGGGAAGTCAAGCGTGGATCTTTACTTGCACCCGGACGCCGATGAGGAGGATCGTAGACAAGAGGTATAGATGCTCACTTACATTTGATTGTTACAAATGATTTTGTTAATGATATATCATAATTCTGTGCCTTATCTCAGAAAACCTATGTTTTGCAGGATGTTCTGGAGGTTGACGCCTGGGCGCAACGGTCAGGGGGGAGGAGGACGCCGTTCGGACCTCAAGCGGCACTTGCTCACTACCTCGGCACACTTCCCACTGGTGTCGTGGTGTTTTTCCATGCCGACTACTCTCCGAATGGTCGCTACAACATTTTTGCTCTCCGTTCACTCTCCAAGGCGTTGTGTTTAACAACACTTGCCCAAACGGCCAACCTTGTAGTGCTTGTAAAGAAAGCTTTTGCAATATCCACTTTTGGTGTAAACTTTCGCGGGCGCATTATTGCCCATGTTGGCATGAACCAAGCTGTAGGGGTTAATGACACCCAAGAAATCACAACCACTTTACTTAACAGGGAGCCACCCCAAAAGGCCAAGCGCCAGAAAATTGTAATTAGAAAGATCCTAAAGCAAAAGCCTAATATCATGTAAAGCATTGACTTCTTTAATGAAACTACTTTTTGCTGTCTATGACTCTCTTTCTTGCAAGGTTTTGAATTTCTTATATGTTGGGCTTCCATTGTGTATGAGAAGCACCATAATTTCTGCTATGACTACTAAAGGGTTTGGCAGGCATTAAAATTTATAAAATGCATACATTGTTATATCTAGGCTTCCAAAGTTATGGATGTGCCTAGTAAAGGGCTTGGAAGCCCCTAAAATATGCTGCCACAAGGGCGTGCATTGGGGCCTTCCATCAACAGATGAAGTGTGCAAATGCGCGCCCTTGTGGCAGATGAATTTGGACACATCTAAGAGCATACCCAGGTACAAAACAGAGTGAAAAGACATTAATACACAGTTGCAAAACAGAAAGACATGGATACCCAGGTAACCTTAAGCCCATCTTGCCCCAGATACCTAAAGTTGTAATAACAAACCACAAGAGTAAACCATGTGGCAATATCTAGCCCTTTTTGGAGTATAGGACTGACATGGACTAAGGGGGGATGATTGCCAAAAGTATCTATGCTAATTGAAGCATTGAAGCAAACAAAACATACTTATTTCTTGTCCAAATTGTCTGGAAACCATTGGAAGTGTCTGGAAAGCACTAGGAAAGGCTGCCACAAGGGCGCGCATTGTGTCCATCCATAGGCCTCTGGAGCCCCAACTGCGCGCCCTTGTGGCAGCCAGTTTGGGGGCATTCCAAGCCATTTTCAACACTTTGTAGATGCTTTTGCCATGCAATAGTGAGTCACATAGCATGGATACATCAGGAAGTGCATGCCCCACTTAGCCAAGGTGCTAAACGTAGGCAATTTTTCACAATAACAAGCTAATGGCTACATACATACAATAGAAGGTAGACAAAACTTGGACCAATGCTACATTGCATGGTACAGAATTAAAACAATACAATGCGCAGTGGGGTATACAATAAAAGACGCTTATATTCAAATTCTTTTCAATACAATGCACAGAGTGGGGCATACAATCAAAAGACGCTTGTATTCAAATTCTTCCAAATCTTGGAGTTCCGTAAATACAAAAAGGTTTGATGCCTAATTACAAGCTACTCCTCATGGCGCAAACGGCGAGCAAGCTGCATATCCTTGGGCATAATGGTTACACGCTTTGCATGGATGGCACAAAGGTTAGAATCCTCAAATATGCTAGTTAAATATTGCTCTGCTGCCTCTTGGACTGCCTCTATGGCCACGGCGCCCATCCGAAACTGAGTGTTGTACAATTGCAAAACCTCCCTGCATAGCCTTGTAAAAGGGGCCCTCCGAATCAAGAGCTCGGTGCTCTTTTGATAGTGTCGAATCTCCGCAAAATCACGGCTACGCTTTCGTACCTTCTGAGGTCGACGTGGAGGTGCATTTTTGGCACGAGTTGGGGCAGCTTGCTTCCTCTTCTTGTAGAAAATGCTCTTTCTCTTTTTTTTCTGCACAGGCACTTCCAACACCTCATAATCTGATTCCACCCACTCTCCATCTGATTCGTGCTCTTCACTATTGACCGCATGTGATGGTGTAGGTCCACTCCCTTTAGGAAGTGTCTTATCCCCAATAGACATGTGAGCCTGATAAGTTTGTATTTGGACGCCAACCCATGGGGCATCTTCATCCGTTTGCGTCTCTTCGGAGCCTTCTGACGATTGCTTTTGGCTGTTTGTTTCTTTGCCTTGGTCGCTCTCATCCTCCCTGTTGCCATCAGAATCGTTGGAGTTTGATGAATAGACAACAAGGCGATGCTTCTGTCTCTCTTTTGCTACTGTAGAGGACTGGCCATGTTGATTTGAAGCTCCAACTTCTTCTGTGTGGACTTCACCTTGAGCTTGTGAAGTTCCAGCTTCTGTTGCTGTACCTTTGAGTCGTTGGCCATCCGGCCCCTCTGGATATGCAATCCTAGACGTTTGTTTTGTTCTTGCCATGGTAGCACCTAGTAGGGAAAATGACAAAATGAGCACCTTCAACCTTTAAATAGGTTTTTTTGAGATTTGGGCCCTTTCACACTATGCGGCCAATTGAGTGAAACTCAAATAAACCAATTGAATTTAACAACTAAACCTGGATCATGCAGAAGGCTGACGCGACGCCCAAACGTTGCCTTTTCGATACTTAGTTTCACGCCAAGCTTCATGGCCCACGGACGCTCGCGAGTGTTTCCACTTCTCGGATGCTGCAGTACGGGAGGCGTTGCGTAACTGCTTTGCTAACATCGACTCTCTTGCTTTCTCAATAGTAGGAGTTCTCCCAAAGGTGTGCCTAAAAAACCAGTTAAACATATCTTGGAGGTAGTTGGAGTGTGAACTACTACCACCATGCCGAGTATTCTTGAAGTAGACTCCTTTTGCTCGATAGTGGGACTTCTCCATGCCTTGTGTACTCCATATATCAAGCGAACCATAGCGGTCCATGAAGTATGCACCATGCGCATAGAGAATGTGCTAAAACAACCAAAAAGGAGATAAGCTAATAGAAAAGTTGCATTTTCAAACATTGCATATGTATTAAGTCCGTTAAAACAAACCATGCAGTGTGTAATCTTTCTTTCAGACCATCCGTCCTTAGCAGCCTTTGTGAATTCATAAAGCACCTTTTTGAATTCCTCTCGTTGCTCAACGGTGGTACTTGAAAGATTCATCAATTGCACAACCTTTTGAAAGGATGACCATACTAGCTTGCGTTGGTTAGCAACCTCCACATTGGGATCTTTGTCCGTCGTGGATGAACACAAATCTTTCCACAACTCCCACCGCTTCTCACTTGCTAGATCGACACTTGCCTTGGATACCTGCATTGGAGACTTTGACATCTTCTTGAAAAATCGACGTGCCTTGGCTCCATTCATGGAAACCTTCTGTGCCACCTCATATGTCTTCACTTTACAAGTCTCTTCTACAATGTTCACCCTTGATCGGTGACATCCAATCTCATTAAGGAGCATCTCCACCCCCTGCAAGGAGTCTTTTGACCGTTGAAGGGGCTTCATTGTGAAAGCATAATCAATGTGATGCTTTAGGATCCTATCAAATATTCGCATAAAAGCATGCAATGTACAAAAGTGAACATTGTTGAGGGAGAAGGGAATTATGGGGTTCCACCGAGGATCTTTGCTATCCCTATTGGGCACCTGCAGCATATCACATGAAAGAACCGAAGTTTTCCACTCCCTATTTATATGGTCATCATTATCTTCGTCCCGACCTTCCACTTGAGTTGCTCGACTTGTCTTATGCCCTTTCGTATAGAATGGACAGGGAAGTAAATAATTTGCACCTTGTTTGCATCCAAGCATGCACTTTATGGTCTTTAGATCACCACCTAAATGCCATTCAACATCAAACTCCCCACGTCCTGGAACCATGAGCTTCTCACCATTTATTTGAGCTTTAATGACCTCTGTGACCCATGGGATTCTACTGAAAATCCATGCAAGGACTTCATGTGTCTCTTTCGGAACTTCAATTGCACCAAGCCACCATATATCCTTCTCTGATTGCACACTAAAAGAGGGCTTTGTCGCTTCACTCGAACTGCAAGATTTTTTGGCATAAGCTAGGGCTTCATTCATAAGCGTGATGCTCATTCTCTCCAACTTTCTCCTTTTAACAATTACACACTCATCCAACTTCAGCACGAACACAAGCTTGCCTTCAAGAACTGCCAACAATATAAAGCCTCAGAATGCATGTTATGACACATCATAGAGCATGTAGGCAACTCTAAACTAACTTGCATCACTCAAATTGTAGAAAATAGCCATGGACTGCTGCAATCATATCAAGTTCACAAAGATATTGTTGAATTTGGTGTAAACAAACCCTTCGGTCCGCAACACACTGTTAGAAACAACACCACTTCCCTTCCTGCGGCCCTTCCTTCCTTCTGATTTGCTACGGAGCGGCTGAAGAGGCATCGTGTCTTCAATATACAAGTAGTCCCCTAATCGGTGAACAACATCTCCATTTGACACCTTCTTGGCAATCGCCACTCTGTGAGGAAGTGGAAATAGGTTTTCCGTGACTCCTCGAATTCTTAATGCATCTTTTAACACTTGATGTATTGCTTGATAGCCCTTGGTACTAATCCCAACAGCATCACAAATATCCTGAACATCTAGATCAGTGACAATATTAGAAAATTCACTAAGAACTCTCTTAGTGATTGCGTCTTTCAAGTGTTTTGCCTCTGGAGCATCAAGCATCCCATTAAAATCCTCTTTGTTGAAACAAGAACGAAGTAAAGTAGCCCTAGCTGACGCATTCTCACCGCCGCACGTTTCTTGGACGAAGTTCCTATTGCCCAAAACAACAATGATGAGCGGTATTAGACTTAAACAACATGAGGGACAGAACATGTTACCTCATAGCTGTCACCCTTCGTTTTCTTGCACCTCCACGTGGTGCAAGAGTCTGAATTTCGAACAACTCTCGTTTCCTCACCCTACCTCCCATGGCAGTACTCTTCATGTGTGAAAGAGTATCCTCAAGCTTTTTAATTACATTTTCCTTGGTTGTGATGGTGCTCTTTGCCTCCTCAAGCGCACTAGTAGCTGTTTGCATCTGATCTTGAAGATTGTGGAAACTCCCATTGAGCAACTGCCAATGACGCAAGTAGATCTCGGACCGCGCAATCTCGTGTTTGTTGAGTCTCTTGTAGTAGACCAACAAACCTTGCTCTCCATTTCCAACGTATTGCAACAGTGATGGAATGTTTGTAAAAGACGGATGAACATTGAGAGAAGGATCCTTTGGATACAAGCATCCGTCTCTCCAGAGATCCACATTCTTCTCCCCTTGAGCGCGGCGTTCGTTGGCTGAAGGTAATGTACCCAAGCATGTTTTCTTTGTCGGAACATACTCTTGAGGTAGGCGTAGGAAAATCCCTGGAGACCTACCGCGTGAAGAGCTTGCTGGGACATTGGTCACGTCGTCAAGAGGCATTGTAGGATGGAGAGATGGAGCTTGAAGGATGGAGAGATAGAGCTTGTAGGATGGAGAGATGGAGCTTGAAGGATGGAGAGATGGGTGTGTAGGTGCAACAGCAGGTGCAGGTGCAAGGGGGATGGGTGTAGGAGAGGAGCTTAGATTAGGAGGGAAAGTTTTCAATTTTGGGGGGAATTTCCTAAAAGTTTTGGAGGAGTCAAAAAATGTTGAATTAGGAGTAATTTAACTTAAAAATCTTTTTTTTATTATGTGTATATGTTGGGGGTACTTTTTAGGGGGAATAGAGTTTTTTTAAAAGTTTTTGGAAAAAGTCATTTTTTTGACCTCTTTGACCCACGGATTTGCTTAGGTGGCATGGGAGAGTTAAGAGGCCACTTACAAGTTGGCCAAAAAGCTAGAGAGAGAAGACCCCCTACCCCCTACTTTTCAAATGGTTTACCCCCCCCTTCCCTACTTTTTAAATGGTTACCCCCCTCCTTCCCCCTACCTTTTTAGGGGTCAAAGGTGGAGGAGACCCTACCAAAATAGCCCCATTCAAAGCCTTTGTCCCCCTTAATCTTGGCAGGCTTCCTTTAAATTAGGGATTCTTACAAGGCCCATGGAGAGTCCATTTTTTTCCTAATGAAATAAGATCTTTATCTGGTGGATAACTGTGAGAAATTTAAAGAAAACTATTGTAAGAGTCAAGAGGATGACACATCCTCTCAGCACAACGATTCACAGACGAGTGAGTCCGTTGAGAAACCAACGTCACCTATCGATCAAGAAACATTTATTAACGAAATGGTCAAGAGGTTAGCCCCTCTTGTAAATGCTGATCCGAGGGAGCTTAAGTGGTATAAAATTGAGGGAAAATGTACAAACCATATGAGCAAAGAGTGCTACTATAGCATGGAATCTGCTAGGGAGAGGTATGTACAATCTATTCCAATAGTACCTCCTCCACCCAAATACGCTATGGGGAATGCACCAAGTTTACTAGGATTTTCAAGGACATAGCCTGTCTTAGGACAACAACCTCTAGTGCCAGGTGCTAGAATGCTTGTAGAAATGAGATACACAATGATGATGGAAGCATCTAACAAACAAGTGCTTGTACCAACTACAAAGTATTATAACAACATAAGCGGGTACTGCCCTTTGAAGAGACAGAAGATGAGAGAAACACATGGAGTGGGGAGACTCGTACAACCTCCACCACCTGTGTTTTGACTTGAAAAAGAAGGTATGAGATGGACAAAAGGACACTGCGGTTCATTGTAAAAAGAGGCGTAGCTAGGTCAGAGCCTATTTGCAGCCAAGGGGAAAGGCATGGAGAATCTCCTCAACCAGAGATAGAGTGCCATGAAAGCCGTGACAACTGCTTTGTCATAATATCTAATATCTAATTCTCCTAAATGATTTTCTCATGTTGAATTGATCATTTAATATAGGGAAGTACCATGGGAGAAAAAGATAGAGTATTGGTTAGGCTTGTAGACCGGTCACAGTAGGGATCCAAAGGAGGGAAAATAGGGATCCAAAGGGGGGGGCATCTGCAAAAGAGCAATGTGAAACAATGGGCTTCAAATACCCTAAGGTTTAGCCCATTAAGACTTCCAAAATGCTAAGGTTCCAAAATACAAAGGTTATGTTCAATGGTCAAACTCTAGGTAAATTGGATGCTTGTGGGAAGACTCAAAAGTATTCCCACATCCGTATCCTTGAGGGGACGAGCCCTTTTAGTAGGGGATGAGAGAGAAACACGCTCACACTCTCTCTAGAAAGCTCCCTTTACACAAAGGAAACATGGGACACATGTCAACTCCCTAGCCCAGTTGCCCCCAAGGTGCATTCAAATACTATTGGATGTCCATAGAGGTGGACCAATGAAAATTAGGCTAGAGTAAATCTAGTTTAATTCATTTAAAAACACTTGATAAAAGAACCAATATAAATGAATCTCTCTAGAAAACTATTGGACAGTCTCCCAAGGGGTCCAATGAGCATTCGACAACCCAATGGCTTGCCTGATTCCTATTGGTCAAAAGACTAAGGGGTCCAATGTGAGTTTAATTGCATTATTTAATTACCTAAAGCTCTCATAAAAGGGGAAAGGGGGACACAATGTCAGAAGGCTATCACTTATGCTTCTTAATTATAATTGGCTAAGATTTGCAGGTCCAATGGGATGCCAACATGAGTAAAAAGCAAGAGGGGTCAACCAAGAGAGAGAGGGGGCTGATTTTGGCAAGGCATTATCACACACACACTCACACAATCTAACGTGTGGAGTAAAGAAGACTATCTCCTTCTCAAGCTTTAATGGAAAGCTCATCATCTACTCCAAGCTTGTGACAAGGGAGGCCTACACCGACAACTCTTGGCTTTGTGATGCAAATCCAACCAAGTGCCAAGCTCCAATGCATGCTCATCTCCTCTAACATGCTAATTACTAAGCTATGCTAAGCTATTATGAGTGATTATGTGAGGAGATATACTTCTTTCTCGTAAGAATACTCCTTCTTCCTCTCAATCTACTCTCGTACCCCGCTAGCTCTCACCATCTTCAAAGATGTGTGAGGTCTTGGGTCTGAGACCGTGAGGGAATTGATGTTGTGTTTTACAAGTGTGAGCTTGGTGTTTGAAGCTTCCATCTTCATTGCACCAACAATTTATTGAAGGAACACATAGTATTGTATTGTAAAATGTCTCCCTTGATGGGGAAAACCTATAATACAAAGCCTTTTGGAAGGGGGACCGGCTCCATGTAAATTGGGTCCTCAATTATTGTCAATAGCTTAATTTCTCTCTCTTTTTGAAGTATTGTTCATGCCTATCTAACTAGGTGTTATGATTTTGTTGTTCTCTCCATCCAAGCACTCTTGCTATGCTCATTAGGAATCTATTCTAATGAACTGCTCATTATGTCTATGCTATTTTCTGCTACACACAAGTTACTTGACCATTTAATGTTACATGCTTGGTCAAACAATGTTCTCAGATGGAGATCACACTAGTATATGCCTATTGTCTTGACTGTGGCGTCATTCACTTGATTCTCAAATGTTCAAAAAATCCAAACCGAGTTAGAAAGATCATGACAAATGTCTCATGAATTATTCAGCTACCCAGTAGCTCAGAAAATGAAAATGTTGTACCAATTCAAGTAGTTACGAGAGTGCAAGCTCAAAAGGAAGCTAATGAGAACCTAGAGACAGAGAATCCGGAAACTTACGCGAGTCCAGAGATGGGTGAACCAAAGACTGATGCACCTAGTCGAAAAACCAAGAGCAAATGAATAGTTGGAAAGATAGAAAGGCTAGGATGAAAGCACGTAGGGAACAAGAGAAAAAAGACCTAGTTGAGGAGCTTACCCAAGCTAAAGAGAAGATAAGACAACATGAGGAAATAGTTGCACCTTCTCTTATGCAAACATCTCAACCTTTAGAGAACCATACATAGAGGAGAAACCAAGAAGTGCTAGTTCAGGAGGATCAGTGTTGGTCGAGAAGGTTAATGAGCCATAAGATGCCCTCCTAAAAGCCTATGAAACACAACTCAAAAACAACCAAACCCAAGAACAAAGGTGGATGACATATCCATGTGCAAAAGTAGAAAAGAACATGCTTGGAATCTGCAAGAAAATGATTCAAATAGTGCAAGATTTACTAGAACCACAAGTTGGAAAACCTGAGGGTGTGATCCTTGTCCCACCTACACCAGTAGTCCCACCAAACTAGGAACAAAAAGAGCTAGATTCCAATCTCACGATCATGGACCAAAGCTCAGGGACCTTGCATCAGAACCAATGATAGTGTTGAATACCATAGATAACTCTTTCGAGGGATTTCACATAGCTATACCTGATAGCTGTAAAGAAATAGATGGTGTTGAAAAATTGTGGAAACAAGTCAGAGAGGCCAAGAAGAAAGTGAGATAAGCAAACAAGTAAACCAAACGGGTGATGAAAGAGGAGTGTCTCTTCCACCAATAGAAGAATTTGAGGTTGGATCGCAAATGAATCTAGAAGTGGAATCATTTTGGGGAGACAAAGGATCTATATAGTATATGGAAAGCCAACCCCATTCACTAAGAACACTACCATCCTATACGGGAGAGTACGAGGCCAAGTCAGATGTTGTTGCAGTCTCATCACAGAGACTGTCTCCCAACAAGGTCATTGGTTTGAAAGGGTTGATAGACATATTGTCGACACCAGTCACCTGTACGATAACGTTAGATGAGTTGCTCAAAATACGACCAAACATGTGGGCTACTGTGGGAGAATGCCTAGAGAAATTTGGCATAAAAAACCCAACAACTCAAATTGAAGAAGGGATCAAAGAACTTGAAATGCCTCAGCTAAACACTCGGCTAGTGCCACTAAACAAGGTAGGCAAGTACTATGAGGGAGAAGATGAGAACACCACTCTTACTATGGAATTCCAAGGTGTAAAAACCACGGAAATCCTTGACAGTGGAGCTGGTGTTGCCATCGCAACAAAAGAGGTCTAGAAAAAATGAGGAAAACCAGCATTGAGGGCTACAAGATTGAAACTGCAGCTTGCAGATGGACACAAAAAAGGCCCATAAGACTGCTACAGAAATTAGTTGTTACTTCTTGTGGCATTGAGTATGAGCATAACTTTGCTATTGTTGACTTTGGCAAGAAGAACAACTATGATATCATTCTAGGAAGACCATTCATGAGGCAATTGACAATGGTCCAAGATTAGGGCTACGACCATATCTACCTGAGACATATGGAAACCAATACAAGAACAAATTTGAAGGACCATATCTACAAGGATGTGACGAGAACCCCTGTAGAAGAGTTTGATTCCCCTACTGTAGTAGGATCAAAACTTCCAGCATGGTGGTTGAGTAAGCCTAAAGAAATGTGGACATGTGGAGCTTCGCAATGCAGAAGCTTAAAGCGAGAGGAATGCATTCTAGAAAGGGAAATTGAAGATACGGATTATATCCCAGATCCCTTTCTTGAGGAAGCTTTAGAGACACTTGAATGGGAACAATCTTGGCTACTTTGGATGTGTGTGCTATTCAAGACAGTCCAACAACGAAGTTTTGTGATGAAAATGGCTATGATGTAATTCCTTACTTTGCAGTGAGTGTGATCCAGGAAAATGAAGACAAAGACGAAGATGAGTTCTATGACTTTGTAGAACACATGGAGCTTCAAGAATATTCCCACAATGGAAATCTAGAGTACCCAGCATGTGACATGAACAACTAGAACAAGCATCCTTATACGTGGCAAAAAAGACTCAGCCAAGAAGAACACAACCATGTCAACGGGATAACAACACTTTAATCAATTGGATAGAAAAGTCCTCCGAGAAACATCAATCCAAGAGCAACGGATAACAACTTTCCATAACCAGCCAAACCCCCAAAGGAAAGTGCTAGAATTAAACCTTAATGAGGATAGTAGTGACACTGATGATTATGACATCCCATACCAGAAACTCAGGTCATCACTATCACTAGCAATTTCCATAACAACTATAGAAGGCCAAAAGAAAAGAACAAGTAAGAGCCAAAAAGCTCGATAAATATGGATACGAAAGAGCCAAGTTGGACAAAAGCAGGTATGGATCAAGAACATGAAAATCTTTGATGCGAAATCACAAGATCCAACTCCAAAAGGAACACATAAAGCATGCAAGAATGGCTAAGAAAATCAGAAAGTCGCAAGCTTTTGCACCTCAGATTTGGGTTCCAAATAAGTTGGTGCAAGCGCAAAAAGGTTAAGATTTTATTTGGATTCCAAAACAATTGGAGTATCAACTCCCAAAGTCTGCATCTTGCCCCAACCAAGGGTACAAGGGCTAAAACAAAGACCACTGAAGACTCACACAAAGACAAGGTGGATCCCAAAGACGTATCTTCAAACACAAACAAAGCAGGGACAAGTACGAGTTCCCAAATGAGTAGCATCAACAAAACAACCAGTAATCATGAAGAAATGGGTCCCAAAGGAAACCAATAAAACTATTGTCACTATACTGCCGCTTGAATTTTTGCAATTCTTCCTACAGTTACAATACAGTTAGAAGGGAATGCACTCCTAAGGAACAATTCCAAATACAAAAACCAACCACAAGGCCAAAATGGATCCCAAAGAAGTATCAAATAGATAAGTAAGTCTTCAGAAAGTCTCTAGAACCTTGAATCAAGCAAACGACACTGGAGCTTCAAAGATCATCACATTTCTTAGACTAGGAAGCCTCGCTAACAAATGCCAATAAGCAAATTGCTTATACCCACATCTTGCACAACATAATTTTTTCCATGCATTGACTGTGTATGCATAATAGGGCTACATTACAAGGCTTGCATAGGCACAATTTTTGATTTCCCAAGCACAACACATACCCTTGGCAATACCCTGTCGTGAAGGAGGACTCCAAAAAGGAGAAGGGGAGGCATTCTAAATGTGGACCTAATATTATGCATATTAGAGGGCAACGTTTTGTGAGTTGTATTGAATTTTTACATTTGATTGCGATGATTTTTTGACAAAATTCAGAGTATATGCCCTCATAAGAGCATTACAAGAGGAGTACGGGGACAAAAGCCATATATGAGCCCCTAGGGACATGTGTACAATGTACATAGCGATAAGAATTCTATTAGAAAGATTTTTCTTTCTGTTGAGTTGATTTTTGGTTTTATTTTGTTATTTTTGAGATTTTCTTTTTTTTAAAAAAAAAAGAAGAAGGAAAAAATCCATAGTCCAAGTGAAGAACAGACTAAAGAAGGTACATCAAAATAGTGAAACTTCATGAGGTATGTCTCAAAAGCCTTATGCACAATGGGTAATGTTAGAGGTAAGAAAAAAATGCTGATCAGTCTTTAACAACACAATGAGGCCAAAAAAGACTGAGAATGGTCATCAAACTCCGAGATGTACTACAAGGACAAAGGAAGTTGGTGATGCAACTAAACAAAAGCACCCATCAAGTGTAAAATTTCCTATCAGACAGTTCATGCAGCTACAAGGCCGTATCGTCAATCTTCTATCTTGTACGTGCCTTAATGAAGCCTAGCAAACGAAAGGGACTAACAATATTGACAAGAACAAAAGGGGCATAAATGACAATTCAGCCATCTATCATGATAGATGTCTGTAGGAGCAACCAATCATCAAGACGAATTTTGGTCATCATCATTGGTTCTACATGTGTTTGGTAGCCATAAGGTACCAGAGATGTCCATCAGTCATTTTTGAGACCAAAATCCAAAAAGTTAGCTTAGAAAGCCAAGTACAAGTCTAAATCAAGCCAAACTTTGTCAAGAGGCTATGAATAGAGAGTACAAGCTAAGGGTTAAAGAAAAAAAAAGCCTAACCCCTAGACAAAGATGCAATTTTTTCAAATCAAAAGCCATGACAGCCGTATACATACCATGTACATCATGTATATGAGCTTTGAGGACAAATGGACTATGATAGCTCATAAGTGGTCATCTATCACAAATGATGTCAAATAAGCCCTTTTTGAAGCAAGTTACTAACTTGGGAAATTAACTGGGGTTTGTCGGGCTTTAATTAAGTCATGTATCAAGTTGAAGCAGTATAATGATTTACAAATCACACAAAAGCTAACTATAGTAAATGCAACTTTGATCACCTTGATGCAAGAACAAAGGAGTCACCAACAAAGAAAAGCAAACACAAGTGGTAGAAAAACCAACCTTTGCAAGGTTACATATCTTGTCCTTGATGAGGCGGATCGAATGTTGGACATGGTTTTTGAACCTTAAATAAGAAAAATTATCTCCTAGATTTGGCACGACAGACAGACTTTGTATTGGAGTGAAATTTTTTCCTACAGAAGTTGAAGGTCTAGCCAAAAAATTTCTATAGAATCCTTACAAAGTTGTCAGTTGACAGCAGCAGATGTCGTAGCTCAGAGCTTGGATGTGAAGGACATAAAGTTCGTCATCAATTATGATTTTCTTGGATCATAGTTCTTGTTGTGGTTTGACAAAAGTACAAGTAGTGGAGCATAAAAGGACAAAACAACAACAAAGACCGCACCGACATTGATAACCAAGTTATGTCAGAGATTGCATGAACTCGAAGGGGGGGAGTGTTGACTTGTGGGTCAACAACATGTCCTGACTCAACAAAGCCTTATTCTCTGAGAGTTAGAAAATGTTGTGGTTATCATTTGTAATGAGTATCATGCACTTTATAGGTGTTGTGCTTCGCTCTCGCAACACTCGTGCTCCCTCTCTCTTCTTGAATCTCATTGCTGTCAACTACACCACCCAACCCACAAACACACTAAGAGGTGAAAGCGCAAAGTAGACCTAGTGGCCTCTACACCAAGACTATGCACAATAGCCTCATCATGGGAGGTACACAATAGGGCACCACCTAGCTTGGAATGCGACTAAGACGCATGGATATACACAATCAAACATGCCATGGAAAACAATTTCAAGATCCACACCCAAGTGTGGGATGGGGTGGTCGGAGAACAAGGTGAGAGTAATGGTGAGTGAGTGAGAATGGGCTTGCTACTCGTGCATGTAGTAAGGAAGATAATGAGGTAAGGGAAACATGCAAGTATGCTCATTTCTCATAGAAGAGGCTGTGTTGCATTTATACGCCCGTACCGAAGAAAATATACGTATAAAATATCATTATACACTGAAATCCCGTATAATCACCGTATAGCTGTTTTATTGCTTTTCGATCAAAAAGGCTTTCAATCAAGAAATATCTATATAAGAAACCGTCACCGGTTTTGATCAAAAATAGTGTCAGAGCTTGAAGAGGATTTTGGGACAGCCAGAGCTTGAGGTAAAATTTTCAACTTGTCCTGCTCTTTTCTAACTTGTTTTTTTGTGTTGTGCCAGACTCGTGTGGTGCAGTTGTTTTACTTGTTGGGGTATAAAGCCCAATGTGGTCGCCCAGGTAAGTGGGCGGGCCGCCAGGTATGTACACATATTCTTTTGTAAAAACCTAATAAGAACTCACTATGCTCTACACATTACAGTAGAGCGAGTTCACCATATCGTCGTGCTCTTCTTCTCGCACTCTCTCTCGCGTCGCACTTCCGCTCGTACTCCTTCATTACTCTCACCATAGAGTTGGCTTGCAGGTTATTGGCCGCTTCGTGATGTGTAGCCATTCGGATCACTCCAGAATTGTGTAGAAACTAGTCACTTTTCTCGTGATGTGCAACAATTTGGTTCACTACAGAAGGATTTTAGGACAGAATTAGATTCTCACTTGTGTGGTACAGTTGTCTATCTCTCATGACAGGGCTTAGTTTAGGGTTTAGCGATCGACTCGTGGAGTGAATCAGGCATGATGCTACACCTCTCACTCGAGAGTGACTTATAGGTTGCTCAATTTTAGATCAGCTCAAATTATTGTTTGTTTCATGTAGACACACAAGAGTTCTGTTTGTCAAACAAAGAGTGGAGAGATGCATAGTTTATGCCCTGTGTGACGCACTGATTACTCTTGTGTTTTGAACTCCAAAGACACATCATTGTTCATCACTAGATGACTTGGTGTTGTCTTGGATATAGATACATACAATATTTGGCCTACATATGAGATTGTTAAGTTGTTCACTAATGTTTGTGTTGTGAGTTCCACACACTTCATCAGGGATTGGATTGGATTGGATTAAGTCACATCATTGTTCTTACTATACATAGAAATATGAGGGATACATTTGTCTACCTAAGAGTGGAGAGATGCATACCTATGCCCTCATCATCTTAGAATGACACGCCTTGTACTTTCTGATCCATATATATGCCACTCATCAGTAGATGACTTGATGTTGTCTTGGATGTAAATATGTATGATGTTTGACCACAATCCAAGAATTTTAAATTGTCCGCTGATGGTTGTGCTGTGTGTTCAACACATTTCATGAGGGATTAAATTGGTTAAAATATCAATCAACATTGCAACAACGTCCAAGACTTGTGTTGAGCGTACGCCACACAAGTTGGGTTGTTTACATTCAATGCTCCGATTGTTTACGTGTATTATGTAACCACATAACATGGTCCAGTTCTTGTGATGAGCATACCTCACACTCCTAGCATGTTCACCTCTCTCCATCTCTCTCTTTGTGTATTCTCCTTTCTATTGTACAATATATGTATTGCAACCATAATATATCGTCGTTTGCTATGAATTAAGCCAAATTGGTGTATGGAATCTGGATTATCAAACATGACACAAATTTGATAGTTTCCCCTCTTCTTTGACACCATTTATGTTACAAAATTATATCTTGCAAATATGGAGGATATTAAACTGACAATACATATAAAAAAATTCAGCTTCAAAGTGATAGTATGTCACTTTCATCACATGTCAGAGCCTGAGCTTTGTCGTTGCCTAAGCCCCTTTGCTCCGGAACAATATTAGCAGTTCACAGAGGCCTTAGCAAAGTCTGTCTTTAAGCAGCTTCAACACACATGTACGCACGTTGCTTTTGACACATCTAATGACATCAGGTTCATTATTGAACATGGTCAAGTAGTCTATTGGACAGATTGCGAACATTTTTTAGGATCTAAAAAATTCTAAAATCATTACTTTACCAGGCATAGCTACTTGCATACAACTTGTGCAACAGTTGTATACTGAGTTCAAGAGCAAGGAAAGGTTGGAAAGAACAACAAAGTGCACAAGAGTGGAAGTCAGATCTTCTGATGCTACTGCAGAGCCACAGACTATGGTTAGAGTAGAGTCTCATGCTAGTGCCACTCTTGCTCTCGATCAGCCTCAACTCCCCCCTATATTACATCTTTTACTAGAAACTGAAATATTTAACATACAAGCTTCACAGCTCTGCTGGGAGAAGGGAGATGGGAACACATGAAGTGTGTAGGCGTCACACACCCTGCATTTAAAGAGCCACCGTATCTGGTGAAAATATTCAAAGTCCACTTGCATGGACCCACAATGGATCAACAGGTCAAGGACAAAGACACAGCTTTGGACATCACTCATCATGACATTATTTATCCACTTGCCATGGTCCACCATATAGAGCATCCAATGCTCATTTCACGTTTTTGGAATGGCGGCCATGTAGAGTAGTGGATAAGAGAGTGCACTGCACATGGAAGTCAACCTGCCATTCGCAATTATGTGACCATAGAAGGAAAAATAGAGTTATTTTAGAATAACATTTTGTAGACATTGAAGTGTCTACATGTGCATGACTATCTCCACAATGATCTTCACTCCCGCAACATGATGCTTCACTTTGGACAGAAGCCGGTCTATGCAGGCATTGTGGATTGGGGGTCATGTACAAAGACTAGAACAATGACATGCTTTCCTCCATTTGCTCCTTTAACCTTGGTCTTACATTTCGCCACTCCCTTGATATCCTCCTTCACTTTCTCCTTTTCCTTACCTTCAAGACTGATGACACTTACTGCATGGTTTCCGATTGGTGGTGGGGGTAAGGGTGGAATGAGGTTGTCGTGGTGGTGGTGGATGTGGTTGAACGGGTGGTTGTAGGATTTGCACAGGTGGTGCTTGTTGTGGTGCCCTCGGTTGTGGTAGTCTTGCTCTTGATGGTGAAACCTGGTTTTGTATTGCTCCTCTGTTGAATTTTCACCTCCTTGGGTGTGGGCAGTAATACATGCCATGGCCATCCTCCCCACAATTGTAGTAGTGGTATTCTTGGTTTTGACTTTGTTGTCCTCTCCCTTTCTCTTGATTACGGTTGTGTTCATGTCCTTGTTGCACCAAATGCACAAATAGATTCTCTAGCTGAGTAGTGATGTGAATCAACAACTCTTGCTGCTAACTCATACGTTGCAGGGAATCTCCCTTTCACCTTCTCTTTAAGAGGTGACCACAGGCCAGCAATGAAACGGTCTTTCTTCAAGAAATTAGGTGCTCCTTCACCTTCCTCTAGTGAGGCAACCCATCGCTCCCACAAATACACAAAGTTGTGGATTCATAAGTGGCATACTCTAGCAGACCTCCATGCTTTAACTCTATCAGTAGTTGCCATAAATTTTCTGATGTTGTGCCTCCACCAAACCTCTCCACGAATGCAACATGAAGTAAGTCCCATGCATCCTTGGTAGCTTGGGGCAAAGCATTGTACCAAGACTTGGCCTCTACTTTCTGCAGTAGAGGAAAGATTCATAGCTGTGAGGCGTCAACATAACCACACAAGCGATGTCAAAGTTATCCAAAAAATTAGTGGTGATGTCTTCTCCCTTATTGCCACTGAATGTAGGAAAAGAGAAACTTGCCGTGGTAGTAAATCAATGAGCAGACAATCATATATATATTTTGTTGGGATGACTTAGTGATTCATAAAGGTTTATACATGGGTGGAAAACTTGAGCAGGAGCTAAGAAGAGTGCAAGGCTAGAATAGAATAAATATTCTTACATCAAAAGAGTGGTAGTAATCAAGAATGGGCAAGATAATGGGACATGGGGATCTAAGGATTTGATCAAGCATCTCTGCTCCAAAATGGGAAAACAATCTTTTGTTGGTAGAATATCTTCCTATCAATGTACATGTTTACATGTATGTGTTGCAAGAAACAAAAAGGAAAGACTTCTGGACTATTGTTATTATCCATGTTGGGTGTAGGGCAAGGCTTTGACCACTAGAGTTTCATACCTTAAGTGTTGACAAGGTGACACTTTCACCACAAGACTCTACCTCTTGTTGAAGTCCACATAATCCTCCAGATTGGGTTTAAAACAGGTAGGGCGAGAAGAGTCTACCTCAATCGGTTTTGCATTTTGCATGCGATGGTGTCGCTTGGATAGTCGTACTTCACTTGAACTCTCTAGGCTTAGAGAGAGTGTAGGACCACTTGCTTCCACCAAATGATTTAGGCTTTGTGGCTTGGACTTTGTGGTTGATGTAGTTGATGACTTTTCTTGACCGTTGGAGAGAAAACTCTTAGTGCTACACAAAATTTGACTAATGTGAGAGTGCTATACTGTTTTCAAAAGCAACTCACCGTTCTTTCTTCACCTCCTCTATCGGCACTCATTGACATAATGCTTTGGTTGACAGCAGTGATGAAATTTCATAGCCCGCCCTCTTAATGCTCTTGATTTGCGATTAGCACGAGCAATGCACGATGGGGAGCTTACCTCTTGGATATCAATGATGCTACAACCTGGTAGTAGCACTTTGATGAAGGCCTTGAGTGCTTCTACAGTCTCCTCTTCTTCAATCCTCAAATTTGAAAACTCTTGTAGCCACTTGTCCATGATTGATGGCATGCATCGCTACTCTATGTTGACTGAAGGTTTGCAAAGCCCTCCTCAGTGGGGGCACCAAATGAGAGGTGGAAGCACAAAACAAACCCGGTCGCCTCTACACCAAGACTATGCACAATAGCCTCATCATGAGAGGTACACAATAGGGACACCACCTGAAGGGGATCGGGGAGCACCACAGACGGAGAGTGAGAGAGAGAGAAAAGGATACACACACACGATGTGGGTGGGGAGACTGTGAAGTGGCATCTCCCCCTATACAGTATACTCATTATAAGTATAGGGTAACAGTGGGCGGGCGGCCATGATCACCTGGGCGACCGGTCAAGGCACATAGGCCTTAACCCCAACAACCTCCCACTTAAAGGCCAATGTGCCTTTAAGCAAGATCTACTAGTGTACAACTAATAGAAGGTGAGATATTCTCTCAACCTATGCCCACTGACTCTCGATGAGCTAGTGCATCCGGCTCTACTGATAGACAAACATCCCGCTGCAGAAGCCACACAGAGCTAGCTCCAAGCTCTGCAAAGAGTCTACAAGAGCTCATGCACTCCTGCAAGTATCGGTCCAATACCTGCAAACCTCCCCTATGCTCTATGCCGAGATCAGTAATCGAACAACTAATCAACCCTGCTGCAAATGCTCCCACTGCAGCTGCTATGTCGGGCCTAGAGATTAGCATCTCGTACATGAGGACACCGAATGTTGATGCAACCCTGGCAACCTCTGCCACCTCCAACTCAGAACTCAACTCATGGAAATCCTGTCCCCTATCATAGAGACCATGGCACTCTGACTCCGAGCTCTGGAGTGACTCCTCGTGCCCACCACATATCACATGTGTACCAAGAGTATCCATCTGTCCTGAATCTGCATCAAGCTCTGGCATAAGCATATCAAGAAATGACTCCACAATAGCCAACATCTCAGCATCCATGTGAGTCATCTCTATCATCACCTCTGATTACTCATCCTGCTGTGACTCACTAGAGTTGTCCCACTCTACCTGTGCATCCGTAGACGCAACCTGCACAACAAGGTCACTGCTCTGCACTCCATGCAAAGCATCCTGCAACCCACAAGCAAAAGAGACTCTCCTGCTCTCTCGCTCTCTACCTGGCTGCATGATCACAGAGACAACACCGTCTCTCCCGTGATCCACATGCAATGGGTAACTTGTACCACTCCTGGCACCTCTCACAATCATTAGCGAACCCAAATGAATCACAAAATCTCGCTCTCGTAGCGAAATCTGACATCCACAATCTCTAAGCTGACCAATCGAGATAAAACTCACTGTCAAATCCGGTACATAGCGCACATGTCGTAACAAGTAAGATGCACCACTCGGTAATGACAGTCTCACATCTCCTGCACCTGCTATCGCATGCACCGATCCATCGGTCAAACGTACACTGCCAAGCATCCCGCTAGAATAGCTACAAAACCATGCACGATGTGGCGTGACATGAAACATAGCATTTGCGTCTAGCAACCACTGCGAAGGGAGTGCACTATCCACATGTATAGCATCTCGTGCATAGCTCGAGGTAAAAGTGACATCCCCGTCACTAGTATACTCCGACACTACATGTGCCTCAACTGTCAAAGCAACTGAGTCCATGGCATCACTATATACATCTCTGAGACTGCCATGTCTCCTACGATGTCGCATACGACAAAAACAACGCCGTCTAACGTGTCCAGAATGACCACAATACCAACATGTCACCTGTCGGAGTGCTCGTGAATGTACATGTCTCACACGAGTCCATGATGACTCAGATCTATCATACATTTCATGTAATCTGCGCTAAAGTGCTCTCGAAGTAGTCTCATACATAACAAGAGCATATACAGATTCCGCAAGGTGCAAAGAGAGTGTAGATAGTGCCATCTCCTCTAGCTCCTGCCACTAATCGTCAGACATGTTTGAAGGTCTACCTACATCACCACTCAATGGTCGATGCAACCCTCGCTGTGTCAATGCATCAAGCATACACTCTCTCCATGCCGCAAAGTCTGACCCATCAAACACGCGCATCTGTGAGAGGTCACAATCTGATCGATCACCTGTCTCTACCATGAGCACAAGTAGCAAGCTAGATAGCAAAACCACCTCACCAACAACACTTAGAAACTGTCTAAAAATATGGCTAGAAACACAATGTAAAACCTGTGAGACACACTCCAAAATAGAGCTCCCGCGATGTCAATACAAGCCTCGCCTGCTCTAGTATCACACTGCAATCTGTGAGCTAATCACCAAGCCCACACTGTGCGGTATCGATGCATACACACGCACAAATCTCCCACCTGCAGAGAACACCGCACACAAATGCTGAGTACAACCCGCAATCTCTACCTAGATCGCATAAATGATACGCATAAAAATCCTGGGAAAATTTTGCCAGAGTTTTGTCAGTAAAACGGCCACAAGACCAGTAACCAAACTGACTGCACGCTCATAACCATGAGCAACCAAAGCGCATCAGACCGCACTCCAAATGCATGCACCAATCTCCACACTTTGCATACATCATTGCAGACACCTGCAAATCTAGTACACAAATATCTGCTCTACCTGTGACTGCCAAAAAACATGCTCGAGGCATACATTGCCGAGCTCAAAATGCAATCACATTAGTCTCCCTGAGCATCAAACCACATAAGGCATACATCGTATCCTCCCACCTGTGAGGAAACTTGCAGCAAATATCACTCTCACATCTGAGAGCAAACCATGTGTGGAATCCTCGACACACAATAAACCACTGCTGCTGCAGAAAATTCAGCGTTCAGAATTTTAAAATTCTGATATAACGAGCGCGTCCGGAGCATGCCAAAACCCCAAGGTAGACTCCTTGATCACATGTATCTGAGTCCGGGTGTGAAAGCTATGCCAAAAAACCTCCGTTTCGACCCAAAAACGCAACATAAACTGCCAAAAGAGGGCTGAAAAATGCAGCTCCTCAACCGTAGCTCGAATGAGGTTTCTGATGGCTCGAATGGCTTCGAAAGGGGGATAAAACACCAGGGCCCCTGATGCAAAACGCTCTCGGAAAGCTGAATTTGCCGATGCCGAAGTCAAAACCTTGTTTGCACTCTTGAAAGTGTGTGCGCGCGCGGACGCGATTTCGGGAATGAAACTGACTCTCCGCTGTCGTCTGACTATGCACACACGCGCTCCCTCCACACCTACGCTCTGATACCAATTGAAGGGGATCGGGGAGTACCACAGACGGAGAGTGAGAGAGAGAGAAAAGGAGACACACACACGATGTGGGTGGGGAGACTGTGAAGTGGCAGCTCCCCCTATACAGTATACTCACTATAAGTATAGGGTAAGAGTGGGCGGGCGCCCATGACCTGGGCGACCGGTCAAGGCACATAGGCCTTAACCCCAACACCACCTAGTTTGCAATGCGGCTAGGACGCTAGATATACACAATCAAACATGCCATGAAAAACAGTTTCAAGATCCATGCCCAAGTGTGGGATGGGGTGGTCGGAGAATAAGGTGAGAGGAATGGTGAGTGAGTGAGAATGGGCTTGCTACTCATATGTATGTAGTAAAGAAGATAATGAGGTAAGGGAAACATGCAAGTATGATCACTTCACATACAAGAGGTAACAAACCCGCACACCTTAAGATGCAAGTAGCAAGATGATAGGAATATGAGAGGGGGAGAGAGAGAGTGTGTGTATGTTGGAAAATCCACACATCTCAACATAAGCAAAAAATGGAAAGAAACAAGCATAAACCATACTCACAATGAAGTATATCCCAAACGACACAAGATATGGCACCAAGATGGAGTGTGTTGATTGCTTGTAAAAGATGAATACAATAGGTAGCATAGGGCAAGAAGATGAGAAGGGAACCAGACTGTACGAATCATAATGGAGAGATGAGAGTTGATGGCGAGGAATATCATCAGTGTGTCCATCATTCTTCTTCTTGAAATCATGCCTTTAATTCTTCATTACAAGTGTGTGGAGATATGGTGCTCATTTTGTGCATGGTGATTGTGATGGTGATGGTGTTGTTAGCTATGAGAACTCATGATTTGTTCTTTTCATCTCCTAGATGAACTTATGTAAAGCAAGACTTCACTTTAGGGAATATTTCCGAGAGGTTTCCAAAGTTTGGAATATGCTGGTAGCATACAAACTTAGGGAAATTTTTGGCAAGATGTCCACCTATGTTTTATTGGAAGTCGGTATGAACCCCGGGGGATTCACCATGGAAAACTTATCACACCACTTAAGCGCAGGGGAGGGGTTCTATTTTACAAGTTACATAAGCGTATAAGTTGGGGGCAGGACACCAATAATTTATCTCCCAAGCTGAAAAATAAGGGAGGGGGGTATTATATTTATGGGGGGGGCGGGGGGTGGAAACAAACTCGAGATGATTACTGGTAACGGTGTCAAGAAATTTGCGGTCTTGCCAGGAAAGCACCGGGCTTATGGCTGTGAGAGTTTGTGAGAGAACTCAACAAAACTATATGAAGGAGTTAAACCATAGATGCCATCAAGACTAGGGTTTGGAAAGAAGTGCAATCAACGAAGACCCACTCTTTCTCTCTTGCACTCACACACACAAAGAAAGAACACAAAAGAGAATGTCGAAACAACACAAAGATGAAAACATCAAGGCTATGGTCATATCGTATCATGGGTAATATGAAAGGGTTAATAGATGTGTTAATGGCATTCAATCTTGGCTGACCAAATAGGCTACGAATTGTTCTTTGGAATTGTAGTTTTGTGCTTACCATAATATATATATATTTTGTCTAGTGATTGGGATTAATTGTGTGTACAAATCCTCTTGGTTCATAGCAAGATAACTACGCTTACGTCAAAAGAAAAGTTATAGTCTATGAGAGGTAGTATAATAGGATCCGATGATAGAAGTATTTCATTGAGCCTTTCTTGGCCAAAGAGAAACACTATACGTTGTTGAAAGTGTATTTTACGGCTAATCCATACGTTAATTCTAATAGATTGTACAGAGTGAAAGCGATAGAAATGATCATCATGTGGGTTATTTATCTAAGATAGTATGTGAGAAATATAGATATGAGATAAGTGAAGAGATGAGAAGTTTCCCTCCAAGCCCTATTCTTGCCCGTAGGCAATAAGGATACTGCGGCGAGAGATGTACTTGTAGCAAAGAGAACCTAGAATTTGTAGAGAGGATGAATTACTAAGAATGAGAGAGATAGGTTTGGTTAAGGAGATGAGATTAGATATATATAAATATATATATATATATATGTTGGATTAGAGATGAAAAAGAAAACAACAAGAAATCAAGAAAACATCAATGTAGAACACATCTTACTTGACAAACCCTTCGGCACCATTATGGATGGAGAGAGAAGAAGAGTGGATAATTACACTTTGATTGATACACCAAGTGCAAGACTTTCTTTGATTAGAGTTGATCTTCCAAGGTTAGCTTGTTGCAAGAATGGCTAGTCTTCTTCTAGGAGAAAGTGTAGGCTTAAGCTTATGTTAATGACTAAGTACAATTTGGCATTACTACTCCCTCCCTCATGAATTCCTCTCATCAATGGCTTGAATGCTTGAGTTCTTTTCAAGGAAGAAGAGGTCCCCTTTTATAGGTGAAGGGAACCCCCAAGGGTTTACACAAGAAGAGAAGAGCCAGTGTGAAGAGAAACTGGAAAAGTTGGAAATGAGCTGTCCCTGCATGATGTGGGCAGACTGGGGTTCAGTATTTGGATCATATCTCCTCAACCGTAGCTCCAAATAAAAAAGTAAAAATATGGGCAAAAAATTCAGCTCATTAGCTACGATTTTCATTTTAAAATCAGTTTCCAATTCGGATTGGAACCTTGTGTAAAAAAATCATCAAAATAGGATCCATTTCTGGCAGCAAAAGTCTTTCTATGGTCCCCTTAGCTTAGACTTTCATTTGATTCCAAAGGACACCTCATGCCATATGAAAGCATGAAATGGCTCCTTGACAAAGTTTTGTAATCATGCTTACAATAATGCATTAAAATAAGTGTATCTTTGAAATCATGCCACCTAGTGTCCCACTAGGATTTGATTCTCTCCTAGTAGCTATTTAAAAAAAAATATAAGAAAAATACATAGAATATATATATATTGGAGTTTACCCTAGATATAGGATCTAGCTAGGGTGTGAGAGGATAATGAGACATTAGAAATAAAGAATCAATTCTTTTTGCCGCAAGTTAAAGAGGCGGAGCTATTGATGCTTTTCCCATAGTATTTTCTGATGGTAAAGTAAGAATAGGTTACCCTTGAGAAAAATAATAGGATGAGATAGAAAGCATATTATTATACTTAAATATGCATATGTACATTATATAAAATATACCTATGTATCTAAAAAGTTACAAGATAACTCTTGTAGCATGCATTCTCACTATGTACGTGTCACAACACGACATCCACCCCCTCTAAACCTGCACATCCTCTGGCATGTGCCAGTCTCATGGTAACTTGTGAAAGCAATTGTATCCCCTGTCATCCCATCACCTCCTCCAGGATCATATGGGTAACTCAAAAACTTGTATTGTACTAAGCATTGAGATTCTCCGCATCTTTTAATTCCTCTCGGATCAGAAGGAATTGTTATATACATCTGTCTCCAAAACATCTGTAACATGTCTCCATTATGCGCAAAATCTTCATGAGTAAGAGACATAAGTTCCTCATCCTCCTCTTCAAAAAACACTTCCAGGCTTCCTGTAATATACTCAAAAGATTTTTGAAACTGCACTTCAACCTTCTCACCAACCTCTAAATCCATATGTACCTCTTTCACATAGAAGTCTGAATCTACATCTTCATTCTCAAAAGAATCTTCATTCTTCAACATCGAGAGAAACCTCAGAAATATGCATGGTAAACCTCTCATCAATTCTCTCACCTTTTACCAAATACCTCTCCAGCTTTACATCATAAAACTTTGCATACTTCTCAAATATGGTGTTTAATTCCCTTTCTAAATCATCCTGGTAGGTATGCTCCCGGTCACTTGTAACCGACTGCTCAAAAACCTCCTTGGAGTTAGTCTATGACACAATATCTTCACCCCTTCTTCCTTTTTGACCCATCCCTAAATTATCTTCAACTGAATCATGTCTCCACTCATCTAGGGAGAACCCTTCTTCATTACATGACTCTGGTGTCAGCATACAGCTAGCATCCTCTTCTTGCTTCAAGGAATCACCATGTATACCCTTCCTATCCATAGCAGATAGATGCTCACAAAAATGCTTGCAATTTATACCCTGTGACATAAGACCTAAATCCCTTTTATGCCTCAGATATTGTTTTCATACCTGCAGGCAACCGAAATGCTTAGAACCCTGTATAGTAGGCACTTTATGGCAAGCATCTTTATTTGCATCTTCACACAGATCAGAAATATCACCCCAATCACAGACCATATTCGAAGAGGTTTCTTGCTCTTCTACTCTATCCTTTGATGTCACTTCAACGTGTATAGCATTCCCAAACACTTCTGTATCTTTGATTTTTGAATCTTGAAGATTCATAGCTTCATCCGCAGAACCCCAATCCTCATGCAGAGAATCTGCATCTGTCATTCCTTCCTCTACCATGGAATTGTGAAAGCTTGATGCATCTAGATCTAAATAAGGCACAATTTCATGAGTCATCTGCATCACATCTGCTACCCCATATATACAAGACATACATATTACTTTGTCAATCCACTCCTCTTCTTCCACCTCGTCTAGCTGAGGTACTTCACAATCCGCAATGCTACTAGCAGAGCTATACTCACAAAGGAAGAGATTTTCAGTCACCCCCTCTAAATTAGCACTTTCGCAGCTAGGCATATCCATTTGGGTAGTACCACATGCATCAAACTCGCATAGGAAAGCATTGATAATGACTTCTTCATCCTGGTATATGTCTTCAACATAGGCATCTGACTCTTCTAAACTTGGTAAAAGTTCCTGGATCTGCTCAAAAGTAGATTGTAGCACATCACTAATATAGCCGTCTTCCACCTGTTTTCCCTTCACATCCTCTGTCAAAACCATAGCATCCTCATCCTTGTATATACACTCATGTGCATCTTCAAACGAATCAAACGGAGCGTCCAAATCATCTATCATAGCCGACGAGTTTGCATCATCCTCTAAGTCACTTTGAGCTATTTCAGGCGCTTGGATAGCATCATGAGAGTCATTATCTTGAGATACGAAGGTTACAAGACCCAAACGTGCATAAATAGCTTCCACTATGTCTGCTTCATCTGCATACAATAAATTTGCATCTTGCAAAAGATATGCATCTATTACTGCTTCTAAATTAGCCTGTATGGATGTGTTGACACTTGCATGGCTTACAGGAGACACCAACTCTAGCTGGTCACATCCACTTCCACTCTGCTCCATCTCTTGGTCTTGATGTTCCAAGCATACCTGTGTTATAGCTGTAGAAAACTCACCCCAGTTGCTTGCATATACACTTGCATAGTCTTGAACTTGGTGCTTGAAATCATCACTTACAAGTTCAACAAATGCTGCAATCATCCGAGCTTCTGGAATTTCTTGAAGCCTCATCTCTGTCACATAGCACTCAAGATATCCTTCTGGATCATAGCCTTCAAATATATTAAGCTCATTATATATGAATGCCTAGCGCTTTCAATCGCTTTTTGAATCCGGTCTTCTTCTTCAAGCCATTTGCATCTGTCTGCAAGCTCTTTCATTTCAGCATATAGCTGCTCCACTTTGCTAGCCATCTTTATGTACTCTCACCCCGGCTTGTTCACGTCGGGTTCACCAAAAATATGTCGAGAAATTTGCGGTCTTGCCAGGAAAGCACCGGGCTTATGGCTGTGAGAGTTTGTGAGAGAACTCAACAAAAACTATATGAAGGACTTAAACCATAGATGCCATGAAGACTAGGGTTTGGAAAGAAGTGCAATCAAAGAAGTGCCACTCTTTCTCTCTTGCACTCACACACACAAAGAAAGAACACAAAAGATAATGTCGAAACAACACAAAGATGAAAACATCAAGGCTATGGCATATCGTATCATGGGTAATATGAAAGGGTTAATAGATGTGTTAATGGCATTCAATCTTGGCTGACCAAATAGGCTACGAATTGTTCTTTGGAATTGTAGTTTTGTGCTTATCATAATGTATATATATTTTGTCTAGTGATTGGGATTAATTGTGTGTACAAATCCTCTTGGTTCATAGCAAGATAACTACGCTTACGTCAAAAGATAAGTTATAGTCTATGAGAGGTAGTATAATGGGATCTGATGATAGAAGTATTTCATTGAGACTTTTTGGGCCAAAGAGAAACACTATACGTTGTTGAAAGTGTATTTTACGGCTAATCCATACGTTAATTCTAATAGATTGTACAGAGTGAAAGTGATAGAAATGATCATCATGTGGGTTATTCATCTAGGATAGTATGTGAGAAATATAGATATGAGATAAGTGAAGAGATGAGAAGTTTTCCTCCCAAGCCCTATTCTTGCCCGTAGGCAATAAGGATACTGCGGGGAGAGATGTACCTGTAGCAAAGAGAACCTATAATTTGTAGAGAGGATGAATTACTAAGAATGAGAGAGATAGGTTTGGTTAAGGAGATGAGATTAGATACATATATATATATATATATATATATATATATATATATATATATATATATATATATATATATATATATATATATATATATATGTTGGATTAGAGATGAAAAAGAAAACAACAAGAAATCAAGAAAACATCAATGTAGAACACATCTTACTTGACAAACCCTTCGGCACCATTATGGATGGAGAGAGAAGAAGAGTGGATAATTACACTTTGATTGATACACCAAGTGCAAGACCTTCTTTGATTAGAGTTGATCTTCCAAGGTTAGCTTGTTGCAAGAATGGCTAGTCTTCTTCTAGGAGAAAGTGTAGGCTTAGGCTTATGTTAATGACTAAGTACAATTTGGCATTACTACTCCCTCCCTCATGAGAAAGTGTAGGCTTAGGCTTATGAGTTGATCTTCCAAGGTTAGCTTGTTGCAAGAATGGCTAGTCTTCTTCTAGGAGAAAGTGTAGGCTTAGGCTTATGTTAATGACTAAGTACAATTTGGCATTACTACTCCCTCCCTCATGAATTCCTCTCATCAATGGCTTGAATGCTTGAGTTCTTTTCAAGGAAGAAGAGGTGCCCTTTTATAGGTGAAGGGAACCCCCAAGAGTTTACACAAGAAGAGAAGAGCCAGTGTGAACAGAAACTGGAAAAGATGGAAATGAGCTGTCCCTGCATGATGTGGGCAAACTGGGGTCCAGTATTTGGATCATATCTCCTCAACCGTGGCTCCAAATAAAAAAGTAAAAATATGGGCAGAAAATTCAGCTCATTAGCTACGATTTTCATTTTAAAATATTTTTCCGATTTGAATTGGAACCTTGTGTAAAAAAATCATCAAAATAGGATCCATTTCTGGCAGCAAAAGTCTTCCCGGTGGTCCCCTTAGCTTAAACTTTCATTTGATTCCAAAGGACACCTCATGCCATATGAAAGCATTACATTGCTCCTTGACAAAGTTTTGTAATCATGCTTGCAATAATGCATTAAAATAAGTGTATCTTTGAAATCATGCCACCTAGTGTCCCACTAGGATTTGATTCTATCCTAGTAGCTACACTACAAGAGGTTCTTCATATTAGCGACGCTCACACAGCGACGCTCAGAAAAAAATTTCCCGGCGTCGCTATGAGCGTCGCAAATTTATTTGTAAATTTGCGACGCTCATAGCGACGCCGGCTGGGGTAAAAAAAAAAACCAAGCGCGCCCAAAAACTCAGATCTCAGATCTGAGTTTTTCGACGCCCTCAAGCAAAGAGCAGGTAACGCTCTCCCTCACTCTCTCTCTTTCTCTCTCTTTTTCTTCTCCACACACACACACACACACACACACACACACACACACACACACGAGGAGAGGAAGGAGAGCCAGGTATGCTCCTTCCCTCTCCTCATTCTCATGTTCCCTTCCCCTCTTTCTCTCTCCCTCTCTTTCTCTCTCTCACACACACATACACACACACACACACAGTGTTTTGAGAGAGAGAGAGAGAGAGAGAGAGAGAGAGAGAGAGAGAGAGTACAAACAAAAACAAAAACGCACACACACATACATAAACAAAGAATGCACACACATTGAGAGAGAAAAAGAGAGAGAGAGCATGCATAAACAAAAAACGCACGCATTGAGAGAGGAAAAGAGAGAGAGAACATGCATAAACAAAAAACGCACACATTGAGAGAGGAAAAGAGAGAGAAAACATGCATACGATCCAAAAAAACGCACACACATTGAAAGAGAAAGAGAGAGAAACTAATTTAACGTCGTAAGAAACTAATTAAAATTAAAAGACCTAAAGATCTAACCGACGAGGAGTTAGACCTGGAGACCGGCTCGTAGCCCGCCGGGCTAATTAGTTTACCCGCCGGGCCTGTCAAGGCTAGGGACTTGCTACGCGCCGTGTGCGAGCCACAAAGGCTCCTAGCACACACTCATACAACAGACAAGCTCACAAGGAAGAACGGTGTGTCACTCACCTTCCTGCGTAGTTGTGAATGAAGGATTCCCGCGCCGCGAAGAAGAGGGAGATGCCGCTACGCTGCGCTCAACCGCTCGCCGCCGTCGTGCCGCCGCAACGCTCGATCGCACATACACTCTCACACACTCTCTCTCTCTCTCTCACACGCACACACACAAGGAGATGGTGAAGGAGAAGGTGGAGATGGAGCAAGAGCAGCTTCTATTGCACAATGAGAGAATGACTCAATTTTAGGTTTAATTGGCTTTTATGTGAGCTCACCCCATTCACACTTGGGCGCCCATGCTTAGCCAACTAACCCTAGCATGTTCGTGTTAGAGTGCGCCTCTCATCGGCGATCACTCTACCTTTCCCTATTGGACCGACAAGCCCGGTGCCTGACTCTACTTAAATAAATAATACGGTTACGGTGTCCGTCGTAGGCGATAGGGTGTCCATGAGCCACGAGGGTTAACATTGCCCCCCTTCCTGATGTAGATTCCGTCCTCGGAAGCTATTGAGTTGAAGCTTGGTATGTCCATGTTGTAGAGCATCTAGATTTGAATCTGCAAGGCAAAGTCACTGTTTTAGCAAGCGGAATTATATTGCCATAAATCATGAGGGGAATGTAAAGTACATGTGGAAATGAGTAAATGCAAGATTTATGAAATGTTAGACTGCCATTAAGGACAAATAAATTGCACTTTGAGTAAATTAATTAATCAAGAGTTTTGAGTTTATGGGTGAGTCTATCAATTAGTTAGCTATGACTAAGGTTAAAACAACTACTCTAGTACTAGCTAAGCTAAGAAGATTATCTAAATGCAAGATTCCCTAATTATGCTTTTCAGCTTTGATTAGCCAACTCGCTCTCACAACTGCAAACAAAAGCTTGAAATGTTAACTGTAAGCTCAATGGAAGTCTTTTAATTTTTCTTTATTTATTTATTTATATTTTTTTTAATACTTTTTTACTTTGGGTCACAATCATGTGACGTGTGTGCTTATTTTGTATGTCCGGGGTTTTTTGCTTCTCAAGGAAAAGCGCCCACACTGGGAACCTCTAGGGCTCTAGTACCATAGACAATACATGTGAGTGAAGTACCAATTCAAGCCAGGATTTCTCTTCCAGCGTAAGATTTTTCATTTGTGGCACTTATGTTGTTTTTTTTTTTTTTTTTGCTTCCATTTCCTTGGTATTCGCACTAGTGTTTTTTGTTGTTTAAGTGAGCAAGCCTTTCTCTGCCTAAAACATTCCTAAGGTCTCAAATACTCGGATAATTTTATTAGCTAGGCCTAGTGGTCAAGTAAATGAGTTAACCTAAAGTCACGGTCTCCTAATCTCCAGGCTCATCCATAAGATTAAACTGGAGTTCAATCAACTTAAGCAAAGACAATTTTATACATCTATAATGGCAGATAACAATCATAACTATTGCACTCAAACAAAGCATGAAAAATCATTATTAGCAATTACACATATCCACCAACATGAATCATGGAAAGTAGTACACCTGGAGGTATGGAGTGGCTCATTTCGTTGAAGCAGATGTCCTCAGCCATGTGGATGGAGATCCATATAAGTCCTACCTAACACATCCAAAAACAGGCACTATACCTCTAGGAGGCATGTCAGTGTGAAAAATTAAAACTCCTGAAAAACAAATTGAAAACACAATCTAGACCCCTAACCTACCTATCTGTCACCCCTTTTAGAATCAAGGAAAGAGGATATTATATAAACCGGGTGGCCACCCTAAGGCTAGGCCTCTTTCCTCATCATCTAGATAAATAAAATCGTTGTCCGTGAGGCCATAGTCTTCCTCGGTCTCTATTAGTTCCTCTTCATCATCCTCTTGTGCAAGCATGCTAATCAAGAACCTCACGATGCGTGGATACTCATCTTGTGCAAAAGAATAAGCATGTGCCACTGGAGACACATTCGCTACTGGGTAGGGATCACTAGTTAGCCATAGACGTATCAGCCATTCTAACTCCTCAAAATTTCTCTCACATGCAAGGCTCTCTATCAAATCCCATTCGCAAGAAAGTATAGGGTAGCATACGTAGAACACTTGAGGAAAAGACAAAGGGTACCTTTCATCAAAAATAGAAGTGCATGCCTCTGGTGAAGTAGCCATTTCTAACAATACAGATAGATTTGGCATAATCAATCTATCATACTTGGCATGCGTGATAGAAAGGTTATACCGTTTATCTCTTTTTATTGGCACACACATCCACACACGCGTACACACACAAGAAGAAGAGAGTTATAACGTCGTAGGAAACTATCTTAAAAGACGTTAAAGATTAGGTTATATGTAGACTTACATTAAATTAGATTTAGGTTTATTTTTAACTAGATTTACGTTTATTTAAGCTAGATTTAAATTTACGTTATATTAGATTAGATTTAGGTCTCCATAGACTGCGATGCCTACATGAAGCGGGTGAAGAAAGCCCTCAATGGAATATAGGGTATTGCTGTCTTCACTCATGGTGGGCTCCGTCGATCCAAAAGTACTGGTGAAATGTCTTCAGAAGATAGGGAAGAAGGTGGATCTTCAGGGCGGCAAGAGTCACTACATCCCCGACACAATGACCATCTAGACAACCTCTAGTCATTAGACTTACGTTAAATTAGATTTAGCTTTATTTTTAGTTAGATTTACGTTTATTTAGATTTACGCTTATTTACGTTAGATCGAGTCCACGCAAGAATTACTTACGGTTTAGGGTTTAGAGTTAGACGAACAGTGAAAAGATCTACTGTGAAAAGATGTTAAGATGAAGTGAAGTGCTACAGCTAGAGAAGAGGCAAAGGGATTTTGTCCACTACATGCAGTATCATGTAGACGTGGGTGTGTAGATTTCTTGTACCCACAAATATAGGTATTGACCAATAAAGACGAGATGATAACCCGGTGGTTCTGATCTCCGTGCACCTCTAGACCGAGGTGTGCGGGGATTGGACATGACTAGAGAATGTGAGATAAAGAGAGAGAGAGAGAGAGAGAGAGAGAGAGAGAGAGAGAGAGAGAGAGAGAGAGAGAGAGAGAGAGAGAGAGAGAGAGAGAGAGAGAGAGAGAGAGAGAGAGAGAGAGAGAGATAAGACGAAGAATGCCAATAGAATATTAAATTTGTTGTCCAGGTTATAAGTTTTTTATCCTCATTATGAGTAGCGACGAGGATGTGGGACCGTCCAATCGAAACACCTATCTCTCAACGAGGGTCTTATGTCCTTGTAATCAATGCAAGCATGCTGTGCGACGGACAAGACGTGTTTCTTTGCAGCACGTTCGCGAATTTGGCGAGTTCGATCCATCTATTATAGATCGAGTTGTTGCCAATTATAACTCGTCGGACTCTGACGCTGGCCAACAAGCAGCAATCTTGCAACCCAAAAGACGTGTTCGCAGGCGCTTTGGTCAAGCAGCATATGTGAGGCCACAAGATGTAGCCTCTGACAGCTCGGGGGATGATCATGCAGAGCACATTCCCAACGAGGCAATGTTTGAGCCCGAGACGATCATGGATTCAGAAAGGCTTATCTATGATGATATGAAAAGTGAAGCCGACACGTCATTGTATAATGGAGCACGTATGTCTAGATTGAAAGCACTCCTGGTTCTTCTCAACATGCAGGCAAAGTTTGGATGGAGTGACACTAGCATCACAGCGCTTTTCAGGTGATCTATTACAATTAGTTTACTTTAATAGAACTCTAAATGTATAATGATCTGATAGATTTTCACACGACTGTATCGTATTTTTATGTTGTGTAGATTGCTGAAAGAGCACATACTACCAGCTGACAATGTGATGCCAGATTCCCGAGATGAAGCAAGAAAGATTTTGCGAAACTTGGGGATGGATTACAATTCTATCCACGCTTGTCCTAATGACTGCATTCTTTTCAGAGGGGAATACACAGACATGGAGAAGTGTCCGAAATGTGATTCCGAAAGATATCGAGTAGATCTCCACGGGACAAAAATTCCACAAAAGGTTTTGCGACATTTTCCTTTGCTTCCTCGCATCAAGCATTTCTTCGAATGTAAGTCCATGGCCGCCCTAGCATCATGGCATGAGGAGAATAAATCTTCGGATGGTGTGCTACGAATTCCTGCAGATTGCGCAGCCTGGAAACATATAGATGGAACATGGTCGGATTTTGCCAGGGAAGCTCGAAATTTGCGCTTAGGCCTGGCTATGGATGGCGTAAATCCATTTGGTCAAAGATCAACATCTTACAGTGTATGGCCCGTTGTCATCGTCAACTACAACATTCCCCCGTGGTTGACTACGAAGAAGGGGCACCTATGGCTAAGCTTGATTGTGCCAGGGCGATATAAAGTGGGGAATATGGATGTGTATCTTCGTCCACTATTGGAAGAGCTACAACAATTGTGGATTGGCATAGAGGTGGTGGATATGAGCCGACACACAGGACGACGGAATGCTTTGATCAGAGGTATTCTAATGTGGACCATGCATGACTATCCCGGGCTAACAGAATGCTCAGGTGATCTATTGACACTCCTCACTCAGACACTGTAAATCTTGTTTTTTCCCATAGTTGATCTATTATCATGTGTATACATGCAGGGCTTCAAACAAGCGGATACAGAGCATGTGTCACATGTGGACCTAGACTGAATGCACGTAGGGCACCCTCACTGAAGAAGCAAATCTACGAAGGTCATCAAGCGTATCTTCCAGAGAATCATGTGTTACGCGACGGCTTTTTGGGAAGAGAGCCACCAAGGATGTCTGCACAAGCATGGTTAGAGCAGAAGGAGATATGCGATGACGGATTGCCTCCAGGGATGAAGAGACTATCTCTATGGTACGAGTTACCATACTGGCCCCGACTCGTGATCAATCACTTGCTCGATCCAATGCACATATTCAAGAATGTGGGTAATCTACTATGGGACCATTTGACCGGCAAGAAAGATACTTTGGGAGCCAGAGTTGACCTTAGAAATGTGGATCGTATGGAGCAATATTGGCCGCAAACAGCGTCTGATGGATCGATAAAACTCCCTAAAGCACCATGGATTTTCACAGGAGCCCAAGAACGCAAAGTAAAAGAGGCCATTCAATCTTTGCGGACCCCCACTGGCGTAATGCACTCGCTCCGAACGTGTTTTACTAAAGAAGGAAAGCTTACCGGTTTGAAGTCACACGATTGGCATAAAATGTGTCAGGTACGTTCATAGTGGACTTTAATATCATTGCATAAAATGTGGACTTTAATATCATTGCTACACATACTTTACAGTTTATCTTACCGGTTGCCATTGAGGGATGTTTGTCTCTCGACATCCGTAACACAATCTACAAACTTGCAAAGCTGGTGCAATGGATCTCACAAAAGGAGATCGACGTAGACTCCATACCATTCGCCAAACTAAATGCTGCGGAGCTTGTGTGCATGTTTGAGAAACATTTTCCTACTACAATGCTAACCATTCAGGTGCATCTTCTTGTTCACATAGTTGATGAGGTGGAAATATCTGGCACAGTTCATTCCAGATGGATGTTCTTCTTGGAGCGTTTCATGAAAACGCTTAAGGGATATGTGCGTCAAAAGGCACGTCCGGAGGGTAGCATGGCAGAAGGTTGGTTGGTATCAGAGTCCCTAGTGTACATTGGAGAGTGGCTAGACGGATTTGATAAATCCCGGGACACGCTATGGCGAACCATAGATGATGAGCGCATATCTGGGATTGTCATGTGCAATCTCGGTGTTGAGAAGAAGATGACGGAAGATCTAGAGGCTAAAATCAACCGATTTTGCATGCTTCACAATCCAGTGATGCAAAAGTGGATTTCACAATATGAGAATGCAAAGCAAGAGAGACAAAGGGCACGAATCGAGTGGAGACGGGGAAGACGACCACCGATGCACTATCCAGCGGTTTTGGAGAGCCTACCAACCTTCATGAGCTTAAGATGGTTGCACAACCAATTGAAAAGCGCACAACAATGCGGTGACGAAGTGACTGAAGAAGAGTGGGAGTACTCTCGGGGTTGCGCGACCAAGGTAAGTTTGCAATGTACGACTAGCAAGTGACTTTATTTATAAACGTTTGAACGGCCACTCATAATCTTTGTTCGTTGTAGTATAAGTCATACACAGCAGCATGGTGTAAAGGTCGACATTTTAGGGTGGAACGAATCGACAAAAAGTGTTTTACTCAAGATTGTGGAATCATGGCAAAATTTGAACAGTCTAGTCGACGACGTTCCTCTGATGCAGATCCTGTGGTGGCGGAACTCACTTACTTCGGCATGCTGCAAGAGATTTTGAGGATCGATTACAGAGGATTTTTTGTCGACTTATTCGACGTGCAATGGTTCAAGATAATCATGGAGGGTCGCAACGCTACTGTGCGTAGAGGAGAGTCTGGTTTTCTTGAGGTGGATTCTACTAAGAAATGGACTGACCTAAGAGACACTTTCGTACTACCCGAGCATTGTGAACAAGTAAGTATATAAATAGTTAACATCCCCCTTTTACAAGTTATGTGCTTGAAAGCTCTCATGTAAGTTATGTGGCTCTGGTAGGTAGTATTTCATCCTACAAAGTCTACATCAAACTGGTGGTACGTCATAGAGGTAGCCCCTCGTAGTGCAAGGACGTATGAAGGCTACCATGTGCCAATCACAATGACATCAATGGAGGAGATTAGAGAAGATGCTCAATCAGAAGCCGCTGCGGTGGTGCCAGACGAGCATCAAGATGCTACTACTCTATATGGGGTGCATGTAGAGGAGCTACAAAATGAAACAGAGGATATGTGTTTAAACGGAGAGCTCTATATAGATATAGGAAGTTATGCTGAGTTATGCGAGGATGAGAGAGAGATCTCTTAAAGCCACAAATATTGTATTTGAACAATTTTGCTCCGTGCTGTAAAAGCTCTGTTTTTGACTTGCCTCTTCTATCACTCGATTCATTGCGTCATTGTATTTATATGCGTCATTACGTCATTGTATTTAATGGTCTTTGCGTCATTGTCTACTCTATTCATTCAATATTAAGTTTAAATATTCGTGTGTTTAATGCAAGTATGGATGATGAGGAGTTTCTTTCTTCTTTGTCACCGCAGCAGAGACAGTGGTACGTGGAGCGTCATCGCTCTGGCGCATCATCGCGCGTTCCTACACCATCCGCATCTCCCTCTCTTTCGGAGCATTCGGCGCGCTCCGAAGCTTCGGCGTCGACGAGACGAGCGTCACACTCGTCTAGACACCGGCGCTCTAGTGGTGGCGGTGGCGGTTGTTGTGGGGATTCCGCCACCGATGCCTCCACACCGCCTCGTGTTCGACGAGGCTCTTTACCCTCCCCTTCTTTGCCCGCCCCCACACCAGCCACAGCATCGCCGTCTACGCCAGGTTTTGCACGGCTGACTGTTCCTAGAAGCTACACACCTCTACCTACTCCGCCAGGAGCCACCCCACTCGACACTCCTCGCTTCGGGGCCCAGACGCCGGTGGAGACACCTGACGTCCGTACCCCCATCGACACGCCGCTAGAGACCCCTGCCGGGACACCCAGGTTCACGCGTCACCGGCCAGAGGGCTTGCCTTACTCCGTCGACATCAGCGGAGGCATCATCATGGATGATGACGGCAAGAAGGTGATCTCGCGCATGCGTGGTCTTTGCTCTCAGCTGTTTAGACACTATATACTAAACAAATGGAGTGAAGTACCAAGTGATTTAAAAAACAGAGTCATCAGCATACTTCATGATGAGTTTCCCGTTCCAACACGGGATTAGCGCTTCAATGAAGACCTGATGAAGATTCGAATGCGCGAATACTGCAAACACAAGCGTTCCGAAGTGCAAAAAGCAATCAAGAATGGGTGGAACAGGCCAGATTGGCTGGCCAAAGAAGATTGGAAGAATGCGAAGAAAGCAGCGCGCGAGAATCCCGACAAGTGGAAGCAACAAAAGGATGCAGCCAGAGCGCGAGTAGAGGCAGGGAGCTCGCACCACTTGGGGAGCGGTGGATGGGCATCATTTGAGGCCGATTTTGTAAGTCTTTTCACATTGCTCTTTATGCATGTTCGATAGTTTAGGGTTTATGAGTTTTTTAGTTCTAACATAATGAAATCTTTGTATGTTTTGACAGTGGTCGATGACAGGACGTGATCCCACACCGTACGAGCGCGAGTACGTAGGCAGGAAGGGCTTAAACGCCCTGATGGACATTCTCAGTTCTCGCGGCGGCATGGTTAGTATTAGGGTTTACTCTTTTTTATTTTTTGTATTGTTTTATAAATGTCGTTATATGTTTATATTTACTGAAAACTGTCTTATTGTCTTTTTTTGCAGAATCCGACAGATACGCCGCTTGGACGTGATGAGACGTCTGACTAGACGACGTCAGTTTAGCCGTAGCTAGATAGCATTAGTTTAGGGTTTCTCATAGCTTATGTATCATGAGACGGATTTTATACGTCTTTTTGAACCATGTATATTATTACATTTGTCACCGCAGTTCCTTTTGCCAATAAATTCTTTATGCCTATGATGTTGTACAATTGTCATTATTACATTTGCCAATCAATTCATTTTGCTTATGATGTGTACAATTGTCAATTTTGCAAACAATGCGTCTTGTGGGTGACTATTTTGGGTCTCTTATTTACCTTTGCACTTTTTTTTAAAAAGTGAATCAAGTACAATATGGTTGATGGGTGGCAGGGCATTCAATGCCCTGCCACCAAAAAAATATTCTCTCGGGCGTCGCTATAAGCGTCGCTATTTATGGCTCTGTAGCGTCGCTATAGTCTTCTGTGAGACCGTCGCTATAGGCGTCGCTATATGCGTCGCTATATAGCGACGCTGATAGAGACGCATATAGCGACGCCTATAGCGACGCTCTCGTAGCGACGCTCATAGCGACGGTTTTAGCGACGCCGGGGGTTATAAAAACCCAATGTATTTCCGTCGCTAACAGCGTCACAAGAGCACACAACCTCTTGTAGTGCTATTTAAAAGGAAATATAAGAAAAATACATAGAATATATATATATTGGAGTTTACCCTAGATATAGGATCTAGATAGGGTGTGAGATGATAATGAGACAGTAGAAATAAAGAATCAATGCTTTTTGCCCCAAGTTAAAGAGGCGGAGCTATTGACGCTTTTCCCATTGTATTTTCTGATGGTAAAGTAAGAATAGGTTACCCTTGAGAAAAATAATAGGATGATATAGAAAGCATATTATTATACTTAAATATGCATATGTACATTATAGGAAATATAACTATGTATCTAAAAAGTTACAAAATAACTTTTGTAGCATGCCTTCTCACTATGTACGTGTCACATCACGACAACGGTTGGTTACTAATGTGTACTAGAACTTGGATGAATTCAGAGAAAGTGTTTATTAGGTCACACATCCAATTTTGCATCAAGCCGGTCATAGATAAGGGCTGATTTGGAGTAGGTCAAGGGTTGATTTTTACACCAAATTTGGATGGGTGAGAATTGGACGAGCAGCCAAAGTTCTAATTTGTAAGTTAAACTAAGACACATTGAGGGTACATCTAGTTATCAACAGAAGTGGTTCCTTAGTATGTTGCCAGTCACTATGCTACACACTTTGTGACTAGTTTTACTCAGTTAGATTGTGTGAGACCTAAATTTTATATGTAAGATAGGGGTACGATAGTTTTCTTGATTGATTGTCATATAAGCATAGAAAGGGGGCTTATATTCCCTAATATGATTCATATATAGGGGTTTTATCAAAGTTATCCGCTCGTAGGTGGCATCCCGCTTTGTATATAGAGTGAATCCCCTGGGTATGAACCAAGCCACAAGGGCATACAAGGTACATCCAATAGCACTAACTTCCTCAACATGTATAGCTATGAGCCAGACTTAAGTGAAGACAATCACTCTCAGAGGGGCGACAAAGTTAGACAGTTTCAAGTTCTACTTGTATTTCTATCTTTAACATTTTATTTATCTCCTGTGCAAAGCAAAGTGCTTTGACAGACTTAATGCAAAGCGAGGATTATATTTTGTGCCACAGTGGTATCCATTGATTTAGGACCATGGATAATGGCATGTAAGTTTGAAAATAAGAGGATATAAACTCACAATTATGGTTTACAATAACCAATTATAATGTATCCATGCCAACACACATCATGCAAGGCACAAATGACATCTTCTCAGTTTGTGAAGATTGTCATTGAAGTCAAGGGCTTATCACACCATTTTTCTGATATGCATACATGGCATGCCAATATTGTGGACTAATTATTCCACCACAACATTGTTTACACTTCTGCTATAACATCAGCTACTATGTTTAGAAAGAGTTAAGGTTGGTATCATTGTTTGTGACCGTTTTATATGATTACGACAAAGAGCAATTTTTGTGCACAAGGTGCTAGCATTATAGATGATTCTTTTTGTGGAATATAGCAAGTAGGCATGGCCTTGCTCTCAAGAAAATAATTCATGGGAAAACACATAAATAGACTCAAAGAGCCTCAACGTAGGTGATCTGTTGATTAAACACCCAAGAAACTTTAGTAAGACTACCTTGTTTGGGGTGTTGATAATTTCTCCTCTTTCCTGGAGAGATATGAGTTCTTCAAGATCTAGTTTTGAATAAGATTCCAACTTTGGAACAATCTATGCTTAGTTGCAGCACTGATTGTGTCTCTAGGAGTATTAATTTTAGGGCTATGACCTAGATACTATATAACCACTCCATAGGTGTTGAGAGTCATGATATGATCTCATCACATTTATACATTCAAGGAAACAAGTTCTCAATCTACTAAGGGGTAGTAGGTAGAGTCTAAACCAAGGGGTTTTGATTGCAAAGGCAATACCCAGGGTTACCGATATATACTACTTGATCTTCACTAATCTTTCAATTAGTATTACTAAACCTTTTCATGATATTTGGTCATGTACATTTGACTACGGGTAAGTGAACACTATGTTCAACCTCTAGGTACGCATCTGATTTGGTTGTAGGTCATTTTTATATATATTTTGATTGATTTCTCCAAGTCAAATATATACGCTTCTATGCATCCATCCATTTTCCTTTTCAGAGACGTGACACGGTCATGTAGCAACAAAGTAGTTTGGGCCATAGTTGTCGAAATATATTTCTGTATTATGCAGTTAAGAACCTACATGGTAGAGTTTTGTTTGGCACATGTTGTCACAAGAAGAGAAACATGGTCTAGGAACTCATGGAGTTTGGTTTAGCTAGTATGGAGTAATGTTTACGAGGGTCCCTTTCACTCATGTCACTGAGTGTTTAAAGTTACCTCCACACACTAGTACATCTTGTACTTTTAGGATGTATTTTTTTTGTAATCCTTGTGTGAGATATATTCCACATGTGGAGAATATGAGTCTCTAGGACTGACATTGCTAATGATGTGTTCATGCATGTTTCCTAATGATGTGTCATGATAGAGTCCCTAGGTACTGGTCAAATCTGTTTATTATACCATTCTGAACACATTGTATCAGGAATAATTTCAATGGCCTGAATTTTTTTGGGATACATTAGTAATACTTGTTAAGGTTATATGTTTGCTAAACAAATTTGACAAATGGTTGTTTATACACGTTGGAAAGGGGGAAGTCGAAAAACACCCAGCACACTCAGTGAATGCCTCTCTATAGCCCAGTGATCTCACAACACCCTTATCCCCTAGTAAACACGCACCTAGACTCCCGATCTGCAAACAATCAATGTCCAAGCCCAAACCCGACCAACCCTAACTTATCCTCAAGACGCATATCACAACCTTATAGAGAACACGCCAGACACTTGAGACACCCAAGCTTTTACGCACCCTTAGCATCCACTTCACTCACCTAAAACCAATTGGATATAGACACACACACATAGACATGAGAGCGAGAGAGAAAATGTACAAGGATTCAGAGCAAAGCTGACATAGCCTATATCATGGTAGATTCCTTTAAAATTACATGCACAATGATGATATTTTGTAAAAAATGCATTTCTTTTTGCTTCATGATCGAGTTACTATCCCCATGTCTTGACAGGTCGACCAAGAAAGAACAATCACAAGCTTGCTTTGAAATTAGCACACATTTAGTCCTCCTTCATTGTATCATCTTTGCTCTGTAAAGTCAATTTTTTTTTCACTCTTTCGGCTTGTAACTCCACTGGCAGCCACCTCACTCCTCCCTCTCTATTCTGTAGGCGGCCAGTCCTTTGAAACTCTCCAATCACCAGCCCTCTCCTCTCTGTAGCACTGCTCTGACAACTCTGCAAGGGTGACGTCCCTCTGTAGTGTTTCATCGAGCCACCCTCTGGCGTGCAGCTCTTGGAGTCACCCTCTCTCCTTACACAACTGACGTTGTGCTCCTTGTGAGCTCCTCCGAGCAACACCGCTTCCTCAGCTCTTCTTTATTGTATTGGGCCAGTCCTTAACGGCCCATCAACATGCATGCAGCCCACCCTTTTTGCGCCTTCAAGCCTAGAGTGCTCCTCCTGTCCTGCATTTAGGAGGCCTCGCTTATACAACAGGCTGTCCTCGGCCTCCTCTATCGTAGCTACCACTGCTCTCGCTCTTGACCCCTTCAACAAAACACCCCTCTGCAACTCGACCTCTTGCTCCACTATATTGCCCTTCCTCTTGAGCAGTCCCTCGCCTACCTTGCTTTGGCCACTAGCGACCTCGCCATTGGTCGCCCCTCCTATAACCGGCCCCTCTCATACAATGGCGCTCCTCTTTCTATAACAAGCCCTGACGGCCCTCTTCTGGACTTGCACTCCCTCCACCATCCACCACCCCATGCAATCCAATAGTCGCCTTGAGCAAGCCTTTTAAAACTCTTCCCTTGGTGTTCTTTCACACGCCATCGACTGCCGTGGGTCCAAACTCACTGCCTCATATGCTGCCAAATAAGCCTATGTGCCAATGGCCTCCTGGCCACAAATAGATGGAACCCGCTTCATAAAAGGACTTCCCAGGTATCGAGATCTTGCGGAGAAAGACTACAACCACTTTGACCGCCAATCGAGTTAAGCTTCCACTCCTTGACATAGGTCCGAGGTGGAGACTTGCTAGCCATCAACCGGCAAGTACCCAAAGAGCTTGAGCTTGCCTAATTGGAGTACCCATTTTGCATACATAGCAAGTCTCGCTTTGGAGATAAATCCATCGACCTTTGGCACCTTCAAGCTCTCTGACCAGTTGAGTTGGAAAAGCATCTTTGACCTTTCTAAACTCCACATCTCACACACACATCCTGGCAAGTAGAGCGTCATGGAGACATCTTGATCAAAATCCCATATCATAAACTCCATAGCACCTGCATACAATATCCCTTTCCTTGTTCCCAACCTTGTGATATAAGCATTTGCTCCTGTCACCTATGATAGTAAGAAACACTTGCAGCTTCCACTAGAGAGTGCTCCATCCCTGTGTACCTTTCTCCTAGCTCCATCAAATACCTGCCCAATGTCCCTGTCACTTGCCTGCAAACTGCCATGCCTGGATTTCTTGCACCTCCATGGGTCGACACAGTTTGCCTGCACCAATGTCACAAAAATTACTATGTTTGCTAATGAACAAGCTCATTTGGTACCTAGATGTGAGCTAGATGTGAGGGATTTATGGTCCAAATATGTTAGTATGATTTTCATGTGAAATATATTAATTCTTTCTTGGTGATTTGTGAGCATACCATTAGCCATTAGAATTGGCAGGTACGGTTATGGATATGCAAATTCGGATTTGATTTTTCTAAATGGATGCACATGAGGTGTTATGGGTCCTAGTGTTTAGCAAAGGTTGATTTGGAGCGGCATGCATATTCATGACAAACTATAGTAGTAGCTTTTAAAGCATTTTGCACTACATGTATGTGATTAATTGTAGATCTACCAATCACCAAACAGAGGTCATGGCTTGGTTTGAATTCTTATAGATTATCTCACTATAGTTAACCAAGATGGTTGTCTCTAAAATTTTGGATTACTTATTAATAATGTGAGGAATTGTCGTCATCACTGTTTACTAGTCATTTTGGAGGATTTTCTGTAAACGATGGGGAAATACACCTCAATACTGTTCAGAGAGGATAGGCAGTTTCCACGTGTTAATCTTGTGCTAAAGGATATGCTAAGCGCATACGTTAGCACCAAGTAACCCACTTAGAAATATTATCTCTCTACTTGGAGTTTGCTTATCATGAGACAAAGCAGGTTGCAACTAAGTTTACCCTCTTCCTATTTAAATTAGGTTCTCAACCCCGGTTATGGTGGGGTTGTTTGCTGATGAAGAATGATATTAAGTCAAGGACTTAGACCTTTTTGATGAGTTACATCAGCCAGTTGCTTTCATGGAAAGTGCAAAAAGGTATTCATTTTTTATACATATTACTTGTAATGACTCATTTAGCATACTCAAGTGAGTTCTAGAAGGAGTTTATATGCTATGTTGGTGCATATGGGCCGGTTATACAAGATGGTTGCAAGGGACAACAATGTGGAAGATCAAGATGTTCTGCTTGATTTCATTGAACCTCCTAATGAACCATGTATCAATCAAATAAGCATCACCACTTTTGTTTTCAATGATGAAAATGCTTCTCCAAGGGGGAAGTAATGTCCGGGCAGACCAAGGGCCAAGAATCACATGCAATCAAGGGGTGCCATTTTAGCAAGATATGAGCCTATAAATGGTGAGGATGGGTGGTGAGTTGCATGGGTGAGTCCCCGTAGTCTTAGATTAATGGCACAACTAACAAAGCATGGATGGAGAAGTTTGATTCCTTCTTGACATTTCTAAATTAACCCATTTTAAATTCTCTTTATTGCCCTCCTCAAACCCTTAATGCTGTTCGTTTTCCTCTTTCTCCTCTTGCCCTCCTTTTTGTTCCTTAAAGGACTCTCTCTCTCTCTCTCTCTCTCACACACACACACACACACACACACACACACGCACACACGCACACACGCATGCACGCACGCACACACACACACACATCGGAGGTATGGATCTCGAGGTTTCCTTCAATGAGAGTTTGACACACACACACACACGCGCGCGCACACACACACACACACACACACACACACACATCGGAGGTATGGATCTCGAGGTTTCCTTCAATGAGAGTTTCAGAGAGAGAAAATTCTCCTTGCCTTGCTAAAATTTCCTTCCTTCCTTTCTTCCATCTCCCTGTTTTATTTTACCCTTGCTGAGGTTTAGAAGAACTTCCCCTTTTGACCAACAGGAGCGAGTGAGAGCTTGAGAGGGAGAGAGTAGAATTCCTCCAATGAGAGCAAGTGAGGGCTCGTGAAAGAAAAAGCTTTCCTTCCCACATTTCCTTGCCTCCAAACCCCTTGTCCTCCCCTTCTTCTTGGCTCATGTCGTTTTCTCCTATTCCCCCACACACGCTTTGCTAAAAACAAAACCCTCTTTTGGCCCCTCCTTTGTCTTCCCACCACAGCCATGATGGGTGTTATTGATGTAGCATGGGAATCTCATTGATGACATGGTAGTAGGACATCTTGAGCAGCACCAAAGTCATTGGGAGTAGGGCTAGACTAAGGTTCCCTTGCCTGCATATATTTTTTCACTTCATGCTTGAGCTCATCCAAGCATCGCTCGGCCATCATGAGATCCTCATCCCCCCTGCACTCTCTCGTTTCCCTATGCCATGCTTTTCTTTTTCTCCCCTTTGTAATTCACATTGAATTTCCTTTTTAACCCTATGTGCAACCATCACTTCTTGGGCAGCCATTGCCCCACCACATGGCATACATATTCTCCAAAGAATTTTCTAGCACAACATATTTCTTTGATATCCCTTGACCAACAATCTCACGGTTAATTCTCTTGACCATGTCAATATCCTTTGTAAGGCCACTTTCCTTTAAGATGCAAGCTTAGGTGAATGCATTAGAGAAAGGCCTTCTCTTCACATCAAGTTAAAATATATCAAATATTCCTTGCCACACCTATGTTGGTCATATAATGCAATCAATGAATTCCAAGTAATGAAATTCCATAAACATTGTACATGCCGGAGGATGAGTATTTGTACATTTTGGGAGAAGCACATATGGACGTAGTTGGTGGTCACTTTTTAGGAGGTTTGACTCCTAGAAAGGTATTACAATCAAGCTATTGGTGGCCCGGGTTATTTAAGTATGCATCACTCTTTACAAAGGTATGTGGTGAATGCCAACGTTATGCAAAATTGCAAAGAAAGATAAGATGTCCCTACATTTGTAACAAAGCATGCAGGCTTTGTAACGAAGAAAGAAAGCAAGGCTTGCAACTCACAACAAGGGACACACACACACACACACCAGAGAAACCTCCACTCCCCTCTCATGTCCTACGGAACTCCACCTCCTTACATGGATAAAATCCTTCACATATTGACACCTGGCACTTAATAATGCTTAGAGGTGGTTCCCACGGCCACGGTCTCTAGTTTTGTGCATGCACCCAACTATAGGATACATCACATTCCTTCCTCCTTGAGAAAAAATTTCATCCTCAAAATTTCACTGGAAGAAATAATTCTAAAGTTGGGGAACCTATTCTGAATACTGCTTACTCGCTTGCATTTTGAACTCTCTTTTGCACAACCTTTCCACTAAAGTAGACACTCTTTATAAATTATATTTCTAGTTCTTTTTTCTCTAGTGTTTAGTATTTTCTCTAGCTTAAGTGAAAGAGATTAAATATTTATGAGTTCCAATATGTAATCATATTGAATAATATTATCAGATTGACCCAACTTCTTTTTGAGTCTACTAATGTGGAATGCTAGATGTATGCACTTGTCTCTGGTAATTGAAGTTTGTAAACCATATCTCCAACTTTCTTTAGTATTATGTAAGGTCCACAATACCTTGGTAATAACATGGTCTTGTCTTCATGGTTTCAAAGTTTTCACGCACTTGCTCCCCTTACTCAAAGGTAAGACGCCTTCTATGCAAATCAATATAAGTCTTTGCTCTGTCTTGAGCCCTTTCAAATACTGTCTTTAAAAAGTTTAAACATTTCATTCATAACTTCTAAAAAGTATTTAGCTGCTTCAAATTTTTCCTTTTGCAATCCCACTGCATAAGGAGCTCTATGTTGGAACCCATACATTAACATAAATGGACTATATTATCTAGTGCAGAGTGCTTGATACTAGTGTATGCAATCTCTATTATAGGTAAGTACTCTTCCCAATTAGTTTGTTGTTTAGTTACATATGCTCATAGCATGCCATTTGTGACCTCTTAAACACTTCATGTTTCTATTTGACACATTGGCTGCTAAAAAAACATATAATTGATAGAGATTCCCTACAAATAATCTAGCCAATTCAGGAGATTTAACATCAGATTTGTCTGGGATAAACCTAGACATTTTTATTAGTCTATCCGCTATTACCCATACATAGTTGTGCCCCCTCCGTGTTCTAGGCAATCCAACTTCAAAGTCCATGGAGATACTCTACTCTATGAGTGTCATGATAGTCCAAGTGGGGGATAATAATTTTGTAAGCTTTTAATTTAGAGATTTTGACACAAATTTAGATCTTTTTAATTGTGTGATTAGATGGGCTTTTTAATTGTGTGATTAGATACTCTACTCTATGAGTGTCATGATAGTCCAAGTGGGGGATAATAATTTTGTAAGCTTTTAATTTAGAGATTTTGACACAAATTTAGATCTTTTTAATTGTGTGATTAGATGGGCTTATTGTACAAACAAGAATGCTCCCAAACGTACTGCCTTTTGATGTTATTTTATAGCTATTTATTCAAGAGTTTATATTGATATTCTAAGTTCCTTGTAAAGTTATATTCAATAGAAATTGGATTCTATCCCACAAAAGCAGCTTTTTATGTACTTGTTTTGAATATACATGTGTGTCTTTTCTTTGATATAACTTTAAGCCTTTCTCCTTATAAAGAAGGGTGAGAGCTACTTGCTTTGCTAATCTAGATCAAGCCACTTTGAGTGAAAGAGCATCAAGTCTTGGTGGGACACGGAACATTAACGTTGAGATCTTTTTTTTTTTTTTGTATGTTAATGCTACATCCTAGCTTGCTTTAAATGTATCCAGTCATTGTAGTATATTCCTAGATATTACTCATTTAGAGACATGATATGGTGAATTGGTACTAGAATAAAATACACACTCAAAGGCAACCCTATCTACCTCACAATTTCCAACTACAATAAGAAACCGTAATAGAAAACCAAACTCTATAAAAAATCCAAAAATACAACCATACAAGAATAGTATTGTCAATATATATACATTTCATCCATTAGATCTTAGTGACTACAAGGTTTCAGAGCACAAGGATAAATATGACTATATTTGGTAGATGTCCTTTATTTTCACCCAATTTAAAAAAATAAATAAAGCTTTCGTTGCCAGCCCTTGCCGGCATATCCTTCTATAGTCTAGTCCATACACTGCATCTAGAAAGAAAACCTTGCTTTGCATCTCTCTCTCTCTCTCTCTCTCTCTCTCTCTCTCTCTCTCTCTCTCTCTCTCTCTCTCTCTCTCTCTCTCAGGACTCCAATAATTGAATTTCAAACTATAGAGCTATTGAAATACCTAATAAATGATAAACAAACTACAAGACAAATAAGGCAATTGAGAACGTGACAAACCCAAGAGACCAATGTATCAAATTAATGTTTGAGATCAGAACCGCCATTGCTACAAGAAAAAAATTGGTGTATAGACTAAACGATAGTGCAGGGGGCATTGTTGTCAAGGGGGAGGAGCACTTGGACTCATTGAAGCCCCAAAAGTAGTATGCACTTATGAGGAAGGAGTTGTGTTTGTATTCGGGGATGCTGGTTTGCATGTGAAAATCTCATTAAAGGGGTCCTCTAGGGAGAGGCCCTGTCAAAGGCTAAGTGGATGTAGGATTCATAGAGTCGATAATGCACAATAGGTGGATGATGGTAGGGGTAGAAAGATTGTATGCATCAAGGTGGAGGGATAACAGCGTGTAGGAGGAGTAAAAATACCCGGACAAAAAGATGGCACGTTATGCATGTGTTGGGTGAAGAGAAAGCCGTTGTTGACATGCTAGGGCTGGTGGGAAGCTAGCTCGGAAAGAGCAACTACTTAGTGATTTGAGGGGTTCCCCTAAACTACTACAACTAAGGATATATTTTGAGCACTCCTTTGAGCTGGCAATCAAAATTGGCTCCATGGTAGTGGCCTTCTGCTCCATAGTTGCAATTAGCCCATGTGAGACTCAAGGCTAGAAAGTCAACAACCTTGACTCTCGAGACTCAAAATTTTTGCACTGTACCTTTTACCTTTTCTTTGACTCTTTATTCTTCCAAGTTATAACTTCCAACATCAACGGTCAGGTCACATCAAGATTAAGGTAGGCTCATGCACAATGCAAAATTTTTCTAGTTCTAAAAGTTGGTGGAGGGATGCTCTTAAAAACGAAAAAGCCTAAGTGTAGTGAATTCCCACCATGAAATTGTCTCCACGTCTTCCATGAGGAGGTGTGGACTCCAACAAATATTGGAGAAATTAAGTGTCTAAACTTTCAATACAGTAAATTCACCTCTAAGGAGTGCACTTCAAGTATTAGTCCTTGCTTTAGATACACCTGAGCGCACTTGTTGTTGTTGTTCCCACTCTATGAAAATTGTTGATCATGGATATTTCTATCTTTGATTGGTTATTCACACTACAAACTAGAACATGTAGGAGCTTAATTGTTGCGAGCATCACATCAAAGAGGGAATCGCTTATTTATAAAGGATAATCTAATCATTTTTTTCATTTTTATTCTAGAAACTATATAACTAAGAAAACTCTATTGAAGTAACTAAATTCAAACAAAAATTTATGAGCACTGTGTGTAACTACAAATAAGAACTTTCGATCCTCCAATTTGAACTCTCATATACCAAGTCACCACAACAGATGTTGTAGAATCGATAAGCAACTTGTGAAACACGACATGTTAAGAGCTTCATCACAACTGCTCTCAAAGGTGATCAATGATCAATATTGTTGCATCCCACTCATTATGACCTAGGCACAATTGTTTGAACACATAGGTTGGAGTTCAAGGCATATGCATCTAGTAGGGAACCAATTAGATGTATCTAAAACACTATGGATGAGTGCACCATCCATTGTTGTTGGTTGGATCATGGATATGATTTATTCCATAGTCCATAATCTTGGAGTATTATTTTTGGATGTGGGGTGTTCACAATTCACGATTGGGGATTCTTGGACATAGTGTAGTCTATAGGTTCAAACTTTCTAAAAGGAAACCGATGCTCAAGATGGCATTCTTCTAAGGTACAAGGTTGAGAGTAGAAAATTGGAGGTGTATCAAGCATGACGGGTGTTGCTGGTGTGTCCATGGTGGCTTCTTCATCAACTTGGTCTGACTATTTATGTCCTCTATGAGCTACAAAGAGTTTTGACATCTCAAGTGAACTGCCCATTGTGAACCCATTATTTATTTTACTTATTTGTCAAATTCTGGGTAGGGCAATTTACTGAGATGTTATATATATGAAACACGTTGCATCCATTTTATCACACACTCATCAGTGATTCATTGCCAAGGTTGATTGGTTCAACTCTCTCTCTCTCTCTCTCTCTCTCTCTCTCTCTCTCTCTCTCCACTTTCGCATCATCGACTTTGACATGACTGCTAGTCAAATGAGGTTGTTGGTAGGAGTAGTTGAGGTTGACTAGAGTGAGATGTGGTAGACTTTTAAAAGTGTCATTATGCATCTATTGCATTTAGGTCTAAAAAATAGTTCAAAATCTTACAGACAATGTTTAGAAATACCTTACATACTTTGTTTTCCTAAGTTCTCCAAAAGAATATTTTCACACTATTTCTCTAAAAATCCAAATGCAATTTTTCTCTTCCTCTTACTCTCAAGCGACAATTTTCAATCTCAAAGCGACCTAATTGTAACTTGAGAAACATTTTCCCCAACACTGCTTGTAAATAATCAAAATGATAATACCACCTATCAATTTTAAAACTAACCTGTGAGTTTTAAATTGAAAGGTGAGAATACATACAAAATTAAGTGCAAAAACCTTCAAATTCAGTTTACATGGTATCAACTTCACATGCAATAATTCTCTTTAAAGAGTTTCTGTCTTCTAGCTTCAATTTGGAGGGACCTCTAGCATTTCTACGAGCCTCATAACCTCCTCTCCCTATGATCTTCCTTCATTTCCTACTCAATACTTTCAGGGATGCTGCAGTTTGAATTACCACAATCCAAGACGGCCACCTTAAGGTACTGACAATGGAGAATGTGGCGCAACCAATAAAAGTAACTTTATTTATTAAATCAAAATCCCAGGAGTCGTGTGACTCACCAAGGAGAATGGAAACAGTGCCTTGTTAACTGACTGTCTTGGGTAATTCAAACACCCACTCTTAATGCAAAGATCATCACCTTTGTCGTATCTGTCTACTGTGTAGCGTGTGTGTTTCTCACATGGTATCATCACAACAGGCCATCCTGGCTGCCCTATGCCTTCCATGCTCCTCCGCATTCCTTGTTCTCCACACTGCCCTACGCCCAGCTAGCCATGCCTCCTGCGCATCACACGCCAACCCCATTGCCTGCACTCCACGCTGCCCTGTAGCAGCAGGTCCGCCATGTGTCCTTAGCCGCACTCCCCGCTGTGGCAAAGCACCGTGCCTCCAACCCCATGGCTCCATGTGACCTAGCTCATTTACTTGCTGTTGCTGAATGCAATGCAACAGTATGCGAACGAATCACTTCTATCCTTCGATATCAGGCAAGCCACGGCCCACTCTCCATCGAAAGGGAGACCCCGACCCTTGCCGATCCTGCTGCTGCTGCAGACGATGATCCTGCTGCTGCAGAAGAATGCCTTGTCGCGCAGAGGACGACCCTGTTTGTAGATGAATGCCTTGCTGCAGACGAATGCCCTGCTGCAATTCCTCCTGCAGAAGAAGATGCTATTGCAGGCGCTGTTGCACCTCCTGCTATTGGTGACATTACCATGATTGAGCCCCTTCTTGCCAACATGGTTGCTCCTCATGTGGCTCAATCCACCAATTAGCCAAGGCCAGTTTTTGGCGTTGCTCTCTTAGCCAGCCACACACCTGCTCCAGTGGTCCATCTTGCCCGAGCATGGCCTGTTGTAAGCCGTGCCCAAGCACGCTCCTCATCTATGCTTCCTCTGGTATATTTTCTCATAGCTTGTTGAGCTCACTGTCCGTCCGCGCGCGTGCAAACAAACAATGAGCTCAAGCTATGAGAAATACTTTATAATAAATGTGAGTGTAGATTCCGAAGAGTGGGGAAAAATGTCTCTCGACTTAGCCTTGAGCTACTTGGAAGTTGGAGAAAATCAATTGAGAAGAGAGAAAAGAACAATTCCCCCTTGAATTTTGCAAGAAAATAATGTGAATATATTAAAATATATTTTTATTTGCAAAAAATGGAGTGGTTTTTTTTGGCTAGTTGTTCATGGAAAAAGTCTGCGCGCACGCGAACGGTTAGCGTGGTCAGTAAGTGGCTAGTTGTTCATGGAAAAAAACCACTCCATTTTTTGCAAATAAAAGTATATTTTAATATATTCACATTATTTTCTTGCAAAATTCAAGCGGGAATTGTTCTTTCTCCATGTGTGACTGGTCTGCGTGCTCACTGCCCTAGTCTATTCTTCTAGCAATTGAAGCTACCGGAAGCCCATTAGAGGCGACACACAAGAAATCCAATAGAGGAGGACCCATTTTTTCAAAAGCAAAATCTCAAAAGATCCCCATTGTGGGTTTGAAAAGAAAAGGGCGAGGATGACAAGTGTCAAGGGGAAGGCGGCCTGAGAGCTAGGTGCGTGTCTCCAGGGGGGGGGGGGGGGTCAAGGTCGAGGCGACATCCATTGGTCATTGCGAGTGAGACGGAGCCACAACTCAAGGGGGGAGGAGGCGACTGAGTTTGGATGTTTTTAGCCCTTTTTCCTATCATGAGTGGATCAAATGGTTTCACATGTACAAGAACAAATGTTAGTTTGTTTGATAATATTAATTTCTCCCAAGTTAAAATTTGTTTTTTTTAAGTCAATATAATCTTGCTACATGCCTTCATGTTTAAGTTGTTGGCCACATTGGCCATACTATAGTAGGAATGCTTGAAGTGAAAAGATGAATCAAGCAAAGTTGCGTGCTTATTCCTACTATAGTTACTTTGCAATTGGTTCATATTCCACTTGTATCTTTACATCTTTGTCTCACCTATTTTTAAAATGACCAAATATAATAGGAAAGAATTTAGAACTCATTAAACAGCTCCTATGAAAAAATAACATAAGAAACATAGCTTGATGGTAGTGGGGTGAAATGGGAATGGGTGGTAAGACCTTGGGACCTATGTGGCATTGGGATATTGAACCCAAAACTACATGCAACTTAAGTCGTGTGTGCAAAGTTAATAGTATCGTTATCAAGTCAAAGGTAGGATTGGGTGGTGATGTCTTGGAATATGATTACCAAAGTAGACAAGGAGGCTAAAGCTCATTAGAGGACACTCAAAAATGCAACAAAGTGGTATCATCACTAAAATGGAGAGAGACCTTTGAATACTTCAAGTACTCCATCTTACAGTGGTCCCTTTTCTCTCTTAGTTATGAGGAGGATCCTTGAATACCTTTTGGAGAGAAAATGGTGAGTAACAAAGGAATCTCCAAGCTGGCACATTTCTCGAATGTTGGCAACTATTATTGAAAGGATTGAACTAATTGGTGGTGCAACATAGTTTGAATCTAAAATGAAAGGATAATGATCAATAAAGTCTTAGAAATTATGTGCAATTCATAATGTAAAATGGTTCACTCTACACACCAAATTGTGGAGGGTTAATTGGTCAAAGGAGAAGGGGCTAGAAATTACGAAATACATTTGGAAAGTAAAATATGGCCAAGTTCAACAAAGATAATCACTTTGAAGGTGTTGTGGGGCCTATCCCTACTCTGAATCTCTGGGTGCAAAGTAGCTTTGTAGGATCCCTTACATCTATTTAAATATTTTCCTTCCTCACAGGGTCAATCTGCAAATGGGCACAAATGACATGGAAGTTACTCTTCTTTAGGAATGGTTTGCTTTCGAGAGGGAGAAGATTTTAGCACCAAAAAGTGCTTGTGTGCACACAAATAGCTAGATATTGCTAACTTAACCTTTGTGGAATCCTTGTGATAGCTCAGCTCAATGATATCATACCTGAAAGCAATGAGATTATATATTTAATAGAGTCAAGAGTAGGGACAATTGTGCAGGTCAAAGAATAGAAACATACATTACATCAACTGCTTGGATGGGGCCCTTTAGGGGAAAAATTTAATAGACCACCACCTTTGGATGAAGTTGCTGGGTCTTTTGATTATGAATTATACATCACCTTTTGGGAAGTGGGTTTTCCCCTCGAGTCACATGTAGTACTTAAGGCTTGTTGCTCATTATTTGTTGAGTTAAGCTAACATATCCACTCAAACTTGCTAGTATGTCTTAAAAAAAAAGGTTGCATATAGCTGCAATGAAAATGATATTGCATGCCACTCTAGCTACTGATGGTTTTGATCACCTGATGTAGTTCTAAAAAAATTAAAAACAAAACATTGAATACATACTTAGTGTAATAGAACTTAAACGACAAGATAAATTACCATCATTTTATACATATGAAAGGAGATGTATACATGTAAGACATAGACTTGGGACTCTAGTTCAAAATGCTTAGGCTTTGACTTTGTATCTGCTTTATGTATTTTCCTACCTAATAAATTATCATATAATTTTATACTTCGTATGGTGGGATTCTGCCCCTTCCAACCCTCTAAAAAAGAATCAAAATACACCAACACATAAGAAATGTCAAAAAGTGTGTTAGAAAGTATTTGGAACTAACCAGCCTCACTTAAGGTTTATGGGATTTTAGAGTTCATAATTTTTTTGTGTTTTAACTGTTTCTTTTCACCACAATTAGGAAAAAAGAATCTAAATATTCATTGTCATTGAGTATCCCTTAAAGATACAATAAGTTATTTTCAATCATCAAGTCTAAGGTCCCCTCTAAAAGAGAAATCAATTTTCCTTCAACTTGATAAATGAGGGTTTTTCGCATACCATTGCCTTTCAAAGTGGACAAAGACTCATGTACAAGTGCATCCCATAATGATTTTAGGTGGTAAATCTTGAAAATGGAATTGCAATCTCACTCCATACCTATCTCCTCAATAGATTTTTGTTCATATTGCTAGACATTCTCACCCCTTGTTTGCCACCTTAACATGCTAGATATCCATTTTTTGCTTTGCTTACCTATACCCAAATTTATTTTTCTCTTTGTAATCAAGGTTACTATCAAGCCAAGGTTTCTTTGGAATTTTGTACCCAATGCCATGCTACCAACTTTGATGCATATGGTCCACTAGGTCAACATTTGAGCTCACATCATATGTATATTTCAAAGAAAATGCATTTATTATTTATTGGGTAGCCTGTAACTAGAAAATCTATTATATGAAATATGGGGACTATATTGTTTGTTTTTAGAGCTCATCAAAGTCATCACAATTTGAAAAAGACGAAAAATCGTTACTTTACGCTAAAACATTGAGAGCTGCAATGGGAAATTGGTGGAAACTAGAAGGCTATGGAAATTGGAAGGGTGAACATAAATTAGGAAAGTGAAGGCTAATAATATAGGAAATGAAAATTCTCATATAATTGAAAAATAAAAAAATTTCTACAACTACAAGATTTTTCCAAATTTTGCTAAAAAGACCTAAATCTTTTTAAAAAAGCTCTAAATTAGAAGCTCCCAAAAATTAAGCACTCCTCCAAGTGCGGGACACCCGTGTAAACAAGACTTGTAGTCGTGTGAAAAGGCAATTTTATTGGTCCTAGAATATGTGGTTAAATGTAATAAATGACATATCAATAATGATAAAAGACTTAGATGGAGAAAGAACCCATCAATACTTCATTCTCATTGAAAACCTCTTATTCAAGGTCCCCTTTCTAGATGGTTTTCCATATCTTGGAGCAGGATCAACATGACATTATTCTCTTAATGATTCAAGTAGATCACTATTGAATTGAGTAAAGTTCAATTCATTTATCATAGGCATGCTACTAAGGGACTCTGCTACCACATTATATTTCCCTTTGGGCTACCTAAGCTCATAATCAAATTCTTGTAAGAGTTAAACCCTTCTAGCTTATTTCATTGGGAATTCATTTAATGATTTCTTGATCAAACACTATCATAACCTTAGGACCATAAGTAGTGCTTCCATTTCTTCAATGCATGGATAAGAGCATACAACTTCCTCTCTTATGCTAAGTAATTTTGTTGTGCATGGTCTAATTGTTTGATTTCAAAAGCTATTAGTCAACCCTCCTAAGTTGGAAATGCACATATAACAAAATTATTAGCATCTGTCTCGACCACAAAAGATTTATTGGGATCCACTACATATAAAATTGGAGCTATATCTATTGCTACCTTTAAATTTTTCATACTTTTCTCTTGATTTTCTTGTCTTCTTTCATTCTAGTGTGGCATTCTTTGTCCTTGTTAGTTGAGCATATCGTCACTCAAATTTCTTGAGAAACTCTATTGGAGAGAGTCCTCCTTTGGCTTGGCTATCCATTCTAAAAAATATTCTTTTTGTCACTCTCCTATGAATCTTCCATCATCATAAAATAGTCCTCCTTTAAGGCCAATCTCAATGCTTCCCAAATTCCCCATGCTCTTACTGTCATGGATGCTTGAGAGTCAGTTGATCGCCTACATCATCGCATGTGTCATCGCCTATGTCATTGCTTGCATCGTCACTAGAAGACTCTAAAAGAATCTAGAAGATTGTAGAAGTTTCTAAAAGTATCAAGGAGATTCTAGAAGTTTCTAGATGCTTGAAGAAGATTCTGAAAGAATCTAGAAGTTTTTGGAAAGATCTACAAAGTTGAATAAGGATCTAGAAGGTTCTAGAAGGTTCTAGAAGAACTAGAAGGATCAAGAAGCTTCTAGAAGATTCTAACCTCCTCAAGTAACCTCCTCAAGCACTAATATAAATAGGGGTCTTGGGCTACAAGCCCCTCAGTCTTGCCAACACCAGTTGTGAGGCTCCTATGAGGAAAGCCCTCATCTAGTTCTTGTCTTATGTTCAAGTCTTGTCCTTGCAATCAAGCCTTGTCTTGTACTCAACTCATGTAACCAAGTCTTGTATCTAGCTCTCTTAATAAAGTATTAAGTATTGTAATCAAGATTAAGCTTATCATCGAGTCTTAAGTTCTTGTACATTGTGAGTGCCTCCTCTTACTCTCTTCTAGCTCTGTATGCGCTCATAATAGTTTGGCAAGACTACCATCTCTTGATCTTTTCAAGCTATCATGGAGCCGACGATGGAAAGTGTCATCGATGCATTGCAGAGCATCCACGATCAATTACAAGAACTTCACAAGAGTAACGCTCAACTTCAAGCAGGGAAACCCCTAATCTTGGGAATGGTGTTGCAAGATCTTCAACATCAAATTCAAGAGCTTCAAGAGACAAGCACACATCAAGCACATGCTGCAAGATCTAGTGATTCTCAACAACATAAGAAGGAGTCAACATGCCTGAAAAATTTGATGGGACTAGATCAAAGTTTAGAGGTTTTCTCCAACAAGTGCGTCTCTTCATCCAAATGCAACGAGTGTGTTATCCAGATGATGCCTCTCAAGTAGGCCTTATTGGGAACCTCCTCTCGGGCACGAATCTCTCTTGGTTTGCTCACTTACTTGAAAAAGAATCTCCTCTCCTTCATGACTTTGAAGCTTTTGTGCAAGACTTCTCTGCAACCTTTGGGGATACTTATAGAGCTAGGGTTGCCGAAACCAAACTTCAAAATCTCCACCAAGGGTCAAGACCTGCATTCGTCTATGCATCCAAATTTTGACAACTTACTTGTGATTTAACTTGGCATGAGGAATATCTCATTAGACAATTTCGGTGGGGATTAAAGGATGATATAAAAGATCTTTTATTCACTATGCCAAAGGTTCACACAGTAAGTGAGTTCATCTCTCAAGCAATAGAATGTGATAACTGATTATTTGAGACACAACAAGAGAGGCGTCTTGGGGCACCATTGTGGTCTGAAACAAAAGTGACATATGAAGGCTACACACCTAAAGAGGGCCATGAATCAAGCATTGAGCCCATGCAAATTGATTCAACATGGTTTCAACCTCTCGCAACCCAAGAAAAGCAAAGGCGACACATTAATGGATTATGTATGTATTGCGGAGAGCAAGGGCACATTGCTCAATGGTGTCCAAGGAAGACAAGGATGAAGGTTCATGGTGCAACGGCCTGAGCAATGTGCTCAGAAACCATGGATGTCCAACCTCAATAGAGACCGGACGGTTGGACAAAAGACACGTAAAAGAAGGTCTCTTTCTTTCGACTGATTCCACTTCAAGTTTCATGCTACTTGTCAAGATCCATTTGCCAAGTAGGCACATATGATTGTGAATCATTACTAGATTTAGGTGCAATGGCGTGCTTCATGGATAAAGAATTTGCATAAGAACAAGGCATACCACTTGTAAATAAGTGTAATCTAGCAACTGTAGAAGTCATTGATGGTCATCCCCTCGCTTTCGGGGATGTCAGGTATGAAACTCGCCCGGTAAAAGTAACATTGAAGGAGCATGTTTCAAGCATAGCGTTCAACATCATACAAAGCCCCAGCATTCCAATTGTTATTGGGCTACCGTGGCTTGAATTACATAAACCTAACATCAATTAGAGGACTCAAAGAATTGAACCACAAAAAGTCCAAAACAAGAAGGGAATGCATAATAGGCCAATATATCTTGCAACCAAGGTCTTCATGCGTGTGGCCAAAAAGCATCCAACTTTCTTGATATTCGAACACCGACCGATACGTCAACAAAAAAATCCATGGAGGAATTTCCCCATCAATATCAAGATTATAATGATTTTTTTTAGAAGAAGAATGCAGACCTCTTACCGGAGCATCGACCCTATGATTGTTCTATAGAGCTTCAGGAGGGAACCCAACCTCCTTTTGGCCCAATATACAAGCTATCTCAAGATAAATTAGTAGAATTATGAAAAAATATTGACGAGAACCTTGCTAAGATATTCATACGGCATTCAGTCCCCAACAAGAGCTCCGATACTCTTTGTAAAAAAGAAGGATGGAACTCTCCGGATGTGTGTGGATTATAGGGGCCCGAACAAGATCACCGTCAAGAATCACTATCCCCTTCCCTTGATCACAGAGCTTCTTGAGCGCCTCAGCAAGGCAAGAATATTCACAAAAATAGACCTTTGTGGTGCTTACAACCTAGTCAGATCAAAGCAGGTGATGAATGGAAGAAAACCTTTCGCACAAGGTATGGCCACTTTGAATATACCGTCATGCCATTTGGTCTCACAAATGCCCCAGGAGTTCAACATTTAATGAACAACATCTTTTGCAAGTATTTCGATTATTTTGTGGTAATATACTTGGATGATATCTTGATATTTTCCAAGGATTAAGAAGAGCACGAGAACCATGTACGGTTAGTGCTTGAAAAACTTCGTGCATCAAGGTTATTTGCAAAGTTGGAGAAGTGCTCGTTTCATCAATCTAACGTGGAATTTCTTGGTTATGTTATCTCTAAAAAGGGAATCTCCATGGATCCAAAGAAGGTTCAAGCCATCCTTGATTGGGAGACACCCACCTCGTTAAGTGATTTCCAATGTTTCCTCTGATTTAAAAATTTCTATCGTATCTTTATCCAGGGATTCTCCAAGGTGATTACAACACTCACAAGGTTGACAGGCCATAATAAGTTTGTTTGGGACTCAGAGTCACGTGAGCTTTTTAGACTCTAAAGCAAGCTTTCACGACCGCACCCATTCTGAATCACGCAGATCCTTTAAAGCCTTTCATCCTAGAAACATACACGTCAGATTTTTCCCTTGGCACTATTCTATCCCAAGTAGATGAGGATGGTCAAGCACATCCAGTGACTTTTCATTCTGCAAGTTTTTAGCTGCAGAAATCAATTATGAAATCCATGACAAAGAGCTCCTAGCAATCATCGACTCCTTCGAAACTTGACGTCATCTACTTGAAGGAGCTCCTCATAAGATCACTACCTATACAGATCACTGCCTATACAGATCACTAGAATTTGGAATACTTCATGGCATCCAGCGTCTTGAATTGTCGCCAAGCCAAGTGGAGTGATATCCTATCAAGGTTTTGATTTTCTTATCTCATATAGGCCTGGCCGTCAACAAGGTAAGACATATTCCTTATCAAGAAGATCCTACCTTGCACCTAGAGAAGGAAACGCAGCATTTGATCAACAAGAGTTAGTGATTTTGAAACCTGATCAGCTTAAGATAAATGCCACCATAAGCCAAGCTCCTGAAGATTCTACTTTTCTTTCTAAGGTGAAGATGCAAATTGCTAAGGACCCATTGCTCAGAATATTAGACAACAACTACAAGGAAAGGGGGTAAATGAGGACTTTCAAGAAATTGATGGACTAATTGACTATAAGGGTCTTCTCTATATTCCACCAGGACCAACCCTGGGGGATTCACCATGGAAAACTTACCGCATCACGTAAGTGCAAGGGAGGGGGGTTTTTTTACAAGCTACATAAGCGTATAAGTTAGGGGCAGGCCCTGAATAATTTATCTCCCAAGATTAAAAATAAGGGAGGGGGGTATCATATTTAGGGTTGGGGGGGGGGGGGGGGGGGGGGGGGGGGGGGAACTGACCCGGGTTGATTACTTGTAACGATTAGTCACCGGTGTGCACTAGAATTCAGATGAATTTAGGGGAAGTTTTTTATCAAGTCACACATCAAATTTTGCATCAAGCCGGTCAAAGATAAGGGTTGATTTGGAGCAGGTCAAGGGTTGATTTACACCAGATTTGGATGGGTCAGAATTGGACAAGTAGCCAGAGTGCAGGCTGATTGGGCACATAGTTTAAAAGTCAAACTAAAACACATTGAGGGTACATCTAGATATCAATATAAGTGGTTCCTTAGTACATTGCCAATCACTTTGCTACACACTCTTTGACTAGTTTTACTTATTTATATCATGTGAGACCTAAATTTTATATGTAAGATAGGGGTATAATAGTTTTCTTCATTGATTGTCATATAAGCGTAGAAAGGGGGATCATATTCCCTAATATGCGTCGTACATAGGGGTTTTATCAAAGTTGTCCGCTCGCAGATGGCGTCCTATTTTGTATATAGAGTGAATCCCCCGGGGGACCAACACGCTTGGAGGTACTTCAACACCGGCATGATCTTGCATCAGCAGAAGGGCATTTTGGGGTTAATAAGGCAATTGAGCTTCTCTCCCGTGACTTTTGGTGGCCTCAAATGCTGGAAGCTTGTGAAGGAGTATATAGGCACTTGTGACACTTGCAATAGATCAATGGACCCTCGTCATCATCCTCATGGGTTACTCTATCCCTTGCCCATTCCAAGCAAACCATGGTCATCCATCTCCATGGATTTCATTGTAGAGCTACCCTTGTCACAAGGATTTGACTCCATTTTAGTAGTCATGGATTGGTTTACAAAAATGACACACTTCATTCCAACCACTATTAAAACCATCACCAGTGAAGGTACAACCAAAATCTTTCTGCAACATATCTATCGTTATCACGGATTACTGGATGACATAGTTTCTAATCGAGGCTCACAATTCATCTCTAGCTTCTGGAAAAGATTATTCAAGCTACTCAGAGTACAAATCAACCTCTCCTCGGCCCATCACCCACAAAGTGATGGACAAACAAAGAGAGTAAATCAAGTTCTGGAATAGTATCTCCATTGTACCATCAATTAGCACCAGGATAATTGGGTCGAGCCCCTATCGCTAGCAAAATTCTCCTACAATAACAGTTTTCATGTCTGCACCCGTCACACTCCATTCTTTTCTAATTATGGTCAACATCCCAAACAGGATATCCACAAGCACCATCAAATCAAGAATCCAGATGCTATTCATCTTGCACAAAAGTTATCTGCAGACTGCAATTCATAAAGAACTTACAATTCATATCAAAGAAGCTCAATCCAAGTATAAGGAAAGTGCAGATCTACATCGCATGCAACATCCAAAATACAAAGAGGGGGATAAAGTGTGTGTCATAATAATCAATATCTAATTCTCCTAAATGATTTTCTCATGTTAAATTGATCATTTAATATGGGGAAGTGCCAGGGGAGAAAAAGCTAGAATATTGGTTAAGCTAGCAGACCGGCCACAGTAGGGATCCAAAGGAGGGAAAATAGGGATCCAAAGGGGGGGCCATCTGCAAAAGAGCCATGTGCAACAATGGGCTAAAAATACCCTAAGGTTCAGCCCATTAAGACTTCCAAAATGCTAAGGTTCCAAAATTCAAAGGTTGTGTCCAAAGGTCAAACCTAGGGGAAATTGGATGCTTTGTGTGTGACCAAAAAGTCTTTTCAAATCCCTACATAGGAGGGGGCAAGCCTTGGGAGTAGGGGATGAGAGAGAAAGTCACACACACACACACACACACACACACACACAGGCTCCCTTTACACAAAGGGAATTAGGGACACATGTCAGCTCCCTAGCCCACATGCCCACAAGGTGTGCCCAATTTCTATTGGATGGCCTTGGAGGTGGACCAATGAGAATTAGGCTAGAGTAAATCTAGTTTCATTAATTTAAAAACACTTAATAAAAGAACCAATGAGAATTAAGTCTCCTAGAAGACTATTGGACAGTCTCCCAAGGGGTCCAATGAGCATTCAGGAGCCCAATGGCTTGCTTGATTCCTATTGGCCAGGAGGCAAAGGGGTCCAATGAGAGTTTAGTTTAATTATTAAATTACCTAAAGCTCTCACAAAAGGGGAAAGGGGGACACATGTCAAAAGACTATCACTTATGCTGCTTAATAATCATTGGCTTGACTTGGGGAGGACCAATGGGGAGTAGCAAGAGCAAATAGCAAGAGGGCTCGCCCAAGAGAGAGAGGGGGCTGATTTTTGCAAGGCATTATCACACACACACACACACACACACACACACACACACACACACACACACACACACACACACACACACACACACACACACACACACACACACAATCTATGTGTGAAGTAAAGAAGACTATCTCTTCCCAAGCTTTAATGGAGAGCTCATCACCTACTCCAAGCTTGTGAGATAGAAGCCTACATCGACACACTCTTGGCATGTGGATGCAAATCCAACCAATAGCCAAGCTTCAATGCATGCTCATCTCCTCTACCATGCTAATTACTAAGCTAAGCTATGCTAATATGAGTGATTATGTGAGGAGATGTACATCTTTCTCGTAAGATACTCCTTCTTCCTCTCAATCTACTCTCATACCCTGCTAGCTTTCACCATCTTCGAAGGTGTGTGAGATCTTGGGTCTGAGAACGGGGATAATTAAAGTTGTGTTTACTAAGTGTTTTGCTTAGTGCATGAAGCTTTCATCTTCATTGCACTAGCTAGTCTTGAAGGAACACAAAGAATTGTATTGTACAATGTCTCTCTTGATGGGAGAAACCATAATACAAAGCCTTTTGGAGGGGGGACCGGCTCCATGCAAATCCGGTCCTCAACTGTTGTCAATAGCTTAATTTCTCTCTCTTTTGAAAGTATTGTTGATGCTATCTAACTAGGTGTTATGCTTTTTGTTGCTCTCTCCACCCAAGCACTCTTGTAATTCTCATTAGGAATCTATTCTAATGAAATGCCCACTATGTTCATGCTAATTTCCACTATACACAAGTTCTTAGGCCAGTGTTGGAGCCCCATTGGTCCAACTGTTGTAATGAGCCCATCTTGTAAAGCATATCAAATTCCCATTTTATGTCAAAGACGTCTTATCATTTTGATCCATTCGTCTGGGTTATGTAAAGATTAATCAGTTAGTCAGGACTCAGATTTGTTCCCACTTTGTAATAAGGAGTAAGAGAACCCCATGTACATTTTTGAGCTAAGGTGACTAAAGTATAAAAGTCACCTTAGAACCATTTTTGGATAACATTTGAATATTAATTCTGTGTCGGACGAGTCTGAGAGAGAGAGAGAGAGAGAGAGAGAGAGAGAGAGAGAGAGAGAGAGAGAGAGAGAGAGAGAGAGAGAGAGAGAGAGAGAGAGAGAGAGTGAGTGTGTCTTATCCTCTTCGCTACGCGATTCTCCCTCACCGGATTCACGACGTGACCACACCATCCCGGTAGTCTCTCCGAGAGCTACGCGCCCACGCCACGCATTCACCTTTTCGAGCTGATCGCGATCGATCCTTCCTCGAGCTTGTTTTGCTTGTAAGTAGCACAACCAGTGTCTGTTTTCAATAATCAAGTGCTTTATGGAATGAGAAAGAGATTAGCTACACATAGATACTCATAAACTTAAGTTTCGCCCACTTTTGGATTATGACCTGTTAGTCTATCGCGACTGTATTCGAGCTAACTAGGATTCAAATCTGGTGAGATTAGACTTATAGGTAAGTATATCCTAGTGAGAGGATGGTGCCTAGTAAGTTTGATGCGATTCCGAGTTCATTGGAAGTGTAAACGGTGTTGTGAGCGTTTACGGATAGAGTGGGTTGCATTCTACCAGGGTTAATGATTGATGCATCATAAAAGTGCGTATGTGTAGATTGGTCTCAGCCTGACAAGCTAACGAGATTGCCTACGTGCACCTACAGTTAGTCGTGTCATCGGATGATAAGTATGTTGTCTGTGTCGTGCTCGTGAGTATAAACAGGGGAGTAGTTTTGCCCTAAAACATTGGCGCTGTTGCCGGGGACACAAAACCTTAAGTAGGGAGATCTACGTCACTCATGTGATGGTTAGCTTACTTTAGTTTTGACTAGAGAGAGCTTAAACTTTTAGAACAAGATCCAAGATAGAGTATCCTGAGGTCTAGTGGATAGTCAGGAAGCCTGTGTCTTGCCGAGGGTCTGCGACTAGATAGATTTAGTTAAGTAGGATAATGTGGAGTTATGGTTTTTGGTTTTGAATGCTTGTTATACTTGTGAAGAAATAGAGTAGAAAAACGTTGTAAAAACGCAAAAAACAAACAAAAAGAAGAAACAATAAGGCTGTTTGCTTGCCTTGAAAGCAAAACCCACCCCATATACCCTTGAAGGGGGTGAAAAGAGTCGACATTGAAATTTATGATCCAACACTCGAGAAAACATAAAAATTGCGACCAAAACCAACAAAAAAGAAACATGTGATTGTCATAAGGAAACACTAAGTAAACCTAAAGAGGCCAAGAAGAGATATAACCATTAGCCTAGGGTAAACTGACTGTGTCATGAGGTACGACTGATGTTCACAAGTTTAAGATGAAGTGTCATCAAATTTGCATCACTTCAAGAGCAATGGAGTTGTGAATTGTCAGAGAAAAGTGAAATTTGTGAAGTGCTTGTGTTTAAGGTCAAGATAAATCCAAACTTCATAAAACTTGGGGGATAGACTTATATGGGCACAGGGAACAAGACTATGCAAAAACAGACAAAAAATTAAATCCCCATTTCTCTGTGCCTATCTATCACGATAGACTGATGAAGGTGGTGATTGACTAGCAACAAGGAAAAAACCTTTATACCACAGGTTTAACACATCAATACAAGGGTACTCACAAAAATTGAGTGAATTTGAACACCATCTTGACCACAAAACTTCAAAACTGGTGTTTAGAGTCTGAATTCAGAGACAAGGGCAAGAAGTCTTTGACCAAATGTCCAAACAGTGCCAAAATTGGTCAATGCACTACACAAGGGGAGGCTGAACCAACTGTGGAGAAAACTTGAGAAAAATGCTAAAATTGGAGAAAGTGCCAAGTCTATCGCAATAGACCAAGGAAACTGCTGCTGGGGAACTTTTCTTTCAAATTTCCCCTAGGGAGAGCTTTATCAAGGACTATATAGCAGACACACCAAATTTCAAGGCATTTAGATCACTGAAGGTCAATCTGAGGGTCAGATAGAGAATCAAGCTCTGACTGAAATACTAAAATGGGACCAAAACCCAACCCAAGTGTCCAAACTTCATAAAACTTGAGGGATAGGCTATAGAGGGTAACTGGAACTCAAGGGTAAAGTCACAATTTTGAATTGACTTGTGCTGAGCAAATTGTCAGTCTATTGCGATAGACTAAGAAAGTAGTGATTCAGACACTTTTTGCAATTTGTGACTATACTGCTAGGACATACTCTCTATATAGATCCCAGCCATCATTTCATATTTGAAATTGGACCACCAGAAGACTGACTAAGGGGTTGTTGTATATACTTGATAGATTTTTTGGTAATTCAGGGAAAACCCTTGTGAACAGACTAACCATCCTTGTGTAGATCCCAGAAGGAGATCATCACAAAGCCACACAGGAAGAAGGAGTCCATGTAAGCTTTAAGTTTGCAACCCAACTTTCATTCTTATGTATTTAAGGTCAAGAGCCTTTGTTAAGTCGGGAGCTAAAAGTGTCAAAAGTCAAGTAAGCACCACGTACACCAAAGAGAGTGTACCTCAGACGAGACTAGACCCATTAGCACCAATCATTGAAGAGGGTAGTGATACTGACACTTCGTCGGAAAAGTACTTCTTCATGATGGGGAGTCAACAGCTAGGAGGTTTCAACGGTGAAGGACCAATGCCAGGGGGGAGCACCTCCATACATCCCTTAAACGAAACCAAGTTCACTATAATCTTCTTGGAAGGAACTAACTCGAGGGGAGCCTTAGTTTATTCTGACTATCGGGGACACAAGTGTATTTGTATTGAAGAAAGACCGGCTCAGAGACTAGAGATAATTCGAGTCTATGATGATGGTGACAGATTCCGAGACGAAAAGGGGAACCACTATCTGATAGTGAGTAACCCTGAGGATTACAACAGATATGGGGATAACGTGGCAAAAGGGAAAATGGTTTCAGAAACCCAAGAACCGCCTCCTAACATTGATCGACCTGGAGCCCTTTTTATGTATGATAAGAAAACAACCAGGGTCCCAACCTATAATGAGAATGTAGGGATTTACAAGCATGAAAGCGAGGGAATAGTCTCTTACTTTTGATGCAAGGAACCATACCCAAACGAATTAAGCAAAGACAAGGTTCTTTACTTATTTTCTTATGAAACTGCTATGGGGAAGGATATTGTTTTTGTTGACAGATACGGGCGAGAATACAAACGTATTCTCCCAGAAGAGGTTAAAAAAGCAATAGTTCTAGGAGCATCGACCTATGGCCCCGACGAAGTACCAAGAGCCACCTACACCCCTAGCAAGTCCACAAATCCCATTTCAGAAGAGTATAATGCTACCTCACATTCTACCCAACAACCGACGTCCAACTACCAGGATGAACCAGCTACTCAGCCATCATTACAGGCATGGCTTTGACAGAGTGCTACATTAGAACAAGACCGAACCCGAGAGGGTTATCAAACCGCACGAGGGTTAAGGTATTTACAAGAACCACCACTCTATGCACAGTATCAAGGAGAGAGTAAGCCAAAGACTCAGGGGTCAACTGAGCTTGAAAGAACACCCTGAGAACGAGTTCGGAGAGATGAACCATCTCTCGCGAGAACTGTTAGAAATTATGGATTAGGAGCACCATTGGGAGAGGAACCTGGCCACTACAGAAGACCAGAGGAGGTATATCGACTAGGACGGAGAGATCCCATGATGATATTTGTAGACCATCGTAGAATTAGACCTTCTCAAGTGCAAAAATGGGTAAACAAGAAATATACGGGAAGCAAGGATCCGAGAGATCATGTAGCAGCCTTTGTGCGTGTAATTAGAGCTGCAGAGGTGTTAGAATTTCCTACCCAATTTGCAGGATTCGGTTTAACATTAGAGGATGATGCTGCTACATGGTTTGACTCGGTGGAGCGAAGAGATTTTGAGTCGATGGAGGAAGTGTTTGATGAGTTTATCGAGGAATTCTCACAAAGGGGAATAGCTCATGATACGGTCTCACAAATCCATAAATTCAAACAGAAAGATGGAGAGTGTGCGAAAGTCAGCCCTCCGATTAAAAAGATATGTTAAGTTCTGCCCCGTAGAAGAACTGCCAACTCAGTCCAGACTTATGCTTATATTTATCCAAGGACTAAGGAATGCAGATCTTCAAAAGGACTTACATATGAAAAGGAGCATGACGTTGAATGATTTAACCAAGGAAGCTCTATACCTTGTGGACAATTGTGCGGTCTACAAAGAGGGTGAGTTCAAGGATCTTGACGATGATTCTTCCTCGCAACAAAGCGGAAGCAAGTCTGCTAAGACAACACTGAAAGGAGAAGTAGCGGTAAGCCAAGAGCAGCTTGTAGAGGAAGTGCTTAAAAAGATTAACTTGTATTCCAAACCACAAGCTAAACAACCAAAATGGTTTGCGATTGAACAAACATGGACAAACCATGGGACGGAGGAGTGTTATTATAACAAGGGATATGTGAGAGAATGACCATATGCTCCGCAAGCTCAGGCGACATCCCCTCAAGTCCCACCGATGCCTAGATATCAAACAGGCAACGTACTAGGACCTACAGGTGTAGAAAGACCACAACCAGTGTTGGGCCAACAACCACCCCTACGAGGATTACGACCGGTCGGCATAAGATACACACCCACAGTAACTGAGTCGGATGAGAAGGATTTGGTACTTATGCATGCATACTACGACGAGCCCAATGGATATGTTGTGAACTCTATCTATTATCCACCGGAAGAACCCTCTACACGAGAACCATGGAGCATGATAGGAAATACAAGACCACCAACTGCTGCGCAGGCAGCGGGAGAAGGACGATATAGCCTGGATGAAAGAACACTATTGTTCATAGCCAACGGAGTCATGAGCGGGCAAAGAATTGCACACCAACAAAGAGGAGCTCCAGGAGGACCTCAACAACCTAAAGGACCATGCTACAAGTGTGGTGGAGACCATTGGCTGAGGGACTGCCCTCATGACGAAATCATTAGGGTCAACGCATATTGCACGGAGTGTGGAATTACTCACTTAATCCCTGATTTCCCTAAAAACCCGAGCAAAGGAGAAAAAACTACCTTGAATATGCTGGGAGCGCAGCCTTCCAGTGGAGGGTCAGAAAACAAAACTCCAATTCCTGTTAAGGTCTTGACGAGAGCCCAAGTAAGGAAAAATGACAATCAGCCCAAGAGTAACGATGAAAATCAAGAAGAAATCAAGACTGACAAGTCTAGTATCAGTCGTGATAATCTTGGGAAAGAACGAAGAGCGAAAATAAAAGCTAGACGTGAGCGAAAACAAAAAGATGTAGAAGCTGAGCTAACGATAGCTCGAGAGCAACTTAAACAGCAAAGAGAGTCCAACTCTCTAAAATCAACGGAGGGACCAAGAAGTGCAAGCTCAGGAGGGTCGGTATTGGTAGATAAGATCAATGAACCCTTAGATGCAATCTTGCAAGCATATGAAGCAAGATTGAAGAAAAGACAGACTCTAGAGCAAAGGTGGATGACATATCCATATCCAGAGATAGAAAAACAGAGACTAGAGATGTGAAAACAGCTGATTGAAACTGCACAAGCTTTACTGGAGCCTCCACTTATGGAAGCGGGAGATAGAGTAATCAAACCACCAAATAATGAAACACCTCACAAAACCGAACAAAGGATACCCGACAAGATAGAAAACATTAAATCCTTGCCGGATGTTGAGGATGCAAAAGACGTGCCTAATAGCACTGATGAATCATTGAAAGATTTTCCACCATATTCCCTTATTGTGGAAGAAAATTGGCATGAAGAGCTATGGGAAACGGTGCGAAAAGCTCAAGAAAAATATGAGACAAAAACAATCGAGTCGGCGCCTTTCTCGGAGCTGAACTTGAATAAGCCTCCATGGGATTTAGACGTTAAATCACTTCAAGGGAATAATGGTTCAGTTGCATCCGAAGATAGCAGACCAGAATCACTCAGAACTTTGCCATCATATATGGGGAACTATGAGGCAAGGTCAAAAATTTGAAGAGTACCTTCTCAGAGAATAGGCGGGTCAAATCAATTGGACACTAAAATCCTGACAAACTTATTGACCACTCCGGTCAAGTGCACAATCACATTGGTAGAATTGTTAAAAATTAGGCCAAGCATGTGGATGGAAGTGGGCAAATGTGTTGAAAAATTTGGCATAAGGAGACCTCTTAAGTTCTTCGAAAACCGAGCTTAATGACACCGAACCGAAGAAAGTCAACACTAGACCAATGCCACTCAACAAGGTAGGAGAGTATTGTGAAGGTGAAGACGGCAACACAACCCTACCAGTTGAGTATAACGACATAGAGACTAAGGCAATACTTGATAGTGGAGATGGCATTGCCATTGCGACCAAAATGCTATGGGAAAAATGGGGAAAACCAGCAATATGAACAACTAGAATGAAATTGTAACAGGCGGATGGGCACATAGAAAGGCCTATAGGATTGCTTGAGGCAATTGTGGTATCTTCCTGTGGCATAGAGTACGAACATACCTTTGCCATAGTAGATTTCGGCAAGAAAAACAACTATGAAATTATCCTTGGTAGGCCGTTCATGAGGCAACTCAAAATGGTGCAGGACTGGGGGTATGATTATTTGTATCTAAGACATGCTGAAACTACAACACACGTAAATATGAAAAATCATAGCTACCATGATGTCACGAGAACCCCTGTGGAAGAATTTGACTCAACCACCATTAGTGGATCAGAAGTCCTAGCGTGGCTTTGTAAGAAAAAGGAGATATGGATGTGCGAGGCATCTCAATGTAGTGAATTTGACCACAATGAAAGGACACTAGAGAGGGTCTTGGAAGACGATGCATATATTCGAAAACCTTTTCCTGAAGAAAAGATCGAACCCCTAGAATGGTCTCAAATTTTGGCTACATTGGATGTATGCGTCAATGAAGTCACTCCCACCAAATTTTGTGATGAGAATGGCTACGATATCATACCATACTACATGTTGAGCTAAATTGTGGAGGAGGACGAGAACGATGGAGATACTGAGAATATGAGGATAAATAAAACAGAAACAAAACTTGAGATTAAGATAGTGGGCTATGTGGACATCCCCACTAAAGAAATCAAGCAGGAGGGAGAAGAATTTTATGATTCTTCTGATCAAAGTGAAAACAAGGATAACGCGGATGACGAGAAGTCAGAAAATACGGAGGGATACGACAATCAAGATCAAGACAATGACGTCTTCTACAATTTCCCAAACCAAAGTGAGAGACGCCAAAAAAGATACAAGAGTAAACGACACCATATCAGTCCACCAACCAAGCTGAGACCCATGTTGGAGTTTAAGGGTAAGACACATTTCCTTATGAACATTCATGCTGTTGATTGTTCTAAGGATAAAGTGTCAGGAAGATTTCTTAAGGTTGTTGAAGACTCAGGATTTAAGTCCAGACTGTTGAAACCTAGGAAAACCAGCAAAGCAAAAAAAAGAGTTGCAACAGAAAAACTGAATGTCTGTGGTAGTCCAATTATGACGAAAATTGAACGGAAAACGAGATACAATGAGTTGAAACAAAAAATTAAAAATGTATGGACAACTGAAATGGAAAGTAGCGATGGAACGAACGCTAGTGATGGGAGTAAAAAGATAGATGTACCTCCTCACTATTGTAAGTACAACATTCAGGAAAGAAGATTGGTGGTTCAACAACCAATGAGGGAGCCTAAATCAAACGAGTCCTACGATCACTACAACAAAATAAGGTGTCATCGACGCAGATATCGACGCGGCACGTCGCTATACGCATCGCTGTGAAATCAGTCGCTATTTGCAACGCAGGTATAGACGTGTATAGAGACGCAGATTGCCACGCACATAGCGACGAGCATAACATAATTTTTTTTTCTTGGGTAGAGGGCAGGTAGCTTGGCCTATGTCCAGTTAAAAGATGGACACAGCTACAACCAGACTTCCTGCCCTCTGCCCAAGAAAGCGAGCAGCACCAAAATATCAACCATGCTCCCGCACGCAGAAATTTCGGCAGAGTTCCCTTTGTTTTTACATAAACTTAAAAAAAAACCATATCATGTATACGCCTGCTACATGCTATCCATGTAGGATCTCACATGAGATTTAAGGCCAATGAAAGACAACCGTACCAACTGAAAAGCATAACCATAACGAACCATAACCATAACTTAAAAGCATAACCATAACGAACCATAACCATAACGAACCATAACCATAACTTAAAACCATAACCGGCTATAACCACTTTGATCAAAACCATAATGCAGATAACCATAACCATAAACAAAATTAACAATAACCATAAGCATAACTAGAAAGAGAAACAATAACTGTCTATACAATGACAATGACAATAATCATAACCATAAGGGAAACAATAACTGTCTGAACACTAACTGTTTGTACAAAAAAGAGACACAGAAGCGTGTCTGTGTCTCACAAAGCATATATATGAAATCTGGTCCACTAATGACTAGGCGTTGCAACTTGCACATAGGACAACTCACAAAATTAGTATTGATATTACTTCACATATACTGACTTAATTAAATCAACTTACACATATTAACGTCTCACCTCAAGCGATCAGCGAGACTGTAAGGCCTCCCAGTCTACAGGCTCTCCTGAAGCTTCAAGATCATTCAGTACTTCATAGATATCTGTGCGATATCCATCTGACTCCTCCTCGCGTGTCGGAGCTCGATGCATCGCAAGATTCTGCGTTTATACAAAAATCAAAGTAATAAGAATACATGATTCATCGCGTTTTAAAAAACGCCATAGTTAAGATTGGATTAGAAACTCACAAACTCATAGCGAAAGGTGTCGAAGCCTCCGCTGCCAAGATGAGATGTCTCCCTAGTCATCTATCGTACCTACGCGGCCTCACGCTGCTGTCTGAACTGCGTGGCCGCTGTCCGCTCATCCTCCCTGATTTGCAGCCACGTCTCGTGTGGGATGCCCGAAGGCTTCGGCGAGCCGATCCTGAAAGCCTTCCGAGTTGCATCTCGTCGATGTTTCAAGGTGTCCCGTACAACACCCTTGATCCACCGCACCGGAACAACGGAAGAACCTAGAGCAGGCAGGTACTCTCTCAGGATGGTCTCCACTATGTAAGTGACTTTTTCCTTTTCTTGCTGATCCCAAGACGTTAGAATGCTGGTCGAAAACTACAGCTCCACGAGCTGGCGAATCCGCTGTCGCATCTCAGTCCCGACTCTATCCATGTCAACAGAACCATCTCCCCGTACATTATAGAGCTTGGAGGCACTAGGATCGTGTGCCCTCTCAAGGTGTCCGAGGTGTGCCAAGAGGTGTGTCGAGAGGTGTGCCTTGGTAGGACGGGGGTCGTGAGCGAGGAGGGGTCGAAGCATCTGTGGACCCTCCTCCACAACAACCACCACCTTCACCTGACGATCGCCGAGATCGGCGAGTGCGCCTGTGCTGCGAAGATGAGGACGTACCCGCCTCTGCCCCACCCCTAGGTGTCGAAGCGGCCGTGATGGGAGAAGAAGGCATCGTACCCATAGGCATCCTGAACCCTGTAGGTGTCCCCCCCCTAGGCGTCAGACCCTCGGGTGTGAAGCCCGATGGTGTAGTACCCGTGCCTCTGGCTACCCTGTACTGAGAATCCTCGGCCATCTGAGCAGGCGTCATCCGTGTAACGAAGCCCATGAATGCATGTGCACTAATGGAAGCAGGATCTGAAATCTCGTCTGCCATACTAATGTCATGCACAAAGAAAGTAAAATAAAGCATCAGAACACAGTTGTTTAAATTAACTTTAAGCTTAATTTTAAATCAAAGTCTTCACACAAACACTTACAGGCCTAGGCCTCGACGAGTGAGGAATCATCGATAAGATCTTGCACCGTATCATCATCTATCTCTAATTGCAAACATAACTCTGCCCCAACTCGTTCTGGCAGATTGTCTTCATCCATTGCATCTTCATCTACAAGTGTCAATTCTGGCTCGTCTGTGTCATCCCTCGTATATCTGTCAGCTTCCTCTGCCATACCTTCGTCCATCTCATCTAATGTCACAGTAGTATGGATGTCGTCTGTCTGACTTTCCTCCAGGAGATCTTGCCCTTCAAATACTTGTTTATTTCTTGGAGCAACCTGAACCACAAACCACCATTGTTGCTCTCGAGGGTCCGGTACAAAGACCACTTGCTCTCAATGTTCGGGGAGAGCAAATGTGTCGCTCGCATCTGTCCAAATCTTTGTAGAATCTATTTTCACAAGTTTGTTTCCATCTCTGCGTACCGTTGCATTGCGACCATAAGTAATAACCTTGAACCACTTCACATCCAACAAAAACATCTCAAACCGCCCGAAGCTTACTTTCAAGATATCTGACACCAGACCACAGTAATCCAGGTTGCTAGTGCTCTCATTCGTGTCTCTAGCACTGGCCCCGCTCTTCTGCATGAAACTAACCATTACCCCACTGTCAAACGTGTTTCTTCTGCTGTCAATTTGTTGTGTTCTGAAATGATTTCCATGTGACCACAGTGCCATGTATGTAAGATACTTCTAGTCACATCCAATAGCCAACTCTTCCTCTTCTAGAGATATGGGTTCTCCGATTTGTCGAGCTGCTCTCACTGTCTTGTCCAACCATGCCATTGTAGGGAATTCAGGTAGAGGAGCGAGATAGTCTGGCAAGGGTAAGCCTCTAGTCGTTCGACTTCGCCTGAAATCCTGTCGCTCTAGATTGCGTCTCTCTTTCTCTTCTTTGTACCTTTCAAGCCATTTTTGCATCGGTGTTGAATTTAGTATACAGAACTTCATGATCTTTTCTCGCATGGCCAGGTTCATTTTCTTCGGCACCCCTTGCCCTTGCGGCTCCTCTCCCACCAGTCTTGCATCCTCCTCATCGCTCCACAGTCGAGGCATTTCTGGGTCAGAAACGGATAGAAATTCGGTCGTCAATACAAGAGACTCTTGCACTAGCCATCCTTCTGCCATGCTCCCCTCTGGACGCGCTTTTTGGCGAACAAAACCCTTAAGTGTTTTCATGAACTGCTCTAGAAAGAACATCCAACGGCTGTGGACTGTACCTGCCACTGCAACCTCATCTACTACATGGATGAGCAAGTGCATTTGGATAGTTAGGCAGCTCGTGGGTAGATACTTCTCAATCATGAAAACTGCCTCAATGGAGTTAGCCCTTGCGACTGCAATAGATTCCTCCCGTATCTCCTTGGAAGAGATCCACCACACTAGCTCTGAAATCTTGTATATGCAGGTCCGCACTTCCTCCGTTAAACACCCCTTGATCGCAATTGGAAGAATGAATTGCAAGAACTTATGCCAGTCATGCGATTTCAACCCTGACAGTTGATCGTCATGGGTGAATGCTGTCTTGAGACATCGCATATATCCTGTTGGCGTCGTGAACTCTGAAATCACCCTTTTCACTTGTCGCTCTTCGTTTTTTATCAATACCCATGGCGCTCTTGGAAGTTTTGTTTGACCAGCTGCATTGGTGAAAGGCCACAGCTCTGGCATCTTTCCAACCATCTGCAAATCATCTCCTGGAGCTCGTCAACTATTGGAGCTAGATAAACATCCATGTTTTTTGACTTAAACTTACCAGGTACAATCAAGCTTAAAATCAAATGACCCTTCTTGATAGCAAGCCACGGCGGGAGGTTGTAATTGATAAGGCACACAGGCCAAGTGCTCCATGACGAGCTTCTCAAGCCAAATGGATTGACTCCATCCATTGCCATGCCCAAACGCAAATTACGTGGTTCACTCTTAAAATGTGGCCAGGTATCTTCAATGTGCCTCCAAGCCTTCGAATCAGTGGGCACCCTAAATGTTGCGTCAGTGGATCTATTCGTAGAATGCCACCGCATCAACTTTGCAATGGAACCACAACGAAACATTTTTTTAATCCTAGGAATAATAGGGAAATGCCGCAACACTTTAGCTGGCACTGTCTCGCCAACTGCATCTTGTTTGTAGCGCATTGCTCCGCACTTAGGACACGACATACAATCTGTGAATTCATTGCGAAAAAGAATGCAATCATTTGGACATGCATGAATCTTGTTGTAGTCCAAGCCAACTGAGGTCAGAAGTTGCTTTGCGTCTGGCTTGGAGGGGGGCATTTCAGTCCCAACCGAGAGAAGTTGCTCCCGTAATAACCTGTTTAAGCCACATTAAATTAAAAAGCTCTCCGAGCACATCACCGTTGCAATCGGAAAATCTCTTTTGTAAATTACGTATCTAAACAAAGCAGTGACGCTTGCATCTGACCACCCGTACACTGACTGAAGATTCAAAAACGCCAGACAAGTACGAAGCACAGATATTTTGGCGCCTTCATAGATTGGTTGACGTGCCAACTTACTCAACATGTCTTCATGAGATAAGCGCACGGCTTCTGGTGCTTCTTCGTTGGCGTTCTCCTCGCTTGTCTGGAAGAAGGCATCCAACATCTCCTCCATGCCGTCGTCTTCTATCTGTAAGCCCTTTTCTGCTTCCATCCGTGGCTCTATATTGGTCGGACCTTCACGCATAATCTTTTTTCTCTCTCTCTCAGATGTAGGTGCTATGTCGCAGAAATCAATGCCCGTTCCGTAGGAGTCGTATCGTAGATTCTGTACGGTTTCTCTAGCAAACACTCCGTACTTGTGCACATTCTCATTACATATCCTACGCTTGCGCAGGATTTGATACTTGCAGAGTGTGCACGAGCATGCAATATTTTCCTCCATGTTAGTTGATGACATTGCCATCTACAATGATTATGAATGTTGTTTATATATATATATATATACTCCTCACAATGTAAACTACCTCGCATTCTCTAGTCTTGCCCAATCTCCGTACACCTCGGTCCAGAGGTGTACGGAGATCAGGACCACCGGGTCAAAATCTCGTCTTTATTGGTCAAATCCTATATGGGTAGACACATACGTGCACTCCCAGGTGTACATGGCAATGCATGTAGCAGGCAAAACCCCTTTGCCTCTTTTAGTTCCATAGTTTCTTCTCTGTCTACGTACCCTATCTCTCGTTCTTTCTCTCTCGATCTCGCTCTCGCTATCTCTCTTTCTCTTTCTCTCTCTCTCTCTCTCTCTCTCTCTCTCTCTGTCTCTCTCTCTCTCTCTCTCTCTCTCTCTCTCTCTCGCTATCTCTCTTTCTCTCTCTATTTCCCTATTTTCCTATCTCTCTCTATTTCTCTATTTTCCTATTTCTCTGCCATAACTCCTGGAGCTCCACTTCCCTATCTCTCTCTCTCTCTCTCTCTCTCTCTCTCTCTCTCTCTCTCTATATATATATATATATATATATATATATATATAACTCTCTTTCTCTATCTCTCTATTTCCTATCTCTCTCTCTCTCTCTCTCTCTCTCTCTCTCTCTCTCTCTCTCTCTCTCTCTCTCTCTCTCTCGCTCGCTCTCTACTTCCCTATCTCTCTAATGATCGAACGAGCGACTGATCTAGGGAGATTTAGATGCCCACAACTGCAGAGAACTACACAACATTGACAGAGGCTACATCAGAGGATCTAGCTAGGTCACTTTGGCTCGACATGCACAACGCCTGATCAGAGTACTGACCATGGAGGAGATCTGCCTATCCCAACTAGCTCGTTTAGCCATTTAGTCCACACCCAGCAGTTTAGGATTCCATAATATTTTATTTTGTCATCTTCTTATTCTGACTTTGTATCAGATCCATCACATTGTAACTTTCTTGTCTCATGTCTCATAGGTCACTTTGGCCTTTCGAAGACGTTAATATAACATTTCATTTCATTTCTCTCTTTAATTTTTTTTCTTTAATTTTAATTTCCTAAGCATACATTAATTCTCTCTCTCTCTCTCTCTCTCTCTCTCTCTCTCTCTCTTTGATTACCTACACACACACACACACACACATTTCTCTCTTTCTCTCTCTTTCCTACACACACACACATCTCTCTCTCTCTCTCTCTCTCTCTCTCTCTCTCTCTCTCTCTCTCTCTTTCCTACACACACACACACACACACACATTTCTCTCTCTCTCTCTCTCTCTCTCTCTCTCTCCTACACACACACACACCGCTCTCTCTCTCTCTCTCTCTCTCTCTCTCTCTCTCTCTCTATTTCCTACACACACACATACACACCTCTCTCTCTCTCTCTTTCCTCTACACACACACACACACACACACACACACACACACACACACACACACACACACGATGTAGAGGTAGAGAGAGAGAGAGAGAGAGAGAGAGAGAGAGGTTGGGGAGGGTGGAGATGGACATAATATCTGCGCAGCAGGTTTCGGCCAAGACCCGAGCAAGCGAAAATGGCCCCTGCGCGCGGGTTTCGCTTTTTTCCCCCAAAATTTTTTGCGTCGCTATACGCGTCGATACACGGGTCGCTATACGCGTGGAAAATAAAAGCCTTTCCACGCGTATATCGACGCACACTACGACATGTATAGCGACGCCCGCTAATGTTGTCGATATACGCGTGGAAAAGCATGGCCGTCGATATATACGCGTCGATATGTTCATTTAGTGTTGTAGTGGATGGGCCAGAGAACGCCAAGAAAATAGACTTAGCAGAGCCAGGAGAAAATCCTCGACTTGCTTACATTGCCACAGATCTAGGTCGAGAAGAAGAGGACTTACTAATTAAAACACAAGGAATTTCGAGATGTATTTGCATGGTCGTACAAAGATTTGAAGGGAGTGGATCCTAACATTTGTGAACATTCAATCCCTCTGAAGTCTGATACAAAGCCAAGCAAACAACGTCCATACACGTATAATGAGACATTCGCCAAAAGGATAAAAGAGGAGATAGACAAACGTATGGAGGCTGAATTTATTTATGAGATAGAACACATGGATTGGGTGTCCCCGATAGTGGTGGTACCAAAGAAAAACGGGAAATTACGAGTGTGTGTGAATCTCAAGAAGGTAAACGCAGCAACAATAAGGGACAACTACCCTCTTCCTATCACTGAACACGTCCTGGAACGAGTAGCAGGCAAGCAAGCCTATAGCTTTATGGACGGATTCTCTGGTTATAACCAATTGGGGGTCAAACTAGAAGATCAATACAAAACAGCATTTGCAACAGAATGGGGCATATATGCGTTTAGGGTAATTCCATTTGGCTTGACCAATGCTCCAGCCACATTTTAGAGATTAATGACACACGCTTTTAAAGAATACTTGCGAAAATTCTTGGATATTTACATGGACGACCTGTGTGTCTATTCTCTATTGAGAGAAGACCATATAGATCATCTTAGAAAGGTATTTGAGAAATGCAGAACGTATAGGATTTGCCTCAACCCAGAAAAATTTGTATTCATGGTACGACAAGGTAAAATCTTAGGCCACATAGTGTCGGCTAATGGAATTACCACTGATGAAGACAAGGTAAAGGTGATCATAGAATTGCCAAGACCAAACACTGTATGAGAGGTACAATCATTTATGGGACATTGTGGATACTACCGACATTTTATCTACATGTACGCTGTAATAACAAAACCCTTGTATAGTCTAATCACGCTCTTCATTTGGACAAATGAATGTGAGGAGTCATTCCAGAAACTAAAAGATGCACTGGTATCTGCACCAATTCTAAAAGCACCAGATTGGTCAAAGATCTTCCATGTATATGTAGATGCTTCGGCATTTGCAATAGGCTGTATACTAGCACAACCAGATGAGGGTAAGACGGATTTTCCAATCAGTTATGCTAGTAGACAACTCAACAGTGCAGAAAAGAATTATACTACCACTGAAAGAGAAGGATTGGGTATGATATATGCGGTAAAGAAATTTCATCATTACTTACTCGCGAACAAATTCACGTTCTTTGTGGATCATCAGGCATTCTTGTACTTAGCAAACAAACCTTGTAACACGGGACGAATTGTAAGATGGTTCATTGTGTTGTTGGAGTTTGATTTTACGATAGTAGTTAAGAAAGGAAAAACTCATCAAAGAGCAGACCACCTTTCTTGATTACTACATGGGGAAAAAGCTACCGAGGTAGATGATGATCTCCCAGACGCATACTTGTTTAATATAGAGATGGTATTGAAATGGTCAGAGCAAATTATTCCGTTGCTGACATATGGAATGAATCTTGATGACAAACACATGGTGGAAGACATTAGACAAGCACGAAATTACACAATGCTTGCGGGAAGAATGTACCATCATGGAAACGATGGGATTCTAAGGTTGTGTATAGGCCCAGAGGAGTACGAAGCGTATCTAGACGAGGCCCATACACAAACAGGGGGATTCCATAGAGGAAATCAAATGATGTATGAACAATTAAGAAGACTTGGAGTGTATTGGCCAGGAATGGCAGGCGATGTAGCTAATTACATCAAGAAATGCGACTTTTGCACATCCAATACCACTGTGGATTATGCCACATTATACCAAGTGAAAGTAGCACCCGCATGGAGTCATGCTATTGTGGAATATTTGACTAATAAGGAGCTGTCAGGAGATTGGTCTAAAGCCAGACAAAAGGCTTTACAAATCGAAGCGAATAGGTATACCCTCATTAGTGACCAATTGTATAAAAGAGGAACTGATGACCAGCTGAGGTTAGTTCCTCATGAAAATGACTACTTTCCATTATTGGAACAAGCTCATGTAGGCATAGCAGGAGGTCATTTTTCAGCAGAGAGAACCGTAAAAATCATTATGGTTGCAGGTATATGGTGGCCGACCATGATTCAAGATGCAGCAGAATTCATGAAAAGGTGTGATGAATGTCAACGCACTAAGGTACCAGTTAAAAGAGACGAAATTCCTTTAAGACCAATGATGAGTGCTCGAGCATTCACTAAATGGGGATTGGACTTTGTTGGTCCTATCACTCCACCAGCGTATCGTTCACAAGCACAATATATCATAGTGGCCACGGATTACATGACCAAATGGGTGGAAGCAAAAGCCACAACGAAAGCAGATGCTAGAACCATGGCACAATTCTTATATGAATATGTGTTTACACGTTATGGCCTTCCAATCGAGCTGGTGAGTGATAGAGGGACACACTTTGTAAATGAAGTTATCCAACATCTCTTAAATGAGTTTATGGTAATTCATCGCAAATCTGCACCCTATCATCCACAAGCCAATGGCCAAGCGGAAGCGACCAACAAACTATTGTGCACAGTTCTTACGAAACTGGTTAGTGAAACAAGAACAGATTGGGATCAGATGCTCTATTCGGCATTGTGGGCTTATCGAGTTGCATATAAAACAACACTCAATGCTACACCATTTAATATGGTATATGGGTTAAATGCAATATTGCCTATTGACTTTTTGATCCCCACACTAAGGGTAGCCACACAATTGGAATGGATGGGGCATGAACTTTCAGAATGGTTAGAGGACCTTGAAAAATTAGATGAGTTACGACTCAATGCTGTAGCAGCCATATATGCAAAAAAAAGACAACAGAAAGAGTTTTTTGACAAACATGTCAAGAACAAGGACTTTAAAACGGGCGACTATGTCTTGGTATACACCCTTAAACAACATGCCAAAAAGCTAAAGAAAAGGGGACTGGGGCCTTATTTAATCCAATAAATATCGTCCAGCGGAGCAGTAAAAGTGTCGACACTAGATGGAAAAGAAATGCCGAACTGGATTAGTGGGTGTCGTTTAGAAAAATATCATCTACCTTTAACACCGGAAATGTTGTTTCAACTGCATTATGGAAAAACTTATAGACAGGAACAACAAAGAATTCAGGACCAGGCACAACAAGAAGCAAAGGAACGGATTGCTAAACGAAAGCAATTTCTCAGGACAATAAACATAGTCACCCCAATGATGACTGACGAATATCCTCTTTCAACATCCCAACCAATCGAAGTGGATATAAAAAGCGACGAATTAGAAAAGACCATGACAGACCTTAGGGCTCAGGACGATAGCATCATTGACGACTTGGAAGATACTTGGTGTAGTCCTTACATAAAAGCTTATGTAGGCACAAAACAAGTTGAAATCTATGCATTGCTTGACACTGGAGCAAAAATGAGTGTCATTAGCTTTGAGCTCTTTCAGAAACTTGGACCAATAAAGACGATCCCAGAGACACACCGGTTGAAAGTAGCATCGGGAGATGAGGTGACCACGTTATGGTCTATTATAATACCAATCACAATGCAGGCACACCCGTATACTACAAAATTCCATGTACTGCCACCAAGTAGATCAGCAACGCCGTGTATCTTAGCAGTGTCATGGATGAAAGCTAACAGGGTATTCATTGATTTGGATACTAATGAAGCACTGTTCAAAAATGAAAAATTTTCAGAACCCTTCTTATCATATAACCAATTCATGTCAAGGAGGAAACAAAAGTCAATACAAACGCAAAGATCTGCCCAGCAATAAACAAAGTTTACAAGTCCAGCAACGTCTTATAAAAAATCAACAACCATGCAGGGAACCAGGCAAGTTTGGGTAAGGCGTACATAGCTGACGGAGGCACAATTACATCAAAAGAGGAAATACAAAGTTTGGATAAGGCACGATAGCCTAATTCCTATAAAAAAGGAGTCAGAAGAATAGACAAAACACCGAAAGCTAGCAAAACTTCAAAGAACCATAGTCAATCTGTCGAATACGCAACGGACTATATTGGTATGGTGGCCAAAATTGCCAATTCAAAACGGGCCAACAACATAAGAAGGGAGGCCAAAGATGACAATCGAGCAGTTATCTACAACTGTCAAGGTCAAGCCACATCATGCAAACAGCACGAGAAAACAAACAGAATCAACAACAAAAACTACAAGGATCTATAAGACCCAAGTCATTGAACCAGAAAGAAAGAATGTTCCACCAGATACGACAATATCGACTTCAAAGGAACCACATACACCAATTCAAAACCAGTGGAAAACAATCAAACAAAGAGCGGTAGATTTACAACTAATCCTTGCAAAGAAAATCTGCCAGCCAACTCAAGCTACCACACGAAGCCTCAACGACAAATGCCAATAAGCGTATCGCTTATACCTTCCTCTTACACTGCATAAATTCTTTCTACATGCATTGACCGTACATGCATATAGGGCTATATTACAAGGACTGCATTAGCACGAGTTCAAACCCATGCACAACACATACCCTTGATGATACCCTATCGTCCGGGAGGACTCCAACTAGGAGGGGGGGAGGCATTCCAAATGCGGACTCATGTCATATATTAGAGGGCAATGTTTGTGAGCAATTTTTCAACCATTTTTGCGTTTTATTGTGTGATTTTGGAAAAAGAATATGCCCTCATAATTAATCAGAATTGGGGACCAAATCATCATTCATGAGCCCCTAGGGATGTGTATAGACTATAAAGAGAGTCAAATCTGGCCAAAAACTGTCTAAAAACAACAAAAAAATAAGACAAGGTTGACGATAATGAGCGAGAATGTACATAGACGAGAGAAAAGGGAGCTACAAAGTGTTTTGCCTTTCATTGGTATTTTTCTAGGTTAGAATTGCTATTTTCGGGCTATTTTGGGATTTATTTGCTTTATTTTAGCCATTTTCTAGCAAAAATTATAGAAAAAAATCCGTAATCCAGAAGGAAACACAAAAGAAGAGATGCCTGATTGAAGCAAGGTAAAGAAGACACAGAAAAAATAGGGACTGCAAAGGTGACAGGGAAAAATGACCACTGTCATGAAGGGACCTCCAACAGGAGAAATCTACAAAAATGGTAAAACTGGAGCAACCGAAGTCCAAATAAGGAAATTTGCGAGCCTAAACCGCATCTCGCAAAAAGTTATGGCCACAGGTAAAAGATGGGAAAATTTGGTGTTGGAGTCTCGATTACATATAGAGAGGCTAGGCTAGAAATCCCTCATTTGAGTCATTTTCCATAGTGAGAGAGAGAGAGCTCCCTACAGCAGTTGAGACTTCCAAAAGCTCATCCATCGTGCACGGTCACCAATCGACATCAAATATGAGAGGTATGCTCGTCAACACTGATTCTAAATGTTGTTTACTTCAGTTAGTCGCAAAACCTCGCCGGCATCACAATCACAACCTGTGCACACATACGGTAGACCGATTGTTAGGGAGACCTAGGGGCCACCAAATGGAACCAAAATTGAAAGGCACAATGCCTATAGCTTAGGGATCGAGCCTATGACCTCGAAAAGCGCGAAGAAAGCCGCTCAGAAAACCCTAATTTCACAGGACCTGCAAAAGGGCAACTAAACCAAGGTGATCGGAAATGAGCCAAAATTCATAGACAGCAAGCCAATAACCTCGACAAACCGACTGAAGGGTTAGACCATGAAAAAGTTCGCCAAAACGGAGCCTAAAGTCCCTATCTGACGAAAACCGCACAAAGCGTCACGATACTCTAACGGGCCGACCAAGCGACAAAATGACACCAAATTTAACAAGGTACATCCAAAAGAGGTCAACTACGAGATGGATAAGTCCAATCACGAAAAAAGCTCTTCCACTAGGGCAAATGCCGGCAACAGGCCAGAAAGATGTCCAAATTGTCGTTCTTGGTGTTGTAATCACCAAAACAACAACTGACTGCTTGGATGGAAGGTCAAAAGGAAATAAAAGACAGCCGAAATCATACAATGACCAAAAGGAACAGCGACCATCACCTAAGTGGTCTACTTCGACTCCAAGACAGCTAAGTGCTGCAAACAGGGAGTACACTCTTCTAAATTGATTAAAACTTGATGTGTGTGTCTAGGAGGGCCTATTAACACCATTGTGGTCAACTAACATTAAAAAAAAAAAAAACTGGTAAAATTGACCAAGTACTAGTCTATCGCGATAGAATTGAATTTACAATTAGACAAGTGAAATTTGGACTTTGGCTTCATGAGGGGTGCTAACAAGGAATATTAACCAGCATTATCAAATCAAAGTGCAAGAGGGATCTTTTTTGGTCAAATAACTTAGTCTATCGCGATAGACTTGCTACACCAATAATTGGGGGAAAGACTTTTCAAAATTTTAACAAAATAGACTTGGGGAAGCACAGGAAGGCAGTACACCAAATTTGGTGACAGGATGGACTCATATGGCAAGCTGAGAAAGACATGTTGACAACTCAGAGTCAGAACAGGAAATCTCAAGGGCAGACAGGTAAAATTCACATGTGAGGGGTCAAGAAACCTTACATCAACTGGGAGAAGGCAGACATATGATCACAGAGCCAAAAAATGACAAATTGACACTAAGTACCAGTCTATCGCAATAGACTAAGCAGAGGGATACTGTACCATCTTATAAAAATTTTGAATTAACAGTTGTCTTCAACATGATGCAAGAGGACCACCCACTAAGTTTGAGCCCAAAACAACACAAAATGAAGGAGATAGACCAACATCTCCGTGGAAGGAATCTGGAAAAATGGGAGTTGATCCAAAAAGGGATCACTTGACATTCATTTGAGGTGAAAATGGGATCAGATCATGTGCAAGGTATGGGAAACCAATTGGTGATGGCACAACTGCAAAATAGGTCCCTGGTAAAAAAAAAAAGTCTAGTATATCGCGATAGACAGAGAAAAAGTTGCAAATGAACAGATTTTGAGCTTGGGCTTATGGAGTGACCTTACATGCCTTGTTAACATACACCACACAAAATTTCAAGGCATTTGGACTTGTCCACCTTCACCAACAACACTAATTTGAAGCCGTCAAAGTCGCACAATGGAAGAACTTGTCTATCTGCTAGCATTTTACCTTAACTAATCTGGGGACTAGAAGGCTCATCTAGATGCATGATTAAGTGGTAATCAATTTAGAAGAGTAGTACTATGTTTGTGCATTAACTGTTAATTGTGAATACAGGATCCATAGATGCTTCTCCAGGAAAAAGAAAAGGCAAGAACCTGGCAACGGAAGGTGCAGTACCCTATGCACTTCTACCCAATTCCCTAAAGCCAGAAGCCACCTGGATACCTACAGATGTGCAACAAGCAGCAGCCTTTCAGATCTATCAAGGTTCATATGTGGATGACAAAAGAAACTTAGTGGATACAATGATGATCCCCAAGGAGGCAGATAATTACTTGAAAAGATCACCGCAAAGGTCATGGCTCAAAAAAGTTGGCTTGTGGAACTTTGTATCACTACCACCAGTAGGGATAGATTTCAAGAGGGTACAACACCTAATTGAGACTATCCAAGAAGATGGAACTTGCAGAGTGACAGGCATGGATAATGAAGTGATGGAGATCCAGATCACCAAAGAGATCATCAAAGAGGCATTGAAATTGTCAGATCAAGGAGCAAACATGAGAGAAAGAAGGAAAAAACTCACAGTCTACTTACAAAAGTCTAAACTACTTTCTTTCAAACTCATAGCAAATCCGGAAGTAAGAGAACTGACACAGATCTACAGTCAGTGTTTGTTGAGCTAAAGCAAACGACCGCCAAGATACACTACACCGCACGGGAGCATCTCAACCACACTGACATGGGCTATGGGAATGACCCATGAGTTCTATATAGATCACGCGTCATATCTGTTTGAAGAAATGACAAAGCTAAGGCAGGACATACCAAATTACATTGCAGGAGGAGAAGTTCTGACCAGAGTAATATACCAGGCCATAGGCACTGTAGATCAGTTGCCACCTGCCCCTCATCAGAACAACTGGCTGGTATTAAGAGAGAATATCGAAGACAGATCACAAAGGAAAGTACCTGCCTCTATTAACACCATTGGAGGACGCAGGCTGGAAAGAGTAACAAGAAGTACACAAGAAAAGATGGAAGAAGAAAGAAGAACAGAAGAGGAAGATGCCCGACTAAAGAAGCGGAAAGCGGAAATGGAAAACAACACCAGGTTGCAGAAGATAGCAAAAATGGAAAGGATGCTAGAAGGATTTGCTCTAGAGAGATCTCTACGAGGCGATGTAGGCGCCACTTGGAAACCTTCTAGTAGCACTTACACACTGAGAACGAAGAATAGAAACAACCCAGCTTTCGAGTTGGACTGGTTCGAGAGGTACATCCAAGAAAGAAACGCTAGGGACGAACCAAAATTGATACTAGAAGAGGAGGATCTCCAAAATTTGAGAGATCAGTTGAGGCCAACTTCACGAGATCAGGAAACACCGCCGCCATCTCCAAGGCCAGATGCAAGTGAGAGGCAATCTAGCCCACCTGCTGAATCTACTTTGCATTCAGGAAGCTCACATCATGATGAGAGAGTTCATACACCTCCCAGTGAAGAAGAAGAAGAAGAAGAGAAGAAAGAACGGATGGTCACGCGAACACTGGAACCATATCAAAAAGTGATAAAGGCAAGCAAAAGGAGGTGGATCAGGCAAAAGATAAAGCTTCCTCCTCTCAAGAAATTGAGCTGGAAGCTACTATAGATGAAGATTTGCAGTCAATGGCGACAATACTAAACCGAACAAGACTGCATAGTCAATGGCTAGCTGATCAGAACAGGTCCAACAAAATGAGGTTACAACAAACCCATGGAGAAGTTCAAAAACTGCAGGAGCAAAGGGAGGACACTCTAAAGCTGATCAACATCAGAGATGCTGAGATCTTGGGGCTCAAAAGCACAGTGAATCTCCTCAAAGACAATTTACAGGAGTCTGAAGACTTCAATGCCATATGTGAAGATACAATCAATGTATTCCTTGAAGATGTCAGTGACAGAGATGAACACATAAATAAGTTGGAAAAAGAAAAGCAAGATGCGCTGGAGACAGTCAAAAGTTTTCAAGTCGTCATCGATGACTTACAAATTGAAATCAAAGATTTGAGAGCAGTAACATATATACAAGCAAGGGAAATCGAAAAATATAGGAAGCAAAAAACGCCGCTACCAACAACACCGATAGTCCAACCAGAAGAAGAAGTGGATGCACTGAAGAGGGAGCTGGAGTTGGAAAGAAAACAACGCTTAATGATAGCCGAAAGTGCGCTTAGAGCAGAGGATCAACTACAAAGGCAAATTTCCGACTTACAAAGTGAACAGCAACAAGGACCAGCTCCTGACAGTGAAATGGAAAGCATTGTTTCCAAATCACTCAGGGAAGAAAATGAAAACTTGCACATCAGGGTAAAATAGTTAGAGGAGTCTACAGCTCAAAAAGAAATGGAATTTCAAGCTCTACAAATCAATAGTAGAACAATGGCTGCGCAAATCGCAAGTCTACAAACTGCAAGGCAACACCAAGGACAGGTATGAGTGCACCTGGAGCAAGCAACAACGAATTTGGCTGGACTTGTCAAAGTATATGGGGGTCAAGATGAGTACGAGGAAGAATCAGATGAACAGGAGGACCCAGATACACAGACTGATCAGACTGGCTCCAAAGACCAAGAAATAGAAGGAGAATCAGTCACGAGATTGGAAGAGCAGAGGCTGGCCGAGCAGATGGTAAAACAATCAGAGATGATATGGTACAAGGCAATGCAACTAGAAAAGAAGTTGCTACAAGGGCTCTCCAGATCAGGCAAAACAGCAGCAGAGCTACGGAAGGAATGGAATGCTCCTATGTTACCATATGCTCTGCTGAAATTTGAAACTCTAACACATCAACGGCAGCTCGAAAAAGAAGCACACGTGCCAGTGTTTGAAGGAGAAGTACAGGATCAAGAACAGAAAAACAGAATAGTAGACAGCTAGCCAAAGTGGAGGCGTCAATGGCTCTTGGATCATCCTAATAACCTGATCCACTTAGTCAATGCACCGTCTGAGGTGAGGAATGACAGAACTTTTTGCCCAAGTCCGCGAACATACACCTACAGCCAACATAAAGCACTACAGAGCAGAAATCCGACATGGCTAAATTATCCAGTATTGCCAAGGCCAGCAGAGGGAGAGAGAATATCCAGTTCTTACATGGTGAAAACCCTTCAGGGCGCCATCGTAGAATTCGGAGGCTCTCCCGACCTATCCTGCAAGATGCTATGTAAAATAGCTCGAACCTTTTTGGCCTGTCTCACAGTCTTCTCAGAAAGCTGGACGTCAGAGTATATGAATACCAAAAGAAGCATCTCAGAGCTGTCATACGATCTAAGTGGACCACCTACAGAGCCAGTATTGTATGCCTATTTCACATGGCTAATGTTTCTGCCAAGCTACCATCTACAAACCTTAAAAGAAGCATTTTACACAGGCTTCTTCATGTACAAGTCAAAAATTTTGGCCCATTAATGGCAAGCGAGTCTATGCGATATGATACATTTCTACATCAAATCAACCAAGAAAGACGACAACGACAATGAAGACAAAGACGATCATGTCGTGGTAGACATGAATTAGGAGGGGGAGAGTGTTGGAGCCCCATTGGTCCAATTGTTGTAATGAGCCCATCTTGTAAAGCATATCAAATTCCCATTTTATGTCAAAGATGTCTTATCATTTTGATCCATTCGTTTGGGTTATGTAAAGATTAATCAGTTAGTCAGGACTCAGATTTGTTCCCACTTTGTAATAAGGAGTAAGAGAACCCCATGTACATTTTTGAGCTAAGGTGACTAAAGTATAAAACTCACCTTAGAACCATTTTTGGATAACATTTGAATATTAATTCTATGTCGGATGAGTCTGAGAGAGAGAGAGAGAGAGAGAGAGAGAGAGAGAGAGAGAGAGAGAGAGAGAGAGAGAGAGAGAGAGAGAGAGAGAGAGAGAGAGAGAGAGAGAGAGTGTCTTATCCTCTTCGCTACGCGATTCTCCCTCACCGGATTCACGACGTGACCACACCATCGCGGTAGTCTCTCCGAGAGCTACGCGCCCACGCCACGCATTCACCTTTTCGAGCTGATCGCGATCGATCCTTCCTCGAGCTTGTTTTGCTTGTAAGTAGCACAACCAGTGTCTGTTTTCAATAATCAAGTGCTTTATGGAATGAGAAAGAGATTAGATACACATAGATACTCATAAACTTAAGTTTCTCCCACTTTTGGATTATGACCTGTTAGTCTATTGCGATTGTATTCGAGATAACTAGGGTTCAAATCTGGTGAGATTAGACTTATAGGTAAGTATATCCTAGTGAGAGGATGGTGCCTAGTAAGTTTGATGCGATTCCGAGTTCATTGGAAGTGTAAACAGTGTTGTGAGCGTTTAGGGATAGAGTGGGTTGCATTCTACCAGGGTTAATGTTTGATGCATCATAAAAGTGCGTATGTGTAGATTGGTCTCAGCCTGACAAGCTAACGAGATTGCCTACGTGCACCTACAGGTTAGTCGTGTCATCGGATGATAAGTATGTTGTCTGTGTCGTGCTCGTGAGTATGAACAGGGGAGTAGTTTTTCCCTAAAACAGCCATTAAATGTTACATTGGTATCAGAGCACAAGGTTTCTCTTTTCTTGCTCAAGAAGGCATGTCCTCAAGATAGATATAAATGGTTGGTATTATTAATTGCCTGTGAGTAAGTAGAATAGGGATTTTTCAGCCTTGCAGTGCGCCTGCCTTTGTGCAGTTAACGGGGCATCACCATCGAGAGCTATGGTCTTAATAGTGGAGTCCTATGGGGCTTGCCTACGGCTTAAGCACTATTGAGCTATTAGAAGCTTGACAGGAGCTGGTGTTGTTTTGGTGTTGAAAGACCCTCTCTTCTATTCCTTGCAATTAATGGTATTCGAGCCGCGGGTACAATAGCTTGAGTGCTTTTTCTAAAGGGGTAAAGAGGAGTAGCAACTAGGGCTTGAAGTGCCAAAGTACACCTAAAACGTTTACACCCAAAAGTTGTTAGAATGGCTGACAATAGTAAAGAGAGTGAAATTAATGTTGATAACTTTGATTTTGCTAATGAGCAAGCTACTAATGATGCTCCAATTCTTGTTAACTATCTTGTTTCTAGGCTTCAACAAGCCATGGGCAATCCATCTCTCCAAAGCGAAGTGCAACGGCAGCTCCGTGCTCACGGGATTCTCCAAGCTCATCACCATGACGAGAGAACACCTAGGAAGCCTCCTTGTGAGACTCCGAAAAGAGGTCTCTCTCCGATTCGGGAAGAAGAAAAGAATCCGTATGAAGGGCTCAAGAATTTACTTCTTGATGATGCATCTCCTTCCCAAAGGAGAACTCAAGAGCCTCCACCGAAGGAACAAGAAAGAAGTGAGTCTCCCACCACCTCGGCAGAGATGGCTCCACGAAGACGGCGGGCTAAACGCTCTCCATCACCACCAAAGCGTAGAAGACCATCACACTCTTCTCCACGCCATAATTCAAAGAGGGATGATAAAAAGCAAGAGAAGAAAAAGGCGAGAAAGAGGACATCCTCTTCTCCATCTTCTTCATCCTTTTCCTCTTATGAAAGTGATGGTGAAGACAACGAAGATCAAGACAAGAAAAAGGCGAGAAAGAGGTCACCCTCTTCTCCACCTTCTTCAAATTCTTCACCATCTGAAGAAGGTGATGGTGCAACCTTTGAACCATAAAAAAGAAGAGGCCATAAGAAATCCTATGCCGCATGGAAGAGGTCGTCCAAGCTGAAGAAATTCAAAGAGGGAGGGAAGAGCATCTCTTTCCTTACCTATGATGGTACCTTTGGTGCTACGGACAAAGTCTTGGCCTTTATCCAACAATTTGATGCGGCGTTTGGAGATGAGGGCTTCACGGAGTCCTCTAAGCTACGCCATGTAGCTATACACTTTCAAAAGTCCGCCAGGCAATGGTGGTCTAGCCTACGAGCCAACGGTGAAGCTCCATGAACATGGAAAGCTTTAAGAGCCTCCATTATGAAGCAGTTTTTGGCCACCGATGCCAAAGACAAAGTACTCACCGAATGTCGAAGCTTAAAGCTCTCTCCCTATGAAATTATCCACAAATATGTAGAAAAGTTTTGGGACCTACAACTCAAAGCCACTATCTTCAAAAAGATGGATTTTGGAGAGCAAAAGCAACAATTTTGTGCGGTCTTAACCGAGGAAATGGCGGAGTATGTCAACTCCCAAAGGCCACGTACCATATTGGCAGTAATACACCATACTATGGTGGCCTCTCGAATCAATTTCCAAATGGGGGCTAAAAGAAATAATAAGCCCCCAGAAAACAAGGGTTCCAATGAGCCTAAGGGGAAGGACAATGTCCAAAAGTCTCCTAAGGGCAACTCCAACAAAGCTAAAGAGAAGGGAGTTTACAAAGGTAAGAACAAACTCTCTCCTGAAGAGATTGAGCGTTATTGCAAGGATAATCGGTGTTTCAAGTGCGGCGAACAAGGGCATGTGTACCGCGCCTGTCCCCAAAAGAACAACCGCCAAGATCCTCCTAGAGCTTCCTTGGTTGAAATCCAAGAGAAGGAGACTCACCAAAATCACCACAAAGGATCTCCTCTATGCCATGCTTGGGGAAAGGTAAGAGAACACGATTCTTTTATTCTCTTTGACCCTGGTTCTACTCACAATTTTATATCTATAGAATTGGCCACCAAGCTAGCATACAATCCTACGAGATGGGAGATGTCCTACCCGCAGATAGTGCCTTCAAGGGGCAATAAGCTTCAGTCACTCCCTTAATCGGGAAATTGAGGCTTCATGTCCAAGGCTATGTGGACAAAGAGGACTTCTTTATATCTCCTCTCAGGCATGAGGATGTAATCCTAGGGGCACCATGGTTTGACCGCCTGGCTGCCGATGTAAATTTCCTGAAAGGAGAATCTCCTTTAAGCTAAGGGAAAAAGACATGTATATAGATGCTAAGGAAATGGGTAACACTATCCCCATTGTACATACACCAGCTTTCAACAAGTAAATAAAGAGCTCTATTTCCGTGTACATGATTTTTGTTAAAGATTCTCAAAATGAACCTAATGCTTTAGCAAAAGAAAATAAAAGCAACCAAAAGGAATTAGAGTTATCCAATTTTCTCAAGGGGTTTCAAGATGTTTTTATTGACGACATCCCTTGTGAACTACCTCCTAAACGAGGTAATGATGACCATGCAATTGAACTTCTTCCAGGAAGTTCACCGCCTAACAAAACCTCCTTATAGAGTTTCTCAAGCTCAACAAGGGGAGATTATGCGGCAAGTGCATGAGTTAGTTGAGAAGGGCATGGTTAGGCCTAGCTCATCTCCATTTTTCTCACCTTTGCTATTAGTGCAAAAGAAATACGACACACATCATATGTTTGTCGACTATAGAGCACTAAATAGGATCACTATCAAGAATAGGTTTCCCGTTCCACGGGTAGAAGACCTATTTGATAAGCTACAAGGATTGACCTACTTTAATAGGATTGACCTAAAAAGTGCTTATCATCAAATAAGGATAGTTGATCAAGACATTGTAAAGACCGCATTTCGCACCACATTTGGTCTTTACGAATACATTGTCATGCCTTTTGGCTTGACCAACGCACCAGCCACATTCAACCGCTTGATGGAGAAGCTGTTCAGGCCTCATCGAACCTTCACTGGAGTGTTCTTTGATGATATCATCATCTACTCTAATTCATTAGACGAACACAAGCAACACCTCCGGGTAATATTTCAAGTTTTAAGAGAGAATAAACTTTATGTTAGTCAAAAGAAAAGTGAATTTTTCTTGCAAGAGATTCTGTATTTTGATCAGATTATCTCTCAAGATGGCATCCAAATGGATCCATCAAAGTTAGAGGTAATAAAAGGATGGCCTAACCAAGGAATCTTCATGAACTAAGAAGCTTTATAGGTATGTGTGCATACTATAGACGCTTCATAGAAAAAGTTCTCACAAATTGCTGGACCATTACATGACCTAACAAAGAAAAGCGTTAGGTATACATGGTCTGCTAAGGAGAACAATGCTTTCGAAAAGCTTATCTCTCAACTTGTGCTTACACTACCTGATCTCTCAAAACCATTTGAGGTCCAATGTGATGCTTGTGGTGATTGCCTTAGAGCTGTTTTGCTCCAAGAAGGGCACGCCATAGGCTATGAGAGTGGAAGGCTCTACCCTGTTGAGCAAGCTCTAGGCATATATGAAAAGGAACTCCTTGCAGTTTTACATGCCTTAGACTCATGGAAGCACTATTTATTGGGGACTCCTTTCATTCTGCGAATGGATCACCAAAGTCTTAAGTACTTCATGATGCAGACCAAGCTCTCCGACAAACAAATGAGGTGGGAAAATTTCCTTTCGCAATTTCATTTTCATATTGCTCACATTGTTGGCAAGCATAATCAAGTAACTGATGCACTCTCAAGACGATTGAGAGTGAATGCGGTTTCCATAGCAACTCACAATGATCTATCTTCAATGATAGATGAGTATGCTATTGAGAGGGGGAGAGAGAGAGTGTGTGTATGTTGAAAAATCCACACATCTCAACATAAGCAAAAAATGGAAAGAAACGAGCATAAACCATACTCACAATGAATTCTATCCCAAACGACACAAGATATGGCACCAAGATGGAGTGTGTTGATTGCTTGTAAAAGATGAATACAATAGGTAGCATAGGGCCATCAGTGTGTCCATCATTCTTCTTCTTGAAATCATGCCTTTAATTCTTCATTACAAGTGTGTGGAGATATGGTGCTCATTTTGTGCATGGTGATTGTGATGGTGATGGTGTTGTTAGCTATGAGAACTCATGCTTTCTTCTTTTCATCTCCTAGATGAACTTATGTAAAGCAAGACTTTACTTTAGGGAATATTTCCGAGAGGTTTCCAAAGTTTGGAATATGCTGGTAGCATACAAACTTAGGGAAATTTTTGGCAAGATGTCCACCTATGTTTTATTGCACTACAAGAGGCTATTCATATTAGCGACGCTCAAAAAAATAAATCCCGGCGTCGCTATGAGCGTCGCAAATCCCGGCTACTCATAGCGACGCCGTCTGGGCTAAAAAAATAACAGAGCGCGCCCAAAAACTCAGATCTCAGATCTGAGTTCTTCGGTGCCCTCAAGCAAGGAGCAGGTAACGCTCTCCCTCTCTCTCTCTCTCTCTCTCTCTCTCTCTCTCTTTTTCTTCTCCACACACACACACACACACACACACACACACACACACACACGAGGAGAGGAAGGAGAGCCAGGTATGCTCCTTCCCTCTCCTCACTCTCATGTTCCCTTCCCCTCTTTCTCTCTCCCTCTCTCTCTCTCTCACACACACACATACACACACACACATAGTGTTTTTGAGAGAGAGAGAGAGAGAGAGAGAGAGAGAGAGAGAGAGAGAGAGAGAGAGAGTACAAACATAAACAAAAACGCACACACACATACATAAACAAAGAATGCACACACACATTGAGAGAGGAAAAGAGAGAGAGAGAGAGCATGCATAAACAAAAAACGCATGCATTGAGAGAGGAAAAGAGAGAGAGAACATGCATAAACAAAAAACGCACACATTGAGAGAGGAAAAGAGAGAGAAAACATGCATACGATCCAAAAAAACGCACACACATTGAGAGAGAAAGAGAGAGAAACTAATTTAACGTCGTAGAAAACTAATTAAAATTAAAAGACCTAAAGATCTAGCCGACGAGGAGTTGAACTCAAGACCTATTATTCAAGAGGGAAATGGCATAACCAATCTATCATACTTGGCATGGGTGATAGAAAGGTTATATCATTTATCTCTTTTTATTGGCACACACATCCACACACGCGCACACACACAAGAAGAAGAGAGTTATAACGTCGTAGGAAACTATCCTAAAAGACGTTAAAGATTAGGTTAGATGTAGACTTACGTTAAATTAGATTTAGGTTTATTTAAGTTAAATTAGATTAGATTTAGGTTTATTTTTAATTAGATTTACTTTTATTTACGCTAGATTTAGATTTACGTTATATTAGATTAGATTTAGGTCTCCATAGACTGCGATGCCTGCATGAAGCGGGTGAAGAAAGCCCTCAATGGAATATAGGGTATTGCTGCCTTCACTCATGGTGGGCTCCGTCGATCCAAAAGTACTGGTGAAATGTCTTCAGAAGATAGGGAAGAAGGTGGATCTTCAGGGCGGCAAGAGTCACTACATCCCCGACACAATGACCATGTAGACAACCGCTAGTCATTCAGCAGCAACTTCAAAGTTAGTAACAAGAGCAAGAACGGTCTAAAGGGCCAATTGCTGTCGTCAGATGTGGATGGAGATGAGGCAGCGTCACCACCGGAAGTTAACTCTCACATCTTTAGTGATGAGAATGCCAACTCTTGCCGATGTTATGTGAAAAATTATGTGTTAAATCAGCTTTAAGGTTCTTATAATCCCTGTTAGTTTAGTTCTTTTTTTTAAATATAACATAATTTACGTTAGATTTAGATTTATGTTATATTAGATTAGACTTAGGTTTATTTAGGTTTATCCACACACACACACACACACACACACACACACACACACACACACACACAAGAAGAAGAGAGTATTAACATCGTAGGAAACTATCCCAAAAGACGTTAAAGATTAGGTTAGATGTAGACTTACGTTAAATTAGATTTAGGTTTATTTTTAGTTAGATTTACGCTTATTTACGTTAGATCGAGTCCACGCAAGAATTACTTACGGTTTAGGGTTTAGAGTTAGACGAACAGTGAAAAGATCTACTCTGAAAAGATGTTAAGATGCTGTGAAGTGCTACAGCTAGAGAAGAGGCAAAGGGGTTTTGTCCACTACATGCAGTATCATGTAGACGTGGGTCTGTAGATTTCTTGTACCCACAAATATAGGTATTGACCAATAAAGACGAGATTATAACTCGGTGGTTTTGATCTCCATGCACCTCTAGACCGAGGTGTGTGGGGATTGGACATGACTAGAGAATGTGAGGTAGAGAGAGAGAGAGAGAGAGAGAGAGAGAGAGAGAGAGAGAGAGAGAGAGAGAGAGAGAGAGAGAGAGAGAGAAGAGAGAGAGAGAGAGAGAGAGAGAGATAAGACGAAGAATGCCAATAGAATATTAAATTTGTTGTCCAGGTTATAAGATTTTTATCCTCATTATGAGTAGTGACGAGGATGTGAGACCGTCTAACAGAAACACCTATCTCTCAACGAGGGTCTTATGTCCTTGTAATCAATGCAAGCATGCTGTGCGACGGACAAGACGTGTTTCTTTGCAGCATGTTCGCGAATTTGGCGAGTTCGATCCATCTATTATAGATCGAGTTGTTGCCAATTATAACTCGTCGGACTCTGACGCTGGCCAACAAGCAGCAATCTTGCAACCCAAAAGACGTGTTCGCAGGCGCTTTGGTCAAGCAGCATATGTGAGGCCACAAGATGTAGCCTCTGACAGCTCGGGGGATGATCATGCAGAGCACATTCCCAACGAGGCAATGTTTGAGCCCGAGATTGATGAAATGATCGAGACGATCATGGATTCAGAAAGGCTTATCTATGATGATATGAAAAGTGAAGCCGATACGCCATTGTATAATGGAGCACGTATGTCTAGATTGAAAGCACTCCTGGTTCTTCTCAACATGCAGGCAAAGTTTGGATGGAGTGACACTAGCGTCACAGCGCTTTTCAGGTGATCTATTACAATTAGTTTACTTTAATAAAACTCTAAATGTATAATGATCTGATAGATTTTTACATGACTGTATCGTATTTTTATGTTGTGTAGATTGCTTAAAGAGCACATACTACCAACTGACAATGTGATGCCAGATTCCCGAGATGAAGCAAGAAAGATTTTGCGAAACTTGGGGATGGATTACAATTCTATCCACGCTTGTCCTAATGACTGCATTCTTTTCAGAGGGGAATACATAGACATGGAGAAGTCTCTGAAATGTGATTCCGAAAGATATCGAGTAGATCTCCACGGGACAAAAATTCCACAAAAGGTTTTGTGACATTTTCCTCTGCTTCCTCGCATCAAGCATTTCTTCGAATGTAAGTCCATGGCCGCCCTAGCATCATGGAATGAGGAGAATAAATCTTCGGATGGTGTGCTACGAATTCCTGCAGATTGCGCAGCCTGGAAACATATAGATGGAACATGGTTGGATTTTTCCAGCGAAGCTCGAAATTTGCGCTTAGGCCTGGCTATGGACACCTATCGACACGCCGCTAGAGACCCCTGCCGGGACACCCAGGTTCACGCGTCACCGGCCAGAGGGCTTGCCTTACTCCGTCGACTTCAGCGGCGGCATCATCATGGATGATGACGGCAAGAAGGTGATCTCGCGCATGCGTGGTCTTTGCTATCAGCTATTTAGACACTACATACTAAACAAATGGAGTGAAGTACCAAGTGATTTAAAAAACAGAGTCATCAGCATACTTCATGATGAGTTTCCCGTTCCAACACGGGATCAGCGCTTCAATGAAGACCTGATGAAGATTCGAATGCGCGAATACTGCAAACACAAGAGTTCCGAAGTGAAAAAAGCAATCAAGAATGGGTGGAACAGGCCAGATTGGCTGGCCAAAGAAGATTGGAAGAATGCGAAGAACGCAGCACGCGAGAATCAACAAAAGTGGAAGCAACAAAAGGATGCAGCCAGAGCGCGAGTAGAGGCAGGGAGCTCGCACCACTTGGGGAGCGGTGGATGGGCATCATTTGAGACCGATTTTGTGAGTGTTTTTATATTGCTCTTTATGTTCGATAGTTTAGGGTTTATGAGTTTTTTAATTCTAACATAATGAAATCTTTGTATGTTTTGACAGTGGTCGATGACAGGACGTGATCCCACACCATACGAGCGCGAGTACGCAGGCAGGAAGGGCTTAAACGCGGTGATGGACATTCTCAGTTCTTGTGGCGGCATGGTTAGTATTAGGGTTTACTCTTTTCTATTTTTTGTATTGTTTTATAAATGTCGTTATATGTTTATACTTACTGAAAGCTATCTTATTGTCTTTTTTTGCAGAATCCGACAAATACGCCGCTTGGACGCGATGAGACGTCTGACTAGACGACGTCAGTTTAGCCATAGCTAGATAGCATTAGTTTAGGGTTTCTCATAGCTTATGTATCATGAGACGGATTTTATACGTCTTTTTGAACCATGTATATTATTACATTTGTCACCGCAGTTCCTTTTGCCAATCAATTCTTTATGCCTATGATGTTGTACAATTGTCATTATTACATTTGCCAATCAATTCATTTTGCCTATGATGTGTACAATTGTCAATTTTACGCTTGTCAATTTTGCAAACAATGCGTCTTGTGGGTGACTATTTTAGGTCTATTATCTACCCTTGCACTTTTTTTAAAAAGTGAATCAAGTATAATATGGTTGATGGGTGGCAGGGCATTGAATGCCCTGTCACCAAAAAAAAATTCTCTCGGGCGTCACTATAACCGTCGCTATTTCTGGCTCTGTAGCGTTGCTATGAGCGTCGCTTATAGTCTTCTGTGTAAACGTCGCTACAACCGTCGCTATATGAGTCGCTATACGCATCGCTATACGCGTCGCTATATAGCAACGCTCATAGCGACGCATATAGCGACGCCTATAGCGACGATTATAGCGACGCTCTCTTAGCGACGCTACTAGCGACGGTTTTAGCGACGCCGGGGGTTATAAAAACCCAATGTATTTCCGTCGCTAACAGCGTCACAAGAGCACAAAACCTCTTGTAGTGTTGGAAGTCTGTATGAACCCCGGGGGATTCACCATGGAAAACTTATCACACCACTTAAGTGCAGGGGAGGGGTTCTTTTTTACAAGTTACATAAGCTTATAAGTTAGGGGCAGGACACCAATAATTTATCTCCCAAGCTGAAAAATAATGGAGGGGGGTATCATATTTATGGGGGGGCGGGGGTGGAAACAAACTCGAGATGATTACTGGTAACGGTGTCGAGAAATTTGTGGTCTTGCCAGGAAAGCACTGGGCTTATGACTGTGAGAGTTTGTGAGAGAACTCAACAAAAACTATATGAAGGAGTTAAACCATAGATGCCATGAAGACTAGGGTTTGGAAAGAAGTGCAATCAAAGAAGACCCACTCTTTCTCTCTTGCACTCACACATACAAAGAAAGAACACAAAAGAGAATGTCGAAACAACACAAAGATGAAAACATCAAGGCTATGGTCATATCGTATCATGGGTAATATGAAAGGGTTAATAGATGTGTTAATGGCATTCAATCTTGGTTGACCAAATAGGCTACGAATTGTTGTTTGGAATTGTAGTTTTGTGCTTACCATAATATATATATATTTTGTCTAGTGATTGGGATTAATTGTGTGTACAAATCCTCTTGGTTCATAGCAAGATAACTACGCTCACATCAAAAGAAAAGTTATAGTCTATGAGAGGTAGTATAATGGGATCCGATGATAGAAGTATTTCATTGAGCCTTTTTGGGCCAAAGAGAAACACTATACGTTGTTGAAAGTGTATTTTACGGCTAATCCATACGTTAATTCTAATAGATTGTACAGAGTGAAAGCGATAGAAATGATCATCATGTGGGTTATTCATCTAGGATAGTATGTGAGAAATATAAATATGAGAGAAGTGAAGAGATGAGAAGTTTCCCTCCCAAGCCCTATTCTTGCCCGTAGGCAATAAGGATACTGCGGGGAGAGATGTACATGTAGCAAAGAGAACCTAGAATTTGTAAGGAGGATGAATTACTAAGAATGAGAGAGATAGGTTTGGTTAAGGATATGAGATTAGATACACACACACACACACACACACACACACACACACACACACACACATATATGTTGGATTAGAGATGAAAAAGAAAACAACAAGAAATCAAGAAAACATCAATGTAGAACACATATATCTTACTTGACAAACCCTTCGGCACCATTATGGATGGAGAGAGAAGAAGAGTGGATAATTCCACTTTGATTGATACACCACGTGCAAGACCTTCTTTGATTAGAGTTGATCTTCCAAGGTTAGCTTGTTGAAAGAATGGCTAGTCTTCTTCTAGGAGAAAGTGTAGGCTTAGGCTTATGTTAATGACTAAGTACAATTTGGCATTACTACTCCCTCCCTTATGAATTCCTCTCATCAATGGCTTGAATGCTTGAGTTATTTTCAAGAAAGAAGAGGTCCCCTTTTATAGGTGAAGGAAACCCCCAAGGGTTTACACAAGAAGAGAAGAGCTAGTGTGAACAGAAACTGGAAAAGATGGAAATGAGCTGTCCCTGCATGATGTGGGCAGACTGGGGTCCAGTATTTGGATCATATCTCCTCAACCGTGGCTCCAAATAAAAAAGTAAAAATATGGGCATAAAATTCAGCTCATTAGCTACGGTTTTCATTTTAAAATCATTTTTGAATTCGGATTGGAACCTTGTGTTAAAAAATCATCAAAATAGGGTCCATTTCTGGCAGCAAAAGTGTTCCTGTGGTCCCCTTAGCTTAGACTTTCATTTGATTCCAAAGGACACCTCATGCCATATGAAAGCATGACATTGCTCCTTGACAAAGTTTTGTAATCATGCTTACAATAATGCATTAAAATAAGTGTATCTTTGAAATCATGCCACCTAGTGTCCCACTAGGATTTGATTCTTTCCTAGTAGCTATTTAAAAAGAAATATAAGAAAAATACATAGAATATATATATATTTGAGTTTACCCTAGATATAGGATCTAGCTAGTGTGTGAGATGATAATGAGACAGTAGAAATAAAGAATCAATGCTTTTTACCCCAAGTGAAAGAGGCGGAGCTATTGAGGCTTTTCTCATAGTATTTTCTGATGGTAAAGTAAAAATAGGTTACCCTTGAAAAAAATAATAGGATGAGATAGAAAACATATTATTATACTTAAATATGCATATGTACATTATAGGAAATATAACTATGTATCTAAAATGTTACAAGATAACTCTTGTAGCATGCGTTCTCACTATGTACGTGTCACAACACGACAACAGTTGGTCACTAATGTGTACTAGAACTTGGATGAATTTAGAGTAAGTTTTTATTAGGTCACACATCCAATTTTGCATCAAGCCGGTCATAGATAAGGGCTGATTTGGAGTAGGTCAAGGGTTGATTTTTACACCAAATTTGGATGGGTGAGAATTGAACGAGTAGCCAAAGTTCTAATTTGTAAGTCAAACTAAGACACATTGAGGGTACATCTAGTTATCAACAGAAGTGGTTCCTTAGTATATTGCCAGTCACTATGCTACACACTTTGCTAGTAGTTTTACTCAGTTAGATCATGTGAGACCTAAATTTTATATGTAAGATAGGGGTACGATAGTTTTCTTAATTGATTGTCATATAAGCATAGAAAGGGGGCTTATATTCCCTAATATGTTTCATATATAGGGGTTTTATCAAAGTTATCCGCTCGTAGGTGGCATACCGCTTTGTATATAGAGTGAATCCCCTGGGTATGAACCAAGCCACAAGGGCATACAAGGTACATCCAGTAGCACTAACTTTCTCAACATGTATAGCTATGAGCCAGACTCAAGTGAAGACAATCAATCTCAGAGGGGCGACAAAGTTAGACAGTTTCAAGTTCTACTTGTATTTCTATCTTTAACATTTTATTTATCTCCTGTGCAAAGCAAAGTGCTTTGACAGACTTAATGCAAAGCGAGGATTATATTTTGTGCCACAGTGCTATCCATTGATTTAGGACCATGGATAATGGCACGTAAGTTTGGAAATAAGAGGATATAAACTCACAATTATGGTTTACAATAACCAATTATGATGTATCCATGCCAACACACATCATGCAAGGCACAAATGACATCTTCTCAGTTTGTGAAGATTGTCATTGAAGTCAAGGGCTTATCACACCATTTTTCTGATATGCATACATGGCATGCCAATATTGTGGACTTATTCCACCACAACATAGTTTACGCTTCTGCTATAACATCAGCTACTATGTTTAGAAAGAGTTAAGGTTGGTATCATTGTTTGTGACCATTTTATATGATTACGACAAAGAGCAATTTTTGTGCACAAGGTGCTAGCATTATAGATGATTCTTTTTGTGGAATATAGCAAGTAGGCATGGCCTTGCTCTCAAGAAAATAATTCATGGGAAAACACATAAATAGGCTCAAAGAGCCTCAACGTAGGTGATCTGTTGATTAAACACCCAAGAAACTTTCCTGGAGAGATATGAGTTCTTCAAGATCTAGTTTTGAATAAGATTTCAACTTTGGAACAATCTATGCTTAGTTGCAGCACTGATTGTGTCTCTAGGAGTATTAATTTTAGGGCTATGACCTAGATACTATATAACCACTCCATAGGTGTTGAGAGTCATGATATGATCTCATCATATTTATAAATTCAAGGAAAGAAGTTCGCAATTTACTAAGGGGTAGTAGGTAGAGTTTAAACCAAGGGGTTTTGATTGCAAAGGCAATACCCAGGGTTACCGATATATACTACTTGATCTTCACTAATCTTTCAATTAGTATTACTAAGCCTTTTCATGATATTTGGTCATGTGCATTTGACTACGGGTAAGTGAACACTATGTTCAACCCCTAGGTACGCATCTGATTTGGTTGTAGGTCATTTTTATATATGTTTTGATTGATTTCTCCAAGTCAAATATATACGCTTCTATGCGTCCATCCATTTTCCTTTTCAGAGACGTGACACGGTCATGTAGCAACAAAGTAGTTTGGGCCATAGTTGTCGAAATATATTTCTGTATTATGCAGTTAAGAACCTACATGGTAGAGTTTTGTTTGGCACATGTTGTCACAAGAAGAGAAACATGGTCTAGGAACTCATGGAGTTTGGTTTAGCTAGTATGGAGTAATGTTTACGAGGGTCCCTCTCACTCATGTCACTGAGTGTTTAAAGTTACCTCCACACACTAGTACATCTCGTACTTTTAGGATGTATTTTTTTTGTAATCCTTGTGTGAGACATATTCCACATGTGGAGAATATGAGTCTCTAGGACTGACATTGGTGCATGTTTCCTAATGATGTGTCATGATAGAGTCCCTAGGTGCTGGTCAAATCTGTTTATTATACCATTCTGAACACATTGTATCAGGAATAATTTCAATGGCCTGAATTTTTTTGGGATACATTAGTAATACTTGTTAAGGTTATATGTTTGCTAAACAAATTTGACAAATGGTTGTTTATACACGTTGGAAAGGGGAAAGTCGGAAAACACCCAGCACACTCAGTGAATGCCTCTCTATAGCCCAGTGATCTCACAACACCCCTATCCCCTAGTAAACACGCACCTAAACTCCCGATCTGGAAACAATCAATGTCCAAGCCCGAACCCGACCAACCATAACTTATCCTCAAGATGCATATCACAACCTTATAGAGAACACGCCAGACACTTGAGACACCCAAGCTTTTATGCACCCTTAGCATCCACTTCACTCACCTAAAACCAATTGGATATAGACACACACACATAGACATGAGAGCGAGAGAGAAAATGTACAAGGATTCAGAGCAAAGCTGACATATCCTATATCATGGTAGATTCCTTTAAAATTACATGCACAATGATGATATTTTGTAAAAAATGCATTTCTTTTTGCTTCATGATCGAGTTACTATCCCCATGTCTTGACTGGTCGACCAAGAAAGAACAATCACAAGCTTGCTTTGAAATTAGCACACATTTAGTCCTCCTTCATTGTATCAACTTTGCTCTGTAAAGTCAATTTTTTTTTCACTCTTTCGGCTTGTAACTCCACTGGCAGCCACCTCACTCCTCCCTCTCTATTCTGTAGGTGGCCAGTCCTTTGAAACTCTCCAATGACCAGCCCTGTCCTCTCTGTAGCACTGCTCTGACAACTCTGCAAGGGTGACGTCCCTCTGTAGTGTTTCATCGAGCCACCCTCTGGCGTGCAGCTCTTGGAGTCACCCTCTCTCCTTACACAACTGACGTTGTGCTCCTTGTGAGCTCCTCCGAGCAACACCGCTTCCTCAGCTCTTCTTTATTGTATTGGGCCAGTCCTTAACGGCCCATCAACATGCATGCAGCCCACCCTTTTTGCGCCTTCAAGCCTAGAGTGCTCCTCCTGTCCTGCATTTAGGAGGCCTCGCTTATACAACAGGCTGTCCTCGGCCTCCTCTATCGTAGCTACCACTGCTCTCGCTCTTGACCCCTTCAACAAAACACCCCTCTGCAACTCGACCTCTTGCTCCACTATATTGCCCTTCCTCTTGAGCAGTCCCTCGCCTACCTTGCTTTGGCCACTAGCGACCTCGCCATTGGTCGCCCCTCCTATAACCGGCCCCTCTCATACAATGGCGCTCCTCTTTCTATAACAATCCCTGACGGCCCTCTTCTGGACTTGCACTCCCTCCACCATCCACATGGCGTCGCCACCCCATGCAATCCAATAGTCGCCTTGTTTTTTAAATATATATATATATCTTTAGCAAGCCTTTTAAAACTCTTCCCTTGGTGTTCTTTCACACGCCATCGAGTGCCGTGGGTCCAAACTCACTGCCTCGTATGCTGCCAAATAAGCCTATGTGCCAATGGCCTCCTGGCCACAAATAGATGGAACCCGCTTCATAAAAGGACTTCCCAGGTATCGAGATCTTGCGGAGAAAGACTACAACCACTTTGACCGCCAATCGAGTTAAGCTTCCACTCCTTGACATAGGTCCGAGGTGGAGACTTGCTAGCCATCAACCGGCAAGTACCCAAAGAGCTTGAGCTTGCCAAATTGGAGTACCCATTTTGCATACATAGCAAGTCTCGCTTTGGAGATAAATCCATCAACGTTTGGCACCTTCAAGCTCTCCGACCAGTTGAGTTGGAAAAGCATCTTTGACCTTTCTAAACTCCACATCTCGCACACATATCCTGGCAAGTAGAGCGTCATGGAGACATCTTGATCAAAATCCCATATCATAAACTCCATAGCACCTGCATACAATATCCCTTTCCTTGTTCCCAACCTTGTGATATAAGCATTTGCTCCTGTCACCTATGATAGTAAGAAACACTTGCAGCTTGTAACATTTAATGGCCTAATAACTTGTGTGTAGCGGAATGAGCATGAACATAGTGGGCATTTCATTAGAATAGATTCCTAATGAGAATTACAAGAGTGCTTGGGTGGAGAGAGCAACAAAAAGCATAACACCTAGTTAGATAGCATTGACAATACTTTCAAAAGAGAGAGAAATTAAGCTAATGACAACAGTTGAGGACCGGATTTGCATGGAGCCGGTCCCCCCTCCAAAAGGCTTTGTATTGTGGTTTCTCCCATCAAGAGAGACATTGTACAATACAATTCTTTGTGTTCCTTCAAGACTAGCTAGTGCAATGAAGATGAAAGCGTCATGCACTAAGCAAAACACTTAGCAAACACAACTTGAATTATCCCCGTTCTCAGACCCAAGACCTCACACACCTTCGAAGATGGTGAGAGCTAGCAGGGTATGAGAGTAGATTGAGAGGAAGAAGGAATACCTTACGAGAAAGATGTACATCTCCTCACATAATCACTCATATTAGCATAGCTTAGCTTCGTCATTAGCATGGTAGAGGAGATGAGCATGCATTGAAGCTTGGCTCTTGGCTGGATTTGCATCCACATGCCAAGAGAGTGTTGATGTAGGCTTCTATCTCACAAGCTTGGAGTAGGTGATGAGCTCTCCATTAAAGCTTGGGAAGAGATAGTCTTCTTTGCTTCACCCTTGAGATTGTGTGAGTGTGTGTGTGTTAATGCCTTGCAAAAATCAGCCCCCTCTCTCTCTTGGGCGAGCCCTCTTGCTATTTGCTCTTGCTGATCCCTCATTGGCTCTCCCCAAGTCAAGCCAATGACCATTATGCTACAAACGGGAGTCGTGGCGCCCCTGCAAAATATACAAATACTATGCTATACACAACGAAATACACGAATCTGCATACCTGACACATCCACTAGCACATAATCTGCGATGTACGCGAGCAGAGAGAGACAACAAGCGAAAGAGAGGAAACGAACATGTGCAAACGCACCTCCTAGAGCGGAGTGCTACGCCTGGCACGGCGAGAGAGGAGAGAAGAGAGGAAGAAGAATGAGACGGACACTGGGTGCAATCTCCCCCCGTGCAAGAGTGACCATTTCCCTCTTGCACGTATTTTTTTTATAGATTTCTTGAATGGTCAAATTGGTTACAAACTGGCCGGCCGGTCATAATTGGCCAAAGCTCATAAAAGAGTACTTGAATAATAAAATGTACATGATATACAAATACATTTGCATAGGCCAAGCTGGGTCTAGTCTTTTCCACCTGTCAGCTGTAATAAATCATAAAATATAATTCTATAACATACCTCTCCGTTGGAAAGAAACTGTCCTCAGTTGCGAATATAAAAATCTGCAAACAATACTTGTCAAAAACAGTGATTAGTATGTTGTGTCAAAAACATTACATAATAAAAGAAAAAATTATGAGACTAAACAACATTAGCTTATGCCTGCCGTCATCCACATACTACCTATTCTAGTGTCCCATACCACTAGAATAAGTAGTATATGTCATACCCTGATGAATCAGGATATCATTGGTCACACTCATCATCAGTCTCATAATGTCGACTCTCATCACATAAACACTGTCGTGATAAAGTAATCATCAGATACCAAATCCCAATCCAATTCCAATTCCACAATATAAGTCCAAATCCAAATCACTTTCATTCTGTACCCGGGTAACAGAATCATACCAGTTGCAGTGGTGGCCAATCGCTGCAGCATGATTTTGTGATTGATGTTGCCTAAACCGGCGAATCTACACCTGATGTGCTGCCTAAATCGAAGAATCTGCATTTATACTTGTGAATCTGTAATTTTTCAGTATGCTGCCTAAGTCGACGGATCTGCACAGATAACTGGTGTTGCCTAAATCGACGAATCTACACCAAGATGAGCATTTACATACTGGCTAAATCGGCGGATCTGTGTGCATGTGACCAATGGACTAGACAAGACATAAAAAGACAAAACATGTACTACCTGTGGGACACCGCATTGGAGTGTAGTTGAGTAGCAGAGTAATTCTAATTTTTTTTTTTTCACTAACTCAAAATACCGCAACTCATATAAGTAGTTGCATAGCTTAATGCCTTTCAATAGAAATTACATGCGGTGCAAGCACAAGCCAGAACTTTAGGGATTCTTAATTTCATATGCCATAAGAAAATGCAAGGAAGTAGAAGATCCTTTTTTTTTCCCTTTCAAATTGTCCAATGGTATTATCCTTATTGCAAACTGCTTGACGTTGTGTCCTTAAATATATGCACCAACAATATAAACTTCCCAGCAAGTAGAGAAGTGAGTATGATTGTAGGAGTATGCTAAGGGATGTCATTGCAATATAGGCAGACGAGATCTGTTGCGTAAGTGATGTGATCTTAAGAAATATGATAGCCGTATATATATATAGGAATGGATTCATTAAGGAGAATTAAAATACCGTGGAAAACAACGAGAAATTACGAACCTGGAGGTTGTTTGCAGAAGTGACTAGTATCCAAATCGGCAAATGCTAAACAATTTCTTGAAAGCAAAGGTCAACAACAAAATTCATCATGTGAGTAATGTTATGCAAGTTAGAACAAACCAAAATTCAAGTCATACAGATGGATGTCAGATATCGGCGAGGTGGACTGTATATGTGGGTAAGTGTTTAAACCATTGATTTTTTTGTCGCAAGAAGATTAATAAAATTTCACCAGTGTTATTGAAAGTAGTTAAAGTAGAAAAACATCGGCTAGATTCCATGCTTTTCTTCACGTAAATCGGCAAATCTTTATAAGTTTTTGTGTGAATACTTGAAAACCTTTGAGTTTTTGTCCTAAACACAAAAAAAAAGCTTTAGGTGTGCCCTTATTGTCTTTAGTTAGAAAAATTGTTTTGGCAAGCCCTAACTCGATCAACAAACATTGCTATGAGTACTCTGATCCAAAGAGAATATTAATTTTTCATGAAAAATTTCATAGGAACTACTTTCGATGGTCATCTTTGAATGGATACAACAAACACCAAAATACCAAGAGACATAGCAGTGCTTATCTCCACCTTAAATATAGCACGTAGACACGAACATCAGCTCCAAGCAATGAAAGATCATATAGAGCACTTACAATGTGTGTGTGTGTGTGTGTGTGTGTACATATATCATCAGAATTGACGAGTGAGTGTGTGTGGGGGGCAAGAGGTCATTGACCTGCGAGGCTGGGGAATACAAAGGTAGGGTCCGCAGCATGCTTGCAGTCTTGATATCAATCACGGTTTAAAAGGGAAGGGGGAGAGGGGGGAAAAGAGATAGAAATGTAATGAAATGGTATATTAACCATCGGCAAAAGGCCAAAATTACCTATGAGAGCAAACTAGTACAATCCTTGTGTATCTATTCCAGTGCCTGGGTATAAAATAAAATAAAGTACATTAAAAGATTGAAAGATTAAAACTAAAAACCGGCAAGCGCCACATCAAAATTATCATGATTATCGTCAGTGTACGTGGATGCTTAGCATTGGGCGTTGTCTGAGAAAGGATTGCATTGGTTTCTGAAGAGTGTCCTCAATGTTTGTTGTTGTAAGGAGTCGTAGTGGAAGAGGAAATAGAGATAGCGAAATAAATTGAAATGTTTTATATTACTCATCTTCAAAAGACCATGGGATCGAGCTCAGACAATCCTTATGCATCTAACCCAATGTTTGGATACAAAAAATGAAGTCCGCTTGAGTGATGAATGTGTGCTCTAAAGAGAGCGTTATTGATGGTAGATAAGGTGAAAGTAGATTGTTAAGGAAGGAGAGAGAGAGAGAGAGAGAGAGAGAGAGAGAGAGAGAGAGAGAGAGAGAGAGAGAGAGAGAGAGAGAGAGAGTTGCTATGCACATGTCTTGAGGTGAGGTGTCTTTTATGGTTAGGTCAATGGCTATTTTGTGTTAGTATGTTAGTGGTTAGTGTTAGTAATCATTAGAAAGTTAATGTTATATTTTCAATGGGTAGAATGAGATGGATGGTTGAAGTAAGATGGTTGAATGAAGTGAGTAAATCCTTGTGATGGTGAAGCTTGAACAAGTTTTTGACTTGTGTAGGTTCTCAAAATGACTATCGATCTTCTTCTTCGTCTTCTCTTCTTTACGCCACCACCGCCAAGGTTGATTATCGCGATGAAAATGAAAATTCGATTGATGAGATCTCTTAATTTGCAGAGGTTAAGCATGGTTTACATGCTGAATTTTATGTATATAGAGAAGGGGTAAGATGGAATTGTACTTTGGAAGTAATAGAGAGAGGCATAGAGATGGTGTATTTACATGTAGAGCTCATATGAGAGCTATGGGAGTAAGAGGGGAGGTTAATGGTGAAGAATGTGAGAGAAACCATAAAAGGTGCAGGTTTGAGTGAGGGATTGAAAGCAATGAGTGTGTGTGTGTGTGAAGAATTGTGGAAAGAGGTGAGAGAAGACTATCGGCTACTTGTGAGAAAAAGTGGACAGACTGGGGTCCACTCAAAAATCCTAGCTCATCGGTGGTTGCTCCAAAAATCACCAAAAGCTTTGAGGTGATTATTCAGCTCTTGGTCCACATTTTCTCTTTTGACCACCGCTTCATGTTCGGAGTGGAGATGGACATTAAAAATCCCACCAAAATACCTATTTTTCTTCACAAAAAAGTTTTCAGTGGCCTCCCTTTTGTTGAATTTTCATATGGCTCCAAAGGTGAGCCCCTCCTTGCATTAGAGCATGACCTAATTGATTCTTAGGGGTTTGAAAGTATGCATGGTTGTGGATAATGCAAAATATAATACATGGATATGATGGAAAAAAACACGCTAGTATATATAAACAATTTATGGAATCTAGAATAGTGTCAACTATATATAAATATAAAATGGAAAAAAGAGATATATGAAAAAAATAAATGAGGGGACCCTCATTTGTTTTTATTGAAGTATATTTATTTACAAAGAGATAAGAAAAAATACCTCTAGGAAATAGGAATTTAGTGAAAGGCAATGAGTGATGGTGAAAGGTATTTTTGAAGTTTTTCCTTGGAGTGGATTCACACCAAAAATAAGAGAAGCTTGTGTGAATATATTTTATATGGAATAAAGAGTATGAAAAATGGTAAGAAAAATTGTGGTAATGATGAGTCAATGTACATAGCATACATATGCAAATAATGCACACGTAGGTAGAAATATTTAAATAAATACCAAAATAATAATGAAAACTCCTTATATTTAGGCCCTATATACAATGCAATATTTACACACAAATGGGTCATAATATATTTTATTTTTTGAATTTGTTTAATTTTTTGGCTCAACTAGCCCAAATTACTAGCTAGATGAGGGTTTTAAGGAGATATGGGAAAATTCATTAACTCACGCACACCTATGTACAGTGAAAAGGTAAGAATAGCCACAGTGTTTAGGTGATTTTGGTAGGGTGAGGTAACTCACTATGGAAATTATGGAGAGCTGACAAACGGCTATCATTAGCCCTCCCCCTGGATGATGGTATATTCATGTACCCTCATAAAGCATCTTATCCAAAGAGAGTGCTTCAGAGTCCTTGATGAGATCTTCATTGTTTGGACCCTTAGAATTTTGGCTCGAGTTACACTCATGGGTTATGCAACAAAAGTTACATGAGAATGTTGCTCTTTGAAAATTCTTCGGATGTCCTTTGGAAGAAGGCGACTCAATTAGGGCTTCAAGAGACACCCGTTTACCTTTCTGGAGTGCTCTTTCCCATTCAAATCCATAAGTTGATAGTAACCTGAAATGAAAGCCTTCTTGACTATGTATGGTCCCTGCCATCTAGTTTCAAACTTGGCATCAAAACGATTATCAAGTCGATTGTCATACCTTAGCACAAGATCTCCTTCATTGATGGCTTTGTCCTTCAGTTTCTTGTTGAGCTTTTCTTTTGCTTGTGTGGCTTTCCGCTTGTAGCACTTGTAAGCTGCTTCTCTTTTCCACTCAAGCTCCACTAATGTAAGAAGTCGATCCATCCATACCTCTTGATCATCTTGTGCACCTTTTCCATGAAGCTGTATCGTAGGGATGTTGAGCTCTATAGGCTGCAAAGCCTCTTGACCATAGACCAAGTGAAATGGTGTGAACTCCGTGGCTTCCCCATATGTGGTTCGATATGCCCACAAGGCACCATCCAAGAAGTCATCCCATAATTTTGTCTTGTTTTGCACCATCTTTCTAATGATGCCTGCAATGACACCATTAGCCTTCTCCACCAAACCATTTGATTGTGGGTAGTAGGGTGTGCTATGAAGATGTAGAATGTGAAGCTCTTCACAAACTTCTGTGAGTAAACCCTTCTTGAACCCTGGACCATTATCCAAAACAATCTCTAGAGGTGTGCCAAATCTACAACAAATATTAGTGTAGATAAACCTGCTCATTGTTTTCTAATTTACCATTGCCACACTTTGAGCCTCTACCCACCTAGTCATGTAGTCTACACCCACTAGAATGTAGAGTTTACCATTCTTTGTTCTAGGTAGAGGACCCATAGCATCAATGCCCCATTTTTCAAAGGGTTCATTTGCAAGCACTATTTGGCTCAGACCATGCACCAGTCTTTTATTTCCATCTACCTGACAGTTGTGACAACTTTTACACCAATGTTGGACATACACATGCAAGCTTGGCCAAACATATCCCGCAAGGAAAATCTTCTTCGCGGTTAATTCTTCGGCAAAATGACCCACATGCCTCTTCATGCAAACCTTTTGGAATGGCTGGAATTTCATCGATCGTTGGTACTCTTCTGCACACTTGATCCTTCCCTGTTTGATAGAGGGATCATTCTAAGAAGAGATAGAAACTTGCCTTCTTCATGAGTCTCCTCTTTTGAGCTTTAGTGAAGTCTTGTGGAAACTCTCCCTCCAAAATGTAGCCAATAATTGAAGCCAATGACTCCAACCCCTGGTATCTCAGTTGCTTGACAACTGTTGCCACCATGATGACCTGCATTTCTTTCTCAACACATGTAACTGCTTGTTGTGCAAGTAAATCGGCATCTTCATTTTGTTTCCTAGGAATATGATATAGTTGCACTTCTTCAAACTGATAAACAATCTAGGAATGACATAAACTTTTGTCCTTAGACTTTCATTTTTGCATGCCCAAATGCCTAAATCTGCTTCACAATGAGAAGTGCATCCCCTTTTACCATGAGACGTTGTATACCTTGGCCAATGCACATCTTCAAACCATGAAGTAGTGTGTCGTATTCTGCTTCATTGTTTCTAGTTGAACCTGGTAGATCGACCTTCTCTTTCATGACCACCTCTCCACTTGGGTTGAACAACACTAGCCCTCCCCCTGCTTTTCCTGTGACTTGTCGAAAAGCTCCTTTAAAGAATAAGGTAAAAGCATTAGGAATACTTTTAGGTGGTGGCAATGGTAGGGTTTTCACTTCAGGCACCTTAATCTCCTTCTCATGTACCCTATAAGTGAGAATCCTTGCCAATTGTGCACGCACACTATCTTCTACCTTGAAAGAGTATTGGAACTCTTGCAACTCCATAATCCACTTAGAGATCCTAGTACTAAGATTCATTTGAGATGACACTCAAGGGAACAAATTTTCTGCAGTGAGAATTACAAAAGGTTTTGGTAGCAAGTAGGATCTAAACTTTCTCACCGCAAACATGAGAGAAAGCATCATGAGTTCTGCCTCCGTGTAGCCTCTCTCCAAGGCATTCATGAACCTACTAGCAAAATAGATGGGTCGCATCCTGGTACTGTGGGGATCTTGTTGTAGCAAAATAGCACCAATTGTTTCTTTCCCAACACTAGAGCTAACAAATAATGTGTACTCCCAACAAGGAGGCATGAGTGTTGGTAGCTATGACAGAACGACTTTGATGTTACAAAAATATTCTTCAAGCTCATCAGACCAAACAAACTCGACTTGTTGTGTCAATTTTTGTAAAGGGTGAAGCAACTCCGAAGCTTAGTGAATGAAGCGTGACATATACTTCACCTTTTGAATGAATGAGATGACTCCTTAAGACTCTTCGATGACAGTAACTCAATAAGAGCCTTTGACTTTGAAGGATTCACCTCGATGCCTTTGTAAGAAACTTTGTGACCAAGCAAAATCACTTCATCCTCACCTATGTGGCACTTGTCGGGGTTAATTTGACCTCCCATGTCATAGAGCTTCTTCAAACCTTCTTCTACCCCTTGTAGATGTAATGATTTTGAACTATAAATGTAGAAATCATCAATGAACACCCTAATTGACTTTCCAAAGAATGCTTGAAGCACCATGTTCATGAAACGTTGGAAAGTTGTAGGATCATTTGTCAGGCCAAATGGCATAACTCTAAAAGCATAACAACCCCAAGGAGTGATGAAGGTTGTTTTCAACTGATCCTCCAATGCAATACCTATTTGAAAGTAACCCGAGTAGCCATCACACACAGTGTACTTCTCATGACCAGCTACCTCATTTAGTATCTCATCCTGAAATGTAAGGGGAAAGTGATCCCTTTTTGTTGCCTCATTGAGTTGATGGTAATCCACACACACCCTCCACTTGCCATTTTTCTTGGGAGTGACAACAGCGGGAGAGACCCACTCTGAATTCTCCAATGGATAAATGAAACCTGCTGCTAGAAGCTTTCTTACCTCCTTGAGTAAAGCCTGCTCCTTGATGACTCCTAGCCTTTGTAGATTTTGAGCTTTAGGTTTGGCCTCTGGCTTTAGCTCGATCTTGTGTTGAACATCATCTACTGCACGCACGTCGGTGTAGTCTTTAGAAAAAAGCTTAGTAAATTTCCTTAACACACCTTTGAACTCCTCTCTTTCATCCTTTGTAAGTGTTGTAGACAACATACCTTCTAACATTCCTTCATCTTCCACATGTTGGTTCTCTTAGGAACCTACCTCCTCCAAACCTTGACAAGAGGTCTCTTGGTTGGTTGGATTAAACCTTACCCCCATGACTTCGATGGAAGACTCTTCTTCAGTAATGCTACCGCTACTTTCTTCTTCTGAAGTGTTATAGGTTTAATCTTCTTCCGTCTCACTTTGAGATGATTCTTCATGGAGCTCCTCTTGGAGTTGCTCCTTCATGTCAAAGACAACCTTCTTATGATTGTCATTCCTGAAAATTAATTTTCCACTCTCCCAGTCCTGCAAATATCACATTTTCATTAGCCATGGTCTTCCTAAGATAAATGGATAACCACTTCCCTTGGTCGACATAACATAAAAACCCACCGCCTTTTTAATGCCAAAGGCCTCTACAAAGACATTTTAACAAATGCCTAAGATAAATGGATAACCACTTCCCTTGGTCGACATAACATAAAAATCCACTGCCTTCTTAATGCCAAAGGCCTATACAAAGACAGTTTAACAAATGCCTACACACCTACCCTTGCTTAGATTTCAGGTGTCTCATGGATGTGCATGCCTAGTCTTTGCATAAGTCCCTCTGTCATGATGCAAATTTGTGCACCCCCATCCACTAGACCTTTCCTAACCAATCTTCCTTTGATGTAACAATCTAGCACAAGTGTAATGTCCTCATTCATTTCAGCTTGTGTAATTTTTACAACAGGCACACTCTCTTTTACCTTTGTCCTAGTGCTAATTGCCCTTTGTTAAATCCCTCCTAACTTGTGGACATAATGCAAGAAATTGAGTCCATGAGATATCAGGACCCTTACCTCTCATGTCTTCCAACAAGTTGTACGGAGCCATACCATGTCCAAGAGGGAAGTCTTGGAGGTTGATACGACGCCGATTCCTCTTGGTTTCCTTGGTCTCCTTTTCCTTCTTTTCTTGTCCATGATCACTTTGTGACATGACTCCTTCTTTGTCCTTACCTTTTTCTTGGCCACGCTTAATGCCATTTGCTTCCATGTCAACCTCTTTTGAATTTTTCACCTCTACCACATGCACATTTGGATCTGGCAGAGGTGGAACTCCTTCCACTCCTCTTGGAGGTGGTCTTGCCCCATTCGGTCTTTGCAGAAGTCGTGGTTGTTGATTAGTTCCTTCACCTGCATTCATCACTAGGTAATTCAAGTTAGGTCTCCCTGGCTCCCACAGGGCCAAGGACAATTATACATCCCATGTCCAGACTCTCCGCGATTCCAACATTGCAAGACTCTCCTAGGTCGTGGTGGCTCTCGCTCTTCTGACTTCTTTGCTTGTCCATTGGGACCTACAGCTTGTGCAAGGTGAATTGACAAGTTACTTAAGGATTCATTTAAATTTTCAATTACCTTTGTTGTTACCTCTCGAATCTCTCTGGATATTGATGCTTGCAATTTTCCCTTAGGTCTAGGACCCTCTATTGGAACCTCTCCTCTTAGACACTTGAGTTTTCTATACTTCTCAACAGCCCTAGTTTCAGCTACGTCAAAGGTAGCAGGTGCACCCGTCTCAACTTTTATCTTGAGTGTGGGAAAGAGACCGGCTATAAAGCTCTCCTTCTTTAGTAACTCTGCACCATCACCAAGGTTAGCAACATTTCTCACCCATACAGCCCAAAGACGTAGAAACTCTTCTTTATACATGTAGTAGTCATCTAAGTCTTTTTGTTTGTGAGAAACAATGTCTTGCCATAGCTTTTGAGTGTTTTGGAGATCAAAGAAGTATCTCTTGAAATGATTCACAACTTCCATGTAATTCCATTTAACTTCCTCAGGCAAAGAGTCAAACCAAGTGCTATCATCTTTCCTAAGGACCACCTGAAACATTTCTACACGTTCTTGATTAGTTACTATCCTCTTGATATGGCAAGACATCTTGAAATTTGCTAAAAATAATTTTGCATCCTCTCCATGCTCTCCAAAGAAAAGAGGATATCCGAACATTTGGCGTTGGGCCTTCATTGAATCAGTTTCAAAGTGACAACACGTTTTTGTTTTTCTTTCTTAAAAAGATTTACAAAATAATATTTTCTAAATTTCAATCTATTCTACAACAAAATAAAAATATTCACATCAAATGACCTATGATAATCAATAAGAGGCAGGGTGATAGGGTTTGGTGACGCGATAATTTCTCCTACTCTTTGGGCACCAAACATGAACACCATACGTTGTTGAAAATGGATTTTCCTACTAATTGCAATGTTTATTCTATTGTGTGGAGTGAAATGGAAGGGGAAAAACTTAATTATTATTGGGCCATTATCCATTGTCTATGCATGACCTAATGCTTAAAACAAAACAAAAATATAGATGTCCAAACTAAGGTCGTACCGCAAAATAAAAGGAGTTACTAAAGCGTTTATCTCGACCAACCGAAGAGGACCTAAAATTCTACGAATTACACGTTGAAATTGCAACTTATTACTAACAAATATGTGTACCTTTTTCCTTGCAATGGGAATGGAAGGATCATACCAATTCTCTTGATTCATGCAAACTACTTGACTATGCTCAAGGTTGATCCTACACAAAAATAACACAAGCCCTCCTCAGTGGGGGCACCAAAATTGAGGCAGTCCGGGGTGCACAACAAGAGAGGCGACCTCTAAACACCCCTCAAGGCTGTCGTACTGCTCAATTGGGGCTGGAGCAACCACAAGCACACCACAACAACAAACCCATAGCCAAACCCAAACAAGATAGGGGCACCACCTAGTTATGGTATGCGAACTAGGACGCAAGAGATATTTTGTCACAACCAAGAAGATGTGCCACAAAACACACAGAAACAATCTCACGCCAAGAGACACACCAAATGGAGCAGAGAGAGCTAGAGAACATGGAAGAGAGAGAGAGGACTGGAACTTGCGTAATACCTTGTCTATGACTTGAAAATGGAGATGGTTCGTTATGATGCTATCGTAGAGCTTGTACAAAGCTAACTCAATGCTTAGTGAATGCTAAACATTGCCAACACACACACATTGTCTTAGGGTGTGGGAGACCTCTCACCACAATAGCCTCTTACAATGGACACAAAATTGGCAATAAAAACACACTAAAAAACTTTCTAAAAACAAGATCAACTGATAGAAACTCAAAATACACAAGTCACCTTGAATTCATCAAACCGTATTACACAAGTGAAAGGACGAAGATATGAACGTCGAATCAGGATTTTGATGCACCAAACCTCAATTTATTGATGATGGAGGAACATATACAATAGTAATTTTGAGATTTTGAACTCACGCTCTCTTACTTGCAATGTCTACCTTGAAAGCTTCTCTCACACCAAACGTGAAGCTCACAAAGTGGTTGCTACACCTAAGTCTCTCCTCACGCATAGAGTGTTGGGGTGCTATGTGAGATATTGGAGGTTCTTTTACAAGAAGGAGAGGGGCCTATTTATAGGTTGGAGACCCCTCATTAAGACTATTGGAAATCCTAATTTATAAGCTAACAAATTAGGATTATGATTTTTCTAAATATCAAAACATTGTGGGCCTTCTTTGTCTGCTTGAGTCATGAATGTGTGCTCAAAAGAGAGCATTATTGATGGTAGATAAGGTGAAAGTAGAGTGTTAAGGAAGGGGGGAGAGAGAGAGAGAGGGAGAGGGTTACTATGCACATGTCTTGAAGTGAGGTGTCTTTTATGGTTAGGTCAATGGCTATTTTGTGTTTGTATGTTAATGGTTAGTGTTAGTAATCACTAGAAAGTTAATGTTATATTTACAATGGGTAGAATGAGGTGGATGGTTGAAGTAAGATGGTTGAATGAAGTGAGGAAATCCTTGTGATGGTGGAGCTTGAAGATGTTTTTGACTTACTTGTGTAGGTTCTCAAAATGACTATCGATCTTCTTCTTCGTCTTCTCTTCTTTACGCCACCGCCGCCAAGGTTGATTATCGCGATGAAAATGAAAATTAGGTTGATATCTCTTAATTTTCAGAGGTTAAGCATGGTTTACATGCTGAATTTTATGTATATAGAGAAGGAATAATATGGAATTGTACTTTGGAAGTAATAGATAGAGGCATAGAGATGGTGTATGTACATGGAGAGCTCATATGATAGCTATGGGAGTAAGAGGGGATGTTAATCGTGAAGAAGGTGAGAGAAACCATAAAAGGTGCAGGTTTGAGTGAGGGATTGAGAGGAATGAGTGTGTTTGTGTGTGTGTAGAAGTGTGGAAAGAGGTGAGAGAAGACTATGGGCTACTTGTGAGAAAAAGTGGGCAGACTGGGGTCCACTCAAATATCGTAGCTCATCAGTGGTTGCTCCAAAAATCACCAAAATGTTTGAGGTGATTATTTAGCTCTTGGTCCACATTTTCTCTTTTGACCACCGTTTCAAATTCAGAGTGGAGAGGGACATTAAAAATCCCACCAAAATACCTATTTTTCTACACAAAAAAGTCTTAAGTGACCCCTCTTTTGTTGAATTTGCATATGGATCCAAAGGTGAGCCCCTCCTTGCATTATAGAATGAGCTAATTGATTCTTAGGGGTTTTAAAGTATGCATGGTTGTCGATCATAAAAAATATAATACATGGATATGATTGGAAAAAACATGCTAGTATATATAAACAATTTATGGATCTATAATAGTGTCAGCTATATATAAATATAAAAGGGAAAAAAGAGATATATGAAAATATAAGAAATCAAATGAGGGGACCCTCATTTGTTTTTATTGAAGTATATTTATTTACAAGAAATAAGAAAAAATACCTCTAGGAATTAGGAATTTAGTGAAAGGCAATGACTGATGGTGAAAGGTATTTTTGAGGTTTTCCCTTGGAGTGGATTCACACCAAAAATAAGAGAAGCTTATGTGAAGATATTTTACATGGAATAAAGAGTATGAAAAATGATAAGAAAATTTGTGGTAATGATGAGTCAATGTACATAGCATACATAGACAAATAACGCACACCTAAGTAGAAATATTTAAATAATAATGAAAGTTCCTTATATTTAGGCCCTATATACAATGCAATATTTACACACAAATGGGTCATAATATATTTTATTTTTTGAATTTATTTAATTTTTTTGTCTCAACTAGCCCAAATTACTAGATAGCTGAGGGTTTTAAGGAGATGTGGAAAAATTTTCTTAACTCACACACGCCTATGTACAGTGAAAAGGTAATAATAGCCATAGTGTTTAGGTGATTTTGGTAGGGTTAGGTAACTCACTATGGCAATTATGGAGAGCCGAAAAAGGACTATCAGTAGAAATCCAGTCTATAGTCAAGGAGAGACCACCTAGCACCTGTCAACCAGCCAAGGAAGTAGAGAATGGGTCAATCAAAGCCTATAGACAAGAAGTACCCAAAGCCAGTGTCCTGGTCCTCCTAGTTGCATAGGAGGGCCTAGTGTTTAGGTGTGTGTGTGCAGCTATTTACATTTAATAAATACACACCAAGGAATAAGACGTTCAAAAGACGACTGGCTAAAGATGTCTAGGCAAAGATTTGTACAAAAAAGAATTAGTCTTAGATTCATATCTGTACAACATAATAGGAATGAGGTATCATCCAAATGAGTTTATACAAAAATATTATAACTATCCCAATCAAATCATCCAGTGTTATCAAGGTTAGGACTGCAGCATGCTAAACCTTTTTAAGCCAAGATAGAATTCTCACCTGCATCCATATAGTCAAGACAACAAATGTCTTAGACTTGGCTATGTATGGCAGACTTCAAAGAACCTATCAGTTATTATCAATGTCAAACTTAAAAATTATTAGACTAGCTATTGTCCTATACATTAAAGTAGATAATATCTCAAGGTTTTTCTACATACAAAGTAATACTACCAGAATTTCCTCATGTGTTATAACAGTTCTTTTTTACAATAACCATTTACTGTGAGAAGAAGTCGTCTAAACCATATCATTCTATGTATTTCTTTAGCTAAAAATTGTATGAGAAAACCGAGGTTTAGGTCAGTCATCAAGAACCTAATTCTAAATGAGTAATCTATTAATTTTCAACAGGCCTTATCACCTATTAGCACCCATTAAGTACCAAAAAGAGATTTTCTTTGGTATCAAAAATAAAAGCTGGATTTATGTGCCTAGGAAATATCAACCAGAGCCATACAAAAAATGAAGCTCATTTCTTATGGAAGAAAACCACTCAAGTCACCCCTTAATTAGTGCCACAATGATCCAAAAAAAGTGTTATTGATATAACAACAAAATTTTTTAGATAGTTTTTTCTCAAGCTCAATGAGCAGGCCCGAAGTACAATTATCCAAATTTAAGCCATAGTTGGCCAGAAAAATTCCAACCTATTTTGTGATGAAGCCAAATTTCAATATTTTATCTCTATTAAATCATGGAGACCAAGTGAGCAGACCTGCCTAGATTATAAAAGATATTTTCTCAGACATTTTAAGTAAAACTTCAGCTCTCTCAGTGCACCAAAACCAGGTAGTAAAGTACCACCAAAAAAATCAAGTGAGCTAGATGATTTTTTTTAATTGGGACTCAGCCAGATATCCAAGACCCAAAAAGCCAACCACTAATCAGCAGTCAAGGTGTAGGTAGATCAAAGCAACCAAGAGCACCCACCTTAGTAGAGAGATTAACAGATTCCCTTATATCTCAACATCATAATATGTTTAGCTATTAAAAGCATCAAAACCTGATTAGTAACCATATGTTGGTTACAATCCTAGGTTATGCCAAATCTTTAGGTAGAAAAGCATAAAAAACTAGAATATGTATGTATACATACGGTTTTACATATACTTTAAGGTAGCATCACCTCAAAGAGCCAGATGTAGTGAATATGGTTATTTGAAAAAGGACTAGATCTAAGCCAGCAATCTAAGTACCAAGCTGCAGGTCAATTTTTTTGTTTAGTCAATGCAAATAGCCTTCCCCATATCACAATACCATACCATACTCAGGTACTAAAGCACCAAAAGACCAGCTCAATACTCACCAGATTAGCAACAAGGCCATATCAAAATTTATGCCAAAAAAACCAGATCATGTATAAAGACAAACCAGATTATGTATAAAGCAAGAATCCATACCTTAATCCTAGTAATTAGCAGCATGCTGTATGTCAGATTTTTTGCGAGTCAAAGCCAGCATGACAAAGTCCAGCAAGGTCAGCAAAGAAGAAAAGATCTTGCTAAAAACAGCTCAGAGTAGTATTAGCCAGAGCCAAAGATGTACTAGTCAAAACCAGAGCGAAATCCAGTTATCTCCAACCATACCCAAATATAGCCAGTTTATGAGAGTAAGATCTAACGCAGATACCATGACAAATTTTGGCAGTAAAGCACCAAAAAACAAATCAGTATCCATAGATTTTATGCCAAGAATCAAACCTAGAATATGCATGTATGTATAAGTTTTACATACAATTTATGGCAGTACCCCTCAAAAGCTAGCTGTAGTTGAAAAAAACAAGTTTTCAGGACTAAGCAAGATATCCCTCATAAAAAAAAGCTAACCAATAATCTGCAACGGGATGTAAATAAGTCAAAGCAAACAAGCATCTCCTCCTTAGTAGAGAGATTAAGTCAGACAACAATAGATAATCATGGTTTTATCTCCAAGGTATATGTATCATAACTAGTTTAGAACCTGTAATTTCCAAGCTGAGATTCCATCAGTAAATCAGTTCTTATGGTTTTGTAAAAACTAGTAAGCCAAAATCCTTTCTCAACAAAATCCCAATGTAACTCACTGCCGGATTATGAACCACCACATAACGCACCAGAATACTTACTGAAGGAATATGAACCGTCACATAACATTCCAGAATATCAACCAGTGTTCAACACAGTCAGAACAGTTCCCCCCTTTTCACCGTAATATAACACATTTAGGTAGTAAAAAAATCAGTAACTTACCTTAGTAGAAATACTAAGTCGGATAACCATTATGGTATTATTTGTGTATGTATTTATAACTAGATAAAATTTGCAAATTTATCATTTGAGTGGGTTACTTCCTTAACCCGATTCATCAAAATATCAACCATTCAACCATCATTTATACATCATAAGCACGAGGTTCTGTCAAACCTAGATTAGTGTTAAAAAGCCAGTGTGGTAAACAAGCATAGTACACATTAAGGATAGTGAATAAAAAACTTTTGAAGTGGAAGCCATCCTAATAATCAACACAGTAGCGGATTAGATAGACCCAAGTCTAATTGAAGGGAAGATCCCCTCACCTTTATATAGGGTTAGTGGTTGTGTGTATGTTCGCAATCGTCACCCAAAAAACATGCTAGGTATGGTTGCCCTCTGCAAGCCCTCCACTGTGCGCAATCCCCTTCGGGATCATGAGCAGGCCCTAGAGATATTGTGAAAGGTTGAGCTACAAGCCTCGCCGAGCCGCCATCTTCATCAGAAAGGGAAGGGGATCCGTGGTGACATATATTTCCCTTTGTGGCTCGATACAGAAAAATATTTTTAAAGTTAGAACCACAAGGGGTTTCACTTTCCAAGGGTTATTTCCACAAGGGAATATTCCCATAGGGTTAGGTTATTAGAGGTACTATGCTACCAAAACAGCATAGTGGAAAGCTTCACTTAGCCATAGTGTTTCCCCATAGCAAGAGATAGCCGTAATTATTATGTAAAGCATAAGGTAGACTCCCATAGGGCAACAACTCAAATCTAGTTTGAGTGTAAAAGGTTGGTTGTCATATTTTGTAGCCAGATACAGTGATTCAGGACACAATCAGAAGCCCCCCAGATTCTCAAGGTCAGATGCTATTACCAAGTGTGTGTGTGTGTGTGTGTGTGTGTGTGTGTGTGTGTGTGTGTGTGTGTGTGTGAGAGAGAGAGAGAGAGAGAGAGAGAGAGATAGTGTATGGTTGATACACTGCAGTTTGAAGCTCTTAGGAAACGTCAAAATGGTGAGTAGAACTATGAGCGGCTTGCCATGTGCAATGTTGATTAAGGTTGGTGGCCACCTTTTGCATGGCGTCGCCATTTTTGAGTGCCATTATCTGATGCCCGTTGCCATTTGCTGTTGCAAAAACTCTATCGACAATGCCATAGAAAAATTGGTTAACATCAACTGCAATAATTTGGCTAGTGACGCTACTGGTGCACGAATAAAATCTTCATCCTAGGGTGGTTTCCCGTAGCCTTGAGTTGTGATGGAGCATCCTTGAAGGAGAGGTCTAGAGTTTGACGCTATTGTTTCATGAATAAACTCTTCATCCTAGGGTGGTTTCCCATAGCCATGAGTTGTGATGGAGCATCCTTGAAGGAGAGGTCTAGAGTTCAAATATATTGGGGAGGTCTCCTCATATATATATAAGAAACAAATCTTCTGTCTGCTTTTCTCCTCAGACATCACCCTCGTGTAGTAGATCTTGAGTCTTGCTTCTTATGAGATCAAAGATTCTTTGGCTAGATCTTTGAGATCTCCTAGAAATTTTCCTATGATATAACTCGTCTTCTACTCCTCTTAGGGTTGACCCTTTAGAAGCTAGGTTTGCTTCAATATAGCTAATTTCTCCTTCTACTATTCATGTCTTTGGTCATATCTAACATCTCGTGAAACATTAACAAGCTATTTTAATATTTATCAAGTGCTAAATGAGATTTTAGCAATATTTACGTCTTCCTCAATATATGAAATATCATAATTTTTGTATCTTAGTCCGGTTCTTTTTCTAATTACAAATTAATGTAGGATGAACGCTTAGCAATAATTAGGTATCGTCAAAGAGAAATAAAATGACAAGATTTTAATACACCAAATTTTTTTTTATATGTAAGTGCACTTAGCTTTGGTGCATAGTCATTGAGATCCTGGCTCAAATGCTAGATTTGGATCTTTCGACTGATTGTTACCAAGAGCGTAGCCTTGTGCTTTGATACCACTACTAGAGACGAGAGTAGAGAGGGCCCTACAAAATACACAAAATACATTGATTGGACAAGTACAACGTGCATTCTTTGATGTGGACAAAAAATGCAATGTAACGAGGAGCACAAGGAGGTGTCTCATGCATGATTGAGAAAGACTGGGAATATTGCATCTCCATTGCCAACAAAGAGGAAATGTATAAAAGGTACTTATGGCCAAAAATTGTGACAAAAGAGGCCACTAGAAACCGGTTCGTTGTACTAGGAACCGAGTAGGCACTTCTTTGGCCTTAGCGTGTGTCACAATAATTGGTCACGCATACTTTTATCATAGGATTAGGAGATTGAGTGAGGTAGGCTGACTTCTCATGAAATCGTAGAGTTCGGTGCACTCTACATTACACTTAGGATAGTTTAGGAGATCACTAGAGTTGGTTTTAGTGTGAGAGTCACATTGAATCCACTTGAGTTGACCCTAGTGCGATAGGTAGACGTTAGAGATGATAGAGGGTGAGGTTAGTGAGAAGAGTGGATAATCATTCACAAAACCCCCCCCCAATCATTTCATAGTCTGATATAGGAACCACATCTAGACAACCTACTGGAAATTTTGGTTTCCCTTGATCATCGTTTTTCCACACTCAATTCCTGACTCCCTCGGCATCCAATCAGGTGATTTGGGTTGAATTTGGTACTACATTACTGGGATTTCACCTTGCATAAAGAAACGAAATTGAAGTGGCTTAGAGTGTCCAAGAAGAGAACCTTGTCCATCATAGATGTACCCTTTAGCAAAGGATTTGAAGTCAGGAACTCGCGTCATCAAAAATGGCGCTGGAGCTGAACTTTCACATTTTTGAAAATGTTCCATCAAATGTGGAAAAGTGTAGGTCCTTCCTGTTCGTAATCTCTCTGAGAACCTACTAAACGCTGCATCTATGTCCTCATGTGTATGACCCACATTAAGAATCCCAAATGCACGGTTTTGAAAACACCTTTTGCTACTAGCCAGGATAAGTATGCAAATATATATCGATTCTTATTCTCTCCTGCACAATTATCTAGCTGTAGCGGAAGATTCTCAGGCAATTTTTGAAACACGGAAGTGGACATGGTATCCAAAACACATTGAGAGGAGGATGATTGCAAGTTACAAATCTCTCCATTACATCCTTCAATAGCCAGCGGTGTTGTTACTGTTGATGATGCATTCCTCTCACTCTCTTTCATCATTCTGTTTTGTGGTCTAGAGTTGTCCTTGAATTCAATGCATTGAACAATGTTACATTGCTGCATGGCATACCATCATGGCATAAAGCCCCTAGCCCATGGTTTTCTGTTCTTTCCAAATTCTGTAAGCATAATGCAAGGGAACCAATTGTAGCATTTGGATCTGAAGGCCATAGACCATTCAATGAGAAATGATCATACATCCCATGCCCGTGCCCATGTGTTCATACCTGTTAATGATATTTGCAACTAATATGCATTCGCATAGTCTTTTGAGTTCACTCACAATCTAGGTATTGCTGTCTTTTTTTTGGTCCATTTTATCATCTATAATGCATAAGTACTTATCCTTTTTCATTTGCTAGAACTTACGCCAGGCGTAGTACCCATTTCTACAGCTTTGACGTTGCATCATGTGAATTTTACGTTCATCCTTCAAACGTGAAATCAGCTCATCTTCCTTTGTTGACTCTAGTTGAGACTTTATCCGACTACACACAACACATTTCAAGAACTCACTTGTTTTTGACAAGGTCACATTAGCAAACTCTATACTCCAAACCCTAATGAATGTAGTGCTAGACATTGCCTTGAGACTCATACTCTCGAGTGTTTTATTGACATCATGTAAGATGTCTATTTGCTTGTACATGTTTCGTATTGCAAGCAAGGTTTCTCTGGTACCATCTTCCATAGTTCTACTCTTATGTGGCATTTCTCTAAGTTTTCATCTACAAAAGAGTGCATCAATACCCTTCCCATTTATGTATGGTCTCTTCCTTTTCTTATGACACCATCATTACCATGCACTGAGCGTCGAACCCCATTTTCAACTGTTCACGGTAACGATAAAATGAAGTTTTTGGAATGCCATGAATTTCATACCAAGCTCTACTACAGACCTCATTGCCATTAAAAGAAAATACATAGCAAGTATTTACAGTTGTTTTGTTCACACACCAAGCAGTCAACATTGTATCATACACATAGTTGGTTCTATTTTGCAAACTTTGTCCCCAAAATTCATTCCGCATAACCATGACCTTATCTATATTGGTATATTGACAACACTTCATAGAACAAAAATCTATGGTTGAAACAAGTTGGATAGATGATAGGGATGCTTGATTGGATCTCTTAGAAGGTTTCACGGACATTTTTGGCTTCCTATTCATAAAGTAATATTTTTGTTCTTTTGAAATAGGCTCTACCAAACAAGCTGATTCAATGCATGTATCTTGTAATGCGTCATTAGCATGTAAATCCTCATATTGTAGCAACGCTTTTCCATCCATATTTGTAACTCTCTTGATAGGCCAAAAAACCAGATTGATGTCGCATACATCAGATTGTGCAGAAATAGTAGACTCACAAGCATAGGATGTTTCAATACCAATACCGATGTTATCTTCACCTAGCTCACCAAAGTTCACGGAATCCAATGGACACACATCATGACAACCCCTTCAGCTACTACATGTGTTTTGCTTTCATCCCAAAGTTGAACCCTCTTATCCTTCCAAACCTCCCTATAGATCATTCCACTAGACTGTGCCTCGAATGCTCCTATTCCTTTGTGAGTCTCAGACATAGAAACCCCTTCGTAGTGTATCTCATCCATATGTTGTAGCAACCCAATACTCCATTTCACAATACTGTGAAAAGCATCTCCCACTGTCAATGCATCCATTGTTGGAAATGGAATAAGTGCTTTCTTTTGAAAACACAAATCAACTGACACCGATACATTTTCTTCACCAATAAACATGACCGAGAAATACTCTTTTGGGTTTGACTCACAGACACTCTCAAGGGAAACCTTTTGTGTGGCTACAAACATGCATACTATATCACCTTGATTAAAATCCATACTTGCAAGAAGGTTTCAATAAATATTTGTTAAGAAAACCATCACAAAGTCATTTCCTTGTGAGTATATATGTAGGTGTTTCATTATGATTATATACACAGAGGGAACTATATGTGGTTGTTTCATGATGGGTATACAGAATCCTATGGACTTAGGGCCATATGATGCTATATGTAGGTGGTTCATACTGAGTATGTATAAATAATATGGCCTTTAGTCAATATGATGTTTTATGCAGGTGTTTTGTGTTGAGTAAATATACATCTTGTGTCCTTAGGGCCATAAAGCACTATATGTAGTTGTCTCACGATGGGTATATAACATCGTGTGGCCTTAGGGCCATAAGATTCTATATGTAGGTGTTTCGCAATGCAACTGTACACATCCTATGGCCTAAGAGCCATAGGGCACTATATATAGTTGTCTCACAATGGGTATATTACATCTGGTGTCCTTAGGGTTAATATAGAGATATATGTAGGTGTTTAGCGATGCAACTGTACACATCCTATGGCCTGAGGTCCATAGGGCACTATATGTAGTTATTTCATGATGGGTATATAACATCCTGTGGCCTTAGGGCCATAGGATGATATATGTACTTGTCTCATGATGGGCATATAACATATTGTGGCCTTAGGGCCATAGGATGCTATATGTAGGTGTTTTGCTATGCAACTGCACACATCCTATGCCTGAGGGACATAAGGCACTATATTTAGTTGTCTCACAATGGGTATATAACATCTGTAAGGTCTCCACCTGCCCTAGAAGAGGGATACCTATGTAAAATTTCAAATCTAAATATCAGTTTGGCAAAAGATGCTATTTTTAGCAGGTTTCAGTGATCAGATGTCATTTTTGAGTTGTGATCCTTGTAGAACTTTTAATTCTGGTCAAATTCAATTTTTGTGAAAAATTCCCAAAAATAGAAAGTTTTTGACCCTCAATATGGTCTAGGGTCGGTCGGCTTGTCAAACTGTGCACCGACCCAGATTTCCTTAAAAATAGGGTCCGGACCCTGTAAGTTGCTATTTATGACAGGTAGTCGTATCCGTTACCTGCAGGTGTATCTTGAGTTAGCATGTTTCAGAATTAAATTCGGGTTAGTATAGATCAAGTTAGCCTAAGGTTAGCATTTTCTAAGGTATGTGTATGGCATGGATGTGCATATGGATGTATGGGTATGCATGGGCATGTAACCCCATCATGTATGGCCATGGGTCATGTGTATAGGTAGCCTTGTGCCAAGTGTTGGGTCAAGTATGGGAATGTGGCATGGAGGCTAAGTATGGACTAGAGAGGTGTATCACTTAATTTAGGTAAAAGGGGACACCTCTAGTGGTTAGTGAGAGGCTTGTGACACCTCTACTTCTTCTTTTGGCATGCCTTGGCCATCAAGCAATCCCAGAAGCCTATATAAGGAGCATTCCTACTTAGTTTTACACACAATTCCCAGGTCAGTGCAAGGAAGTGCTTCTGCCAGATCATTCTTTTGTGAAGCCTTTCTACATCACATAACACACAAAGGAGGCCTTAATTGAGGGTAATTTAATTATACATCCTATTGCTCCATAGTCTCTTTTCTCTAGAGGATTCCTATGTCGAGCTTAATTATGCTAGCTGGCTACAACACTAAATAATTTTATTCTCTATTATATGTAGGGTATTGTCAATGGTTTCCATTCATTGATTATATTCCATTGTTGGGTTAAGGAGCACCTTGCTTCTTAAAGATAGTTAATTTTCCTTTAATTAAGCATGAGTTTATGCATATAATCATCATTGCCACTTATGCATGTTGTGCATAGTTTATGTGTAAAGCTCTTCACCTATGATTCTCTAAGATATGGTGAGACTTTTTGTGAACCCAAAGTGAGGATTAATCAAGAAATTAAACCCTTGATTTTCCCATGAAATTCGGACATAATTATGAGACTTCTTGCATACAAAAAGAAAAGATAGGATATTGTGTTGCTTTAGCAAATTGTGTATGAATCATCTACTATATTGGGTATTTTCATGGTTATAGTCTACCATTGTATGTTATAATGATTCATTTAATTAGAACAGTAATCTTGATCTCATGTTGCATACAAAGGAAGTTTTGGTTATGATAATCTTAGGATGAGGTATGAGTTATTAAGACATAATCATCTCGTGGCATTCTTGAGTTAGCTTGCATACTTGCGGTATGAAGGCTTGGCATTAATCTACCATTATGTGTAAGAATAGGGTTATTACTTGTCAAGTTTTCGCATTGGTTGTTTTGGGAATTATGCATAGTCTCTTGTTACTCCAAAAGAACTAATCTTAGTAGTGAGATATGACACCCCAAGAGAACCCGGTTTGGTGGTGCTAACGACCGCGAGGCGGGAACTAGCAGCATGGTGAACAACGCCGATGAGAGGAGAAAATCCGTTCATCTCACGAGGCATCGAGGAGGAAGCTCATGAGGTTGGATGAATTCAATTTTTGTATTTACATAAACATTGCATTATGATAACTTAGGAATGTTTAAATTCACCAAACTATGTTGGAAATCCAACTGAGACAATGACATTGGTATCTTTTAAAGATTTTATTTAAATTTAAGTTGAAGTAAATAGGAAAGAAATGCTTTATGGAAAGATTGCTTGGAAGTAGGAAAGAATGGTTGGTAGGAAAAACTATCTCAAGAAAGTTTCATTCATTATTCCAATGTTGATTTAGTCTGAACCCGCTACTGATCACACATGGCAACAACTCGCGAAGTTATCGCAGGAGGTAAATCCACGACTTGCTTTCTATGTGGTGGATACATGATTTTTACCCGGAGAGTTACTCCATGAATTGGGTGGAATCATAGACTGGTTGTATGGGCGGCCAGTTGTTAGCAGCGGCGAACACATGCTACACCAATTATGCAAAAAGTTGTGGATGTGCTATACTGCACAATATTTTCTATTCACATTGTATAAGGTCTTGGGCTCATTTGGGAGTTCCAAAATTGTATATGCTAGCCAGAAAGTTCAACTTAATCCCATAGTAGGAGGGTTTGTGGTGCATGCCTTTATAAGGAACCCTTTTATGCAAAGAGGTCATTCTAGAGTGGTCCTTTTAAGAACTCTCTCCCTAGAGTAGGTCTTGATGGCCTAGCCTTTGAGCTTAATGCCCATGCTTAGAAGACTAGTGCTAATCACATGTATTTAGTGTAATCCTCTCTTAATTAATCTAGTTTTCATGATTTTCTCGATCATGTGGTGGATACATGATTTTTACCCGGAGAGTTACTCCATGAATTGGGTGGAATCATGGACTGGTTGTATGGGCGGCCAGTCTTTAGCAGCGGCAAACACATGCTACACCAATTATGCAAAAAGCTATGGATGTGCTATAGTACACAATATTTTCTATTCACATTGTATAAGGTCTTGGGCTCATTTGGGAGTTCCAAAATTGTATATGCTAGCCAGAAAGCTTAACTTAATCCCATAGTAGGAGGGTTTGTGGTGCATGCCTTTATAAAGAACCCTTTTATGCAAAGAGGTCATTCTAGAGTGGTCCTTCTGAGAACTCTCTCCCTAGAGTAGGTCTTGATGGCCTAGCCTTTGAGCTTAATGCTCATGCTTAGAAGACTAGTGCTAATCACATGTATTTAGTGTAATCCTCTCTTAATTAATCTAGTTTTCATGATGTTGTCAATCATGTTTCTCTACTTTCCGTCATTGTTTTGAAGTGTTGATCTTTTCTAATCTAACTCTTACTTATGCTAAGCTACTCCGATTAGTGGAGTCCTTATCTAACTCTCTCGATTAACTGGAGTGGACGTACTCGTGATTGAGGGATTAGAGTTGTCCTCTAATGGTGTACTTGTGTGTGTATAGGTTTAAGAAGCCTTGAGCTTAATTTGATTATGTGTGACTTGATTTGGACACCATGATTGGCATGGTTGGGGTGGCCGACTTGAATGCGATCTTGTGTGCTTAATCGTCAATGCATGTAATTAGAGTTGTGCTTGAGAGACTCCAAGATTAGTGTGTTTCACTTCATTGCTTGATGTGTGTAGATGATTTTCTTGTATTGATGCTTGATGTGCGATTAGCATTAGTTGATTTGGGATGATTTCTATTTGCATTAGAGGTTGCACTCTCTTGAATCCTCTCAATCTTTGCATCCGATGATGCTCTCGCACATTCTTTGTGTGATGCCTCCAATCCCTAGCCGGGTCATGCTTTCTCTCTCCGGATTGATAGATTTTGTGGGAGATTTCCTATGGTATGGCGAGCCTCCAACATTGGCGCCGTTGGCGGGGAACGGGTTGCCTACGCTAGTGGAGTGGAGGTTGCAAAAGATAAGAGTAATTTGATTACTGATTTCTTATAATTAGGTAGGATTTGATTTGTGTGTAGTGTAATTAGGTTTAATATAGATGTGTATAGAGTCATTTTTGCTAATTTTTCACTAACCTTCACTAATTTTGTATCCCATTCATACTAATTTCGTGCTAATTGTACTAATTCCATGCTAATTGTGCTAACCTAACCACTAATTTTGATTTGGAATGTATGCTAAATCCCCTTAATTGAGGAGGATCATCACTCTTAATTGTTCTAGTCTATGCCTAATCATGTGATTGAGTGTTGATTTTGGTCAATTTTTTGATCAATTTTGGACCAAATTGGAGTTGCACACATGTGTGTGCAATGGAGTGTCTACACGAGGAGCAAGGACTAAGCGAGCAAGCAATCAATTGTAAGAGGATTGGCCTACTCCGTTCAATTTTTGATTGATTAAGTTGATCCCATTGAGTTGCTAAATCATTGCTAAAATTAGGTGTGTGTGCCTAATTGATGGAATTTATGCCTAATTTGATGAAATTGGAATGAAATTGTAATCAAATAGGATGCCAAGATGCTTGTGGAATGGTAGTTTTGCATAAATTGTGCGTGCAAATCACTAAATTGATGTGTATGTGAGGCTATTCTGGTCATGGAGTAGGCCTAATTGCCAAAATTAGGGCAAGATTTGAATGTGTGTGCCCATTTTAAATAACTTTGATGAGAAGATTTATGGTCAAATTGAACACCTAAATGCTTGTAGATTGATGATTTTGCAAGAAATGTGTGTGCAAACATTAGGAATTGGCCTAATTTCGTTGCTAATTGAGCAAAAAAATTGGATTTGTGCACCTAATTTTTGTGTGTGTGCAATGCTAAATTGAGTTAAAATTTGATCAATTTTTGATTAAAATTGAGTTAATTTAGCATGTACATACTCATGTATGTGTGATCAAGAGTGCAATTGATGAAATGCAATGAGTGTTTAATGAAAATTTTGCACAAATCGACGGCCTAAATTTAGGTGTGTGCGCCTAATTAATGGCCAATTATGCCTAAATTGTGAATGATTAATTGGTATTTTACCAATTAAGATGATTAAATTGGTTAAAGGTTAGTAGATGCACCACAAATTTGACAAAACGGTTGAAGCTGATTGCTCAATCGATGCACAATTGTGGACAGATTGTTTGTATGCCATTGTATGATTGAAAATTTGTATGAACATGGCACTGTGGTATTGAATTTGGGAATTTTCAAAGATATAATGAGCAATTTATGTTGCAATGATTAAAATGATGGTCAATGCATCCAATTATTTTGATTGGTGTGTGCATGCTTTTCTTGCCATAAATTTGGGTCTTTTTTCGCCGCATGTCGTGTTTGCAATACAAATTAGAATGGAAGTAGATCATGCTAGCTCATTTGAGGCTTATGTGAGTGAAGATTATGATTGGAATCCATTTTTTGTTTGCACCATTGTAAAATTTTGATCATTGATATCGTGAGAGGAATACACTTGCGAGGATGAATGTGGAGCTCATGTATGAATTTTGATTTTATGCTCCTCGCCAATCCACACACACTTTCACTACCTCGTTGCCTACAATGGGAATGCCCCTCAAGGAAGATATTAAAGGAATTAAAAAAAAAAAAAAGAGTGTCTTCAATGGGTAAGTCAGAGGTTGCCGGTCATGAGACCCACTTGCCTGTCTCGTTTTTTTTTCACTTAACACACACACTCGGTGGGGCCTAAAAAGGCGCAAAAATAACGCGCACACACACACACACACACACCCATTTTTGGCCTGATTATGCGCTCAAACAAATTCCTCACACACATCCCCGTGCTTGGCTACACCGTTGGCAGCTCTTTGTCCACTTGCTTGGTTTGGCCCAGATTAGCGGGAGGTCCTTTGATGGTGCCCCCTTTGCCCATTTCTATCGCGGGCATACCGCCAAAATCCCACATGCACTCTCGTCTCGTTCTGTTTTTCCGTGAGGTCCCATCATTTGCCGTTTGTCTTTCTCAACATGAATCTCCAGCTCGTGTGTACACACACTCGCTTATGATACTCAGAGCCTGCCCATCACCGCTTTCAAAACCACTTGTTGGGGTTGCTCACTGACAAGATTCACTCCTCACCACCCTCCATCATTGCTCTAGACTGCAACAAATACAACCACCAATACACACACACACACACACACACACACACACACACACTAAAAGCTGCTCTGGCGCCATCATGGCCCCCTTGAAGACCTTGCATAGCTCAGCAATCCTGGGTCCCAATTTTGTTGCCTTAAAAGCGTGTACACACACACTCACTCTGTCTTGTACACCCGCATTCCCTGCCAAGCTTGTCAAGTAACTCTAAACACACACACACATGCTCTTTTGTGAAGCTGGGTCCTGCCCTTGCTCGCGCACACACTCAGTCTGGCTTGTTCTCTAGTTGCAACCGAAGAGCAGTGTAACGATTGCCTTTCACTCACTCATCACACTACCCCTTCAACCTTCTCTCTCTCTATCCCTCTCTTGTCCAGACTCAGCCCGCCATGCACGTTCGGCTGCAGCTCAACATACAGGCACACAGACTCTCATGCCATGAGTCATAAGAGAAGGGAGATCTCCAAAGCTTTATGGGATGGTCCCTATCAGAGAATTGTAAGCGAAATCTAATGTTCGAGAGACAGCGAGAGGGAGAAGAGGCGAGTGCAGCTTGCGAGGAGGCCCAACTCTGGCGAACGCAGTACAAGATAAACACACACCACACATGCCAATAATCTCCTCCTTGCTATAGATATGGACATAATTTGTCTCTAACGCTACCACCGGTGCTGCAATGGTGAGTGTCACAAAAGTGCATCCATTGCATCCACTGAGTGCATCCTATTTGCCCACCATCTGTGGCCCCACAAACCTCCACGCACACCCATGCTTGGACCTGCTAACAACACACCTACACCCTCTGTCTTCGCAGGCCGCAGAGCGCTGCTTGTAAGAATTGAAAAATAAAAAATAGAAAAGCAAATCCATTGACTCGATTTTTAAAAAAAAAAGAACATCATCAAGTGGACATTCCCACCATTTGAGTATCAAGTTTTAGTGAGCGGCCATATGTCTTGCATAGGCAGGAATAGAATTGGAAGGCTTGTTTGGTTTTGAACATTGGTGCTTTGTTTAAATAATAAGTCCTTGCAGGCAACAATGCTTGATCTTTTTCAAGTTTTATATATGCTAAATGTGTTAAAATTGAGCATTTATTGTTGGTGATTGACCATGGGATATCATTAAATTTTTGGATTTGTGATGGATCGTGACTTTTTAAAGCTTACTTTGTATGATAAATGGTTTCATTCACTATCCAGACTCAGCCCGCCATGCACGTTTGGCTGCAGCTCAACATATAGGCACACAGACTCTCATGCCATGAGTCGTAAGAGAAGGGAGGTCTCCAAAGCTTTATGGGATGGTCCCTATCAGAGAATTGTAAGAGAAATCTAATCTTCAAGAGACAGCAAGAGGGAGAAGAGGCGAGTGCAGTTTGCGAGGGGGCCCAACTCTGGCGAACGCAGTACAAGATAAACACACACCACACATGCCAATAATCTCCTGCTTGCTACAGATATGGACATAATTTGTCTCTAACGCTACCGTCGATGATGCAATGGTGAGTGGCACAAAAGTGCATCCATTGCATCCACTGAGTGCATCCTATTTACCCACCATCTGTGGACCCACAAACCTCCACACACACCCATGCTCGGACCTGCTAACAACACACCTACGCCGTCTGTCTTCGTAGGCTGCAGAGCGCTGCTTGTAAGAATTGGAAAATAAAAAATAAAAAAGAAAATTCATTGACTCAATTTTTTTAAGAAAAAGAACATCATCAAGCGGACATTCCCACCATTTGAGTATAAAGTTTTAGTGAGCGGCCATATGTCTTGCATAGGCTGGAATAGAATTGGAAGGCTTGTTTGGTTTTGAGCATTGGTGCTTGGTTTAAATGATAAGTCCTTGCAGGCAATAATGCTTGATCTTTTTCAAGTTTTATATATGCTAAATGTGTTAAAACTGAGCATTGATTGTTGGTGATTGACCATGGGATATCACTAAATTTTTGGATTTTTGATGGATCGTGACTTTTTAAATCTTACTTTGTATGATAAATGGTTTCATTCACTAATGATCAAACTTCATTTTGAAGGCGTATATTGGCCAACTACACAAAATTGGGCATTGATGGCGTTGTTGGGAAACAAGCAAACTGAAACACCTCTATAGTGATGTCACCCAAGAGCATTGAAAGAGAACTACAAGAAGAAAAAAGCTTTGCAAAATCCTTCTGAAACACCACAAGTCCAATAGACGTAGACCCTTGGGAATTTACTAGCCGTCGCCCACCCAAGAGACTATGTCACATAGGAGCAAAACCCTGCCAAAGCATGGATTTACAGCACACGCCGACCAATGCATATGAAGACAAGAGCCTCTCCTTTCACAATCAAACATCACAAACCCACAACTTCAACATCAATTCCACAATTCATAGATGCATGCCCTCCGAATCTGTCTACACACAATTTGCCACTAGGCTGCCATAGCCATAACCCTTCAGAGAACTAGTCGTAATCTGATGAGCACAACTCCAATTTGGTCACTTTAAAGCTTGAGAGAAAGCTTGAAAAATGACTAGCGAGAAAGCTGAAGATGAATAAAATTGATTCCATACACCCCCATGAGTAAAATTGACGCGAATAGAGAGCTGTCCCAGCACGACTACATGTAGAGAAGGCTAGTCGGGGCAAAAAACTGCATCCAAGAGCACCAAGGAGACAGAACGAGCTAAAACCTGCAAATTTCTGATCTTTGACTGAACTTTTTTTAGTTTGTACATGATTTTAAGTAATATACAAGGCTCACTTCAAAAAAACTCACTCACGGGCACTTAAAGTAGCCCGGCAGCTGTCACTAGACTAGCGACTTGCAGTGCATGTACATGTGCTTGCTAAAGAAAGCTAAAAAATCCACAAAAATAAAGCCCACACACCCTTTTGACATCGGGATTCATGTCCGTATGTACAAATTTACAAAAAACGGGGTGTCAGAAATGCGCCCAACATAGTTTGCCACACCCCAGCCTGCTAGATCATTCATGATAAGCAGCACAAAAGAGATCCTGTAAACCACATGAGGGAGTCTTCAACTCATCTTCATCATTAAAAACATGATTAGCAAATTCTTCAAAAGAAGTCTCATCCTCAATCACAGTCATCAACCTTGCAATATACTTCTTCAACCTGTAGCCATTCACACGTGCTTTATGCGGGGTACCATCCAAGTCAGCAAGCTGATATGTGCCATTCGGAAACCTGTTTAAGACCAAGAAATGACCTTGCCACTTGATTTGAAATTTATTTTGAAAAGTGCTATCAAGCTTACTATTGTAATGAAGCACCATGTCACCCTTCTTGATGTCCTTGTTCTTTACCTTCTCATTTGCCTTTGCTTGACTCTTCTTCAAGACCTGCTCATAATGCTCAAAAGCTAACACCCTATCCAATTGTACACATTGAAAATATAAAAGTCTTTCCTTGAATGCATCCTTGGTCTCTTCTTCAAGATTTAGCATCATCTTCAAGGATGGTATCTCCACCTCAATAGGAAGTAAAGCCTCTTTGCCAAAAACTAGATGGAAGGGAGAAAAAGCAGTACCTGATTTGATGGCAGTTCTATAAGCCCATAGAGCACAAGGTAGCTCTAAATCCCAAGTCTTCACATTGTTTCTTGTCATCTTTGTAAGCATCCTTATGAGCTCTCCATTAAACCTTTCATTCATGTCATTGCATTGGGGATAATATGGAGTAGTAAATCTACGATGCACATGAAGCTTTTCACATAGATAATCCACCAACTCTCCCCTGAAACCTGTACCCTTGTCAGAAAGTAACTCCAATGGCATGAAAAATTTGCAGAAAATATCTTCATATATAAATAAGGAAACATCTTTACTCGTGATGTGCTTAACAGCTTTGGCTTCGGCCCACCTGGATAGATAGTCAACAGCAGTAAGTATGTAACATTTGCCTCTAGCTGTCATAGGTAGAGGACCTATTGCATCAATACCCCACTTCTCAAACACATCATAAGCCACAATGGTGCCTCTAATTTATGATTTGAGAACCCTATTTGCCATGCTTTGACACTCTTTACAAGACTTGCACCAATGATGAACATCACGTTGAACACTTGGCCACACATAACCCTCCTGCAAGACTTTATGCAAAGTGATCTTTGCAGAAAAGTGACCACCACAAGAACCCTCATGATTATCCTCTAAAATTTTGTAAATTTCCTCTTTCCAAGGCACTTTTCTCATCACAAGATCAGCCCCCTTCATATACAAGGCATCACCAAGTAGCACATACCTTTTGGCACGATGTAGGAAGGCGTACTTTTTTGGCTTTTCCAACTCTTATGGAAGCATACCTATTTGTAGAAACTCTTCCTCTCTCTCTAAATCTTCCCTTCCCAAATAAAGAGGAGAATCAGCCCTTATCACATACAATTTCCCAATTGAAGCTTGCGCTGCACCATGTGCTTCTTCATTTTGAGACCTGTCCACATGCCTTAAACTCCAAGCTTCAAAATGCTTAAGCAGATTCTTCACTTGAAAACACATATTTTTCAGCCTTGGATTCTTACTTTGCCACACCCCAAGTACTTGCTTCACTACCAAAAGAGCATCACCTCTTACCCTCACACGACGGATGCCAAGCTCAAGGCAAAGGTTGAGACCTTTCTCCAAAGTAGCATACTCAGCTTCATTGTTTCTTTGTGCTGCAAGCTTCAAACTCCTTTTAGTTACCAAAGCACCTTGAGGATCATAAACTACCACACGTCCTGAAGCTTCACCATGTGCTTTCCTGTAAGAGCCATCAAAAAACAATAGATAGGCATTGTCTATGTCAGGAGCTTCCATGTGTTGCTTCTTCACTGCATCCTCCTTAAGAAGAAGAGGGCTTTCCTTATAGGTAAGCAAATCAGCCAATGTAGCCCTTGTACTCTCCTCAACAAGAAAAGAGAATTGGAATTCCTGTAGCTCCACAATCCACTTCATGAGCCTCTTTGACAAAGTAGGGCTATTCACCAATTGAGGTAAAAGAGTGTAGCTAGTGAGGAATGTGAATGGTTTAGGGAGAAGGTAGTGCCTAAACCTTCTACATGCACAAATCACACTCACCATAATGAGCTCCACCTCAGTATAGCCTCTCTCCACCTCTAGCTTCACCCTGCTAGCACAATAGATAGGCTTCATGTAGTGGGAATTGTTACCTCGTTGAAGAAGCATAGCTCCAATAGCATCCTCACCTACTGATGGATTCACATAAAACTCCTTATCCCAATTAGGAGCTTTCATAGCAGGAAGAGAACCAAGAACCTCTTTGATACCTTAAAAAACCTCTTCACATTCATTTGTCCATTGTAGAGGAGCCAACCTTGCTACTTGTTATAGAGGATAAAGAAGTTGAGAGGACAAAGGAATGAACCTTGCCATATACTTCACCTTTTGAATAAAAGTAGAAAGTTGCTTTGTATCTTTAGGTGATGGGAGGAGCACCAAAGCCTTCACTTTGTCAGGATCCGCTTCAATCCCATTCTCTGAGATCATATGCCCCAAAAACTTCACTCTTGGTTGAGCAAGATGACATTTCTTTGGGTTGAGTTGACCTCCACTTTCATCATATTGCTTCAATGACATCCCAAGCTTTGCACAATGATCCTTTCTAGAGCTATAAACACAAAATTCATCAATAAGATCCTTCACAAACTTGCCAAGAGAGGGAGAGAACACCTTGTTGACACGCTTTTGATACCACGCATAGCCATTCATAAGACCAAAAGGAAGCACACAATAACAAAAGCATCCCCATGGCGTGATAAATGTGGTCTTCTTTCGATCTTCCAAAGCCAAGGTGAGCTGAAAATATCCAGAGAATCCATCACATACGCTATACCTCTCATGCCCTGCAATAGAATCAAGTATGTCATCTATGAAAGGAAGAGGGTATGGATCCCTCTTCATGGCTGCGTTTAGAGGCTTAAAATCAACACATATCCTCCACTTTCCATCCTTCTTGGGTGTGACAACAACAGGACTCACCCATTCTGCAGTGCTCACAGGACATATGAAACCTGCTTCAAGAAGCTTGTCTACCTCTTCCTTTAAAGCATTAAGTTGTACCTGTCCCATTCTCCTTAGCTTTTGGCGTACGGGCTGAGCTCCTTTCTTGATTGGAATGTGGATTTCCTCTCCCTTAAAGCCTCTAATTTCCTTATAAGAAGTGATGAATAAATGGGAAAAGTGTTGTATCATATGTAGGTACTCACTCTTCTCATGGCTAGTCAAGTCGGGAGACAACATACCTTGTATCAGCTCCTGTTTGACATTAGGTTGAACTTTGGGTTGCATCAGCTCTTCAATTTGCTCATAAGGACCAGAGATATCCTCATTCTCCATAAGGCTAAGAAATCTTTGTTTCTCATCATGCTCTTCTTCAAGAAACAAGGAGGAAACATCTAGATCACTATCACTGCTATCTTCCACTTCACTGCCCTCATCCCCAGTGTCTTCTTCTTCACTTGAGTACTCTTCTTCATCATTTTTCTCATAAAAATCAGCATCCAAATATTGCTTGCTAGCCATGTCAAACCTCTTCTTATCACCCCTTCTATTGTAGAGAGTGATGGTACCATGTCCCCAATCCTGTATAGCTTTGGTTGCCTATAACCATGGTCTTCCAAGAATGAGAGGGAAAGCACCAATACCCGCGGGCATAACATGGCAATTGACCAGCACTTTAACATCAAATACATCTACCTCCAAGTCCTTTACAACTCCCAAGCACCTCACCCTTGATTGGTTGGCAAGATTTATGCGAAAACCTGAATTTTTCACCATGTTGAGTCCCAACTTTGATACACAAGCTTGAGTAATAACACATACCTGTGCACCTCCATCAATATAAGCCTCTCCAATGCACTTCCTCTTATGCCATGCATCCATAGTAGGACATATATCAGGTAGCTCATTCAAAGACAAGACTCTCATTGAACCCCTTGCAGGCTCCTTCTTCATGGGGTTGACTACGTGCTTCCATTGCCTCTTTAACTTGGGACACATCTCCATGAGTTGCCCAAAGGTAACATCAGCCTTTCTACCCACCAAATCAGCCCTTAAACTATAATTTGGTTGCCCTTCTCCCAAAGGAAATTCGGATGCATTGTAATGTTTCCTGGGCTTTCTCTTCTTCTTCTCTTTACCTGTACCTGTTGAGGGCGACAGTTTTGAAATGCGGCCTCTAAACCCAAACCAATGGGCCTACCCTCACAAAATGTTCGTAAAGAGGTACGCACACTACTTGGGGCACTACCTTCTTTTGGGAGTGGAGAAGGAGACCAATCAAAATAACACTTGCACTCACCCACTCAAGCAACACACTTTGAAAACCCCCTTACTCTATATACACTTTGGACACTTGAACACCATCAACGATTATGCAACCCAATGCTGTGCATCAAAATGAAATATGCAATTTGTGGAATAGCATTCACATTCTCCCCATAAGAATACCCATAATACATCCAAACTCTTCCTCTCTCAAGCACTCATAAAAAAATTCATGCGCACAAGACTTGCCTCTCAAACACACAAGAGAGTCACTTACATCAAACTAACACACTTTGCATAGAGAGCTCATCTCCATCTATGCAATGCCGTTGTGAGTGGGATGAAAACACACACAGCGCCTCTATAACGACCCGACACACACTCTTGGAAAGATACACACACACACACTATGGGGCACCACTCGGCTTAGACAACACACCTGGCCGAGACAGGGAACACACCTCTGGAGTGAGAGGAGAGAAACTATCCACTTGTCCACTTCACAGAGACACACACACACACACACACACCCAAAAAACTCAGCTCAAAAGAGGAGAATTTCTGATGTTTAGATACAATTGAGCTTGGGCCAACACCAATGGGGCAAATAGCTCACACAATATGGGTAAAAGAAGCCAGATACAATCACAAATTGGAGAAGAAACTTCGCTCATAGGAGAAACTTACACAGAAAAACAGCAGGAAAAGAGTGAGGAATTTGGCAAAATGGACAGCGCCATCGCGTCCGGAACGGCCCAAAACCCCAGTCTACAATGTCAAAGTGCTCAAATCCGACCTCGGATGAGCAGTTTACGGCCAAAACAGGCTCCAAAATGAGCAAAAACACAGCTGCGGCTGTTCCTCCTCTCTTCTCCACGTTTTTTCTGGTCTTCTCTCAGTTTTTTCAGTTCCCACACTTAGCTTTATTACTTGGGCACCCTTGGCCTTTTAGATGACCTCAAACGGACCCCGAACATGCCAAAAACTGACCTCGCAGTGCATAGTTGTCACCTTTTTGCATCATTCGCACACCTGGCACTCACCTTTTTTCCAATAATGCATCTCGCCACCACGTGAAGTGGCCCCAAGAAGTGGTCCTAATGATGACCTTTCTGCATAACTCTCACAAGAAAACACCCACGTTGTGTCCGTCCTCATCCGCGTGCAAATATTGACCTCGTTCGCCCTCCTGACGCCACTAGATGCCATCTGACGCACCTGCTTACCTCATGTCATTGGCCCGCGGATAGCTTCCTCGATAAGTTTTACGCGCTACCAACTCCTCATTATTGTAGAGAAAACACACTGGTACTGGTAATAGTGAAAATCGATGCACTATGTACACCCTGTTCTACCTGTACACATGTGGGCCCCACATAACCACCTGGCTCTGGAAAAATGGGCAATTCTTTATTTGATGCACCATGCATGTATATGTACATATGCGCAATCCCTTGCTCCAAAAAACTCCTGACATAATTTGCCCACCCCCTAGCCTGCTAGAGCATTCATGCTCAGCAGCAACAGCACTAGTAGATGCTCATTCCACCTGGATCAAAAGGCCAAAGGCATATCGCCTGATTCAGAAGAAGCATCATAACACCACGCATATATTTGTCACCAATCAACCAAAATGCACCATAGGCATATCGAACTAACACATCCCCCCTGTTTGGAGTTCCAAAATCATAAATATTGCATGCCGCATTCAACCCAACCGATAGAGACAACTGAAGTGACTCATCACCTGGCATCTTGGCTTCACCAGCCATAGCAACAACCTGCAAATCATGCACCCAAGTAGCTAAAAGCATTGTGTGAAGGTAAAGTTGTTGATATCCAAAGCACAAAAGTATCCCCGCAACACACATATCCCTAGCATAGGCATCCACATAGCTGAGATTGGACTCATATATGCCAAACCCCTTCTCATCATCATAAGCATACTCATCATCACACGTAACTTTATCCACATCATAATCATGGCTAGCACCACTATCCATAGCTTCTAGCATGGGTTCATCAGTCTCCAAGAATACAGATCCCTACTCTAAACCACAATCATGCTCATAAATTGGTTCAATCACTGCATATACATCAAAATATGGCTTCAAAACAGGCTCCACATCCAACAAATCCACAAAATGGCTCTCAACCTTGCCCTCTTCCCTAATTTCCAAGGAACTAGTATCTAAAGATACGTGCTCATCATCAATAACCTCGACCTGACACTCACACCCAGAATCACAAGGTACACAAGTAGCCAATGCATCCTCTTCAAGACTTTTCAATCCTGTATCCAAAGCATTACTCACCTCTTTAGGCTCTTCCATAAACCTATCAATCTGCAAGACCTCTTTACGCTTCACAATAGACCTTGGGAAGAAATGAGAAACATCATAGGATAGGCTACTTTTCACCTGCTTAGGCTTAACTTCATCTTCCATGTCAAATCCATCTTGCACATGCATACCTGTACTGATACCATGTTCCTCAAGATGCTTAAACTTCCATTCCTTGTGCTTTGCAATGCATACTGCTTCTTCAAAAGACTCGGGCCTCTTCAACTCAACCTCGAACCGCAACCAAGGTGACAAACCTTCAACAAAAAAACTTTTCTTCAATGAATAAGGGGGGGTCTCATCCTTAAGAGCAACACACCAACGAGTCCATAAATCTGTAAAACCTTGTACATAGGCATCAACACCTTGACAAGAACCTTGCTTAAGAGCATTGAGCTCATTCCATACTGCATTTGCATCTTCCACAACCTGGAAACGCTCTAAAAAAGCTTCTATAAACTTGTCAAGACTCAAACCATAAGAAGAAGCCACTGCTTCTTTAGCTTCCAAATCCATGAACCAAACACGGGCCTCATCTTTCAAAAGCAATCCAAATAGCCTCAAAATCTTGTCCTCATCACACATTTTGTTGCTTATGCATGCCACCTCGACTTGCTCCAGAAAGTCTTCCGCATCTTCACCACTTCTTCCATGAAATTCCGGATAAGAGAAAGCCATGGCTACCCAAGTTACAATGCTTTGGGAACCCCTTTGAACACACGTGCAAGAACCCAAAACTTTTGACTACCCAATCCCCAGAAACTTCAATGGAGCTCAACTTTAGATAAGGACAAACACATGCACATCAAATGAGTTTTCATAGTTAATCATCGGAATGACAACAGGCAAAGGACATTCCACGATCTCTCTCAATCTTCTTGGCCCAAACATAAAGACTATGCGCTGCTGGAAAAAGATCTTTCTAGACACATGAACATTAATCTGGATTCTTTGAGTTAAATGAAAAGGAGTGAACTGAGGTCCATTTTGATCATCCATTAAAGCCAACCATGAAGCTCCCAAGAAGGCACACCTGTCTTATCCTCTAATTTTGCCAAAATTTCAGCAGCATAACAGTATAAATGGCTCAAAATACCAAAAAACCAGCCATCATAACTTGGAAAAATTTTGAGAGAGTTTCCCCAGAAGTAGAGCAGTAGGAACCCAAAATATAGAATGTCTATGTATGCATAAACTGTCAACAATAGAACCCGAGCATCAAGTAGGACTCACTAGTACATAGCCTATGGCGAGGTCACGAAAAGGGTGCTCCAGCTACCTATATCACCGAAAGGATCTCCACATTTGAGAATCCCCCAGCTCAATAAAAACCTCACGCTATCGACCCTCACACGAAAGCTAATGCAAATCGCGTATAGTCAAGTCTCAGAAATGACTATCTTCCAGACCAAGTCTCAGAAATGGCTGGGACTACCAAATAAAACCATATATGGCTCCACAAAGGCGTACAATGGAAGTTTCCACAACTAACGTACAATCCAGCAGACAATGCGCTCAAATAGGCGCCAAGTGATGCATACCCACAACAACTGCAAGTGACACCACTGCTATATATCACTGTACTCCAGCTACCTGTACCTGTGTGAATCACTTGTACCTGTACCTGTCCTTGTAACCTGTAACCTGTAACCTGTAATCTGCAACCTGTAATCCCGAATCTCGAAGCTTGAAGCTCGAAGCAAAAGGTACTCGAAGAAGATCCTCAGTGGGGGCGCCAAAAGAATGTGAGGGGGATGAAAACACACACAGCGCCTCTATAACGACCCGACACACACTCTTGGAAAGATACACACACACACTATGGGGCACCACTCGGCTTAGACAACACACCTGGCCGAGACAGGGAACACACCTCTGGAGTGAGAGGAGAGAAACTATCCACTTGTCCACTTCACAGAGACACACACACACACACACACCCAAAAAACTCAGCTCAAAAGAGGAGAATTTCTGATGTTTAGATACAATTGAGCTTGGGCCAACACAAATGGGGCAAATAGCTCACACAATATGGGTAAAAGAAGCCAGATACAATCACAAATTGGAGAAGAAACTTCGCTCATAGGAGAAACTTACACAGAAAAACAGCAGGAAAAGAGTGAGGAATTTGGCAAAATGGACAGTGCCATCGCGTCCGGAACGGCCCAAAACCCCAGTCTACAATGTCAAAGTGCTCAAATCCGACCTCGGATGAGCAGTTTACGGCCAAAACAGGCTCCAAAATGAGCAAAAACACAGCTGCGGCTGTTCCTCCTCTCTTCTCCACATTTTTTCTGGTCTTCTCTCAGTTTTTTCAGTTCCCACACTTAGCTTTATTACTTGGGCACCTTTGGCCTTTTAGATGACCTCAAACGGACCCCGAACAGGCCAAAAACTGACCTCGCAGTGCATAGTTGTCACCTTTTTGCATCATTCACACACCTGGCACTCAGCTTTTTTCCAATAATGCATCTCGCCACCACGTGAAGTGGCCCCAAAAATTGGTCCTAATGATGACCTTTCTGCATAACTCTCACAAGAAAACACCCACGTTGTGTCCGTCCTCATCCGCGTGCAAATATTGACCTCGTTCGCCCTTCTGACGCCACTAGATGCCATCTGACGCACCTGCTTACCTCATGTCGTCGGCCCGCGGATAGCTTCCTCGAGAAGTTTTACGCGCTACCAACTCCTCATTATTGTAGAAAAAACACAATGGTACTGGTAATAGTGAAAATCGATGCACTATGTACACCCTGTCCTACCTGTACACATGTGGGCCCCACATAACCACCTGGCTCTGGAAAAATGGGCAATTCTTTATTTGATGCACCATGCATGTATATGTACATATGCGCAATCCCTTGCTCCAAAAAACTCCTGACACCGTGACACAAATAAAATCACCATGAGAGGTATCCACATGCATATGTAATGAAGCAAAAGAGAGTTGGAGTGAGAAATTTCTTTAGACCAATTGAATAAGTGTGGAGAAACAAACCAATGGTAAATTGAGAATAGAACACTTACTTGATTTCTCGCACACCTTTTAAGGGGAGGACGGACGCTGGCTAACCATCACGAATTGCGACACTTGAAAGTTTTGAAGATGATTTCATGATCATTAACATAACCATGAGAGAGATCATGATGTATTTACAAGTTATTGAGGTGCTACAAATGATTTATTGGGTTGATGGAGTAAGAGATTGTAGAATGGAAAGAGTGGAGAATAGAGTTGCACTTCCTCCAAAGAGGAGGGTTAGGAGGGAGGATGTGAAAGAGGGAGAGTTGGGGTTCTCTCTACTATTGATCAAGAAAACAACATGAAGTTGAAAATATAGGTGTGTGTGTGTGTCCTTGAGTGTTTCCAAGGGGGGCTATTTATAGTTGTGTAGGAGTGGGATTATGCTACACTTAATTAGAGTAAGTGATTAGACCTAATTAAGTGTCCTTTGACCACTCATGGAATATTGGACATAAAAGGGACTATTTATTCACCAAAAATATCATTTTAGACCGTGAAGGCTCCATAGGGGTGCATAATGTAGGTGGGCCCCACCATGATGCCCTACGGGTGGCTCCTGCAGGGTATCTCAACTTGTCTGTCTTGGCATTTAGAAAGCATCTTTAGGTTGGTCCCATCACATACAAGTGACTTTGAACACTCATTGCTCTTCTAGAAGATGAGTAGGGGAAAAATAAGATCTCACCCTCTTGATTTACTTGATTTACAATTCCCTTTTGCTGCGAATCTGACAGATTTACACTATTTTAACCATAACTTTTTACCTGTAGCTCGGAATGACATGCTTCAAAAGGCAAAATTGACCTTCTCAACATGTTTGATATGAATTTGGACTATTCTTCACGCCCATGCACCAAGGAATTTGGTTTGGGAGGTCCACACTAGGCTGGGGAACCTTTTGCTTCCAAGTCTTCTTGTATGGGCCCTTTGCTTGTATGCATCCAAGGGGAATCATGCTTTTTCAAAAAGCTATGATGCTTAAACAAATAGAGGAGGGCCCAATATTATTTTCTTGTGAAAATAATATACAATTGGAGTCTTTTTGAAAGGAGAGAAACTATATGTATATTCTTAAGAGATATTGGGCCACCTGTGTAGGGAACATAGATGACTTGTAGAGAGGGACCATAATCTTTGGTAAAGACAAGTGGAAAGTTGATTTCCATGGGAATTTATCTATATGGAGTGGAAGAAGGATATATTATTTTTTCTACTACTAATTCACAAGAGGTAAGAAAGTTTGGGGGTATATAGTTGGTTATTGTATGCTTACTTTTATTTACAAAGCAAAAAGAAAAGGGTGGTAATATAAATATATGACTAAGGTGAAATTCTTGGGAAGAGTACAATGTATGTGTCGCCACAAAGGTTAAACAAAGAGAGGGAATTTACTCTAGATAACTTAATAGCGTAGAAAAATATATACACATATGAGGAAGAGGACGTTGAGTAGGCTGAGAAATGTTGCAAAAAGATGGTTACCATTTTATGCCACTCATATTAGCCCTCCCCCAAGCCTAAAGATATTCATATCTTTAGGAGGACGGTGTTGCTTTTTTTTTTCCTTTCTTTATTTCTTTTTTTTTCTCTTTTTTTTGTCATTTTTCCTTTTTTATTTTTTTTTCTTTTTTTTTTCAATAGGAGGAGTGTCATGCACTCTTTTACTCCTTTAGACCTGTTTTTTATTACCTCAATCCCATAAATCGGAGATGGGAGGGTTGCCTTGGGTATGTTCAGATTCCAAGGCTGGTTCTTCTTTGCACATCAAAGCTTTAAAAATAGGTGGAGCATTTGCCAAGCCGAAGGGAGCCATGCCAATTTGGAGTTTAGACGATGTAGGTAGATGACTGCATATCAATGGATTGATACGTTGAAAGTAGGGCTTTAATCTCCATCCATTGACTCTGGTCTTGTGGAGTTTTCCTGATAAATCTGCTAATCTGTAACTACCATTCCCAAACTTTTTTTTTATCATGAAAGGTCCCTCCCATCTTTGCAAAAACTTTTTGTCAAGTCGAGTATCAAGTCGGTTATCATAGCGAAGAACCAACATTCCTTCCTTCAATCCTTTCCCCTTGAGCTTCTTGTTGATTTTATCCCTTTGGCTTGTTGCTTTGGTGATGTAGTGATCAATGGACTCTTCTCTATCTAGCTCAAGTCGTTGGAGATCTAAGATCATTTCATGTAGAACCTCTTTTGGTTTTTTTGCCACTCTTGCAAGAACGCGCAAGCTTGGGAGCTCTACCTCAATGGGGAGAAGTGCCTCCTGTCCATAAACTAGATGAAAAGGGGTGAATTGGGTAGATACCTTGAAAGATGTCCTATACGCCCAAAGAGCAGCCGTCAAATGGCGATCCCAATCATTAGGCCGGTCCACAACTTGCTTAGAAATGATCTTACATATCATCCATTCACTTTTTCCACCAATCCATTGCATTGAGGATAGTAGGGTGTGGAATGCAGGTGTTTCACTTTTAACCTCCTCAAGAGATCATTCAGAAGGTCAGCCCTAAAACCCGGGCCTCGATCTGATAAGATTTCTAGGGGTGTTCCAAACCTACTACAAATATGATCAAAAATAAACTTTGATACCTCTTCAGTTGTGATTCGGGTTGTGCTTGTTGCTTCCGCCCATCGTGTCATGTAGTCAACACCCATGATGATGAAAACCTTCCCTGTAGAAGTACGAGGTAGGGGACCTATTGCATCCACACCCCACTTTTCAAAAGGGCCATAAGATATTATTGGGACTCGAGGTTCATATGTTAGTCGTCTATCCCCAGCAATTTGGCACGGCTTACATGCCTTACACCAATATTGGACATCACGATGTAAGCTCGGCCAAATAAAACCTGCTTGTAAAATCTTCCTACTTGTAATATCTTGAGAAAAGTGACCACCACAGACATCATCATGACATGAAAGAAGAATTTTCTCTATCTCTTGCACACCTGGTACTCTCCTCAAGACCAAATCTTTCCCTTTGTGATATAAATCATCCCCGATCAACTGGTAAGGTGTCGCCTTCTTAACTAGTCTATGTCTTTGCACCTTGTCTAAGTGTTTGGGACACTCACCTGCTTGTAGAAAGAAGATAATGTCTTTTAGCTCCTCTTGACCTTGATATTTGGGTTCATATAGTTTCACACCTCCTACCGCCATTTGAAGCTTTTCATTTGCGAGTAAGTCTGCTTCCTTGTTATGAGTTCTCACAATGTGTTGTACCTGTGTTGCTTTAAAACCCTTCATCAAAGCTCTTACACTACTAAGCCACTCAAACAATGTACGATTCTTGCACCTCCAAGTCCCTTGGATTTGCCTGACCACTAGCAAAGAATCACCTTTTATAATAAGTCTTTGTATGCCTAATTCTTTGCATTCTTCAAACCCAAGGGTTAGAGCAGCATACTCAGCCTCATTGTTAGAGTGAACACTGGGTAGAGTGATACCTTTTCTAACCATTACCTCCTTTTGTGGGTTCAAAATGATGATTCCCCCTGCTGCTTTGTCTTGTTGGCGTTGATAAGCTCCGTCAAAGCATAAAGTATGGGCATTATCAATCTCCTTCACTTTGAATTGTTTTGAGCCTTCCTCTCTTTGTAGTTGTGATCCTTCCCTTTCTCTCACTTTGTAGGTGAGAATGTCTGCAAGTCCTGCTCTTGTGCTATCTTCTACAAGGAAAGTGTATTTAAATTCTTGGAGTTCAAGCACCCACTTTGCTATTCTAGATGAGAGGCTCATGTGTTGTACTACATATGGTAGATTGTGCTCTAAAGTGAGAAAAACAAATGGCACAGGGAGAAGATACGATCGAAACTTCCTTACCGCAAACAAGATTGCAAAGACCACTTTCTCCATTTCAGTGCATCCCTTCTCGGCCAGAGTCATCACCTTGCTTGCAAAATAGATCGGCCTCATGTATGATGTTTTAGGATCTTTTTGCATCAAAACAACACCAATTGCTTCGAAACCTACACTTGGAGTGACATAGTAGGTTTCCTTTGGATCTGGTGGCATTAGGATCGGGAGAGAGCTAAGAATTCCCTTCACTTCCTCAAAACATTTTGCATGTTCCCTCCCCCATTCAAATGTAGATTGGCTTGCCAACCTATGCAAAGGGGCGATGGCTTCTGCTAGGAGATGGATGAAGCGAGACATGTACCTCACTTTGTGGTTGAAGGTCATTAGCTCCTTAGTTGTTGTTGGTGGAGATAATGACAAAAGGGCCTCTACTTTAGAGGGATCCACTTGAATTCCTTGTGAAGAAATCACATGGCCTAGAAAAACCACCTGAGATTCACCGATATGACACTTCTCTGGGTTGAGTTGTCCCCCAAATTGATGGAGCCTCTTAAGCCCCTCTTCAACCTTTTGGCAATGAAGTGATCTACAACTATAACTACAGAAATCATCCATAAAGACTCTTATGGATTTTCCAAAGAATGGTTGAAATACAAATATTGTGAATCTCATGAAGGTGCTAGGAGCATTGGTGAGCCCAAAAGGCATTACTCTGAATGCAAAACATCCCCAAGGTGTGATGAAGGTGGTTTTTGGTTGGTCCTCTTCTGCTATTCTAATTTGTAAATATCCTGAATACCCATCACACACAGTGTAGCATTCGTGACCTGCTACTTCATTCAAAATTTCATCTTGGAAAGGGAAAGGGAAGTTGGATACTGGATAGATGAATCCAGCCTTCAAGAGTCGATTCACTTCTTGTAGGAGAGCCTTTTGTTGCACAGATCCTAGTCGCCTTAACTTTTGAGCCACGGGTTTGGTCCCTGGTTTCAATTCAATTCGATGCTCTATTACATCTACACCTATTATTTGTGAGTAGTCAGTGATAAACAAATTGGGATACTTCCTTAACCTATTGATGTAGGACCTCTTCTCCTCACAAGTAAGATCTTTTGCAAGCATCTTCTCAAATCCTTCTTCAAGGTGGTGGCATCTTTCATCCCCTCGTGTGTGATTGTCTGTTGGCTTTTCTTCTACTGGAACATCTTGAGTGTTGGCGTTGAATACAATTCCCATTACCTCCAAAGAAGAGTCCTCTTCACTGGTTGATGCACTGGTTGATGCTTCCTCATCACTTGAGTAAGGACTCTCCTCCTCGCTCTCTTCATCTGCCATGGTTTCATAGTTGATATCTAGTTGCTTTCCTTCTCGCCAATCATACACCACCGGTTGACCCTTCTCAAGAATCAAACGACCACTTCCCCATTTTTGATCTGCATTCACAGCAATGAGCCAAGGCCTCCCTAGGATGATGGGATAGCCCTCCCCCTTAGCTGGCATGACATACATATCCACTCGTGCATCTATGTTACATACAGAGACTTTTACATTTTCAATGATCCCCAAACACTTCACACTTGAGTTGTTGGCTAGCCAAGCTTGAGAATTAGAGGACTTTGTAATTTCAAGCCCTAACCTGTTCATTGATTTTTCCGTGATCACACACATTTGAGCTCCACCATCAACATATACATTAGACACCATTTTACCCCTTATGTAAGCATCCACAATGGGTTCCACATCCTTTTGTAGCTTTGAGGCCACAACCTTAACGGAAAGATTTGCTTTCTTTTTTGGAATTCTTGTACTTACCAACTTTGGCCATTGCCTTCTTACTTTGGCTGATAGGAGTAGAAGTTGAGGCCATGAAATGTTTGGCTTTTGGGTTTGTAAATCCTCCAGGATGTTGTAGGGCTCTAGCTCCTTTCCCAATGGGAAGTCGTTGATACCAATTTCCCTTCGCCTTGATCTTTTCTTCCTGCTACTTTCAGCTTCTTCCATCTTTGACTTCTTCTTCTTGTCCCTTCTGGGTGAATTTGTTCCTTCACTTCTCATGTCTTCATCCTTATCATGTGCTCTTGTGCGTTTTTCTGCCGGCATAACATCAAAGTTTAGAGTATGCTCATCTATTACCTCTTCTAGCTTGATGATGTTGACTCCTCTTTCTTCCTCCTCATGTGGGACGGGAGGTATATTTTCTGGTGGTGGTGGTCGACGAAGGATTTGTGGGCCTTGAGCTTGTTCTTGCTGCACAGTGAGAGGAGGCGGTCTGGGGGGATATATGTCTCCCGGAAGTCGCCTTGGATGTGGACAATTGTACATGCCATGGCCCATTTCATTGCAATTCCAACATCGCAACTCTTGAGCTTGTCTTCGTTGATTGCGATTCCCTTCTCTTGGTTGCCGTTGTTGAGGTAGGCCTTGTACTAGATTCAGAGTGAGGTTCTCAAGCTGTTGAGTTAGCCTTTGTAAAACCTCTTGTTGAGAGTTATCTCCTATTTGTGAAGATTGTGCAAGAGGGGCCCTAATTGGTGCTTCCATGGTTTGTGAAGACTCCCTCTCACTCACTTCATTCAAACCCCTTGCTCTATGTGCTTGGAAGTGTAGTTTTCTAAACTTGATGGTGGCTACCTCACGTGCTTCTTCGAAGGTGGATGGGAATTTTAGCTCTACTTTAGCCTTTAAAAGTGGATACAAGCCAACCATGAATCTCTCTTTTTTTAAAAAGTTAGGTACACCACCATGATTTTCTAATGTAGCCTCCCACCTACCCCATAGATTGACAAAGGTTGCTTTATAAGAGGGATAGTCTTCAAGTGATACCTGCTTATGTCCAATAATACATTTCCATAGTCCTTCAGAAGTATCACCTTGCCCGAACTTGGAGAGGAAGCTTGCTCCCAGTCTCTCCCAATTGGACTTGATTTGGGGTTGCAAGGTCTCATACCATGCTTTAGCTTCTGCTTTTAGAACCAATGGGAAGGCTTGTAGCTTTACTTCCTCTTCATCTCTCCCGGATATGAGATGTGCCATCTCCAAGTTGTCAAGAAACTCTTGCGCATCTTCCCCACTTCTTGCATAGAACGTGGGAAAAGAACTTGACATTTTGTTTAGACTTTTTGAAATCTCTTTTTTTTAAAGAAACTTTTCTCTTACGGGCCGCACAAGATTATTGACACTATAAATCTGATTACATTAAAATGAAGATGTACACATCCATTGTTAATTCATACTTTATCATAGGTAGAATAAATGGATTAATTGAAGCATTGATTTCATTGAGGCCAGTGGATCCAAATATCCTCCTTATGATACATTGAAACCTAAACTTAGTTGCAATGATTATATGAATGGATTGCCGAGCAATAGGCCTAAAAGGTTCATTGTTTTGATCGTGATTCATGTGCTACTCCTCATTGTTGGTTTGAAGACCTCGTTCCTTCATATGGCCCTTGGGCACCCCTTCACCACTCCTTGTTCCTGCCTTTAAAACAAAATGAAAACATGAACATCAAAAGAAGTTTCATAATTGATGATTGGAAGTATAATTGGATTGGGTGATGCCAGTATTTCTCTAAGTCTTTCTGCACCAAACATAAAAACAATGCGTTGCTGGAAAAAGACTTTTCTATCTATGTGAGCATTTACTCTAATGTGTTGTGCAAAATGAAATGGATAGATGGGAACTCCATTGTTCATCACTAAAAAATTTGAAGGTAACTTGGAAATATGTCCTCAGTGGGGGCACCACTTTATGAGGGCGACATTTTTGAAATGGGGCCTCTAAACCCAAACCAATGGGCCTACCCTCACAAAATGTTCGTAAAGAGGTACGCACACTACTTGGGGCACCACCTTCTTTTGGGAGTGGAGAAGGAGACCAATCAAAATAACACTTGCACTCACCCACTCAAGCAACACACTTTGAAAACCCCCTTACTCTATATACACTTTGGACACTTGAACACCATCAACGATTATGCAACCCAATGACGTGCATCAAAATGAAATATGCAATTTGTGGAATAGCATTCACCTTCTCCCCATAAGAATACCCATAATACATCCAAACTCTTCCTCTCTCAAGCACTCATAAAAAAAAATCATGCGCACAAGACTTGCCTCTCAAACACACAAGAGAATCACTTACATCAAACTAACACACTTTGCATAGAGAGCTCATCTCCATCTATGCAATGCCGTGACACAAATAAAATCACCATGAGAGGTATCCACATGCATATGTAATGAAGCAAAAGAGAGTTGGAGTGAGAAATTTCTTTAGACCAATTGAATAAGTGTGGAGAAACAAACCAATGGTAAATTGAGAATAGAACACTTACTTGATTTCTCGCACACCTTTTAAGGGGAGGACGGACGCTGGCTAACCATCACGAATTGCGACACTTGAAAGTTTTGAAGATGATTTCATGATCATTAACATAACCATGAGAGAGATCATGATGTATTTACAACTTATTGAGGTGCTACAAATGATTTATTGGGTTGATGGAGTAAGAGATTGTAGAATGGAAAGAGTGGAGAATAGAGTTGCACTTCCTCCAAAGAGGAGGGTTAGGAGGGAGGATGTGAAAGAGGGAGAGTTGGGGTTTTCTCTACTATTGATCAAGAAAACAACATGAAGTTGAAAATATAGGTGTGTGTGTGTGTCCTTGAGTGTCTCCAAGGGGGGCTATTTATAGTTGTGTAGGAGTGGGATTATGCTACACTTAATTAGAGTAAGTGATTAGACCTAATTAAGTGTCCTTTGACCACTCATTGAATATTGGACATAAAAGGGACTATTTATTCACCAAAAATATCATTTTAGACCGTGAAGGCTCCATAGGGGTGCATAATGTAGGTGGGCCCCACCATGATTCCCTACGGGTGGCTCCTGCGGGGTATCTCAACTTGTCTGTCTTGGCATTTAGAAAGCATCTTTAGGTTGGTCCCATCACATACAAGTGACTTTGAACACTCATTGCTCTTCTAGAAGATGAGTAGGGGAAAAATAAGATCTCACCCTCTTGATTTACTTGATTTACAATTCCCTTTTGCTGCGAATCTGACAGATTTACACTATTTTGACCATAACTTTTTACCTGTAGCTCGGAATGACATGCTTCAAAAGGCAAAATTGACCTTCTCAACATGTTTGATATGAATTTGGACTATTCTTCACGCTCATGCACCAAGGAATTTGGTTTGGGAGGTCCACACTAGGCTGGGGAACCTTTTGCTTCCAAGTCTTCTTGTATGGGCCCTTTGCTTGTATGCATCCAAGGGGAATCATGCTTTTTCAAAAGGCTATGATGCTTAAACAAATAGAGGAGGGACCAATATTATTTTCTTGTGAAAAGAATATACAATTGGAGTCTTTTTGAAAGGAGAGAAACTATATGTATATTCTTAAGAGATATTGGGCCACCTGTGTAGGGAACATAGAAGACTTGTAGAGAGGGACCATAATCTTTGGTAAAGACAAGTGGAGAGTTGATTTCCATGGGAATTTATCTATATGGAGTGGAAGATGGATATATTATTTTTTCTACTACTAATTCACAAGAGGTAAGAAAGTTTCGGGGTATATAGTTGGTTATTGTATGCTTACTTTTATTTACAAAGCAAAAAGAAAAGGGTGGTAATATAAATATATGACTAAGGTGACATTCTTGGGAAGAGTACAATGTATGTGTCGCCACAAAGGTTAAACGAAGAGAGGGAATTTACTCTAGATAACTTAATAGCGTAGAAAAATATATACACATATGAGGAAGAGGACGTTGAGTAGGTTGAGAAATGTTGCAAAAAGATGGTTACCATTTTATGCCACTCACTGTAACCATCTTTTTACCATTTTCTCTTGTAACCATCTTACCTACAGGCATGACCATAGCTCTCAAATCATCCTCTTTCTTCTCCAAACGGATTATGCTTACCACTTTTGTTTTGCCCTTCTCTTCTGCTGTCAATCCACTTGGTCCTGCTTCCCCTTTAATCTCAATACCATAATCTTGAGATCGAGAAGGAATTTGTGGAGGAAGAGGAAACATGTCGCCACCCATTCTCTTTGGCTTGTCACATTGAGGGCTTTTATGACCCCATTCACCACAATTGTAGCGTTGAAACATATCCCCTCTTCCAGCCATGCCTCTTCCTCTACCACCTGTATAACCCTCATTGCTTCCATAACCATGTCCATATCCATAACGTTGACCTCTTCCACCTCCCATCATATGCACACTAAGATTCTTCATAAGACCTACAACCTCTTGCATCTCCTTGCGAAAGGCATTCACATCATGAGAAGCTTGTTGATCATAACCTGGCTCCCTGATGAGGACCCTTGGTTGCTCTAACGCGTTCACTTCAAGCTTTGGCTCCACATTGATTCCAAGTTGATGAAGACGCTCTGCTTTCCACTCTTTATTCTTTGCAATTTCAAATGCCTCCTCAAAGGTCCTTGGCTGCTTAAGCTCTACCTTCAAGCGTCGGTTACTCCTCAAGCTTGCAATAAACCTGTCCCTCTTTAACATGGCTGGAGGAATTTCAGCCCCCAAAGATGCACACCACTTTGCCCATAACGCATTGAATGCCTTGACAAAGTCTTCTATGGTTTGACCTTCATCTTGTACTAAGCCTTGAATAGACTGCCATACCTTTTGTGGGTCTTCCACCTGTTGAAAGCGTGTAAGAAAAGCATGCCTTACCATTTCATAAGTCATGACTTGAGGAGGTTGGGCTGATTGTAGCTCCTTTTCGTAGCCTTCCAACCATTCTCTAGCATCTCCCTTCAAACAGAAGTAGAAGATTCGTAGCACCAACGCTGGGTCTTGCTTGTCAGCAAGAAGGCAAGCAAACTCCATTCTCTCAATGAAAGCTTTGGAACTTTCATTTGATTTCCCACTAAAATCCGGAAAATTAAACGCCATGTCTTCAAAACCTGTAAACTGAAGGTAACTTGAAGCGATTCCTCGGTGGCGGGCACCAAAACACTGTTGGGAAACAAGCAAATTGAAACACCTCTATAGTGATGTCACCCAAGAGCGTTGAAAGAGAACTACAAGAAGAAAAAATCTTTTCCAAATCATTCTGAAACACCACAAGTCCAATAGGAGTAGACCCTTGGGAATTTACTAGCCGTCGCCCACCCAAGAGACTATGTCACATAGGAGCAAAACCCTGCCAAAGCATGGATTTACAGCACACGCCGACCAATGCATATGAAGACAAGAGCCTCTCCTTCCACAATCAAACATCAAAAACCCAAAACTTCAACATCAATTCCACAATTCATAGATACATGCCCTCCGAATCTGTCTACACACAATTTGCCACTAGGCTGCCACAACCATAACCCTTCAGAGAACTAGTCGTAATCGGATTAGCACAACTCCAATTGGGGCACTTTAAAGCTTGAGATAAATCTTGAAAAATGACTGGCGAGAAAGCTGAAGATGACTAAAATTGATTCCATACGCCCCCATGAGCAAAATTGACGCGAACAGACAGCTGTCCCAGCACGACTACATGTAGAGAAGGCTAGTCGGGGCAAAAAACTGCATCCAAGAGCACCAAGGAGACAGAACGAGCTAAAACCTGCAAATTTTTGATCTTTGGTTGAAATTTTTTTAGTTTTTACATGAGTTCAAGTTATATACAAGGCTCACTTCAAAAAAACTTAGTCACGGGTACTTACAATAGCCCGACAGCTGTCACTAGACTAGCGACTTGCAGTGCATGTACATGTGCTTGCTAAAGCAAGCTAAAAAACCCACAAAAAGAAATCCCACACGCCCTTTTGACATCGGGAGTCATGTCCGTATGTACAAATTTACAAAAAAACGAGGTGTCAGAAATGCGCCCAACAACGTCTCGAGAGATGACAATTACTTCATCGTATGATTTCTCTCTCTTATGATATGCATGGCATACTTGCTAAATGAGAGCTATGATTGCATGAACATCTTTATGCATAAATGAACTTGCATTGCACCAAATTCTTGGCTTATTCATGGTTCAGTGCTTGGTTTAATTGGCATTTCATTGCACTAAAGGACATATTTCATGTAAGTTTCGATTGTGAGAGTACATTGTGCAATAGTGTGCATCAAAACTTGTGCTTGGTATGTGATTATGCATTTTTAATGGTTTAAATTGAATGAAAACCCCTACATAGCACTAAAAATTGAGAGTTTTTGATTGTCCATGAAGTATCGTATTGGGTTTTGATTAACCAATTGAAAAAGTTCAAAATTTCATCATCCTAAAACTCTCTCTCATTTCCTATATATGCCATATTTGCTAGTTTAGGAGCAAGGGAATGGGCATTGGTTTCAGGTATTCTTTGATTAAGAACTTCAATACATGAATGAGCTTTAAAATGCACCAATATGAGCCTTATGCATTGGTTTCGTGCCATCCAGATTGAAAGCTTGGTCGCAAAAAGGAAATTTTTTTCTTTGTAATGTGCATGTGGGCATGAGAATCACATTGACAAATGATGAGTGTGCTTGTTTGGTTGGGACTTTGTGCTTGGATTGGATTATCTTGTTGCATGTTAGTGTCCAAATTGAATGTAAAAATTACTACATGACACTAACCATTGAGCTTGCTCAAAGGACCATTGAATTATGATTGAGAATAATGGTGTTTGGTTTGATCAAAAGATTTTTACACTAAAAGACAAATTCATTTTTATATGCTAGTAAGCTTCACTTTTGACAACAACCGAATGATTCATGGATACTTGGTCGAGAGAGGGTCGAGAGTGTGCATTTCTTGATACAATTTTTGTGCTTACTTTCAAAGAAAAATTCTTGCATAGCACTAACCATCGTGCTAGTTTGGATGACCATGGGATAATAAAATTTCGGGCTTGTGATTGAGCATATTATTAGTGCTTGTGTTGAATTTCCAAATGCTTAAGAGAACTAATGATTTGAATTGTTTTGAAGGGTTGTGTGGCAGGAGTGTGATTTCATTGATCCAAGGAGGGGTCATCATTGCAATGTATTGCAACAATTTGGCTAATTAGAGCCATTCCAATTGTTTGGACTAAAGTTGTAATGCTAGCTCATAGCTTGGTCTAGAAATGCAATTTTTTTCATTTGAGCTAGTGTTTTAGCCAACTTTTTGAGCTTTTAAAGTACAAATTTGGCTATTGAGAGCCAATCATTTTCATTTCATCAAGTTGAAGTCATCTCTAGCTCATAGATTGCTCTAAAAATTTGAAAATTTCATGTGATCTAGTTGTTAGCCAACTTTTTGGAAAGCTTTAAATTATAAAATTTGGCTATCGAGAGCCACTTCATTTCATCAAAGTTGCATTATTTTTTATCTCTTGAATTGTTTTAAATTCCATATTTTAAGTAAGCTAACACTTAGTCAACTTTTGAATCATGCATGAGAGGTGGTAAAAACTGTAAAATTTGCTTAGGTAGAAGCTCATTATCTCTCATGGTTGATATGTATGCATAAATTTGCTATCAAAGAGCATCATCTGCATAACCAAAGGCATTTTTTTCCCTTGGGTTTTTTCCCTTTGGCAAATTCGGGTATGCAAGACCCTAGCTTTAGGTATTCATTAATGTTTTTGTGTGGCTTTTCAATAATTGGCTTTTGTAGCTTGAGTTTACACTTGTCTTCAAGTCAGTTTCTTTTGCAAATAAAAAGATCAAGAGACTTCTCTACACAAAAGATGCTTGCTCAAGGATTCTCAAAGAGCATGAATAGGTGTAATCCTTCCAAGATTTTGCTCTTTTTATCTCTTCATTCTCTTGCTTGGTTTAAGTGAAATTTTCCTTCTAAGATATGGTTTTTTCATGTTATAAAGCTAGGCATTTTAAAGTTTCAACACTTTGCTTTGTGAAAATTAACTCATCAAAAATAAATAAATTAGGTTTTATGTGTGCTAATCATAGGTAATTGGCCTTGACCTTAGGTTAATGTAGGTTCATTTCTTGCTAGTCCTAGACTCTTAGTGATAGTCTTAATACTCCACTCATTTTTGTCATGACCTAGGGCTATGATTAGGCTTTAGTATTTTTAGTCCAATTGCCATTAGTATCTCATAAAGGAAGCAATAAAAATGTGCTAAAAAATGAACCATGAAGCAAAGAAGTGTCCCAAAAAGTAGCAAAAATGCTACTAAGGCACATGAAAATAAAAAATATCTATTATGTTGTGTCTTTGAGAGGCCTAGCGCCTTATCGGCACTTGGCAAGCGAGGGGAATCACCTTGGCTCGCTTGGTCAAGGCCCTAAACTGATGCCCTCGGTTGATAGGGGCTAGCCGTCACCTTGGTAAGCTAGTAGGCTTTTGGAACACCTTCTTGAGGGTTCAAGGAGCTGAAGGTCGCACCTAAACTTGCCTTGGGGTGGTAGCCTTGTGATTGTGCTTTAAGTTTTCAATGAATGACTAAATCAAAAGTTCCATGAGCTTCAAAAAACTTTGACAATGTACTAATAGATTAGGAGCTTTTTTATAGCCCATAGACATGATAGACTTGAATGATTTATTAAGATTATTCACATAGACATGATAGACTTAAATGATTTATTAAGATTGTTCACATAGTTTTTAGGCTAGTAGGTTTATTAACTTTCATTAGCCTAGGGTCATAATTGATTGCTTGTGTTTCATGCATAAAACAGAAATTTCAAGTGGTTTAATCTTCACAATAGTTTGAGTATTTTTTTTGCTTTATGTTGTCTAGTTTTTGAATATGATTGATCCATCTTTTAGAAGCAAAAAATCACTTTGCATGATTGCTCATTTGTGCTTTATGTTTTATTCATTCTTGGTGGCCTTTGTTCTCATTACTTGTTCTTATGTTTTGAAGCTTAACATTTCTTCCAAGAAATTTCTTTCTACCATGTCACCGTGTCTTGATTCACCGGCACACAAGGACGTGCGCCAAATTAGGAAGGGGGGAATTTTAGCAGCGACTAACACAGACTACACCAATTAGGCACCAAGCTGTGGATGTGCTATAGTGCACAATATTTTCTATTCACACTGTATAAGGTCTTGGGCTCATTTGGGAGTTCCAAAGTTGTATATGCTAGCCATAAAGCTCAATTTAATCCCATAGTAGGAGGGTTTGTGGTGCATGCATTTATAAGGAACCCTTTTATGCAAAGAGGTCATTCTGGAGTTGTCCTTTTGAGAACTCTCTCCCTAGAGTAGGTCTTGATGGCCTAGCCTTTGAACTTAATTCCCATGCTTAGAAGGCTAGTGCTAATCACATGTAACTGGTGTAATCCTTTCTTAGCACTAGAACAGTAACAGGACACTTTTATGTCCTTGGACACTTTTGTGTCCTGTTAAGTGACCATTTTGCTTGAATTATTTGAAGAGTATGAAAATGAATTTTGAGGTGCTATATATCCACAAATTTGCCTTAGGAGCTGAAAAAAACTTAGCATTTTTTTTTTAGTATTGATCTCACCATTAACCTTACTCTTGCACAACATTTTTGAACCTAAACTGTGTGAAAAAACGGGTCCCGTTTTTGGCTTTTTTTCAATTTTTGGCAACTATACCACTCTAAACTTCATGTTTGTGAGGTTTAGATGGCTATAGGTTAGGCCTTCATAGTTCTCAACATGTTTTGATGCTTGTAGGGAGAGCTAAGTGTTAAAATTGAAAGTTGTGACCAATTTACAAGAATTGAATAATCCTGTTTTTTGGCCAAAATTAGCGCTTTTATGATTTTTTTGGTGGCTTTCTTGATATCCAAATTCAATTTTCTTCCTTGAGTTTGGGGGACCTAATATGCTATATAACATAGTATATGATGATGGTTGAGTTTTTTGTTTGCTGAAGAATACTATGCATTTTAGAGTAGCAAGTATAACTTTCTCAATATTGCTAGTTTCTTAGGCCAATTGTGTGTATTTTGTAGGTAGTAACCATATCTAATCATAGACTAAAAACTTGGCTAGATATTGAGTATTTTCTATGGGTTTCTAGAGGTCATAATGCTAAACCCAGTTTTTTCATGTTTGCTGTATTTAGCACTTTATCATTGCCCCCAAGGTTCCAATTGTAAGAGATCCATTATCATTTTGACATGCTCCATGGCTCCTTTTGAATCCAAAGGCCCAAAGGGAACTAAGAAAACATGTATATAGTATCTGTATTGAGTGTGACTATAGAAACTTTGATGATAGGTCCGCAAAATGGCAAAAATGCAACTTTTTTGTACCTATTTTTTTTGCCCAAAAAAAAATTAGTGAGGTAAAAGCAACCATATGTTTTTGTCACCAACCCATTGAAGTTAACGAGGCATTTTATCTCATGTCCTACAAAAATCTCCACTCTTATTTATATGCAATCAGCTGTAAGAAATTGCTGTTTTGGGCAAAATGCACTGGTCCATCAACTTTGGAGGCTTGTAGTGACCAAGGGATGAGAAAAATTACAAGTTTCTCATTTTTCCCATATGTAGTAGTTATTGAACTATAAGCTCATGAAAGGATTTTTCAAAATGAGTGGATCTACTATGGTTTTGGAAATTTTTCCCAAAACCCTGAAAGGACACTTTTATGTCCTGTTAGGTTACCATTCTAGTGTTAATTAATCTAGTTCTCATTATGTTGTCAATCATGTTTCTCTACTTTCCGTCATTGTTTTGAAGTGTTGATCTTTTCTAATCTAACTCTTACTTATGCTAAGCTACTCCGATTAGTGGAGACCTTATATAACTCTCTCGATTAAGTGGAATGGACGTACTCGTGATTGAGGGATTAGAGTTGTCCTCTAATGGTGTGCTTGTGTGTATATAGGTTTAAGAAGCCTTGAGCTTAATTTGATTATGTGTGACTTGATTTGAACACCATGATTGGCATGGTTGGGGTGGCCGACTTGAATGTGATCTTGTGTGCTTAATCGTCAATGCATGTAATTAGAGTTGTGCTTGAGAGACTCCAAGATTAGTGTTTTTCACTTCATTGCTTGATGTGTGTCGATGATTTGCTTGTATTGATGCTTGATCTGCGATTAGCATTAGTTGATTTGGGATGATTTCTATTTTCATTAGAGGTTGCACCCTCTTGAATCCTCTCAATCTTTGCATCCGATGACACTCTCGCACATTCTTTGTGTGATGCCTCCAAGCCCTAGCTGGGTCATGCTCTCTCTCCGGATTGATAGATTTTGTGGGAGATTGCCTATGCTATGGCGAGCCTCCAACACCAGTTGACAACGGGTAGAGTTAACACTTGCTAGAGGTCCTCACGACCCTAGGACATTGGAATTTTTAATGAAATATTGTTTGTTGAGTATTTTTTCTAGGAAAGATATGTTTTGGTGCCCATTTGACAATGTTTGAAGGGTTGTCTTAACGAACTTGTGCTGAGAAAATATAAAAAAACCCTAAGTGCAGAACAACAATGTGTTAGTAATTAGGCCACACAAGACTTTGTGTTAGTGCGGGGTGGAAAGTGGAGGCTTGGCTCAAGTTGCCAAAGCCTATGAGACGGGTGGTCCTGGTTTGTCGGGAGCTCTCTGTCCTGCGCAATAGAGAACATCATTAGATAGCTCATTACGCCAGAGCGGAAGGAACTCGATGTACGTGCTTATGAAATTATGGGGAAAAAGGCACTAAGGTTACTTCTCCTCCTGGAAGATGAGAATAGGACCGATAGTACGAAATTACGCTTCCCCTGCGGGATGGATCTAAACTCCCTTTCACTAGTGGCTTGGACTCAATTCACTAAGTGATGAGAGACCATCCACTGGTCTTCTTTTTCTTCTTAGCCAATTTTTTTGTTTGCTTCCGCATAGGATCTAGTGACCATCAGGTGTCCTCCAGTTCCGTCTAGGTGACACAGGGAGGGGACCTCATAGCTGGTATCAGAGTGAGGTGTTCAGAGCCTGGGTTAGTTTGAAAAAAAAATTTGTACTGTCTGAAAATTTAAAAAACAAGAAAAATTGGTTAGCGAATCCAAGGCTTATGCGTCGATATTTAAGGAAGATCCTGTGGTTGAATATCACAAGTTTCAAGTCTTCGAGCTTATTTATGAGAGAGCTGGGATGTCTAACCACGGATTTAAAGAAACTATGAGGAACTAAGAGTGGTTCACTTGTACTACTTCTTGGGTACAAACTCGAGTATCACTGTTCCCACTTATCCAGGAGGCACGGGGAAACCCCTGAACAAATGGGTATGGGATAAAGTGGTGGAGATAATTCCATATCGAAGAATCAGAACTTTTTCTCATAATACCCCTGAGAATTTGGATCTTGTAATTTACTTTCCGATTTTCAATGAGTATGAGAACTATTATACCAATCAGATAGAAGATTGTAGAAATGTGACTACAAACACCCATCATTTGTATCACCATATTCCAAGTCAGCCAGCTATGCGGATTCTTTAGAGGTCACAAAAATTTACAATAAGTTAGGATGAGATACCCTAAGCCTCTTTTGTAAGGCTATCCTTGTAAATATTCACTTTTTGAATAAATAATCAAGTCTTTTGAATTGAGTATCTTGATCTTGTGTCTATTTTGAAGTTAAATCTTAGCCGTGTGATAAGTCTTTAAAATTGCCAGTCTACCGATCTTATGAAATCATGTAGGTACCTACGTCTGCTCTTTATACCGCGGTTTAGGAGAAAAAACTTCTTCTCAAGCAAGCACAACCCCCCAACTTCAAAGGTGAAGGGGTTAACGTGGAACGAGATGCAGAGGTGTGGATCAAAGCCATGGAGGATTATTTTGAAGCTACGGGAACTCATCCCCAGAATCAAACTATGCTTGCTATGTTCTGACTTATTGGAGATGCCAAAATATGGTGGAAACAACATTGTCAAGATTCCAAAATTATTGGATTCTCTGAGTCATGGAAAGAGATTAAGTCTGCAGTGACCGAACGCTACTTACCGCCAGCTCATAGGGCCATCAAAATGAACGATTTTTTCTCACTCAAGCAACTATCCTTGAGTGTAGAGGGATATTACTCCAAGTTTGTGACTCTGAAGAGATATACACCCAAGATGACCTTGGAACAACAAGTGGCCAGGTTCTGCCAAGGCCTCATTGAACCATTGAACATTAGATTGGAAGCTCTTACACCAACAACATTGCAAGATGCTTTGTTAAGAGCCAAGCCATTAGCTCTGAAAATCATGAAAGTTTCTTAGGGCAGAAGAAATTACTTAGCAAAGAGGGCCAGACCAAATAACTGGGATAACAGACCGGAAAACCTTGCTTATCAGGATTGTCCTGTGGTAGCTACTTCAATCTCTACCGAATTTCCCGATGTGCGGTGTTATGACTGCCAAGAGTACGGCCACTACACAAACAGATGTCGCAAGAAAACTCGTGCATCCAGTGCAAATGTAGTACCTCTCAATGCCAACGGAAGAGGTCAACCAAACAATCATGGAGGACGAGGAAGAGGAGGTAGAGGATGAGGATGTGGTGCAACCTAGTATTCGGTTGACCATGAAATAGAAACTATACCAGCATGTGAACCTGTTTCTAAGAGATCATACAAAATGTCGTTACCTGAAACAACTTAGGCAACTGATTGAGCATGGGTTCATTAGACCTAGTACTTCTCCTTGGGGTGCACCAGTTCTTTTTCAAAAGAAGAAGGTTGGATCTTTGCGGCTATGCATAGATTATCGTGGACTTAACCAAGTGACTGTCAAGAACAAGTATCCAGTTCCAAGACTTGATGAATTGTTGGATAGACTCCATGGATCCAGGATCTTTTCAAAGATTGATTCGGTCAGGATATTATTAGATTAGAATCAAATAATTAGACATACCGAAGACAGCTTTTAATACTAGGTATGGGCATTATGAATTCACAATTATGTCCTTTGGTCTTACTAATGCACCTGCAAGCTTCAATTGACTAATACATGATATCTTTAGACCTTACTTGGATGACTTTGTCCTAGTCTTTTCTGATGATATTTTGGTTTACTCTAAAGATGAAGCAGAGCATGAAGGACATGTTAGGAAGGTGTTGGAAATCTTACGTCAGCATCAGCTTTATGCTAAGGAAAGCAAGTGTACTTTCTGTACTCCCCAAGTTAGTTATTTAGGTTTCATTATATGCACCGATGGAATTTGTCAGGACACCGGCAAGGCCGGACTAGACAAGGGCAGGGCCGGGCTAGGCAGTGTGGAACGGGGAGTCCAACTAGGGCAAAGGGCCAGGGGCTTGCCTATATAATGGGTGGTTGGGTGGTGGACTCTCAAGCTCTAGCTTCCCTTCTCTTACATTGGTATCAGAGCTAAGGGAGAAGGAGCCATGGAGGAGGGGAGAAGGTTGCATGAGATTTGATGGTTGCATGCATGGTCTCTCTCTTTTTCTCTTCCCAACTCTCTCTTTTTCTCTTCCCAACTCTCTCTCTCTCTCTCTCTCTCTCTCTCTCTCTCTCTCTCTCTCTCTCTCTCTCTCTCTCTCTCTCTCTCTCTCTCTCTCTCTCTCTCTCTCTCTCTATCTCTCTCTCTCTCTCTCTTTCTTTGGGGGCAAACCGTCATGGCGTGAAGAAAGAAGCTCGTGAGGGTTCCGTAGAGGAATTCCATGGGCAAGTTCCTTTGGTGAGAGGCTGAAGACAGGAAGGGGGCGACCGTGTGCAAGTGCCCTAGGAGCGGGATGGATCGAGCAGCGCATGGCTGGACAGGCCGCTTGTGCCGGGATGGGGAGAAAAAATCACCTTTACGAAATCGAATGTTAGTGAGCTTGGCAGGTGCGCACCTCCAGGTAGAGCAATTTCCGTGGGCAGTCAAGCTCTACTTTGCATGCATGGAGCTCATCTCAGCGGACACGCAGTTTTGTAGATCGCCATCTCTGGTTTTTTGAAGCTCTTTTTTCTCTTTAGGTAAAAATTTTCAAAAAAATAAAATTGGCCATCCCTTGGGTAGGGGCAAGGACCCATGCCCGGTTATGCTTGCAAGGGTCGGGATGCTCCAGAGCCACGTGCGCTTCACAATACGGCCTTGGCCAAGGTGCTGACGCAAACAATTTTTTTAATATATTTTATACAAAGAGAATTGCAATCTCTCCATGGCGGGATTGAAAGCGGAGTCCAAGGCATGCATGACGAGCAGTGCTTAAGAAGCAAGGCTTCTAGTTCACCATGACATTAGGGAAACAAGGTTTCTCATTTCGACATGGATTGGCAATCACATGGATTTGGAGAAGCTTCAAGCTGCATCCGCTAACGTTCCTGGCAGTTCTTACGCAGAATATGCATACAATTTTAATCTCCGTCTCGACTCATGCATGAAGTCAAACATGAATGGTGACGGCTTTTAGGCCTGCACGCACTCGTGATACAAAAGGACCCTCTCGACAATGGTACGGATCATATAAGAGAGCTTACCTACGGCTCAACTATGACCATGGTCAATACATTATGTCCTCGTTTTATTGACGCTACAGTACGACGGAACTTCAACGGTTTGAGGGGCTTACACCTCGGTTTATCTGACAATTGAAAATGGGCCACGGACCTCGGTATGAATTATGACTGGCCAAAGTAGTCCAACATCAACACATGATTGCGATGCACGGCTTTGAATACACCATATTTGAATACAAGAACAAAAACAAGGTAACCTCTTTCAATTTTGTTTTAATCAAGTTGATTACCCTCATGGTTTATGCAGGGCGGCAACGTTGCCTAGTCTAGCAGTAATGTTCAATAAGGCTATAACTGCTATTGCCATTAGCAAGACTCTGTGCAAGGGTGCTAATGAGCACGACCGGTGTAGTCCAATGTTGGGTTATTGCTTTCGTACTATTTGTAGTTTCCCCTCATTAACACATTCAATTTTAGGGTAGACAAGATTGGTCGGCAGGAGTGCTTAATGAGGTACGCGGTTGATTTTGGGTTTATTGTCATTTGCATAACTGGTTACAGTATTCTGGTCGTATCTCTACATAAGGTAATATATGAGAATGGTGTCATGCACTTACCATACATCTTTTGATCATCGACCATGAATTGATGAAGCATTTGACCTAGATGGAACATACATCACCTCTATTGCATATATCTAAGATGCATCAAAGGAGACATGCATGGCCTCTTAGTAGACTTGAAAAAGGAAGCAAGTTCCTCGGCATGGCCGACTCTTTTTCATAGTTTTTACATGCTCACGAAGGATGCTTATACAACACTGGTTTCAGCACAAAGATATTTATGTGAAGCAAGGCTTCAATATACGACTCTTAAATTTCAGGATATTAAAGGGATTTCAGGCCAACTTTCTCTCGCACAACAGAGATGAAGATCTACATTTGAGCGAGTTTTTCTTCACACATCTCAAGACAACTGGTTACAACAGGATGACCAGGTTAGACTGTGTTCAGTATTGTTTATTTTTTCCATGTTTATACATTTACATTGAAAACTAATGCTTTTGTACAAAGCAAAGCTCTTTGACATTTTTTCATGAAGCAAGGATTCTCCCTTGTGCCAAGGTACTGCCCAATGACTTGGAATCACGAGCAGTGGCACACAAGATTGACAAACTGGCAAAATAGGAAATACCACCTCACAAAATCCCTACCAGTTTAAACTATGCAAGGCACTAATGGTTTTGGATCTCACGTTTGAGGCCATTTACTGTTGAACTTGGAAAAAAAGTCAAGGACTTAAACTTGGCTGATGAGTCATGTTAGCAAGTTACTTTCATGGAAAGTGAAAAGAGGTACTCTTTAGGGTACATCTTTGTGTGATAACTCGTTTTTGCATACTCATGTGTGTTCTAAATGGATTCTACACACTATGATTGGATAGGAATCGGTAACACAAGAAGGTTTCATATGGACAACAATGTGAAAAATCAAGATGTTACTCTTGGTTTCATTGAACCTCTTGCTGAATCGTGTTCCGATCAACCAAACAGCTGATCCATGAAGGATTCCACTTGGGAAAACATTAGTGTTCTTAAGAAGAAGTTCCCCACTTTTGTTTTCGAGGACGAAAACTCTTCTTAAGGGGGGAGTTATGTCAGGATACCGGCAAGGCCAGACTAGACAAGGGCATGGCCGGGCTAGGCGGTGTGGAACGGGGAGTCCAACTAGGGAAAAGGGCCATGGGATTTCCTATATGGGTGCTTGGGTGGTGGACACTCCGTCTCTAGCTTCTCTTGTCTTACAGAATTTTAGTTGATCCCGAGAAGATCAAGGATATAGTGGATTGGCCTCAACCTTCTTCTGTTAGTGAAGTCAGAGGATTTCTTGGAATTACAGGGTGGTATAGGATTTTTGTCAAGGATTATGCTCTTATTGCAACACCGTTGACAAGACTTCTAAAGAAAGGGATGCGTTTTGATTAGAAAGCAGAGCACGAAACTAGTTTTCGTGAGTTAAAGAGATATTTGGTGTCTTCTCTTATTCTAAAGCTTCCAGATTTTAGTAAGGATTTTGAAGTTGTCACCAATGCTAGAAGTCTTGCCTTAAGAGGAGTTCTTACTCAAGAAGGGAGACCAATAGTTTTTACCTCTTGCAAGCTCAGAAATCATGAGAAGAACTATCCGACTCATGATCTAGAACTTCTCGCTATCATCCATGCATTGAAGCTATGGAGACATTATCTTTTGAGTCGCAAATTTCAGCTAGTTATGGACCACAAGAGCTTAAAGTGGATCTTTACGCAACCCAACCTCAACATGAGACAGAGGAGGTGGATTGAACTTCTTCAGGAGTACGATTTTGATATCGAGTACCGACCTAGGAAGCACAATGTAGTTGCAGATGGACTCGGTCGTAAGTCTTTCCTCAATGCTATCTCTATACCCAATAATCCTATTCTGGAAAGGATCAGAGAAGCTTCTTTAAATGACCCAAAGTATCAACGAGACTGTTAACACAGATTCAACAAGGCGAAGGACCTAAAGTAACTTCTAGACTGGCTAAAGACTATTCTCTTCAAGGGGAATTTATTTATCTTGGTCAAAGACTTTATATACCTAAGGATCTAGCACTAAAGACATCAATATTATTTGAGGCTCATGATAGCCCGACTTTTGGACACACAGGGTATGCAAAAACCTTGAATGCAGTCAGAAGAAGTTATTTTTGGCCAACAATGAAAGGTGATGTTCTTTCTTACGTAAAGCAGTGTTTATCTTGTTAGCAAATTAAATCCAAACGAATCAAGCTTCCTGGGGAACTCAAACCTCTTGATACACCTCAAATGAAATGGGGGTGTATCAGTATGGATTTTGTCACCGGATTACCTTCTGTCAGAGGCTAAAATTCTGTATTTGTGGTTGTTGATATGCTCACTAAGGTGGCTCACTTGATACCTATCAAGACGACCTATAGTGCTTCTGACATCAGTAGGGTTTTAATCAAGGAAATCTTTAGACTTCACGGTTTACTGAGAAGAATCGTCAGTGATAGAGATGCGAAGTTTACTTCAAAGTTTTGGACTTCTCTTTTTCAAGCAATTGGAACTCAGCTATGCTTCAATACAGCATATCATCCTCAGAACGACGGGCAGACTGAAAGAGTGAACCAAGTAATCGAGGATATCCTTAGAGCTTACTGTTCACAAGAGCCAAGGAAATGAATTCAATATCTTCCTTTAGTGGAATATGCTTATAATTCTTTTGATCATAGAAGCATAGGAATGCCACCATTCAAGGCACTCTATGGACAAGGGTGTATAGCTCCACTAAAATTTTCTGATCCAACTATTAAAGTGGAGGCTTTAAAGAAAATGTTAGAGGACATGGAAGCACAGACTAGATCAATTCACAAGGATATTGAAGCAACTAAGGACAGATAGAAGCATTATGAAGACAAGAAAAGATCTTAAAGAACTTTTAAGTTAGGGGATAAAGTATTTCTCAGGGTTAGACCCAAGAGGAGCAATCTATCCTTGGGAAAATGTAAAAAGCTTAGCCCAAGATACTGTGGACCTTATGAGATTGTAAAGGTTGTAAGTGACCAAGCTTACAAGTTGCAGTTACCCTCAAACCTTAAAGTTCATGACATTTTTCACGTGAGTTTACTTAAACCCTATATTCCCAATCCTGATGATCTTGTCGATGCAGAACAAGTTATTATTCCTACTCAAGGCGTTCTCGAGCTAAAACCTGATTACATCATTGAGATGTGGGAAAGAAATCTAAGGAATATGAACATTATTGAACATCTAGTCAAGTGGAAGGATTTTCAGAAGAAGATGCAACGTTGGAAGATCAACTAACACTTCAAAAGGATTACCCAGACTTACCCTTGAGATGAGGGCATCTCAAATCTTTCACATTGGGTAGAATGTAAGGTCTCCACCTGTCCTAGAAGAGGGATACCTATGTAAAATTTTAAGTCTACATATAAGTTTGGGCAAAAGATTCTAGTTTTAGCAGGTTTCACTAATCAAATGTCATTTTTGAGTTGTGATCCTTGTAGAACTTTTAATTCTGGTCAAATTCAATTTTTGTATAAAATTCCCAAAAATAGAAAGTTTTTGACCCCCGGTATGGTCTAGGGTCAACTGGCTCGTCAAACTATGCACCGACCCAGATGTCCTTAAAAATAGGTCCCGACGCTGAAAGCTGCTATTTATAGCAGGTAGGCGTATCCGTTACCTGTAGGTCTATCTTCAGTTAGCAAGTTTCAAAATTAAATTCGGGTTAGTATAGATCAAGTTAGCCTAAGGTTAGCATTTTCTAAGGTATGTGTATGGCATGGATGTGCATATGGATGTATGGATATGCATGGGCATGTAACCCGATCATGTATGGCCATGGGTCATGTGTATAGGTAGCTTGTGCCAAGTGTTGGGTCAAGTATATGGGAATGTTGCATGGAGGCTAAGTATGGACTAGAGATGTGTATCACTTAATTTAGGTAAAAGGGGACACCTCTAGTGGGATTAGTGAGAGGCTTGTTACACATCTACTTCCTCTTTTGGAAAGAGGGGGCGAGCTAGGGAGGTACGGGCATGCCTTGGCCATCAAGCAACCCCAGAAGCCTATATAAGGAGCATTCTCACCTAGTTTTACACACAATTCCCAAGTCAGTGTAGGGAAGTGCTGCTGCCAGATCATTCTTTTGTGAAGCCTTTATACATCACATAACACACAAAGGAGGACTTAATTGAGGGTAATTTAATTATATTTATGCACATCCTATTGCTACATAGTCTCTTTTCTCTAGAAGATTCCTATGTCGAGCTTAATTATGCTAGTTAGCTACAACACTAAATAATTCTATTCTCTATTATATGTGGGGTATTGTCAATGGTTTCCATTCATTGATTATATTCCATTGTTGGGTTAAGGAGCACCTTGATTCTTAAATATAGTTAATTTTCCTTTAATTAAGCATGGGTTTATGCATATAATCATCATTTCCAGTTATGCATGTTATGCATAGTTATGTGTAAAGCTCTTCACCTACAATTCTCTAAGATATGGTGAGACTTTTTGTGCACCCAAATTGAGGATTAATCAAGAAATTAAACCCTTGATTTTCCCATGAAATTAGGACATAATTATGAGACTTCTTGCATACAAAAAACAAAAGATGTACAAGTAGGGTATTGTGTTGCTTTACCAAATTGTGTATGAATCATCTATTATATTGGGTATTTTCATGGTTATAGTCTACCATTGTATGTTAGAATGATTCATCTAATTAGAACAGTAATCTTGATCTCATGTTGCATACGAAGGAAGTTTTGGTCATGATAATCTTAGGATGAGGTATGAGTTTTCAAGACTTAATCATCTCGTGGCATTCTTGAGTTAGCTTGCATACTTGCAGTATGAAGGATTGGCATTTAATCTAACATTATGTGTAAGAGTGAGGTTATTCCTTGTCAAGTTTTCTCATTGGTTGTTGTGGGAATTACGCATGGTCTCTTGTTTCTCCAAAAGAACTAATCCTAGTAGTGAGATATGGCCCCCAAGAGAACCCCGTTTGGTGGTGCTAACGACCACGAGGTGGGAACTAGCAGCATGGTGAACAACGGTAAAGCAGCAATGAGAGGAGAAAATCCGGCCATCTCACAAGGCATCGAGGAGGAAGCTTATGAGGTTAGATGAATTTAATTTTTGTATTTACATAAACATTGCATTACGATAACTTTGGAATGTTTAAACTCCCCAAACTATGTTGGAAATCCAACTGTGACAATGGCATTGGTATCTTTTAAAGATTTTATTTTTTAATTTAAGTTGAAGTAAATAGGAAGAAATGCTTTATGGAAAGGCTGCTTGGAAGTAGGAAATAATGGTTGGTAGGAAAAACTATCTCAAGCAAGTTTCATTCATTATTCGAATGTTGATTTAGTCGAAACCCGCTACTGATCACAGGGCGGTAGCTCGCGAAGTTATTGTAGGAGCTAAATCCACGACTTGATTTCTATGTGGTGGATATGTCAATGGCTTGCTTTCTATGCGGTTAATACATGATTTTTACCCGGAGAGTTATTCTATGAATTGGGTGGAATCATGGACTGGTTGTATGGGTGGCCAGTTGACAATGGATGGAGTTAACACTGGTTGGAGATCCTCACGACTCCAAGACATTGGAATTTTTAATTAAATATTGTTTGCTGAGTATTTTTCCTAGGAAAGATATGTTTTGGTGCCGATTTGACAATGTTTGAAGGGCCGTCTTAACGAACTTGTGTCGAGGAAATATAAAAAAGAACCCTAAGTGTTGAACAACAATGTGTTAGTAATTAGGCCACACAAGACTCTGTGTGAGTGCGGGGTGGAAAGTGGGGGCTTGGCTCAGGTTGCCAAAGCCTATGAGACAAGTGGTCCTGATTAGTCGAGAAATCTTTGCCTTGAGCAATAGAGAACGTCATTAGATAGCTCATTACGCCAGAGCGCGGAAGGAACTCGGTGTACATGCCTCTGAAAATTATGGGGAAAAGGCACTGAGGTTACTTCTCCTCCTGGAAGATAAGAATAGGACCGATAGAAATTACGCTTAGCCTGCGGGACGGAGCTAGAGTCCTTTTCACTAGTGGCTTGGATTCAATTCACTAAGTGATAAGAGACCATACACTGTACTTCTTGTTCTTCTTAGCCAATTTTTTTGTTTGCTTCCGCATAGGATCTAGTGACCATCAGGTGTCCTCCAGTTCCGTCTAGGGGAGATGGGGAGGGGACCTCACAACATCCTCTGGCCTTAGTGCCAATATAGAGCTATATGTAGGTGTTTCGCAATGCAACTGTACACATCCTATTGCTTGAGGGCCATAGAGCACTATATGTAGTTGTCTCACGATGGGTATATAACATTCTGTGGACTTAGGGCCAATATAGAGCTACATGTAGGTGTTTCACGATGCAATAGTACACATCCTATTGCCTAAGGGCCATAGGGAACTATATGTAGTTGTCTCATGATGGGTATATAACATCCTGTGGCCTTAGGGCCATAGGATGATATATGTAGGTGTTTCGTGATGTATATGTACACATCATATGGCCTAAGGGCCATAGAGGACTATATGTAGTTGTCTCATGATGGGTATATAACATTCTATGGCCTTAAGGCCATAGGGCACTATATGTAGGTGTTTTGTGTTGAGTATATATAAATCATATGTTCTTTAGTCTATATGACATTTTATCAAGGTGTTTTGTATTGAGGACCATAGGGTGCTATATGTTGTCTCATGATGGGTATATAGCATCATGTGGCTTTATGGACACAATGAGTTTGTATACATCCTTTGGACTTAGGTCCATAGGATGCTATATGTAGGTGTATTGATATGATTATATATATACATCCTATGGACTTAGGTCCATAGGGCCCTTTATGTAGGTGTTTCATGATGACTATATGAACATCCTACGGACAAAAGGCCATAGGATGCTATAGTTGATGTTTCTAGCTAAGTATATATAGATCCTATGGATTTATGACCACACGGTACTATGTATTCGTGTTTTGTGGTTAGCTATATATGCATCGTATGGACTTTAGGCCATAGGGTGCTATATATAGTGATTTCAGAAAGCTAGAGCCAACCAGGACATACGGGGGTACGTATGAGCCGCACAATATGCCACGTGGTGCATCCACATTCATTGATCATATGCCATGTGGTGTATCCACAACCATTGATTATATCTAGAGACCGTGTCTCAAGTAGTCCCATGGATGTACATCCATATGATATGTTTACATATTTGAAGGGACATAAAAAACAACGGTGTGCACGCATCGCATGATCAAATGTGTGATCAAATTGCGTATGTGCACCTTTACAAGTCTCTTCGCAAAAGCACACCAGCACCTTTGCAACCCATTTAGTATATGGTCTCCTCGTTTAAATACTATTTGTATAAATATATGTATGTTGCATGTATGCTCACACTTATAAAACACGTGCAATTAGTGTGCAATTGCACGTGCAAAAAAAAGGCAAAAATTTTTGATTTTTTTTTTCTTACCCCAAATTTTTCCAAAATGGGTTTTCAAGTCTCCCGATCAATACTGCACAAAAAAATATCGCACTTTTTCGAGGAGAAATTCTCTAATTTTGAATGTTTTTTAGTGTATTTTTAAATATGCAATTTTTGGTCCCGGGATGGTGATTTCGACCATGGGTGTCATTCCACTCGTAGCAAGACAACACAAGCACTGACAAAGTCTGAATTTTTTGAAAAAATTATATACTTTTTTTTTTTGTGAAAAGCTCTTTCAGTTTCCTATCCTTTGGTATGACTCTCCTCCTAAGAAAACGATTTTAAACTCTTCAATATTCAAAATAAAAGAGAGCGGGAAGTTTAGGTTTAAAATTTGAAAGTCAAATTTTGAATTTTGAATTAACAAGATTTATTAACCTTAGCTCTATCTCTCTCTTTCTCTCTCTCTCTCTCTCTCTCTCTCTCTCTCTCTCTCTCTCTCTCTCTCTCTTCAAAACCCTACTCTGCTCTGCGCTCTCCCTACGCTTCTCCTAAACGCCCTCCGTGCGCGCTCCCTACGCCTTTTCCAAACGCCCTCCCTCCTAACGCCTCTCCCAAGTGCCTCTTTTGTGCCACCTCTGCTGCGTGCCCTCTCTACGCCTCGAAGCACCTCAAACAAAGAGCACCCCTCTGTCGTCCTTGATGCACCTCTTCTCCCAAACAAACAGCACCTCACGCTGTCCTTTGTCGAATGAATAGCCACCCTTTGCCACCCTCCGTGTGCCTCTCAAGCGTGCAACATCGAATGCCTCCCTGAGTCTCTCTGTCAAATGTGCAGCATCCTGTGGTGACGCCTCTTTCGCCTTCTCTCTCCCTCTCTGCGCCTCTCTCCCAAACACAACACTGCCTCATGACACCGCTCATAGGTAAGCTAAATCTTTTTTTTTAAACATTTATTTACCTCTCTCTATAAAAAGTAGTAAAACAGTAAAACAAAAAAGAACTAACTTCTATATTGTACGCTTTTTGTTGGTGTGAGAGAGGTCCTAGAAAGAGGAGACGTGGTAGGGGGTGCCTGAATGACGATGATACACGTAAACTGGTAGATATTGAGGCCCAAAATTCACAAGTGGCTGCCTGCTATTATGAATGGGGAGAGATGAGAAGAGGGAGAAAAATAGTTATTTGGAGTGAGAGAGAAAGGAGAGTAAGAAAGACAAACAGAGAAGAGGAAGCTGAGAGAGAGGGAGGAGAGGTAATAAGGTCAAATAAACCATTTAATCAAAGAGAGAGAGAGAGAGAGAGAGAGAGAGAGAGAGAGAGAGAGGGCACCTTGTGGCTTTGGGGCCATAAGGTGTCAACGTAGAGCATAGAGGGGTTTAGCGTAGCATAGAGCACACCTGGGCCGTGGGCCATAGGGTTTCAATGTAGAGCATTTAGTTTATTTTAAATTATTGGCATGGAGGATGACACCATGTTGTCGTAAAGCAATAGGACACAAACCTAGAGAAATGGTGGTTTCTTATTAGCATATGGCACTGAGGCAAGCTTTTCCATGCATGGGAACCCCCCCATATATCTTTGCCCTTTTACCAAAATATTTCCTATTATATAAGTTACTTTTGATTTTTCTTCCCTTTTTCACAAAAGTTTTAGCCTTTATTAAATAAATAAGACTTATGTTAATCAATCACGATGTAGCATAAATAAGTAAGCTTTCTTTGTTAATATCTCTTTTGACCTTAAATATTAAATATATATAAATTACATTATATAGTTTAGTATTTTTTAATATATTTTTCATGTATATATATTATTCCACCCTACCAAATATTTTATTCACTAGTTTTCATTTTCAAACCTCAACCCCACTTTCAAATTTCAATAATACCTCCATCTAGATGATTGCCAATCTTTTCAAAACTCTAGGTCATGTTTTCATACACATGAAGGAGCTTACACTTGAAGGCAAGAGAGAAGTCCACTCAAAGGGGACCACCAAAAGACTTTTGCAGCCACAAATAATACATTATTTGGCTGAATTTTTTAAGTAAAGAAGAACCCCGAATCTGAAGGAGCATTCAACATGAAAGATGTAGCTCGTGATCTCAACTTTTAGCTCAATTTTTTTTCAAAATTTTTGGAGTTATGAACGCGGAGCTATGATTTTTGTAGTGGACCCCAGTTTTCTCGTGTAATGGTGACACAGGCCATCCCCAATTTTCTTCCCTCTCGAATGGCTATGGTTCTACAAGTCTTCAAGCATGATTACAAGAGACAAGGCTCTTTTAATGAGGTCTTGGCAAGTCGAGAGTGATTATATCACCATTTTTGGAGGATCCATGCTCATCAACAACTATCCACCTTTGACAACCTTTCTTATAAATTTCTTACCTCTCTCTTTTCTCGCTAATAAGCTTATGTCTAGCCAAAGCTAGACTATTGTAAATATCTCCTATCCTCTACATCCTACCCACATTTTCTCTTCTTCTCTCTCTATTGACTCTGGTATTTTAAATAATGAGGAGACAAGATGGGAGCCACAGTCACATGCACCCCATTTTCCTAGTCACCAGAGTGGGACACTCACCTCAATTAGAAATATTGCTAAAACCTTCTCTCCGTACCTTTATAAGGAGGTCATGAGAGCTCACTAAGGGACACACACACACACACACACACACACACCTATCCATACACACTCTTGTACTACATGCTTGTAGCATGAACCCTAATCACATAATCACAACACCATCATCATCACCTTCACCATGCACAAAAGATGAGCACCACACCTCCACACCACTTGTAATTAAGGGTTGAAGGCACACTTTCAAGAGGAAGAAGGGTGGACACACTCATGATATTCCTCGCCATCAACTCCCATCTCTCCATTATGCCTCCTACGATCTTGTCCCCTTCTCATTTTCCTGCCATACGCTACCTATTGTATTCATCTTTTGCAAGCAATCAACACACTCCATCTTGGTGCCATACTTTGTGTCGCTTTGGATACATCTCATTGTGAGTATGGTATATGCTTGTTCTTTGCCATTTTTTTTTTCTGCTTATGTTAAGGTGTGCGGATTCGCCACCATACACACACACTCTCTCTCCCTCTCATATTCCTATCATCTTGCTTCTTCCATCTTGAGGTGTGCGGATTCGCCACCTTTTTTATGAGAAGTGAGCATACTTGCATGTATCCCTAACCTCGTTATCTTCCTTACTACATGCACGAGTAGCGAGCCCATTCTCACTCACTCACCGCTCCTCCCACCTTATTCTCTGACCACCCCATTCCACATTTGGGTGTGGATCTTGAAATTGTTTTCCATGGCATGTTTCATTGTGTATATGTATGCGTCCTAGCCACATATCTTGCTAGGTGGTGCCCCTATTGCGTATTCCTCATGATGAGGCCATTGTGCATAGTCTTGGTGTAGAGGCCATTGGGTCTATTTTTTCACTTCCGCCTCTCATTTGGTGCCCCCACGGAGGAGGGCTCTTGAAACCTTCAGTTTACAAGGCTGACATGTTTACTTCTCTTCATGGACGAGTGGCTTCTTGAATTCTGTAATTGGACCACTGAAGAGGAGGAGCTTCAAGAAGGTTTGACTCATGTCATCAAGACACTCTTGCCAGGGTGTCGTATTGTTAGCATAGAAGAGGTGGTAAGACCCTCTTTCCCTACTCAAATTGTTTACATTTCTCATCATCCTCGCAAACGTAAAAGCAAGGCACAAGCGCATCATGCTCACATTGTAGCCAAAAACCGCACCTTCGACATGAGTGCAACCCAAAGTGAAGAAAAGGCCATCATTTTCTCCCTCTACATCTGGACAGGCGTTCTCACATCAGTAGGCTTTCAAGTAGCGCCAGGCTTCTCTACATCTATGTCCACATCTTTGCCACCTATTCCACCTACGCCCACAACAAGCCTTCACAACTTGAGGAAGCTACTACGAACACGTGGTCCCTCCCTCTCCCTTGCACCAAAAGATTCAAGGGTTTTCCAGCGCCGACAATCACCCCATCTCCAAAACAAAAGGGTAAATCCTCCAAAGTCTTTCTATACCTCACTCTCATCTCATGAGCTAGGAACTAGAAACAGCAGCATGGATTCTACGTCGTCTACCAAGTGAAGTGGCGGAGCTTGTCATCGACAAGGTCTTTGAAACTGGTTTTGCTTGGCGGAAAGACAAGACCCTCCACCTTCAAGGGGTGTTTCTTGTGAATCAAGGCTGTGATGACGAATTTACAGCTTGCTATGTATCCATCCAACTTGGATTGATACAAGTGGTAAGACTCACCACCTACCTCATCACACCTGTGGCACTCCATCTTGCAGGAAAGTGAAGTTGCTCAAAGAGAGAGAGTTCGAGCTTTTCCAAGAGCTTGCTAGAGGGACAGTCCTAGAGCTAGAAGATGAAGACAACCTTGTCCGGTGGTACTATAAATTTGAACTCTACTACGAAGAGCTCTACACCTCCGACTATAACCTTCCACCACAAAGGACAGATCCTTTTCGAATTATCATGTGATGGACCCAGCATATCAACCTTTTACAAGGAACCAAACTTATGCACCACAACGAATTCAATCAATCAAAGTAATCTTGGACCGCAAGATGTTTTATCAGCAGATCATTACAACCAGGTTTGGTAGAGAACAACTGCAAGAGATAAACACCTCTTCTCTACCCTTTATCCTCCCTATGATTAATCATGAAATGTCTTTTGATGTAGTTATTTTCATCCTTGTATAGTATGTTTTCCATCCACCGAGCACCCATGTATTGAATCTCTATAAAATAAAAAATAAAAAAAATCTAAGTCGAGTTAATTTTCTCACTCTCACAATGGCAAGTGTAGCATTTCCAACATTTACTGGTAAGGTGGGTGAAGATGCTGCAGACTTTCTAGACAACTTGGAAATAGCATGTGTCATCTCTACGAGAGATGATGATGCTTCACGCTTGCCCATCTTCCCACTTCTAATGAAGGTGGAGGCAAGATCATGGTACAATGCCTTGGCACAAGCAACCAAGGAACGGTGGGACTTATTAAGAGCAGCCTTTGTCAAGCGTTTTGGAGAGGGCACAACATCAGAGAAGCTATGGCAATTGTTGACAGAGTTGAAGCAGGGAAGTATGATGGAATACGCATCAAATGAGTCAAAGTTTGTAGATTTATGGGGGTGATGGGTTGCATCGCTAAGAGAGGATGAGGGGGCACCTGATTTCCTAAAGAAGGATCGGGGGTTATGGCCAACTCTTAAAGAGAAGGTGAAGGGAAGGTTTCCTGCTACGTATGAGCTAGCAGTTGAAGTGGCATGCCTTAAAGACAAGAAGTTGCGCCTACAAGCCAAGAATATCGATGAAGAGGAAGCCGTTAGGACCCAACCACCTCTAGCACCACCTACAACAGCCGCCCAGAGGATTCAACCACAAGAACCAATTGAAGATCAACAAGACCTGCTCAACCAAATCACCAATCAACTTGAGAATCTCTCAGTCCATTTGATACAACAAGGGCATGCACACAATCACAACCAAGAGCAAGGGAGGGGACAACGAAGGCAAAACCAAGAATACCACTGCTACAATTGTGGGGAGGATGGTCATGGCATGCACTACTGTCCACACCCAAGAAGGCATAATTTCAACAGAGGAGCCAAGCAAAACCAGGTTTCACCACCGAGAGCAAAACCACCACCATCGAGGGCACCACAACAAGCACCACCTGTGAAAATCCTACAACCACCCATTCAAACACAACCACCACCACCACCACAACCTCTCATTCCACCCTTACCCCCACCACCAATTGGAAATCAAATAGTAAGCGTCATCAGTCTTGAAGGTAAAGGAAAGGAGAAAGTGGAGGAGGATAAGACCAAAGTTAAAGGAGTAGATGCCATAGGGGTAAAACGCGCTAGGCATGGTGAATCTTCCCAAAAGGAAGAAAAGATGAAGACTAAAGGGGAATCTAGAAAAAAGCCGTCCAAGTCACGACATAAAATTGACATTGTAGATTTCTCCTTGGGTGAATGTTCTAAACCATATGATTTGGTTCAAGATGTTTCTGTGCAGGGCCCAAAAATCACCTGGCCCCAGTTACTCCACCTACCACCTAGGGTGAGGAGACAATGGACAAAGATGGTTAGCACTAGACGACCAAAGCCAAAGATAGCTGGGGCTATCTCTGGGAGGAATCTAGATGACATACTACCAGTGATGGATGCTTACATCAAAGGGCAACACATCTCCAATATCTACATCGATGGTGGCGCACAAATATACGTCATGAGTGAAAACATGATGCACCATTTGGGTTTAGAGGTGAGTGGGCCGGCACCATGCCGAGCCAAAATGGAAAATAATTTAAAAGTTCAATGTGTTGGTGTCATAAATGGAGTAAGGATAAAGGCATTCAACACCGAGGTAGATGTGGACATCTTTGTCATGCCACACAAAGGGGAGGGCTATCCTATCATTTTAGGGAGTCCTTGTATTATGCTATGAGAGCTAAGCAAGACTGGGACACCGGCATAATCCAGATGAAGGATGAAAAAGGGAGGCCAATACTTTACGACATGAAGAAAGGTCGGCAATGCAACATGGATCTAGAAACCTCTATGGATGAGTTTTCTAGTGGTGACTCTTCAACACCTTTAGAGGAGGAGTCAACAGTGAGTGAAGAAAGTGACAGTAGCATTGAGGTGATGGGAATCATTCTCAAGGACCCTAAGAAGATGGAGCAACCTGATTTCTCATCATCAAACCAAGGGGAGACACCAAGTATACAACCTCTGGTAGAAGCACGTAAGCTACATAAAATGCTCTCTAGTGAGTTGTGTGGGAAGGAGCATGAAGATTATATTTTGATGCTAAGTGATTTTACCACATTGTTCATTGATGAATATGATAAAATCACTGGCATCACAGTAGTTCAACATCACATTAAGCTCAAGGAGGGAAGTAAACCTGTAGTGCAGAAGCTCGGGCGGCTAGGAGTAATTCAACAAGAAGCCCTGCTCAAAGAGGTGAGGAAATTGCTAGAAGCCAATTTTATCTATCCTGTTGAAGACTCTGAGTGGGTTTCTCTAGTGGTAGTCACACCAAAGAAGAATGGTAAGTGGAGGATTTGTGTTGATTACAGGCCTCTTAATGCAGCCACAAAGAGGGACCATTTTCCTCTTCCTTTTCAAGACGAAATACTCAATGAGGTAAGAGGACATGAGCGCTACACGGTATGTGATGGCTACTCGGGCTACTTCCAAATTAGCATCGCTGAAGAAGATCAAAAGAAGACAACCTTCATCACACCATGGGGATGTTTTGGTTACAGAGTTATGCCTTTTGGTCTCACTAATGCTCCAGCCACTTTTCAGCGATATGTGACATTTTTTTTTCATCCATTCTTTGGAAAATCAATCCGTTTTTTTATTGATGACTTTTGTATCTATAGCTCTCGCTCTCTTCATTTGGAGAAAGTTTATGAAGGTCTAGCTAGGTTACAAGCTTTGGGGGGCCAACTCAATGTGAAGAAATGCCACATTGGTGAAAGCAAGGTTACTCTTCTTGGCCATGTGATCTCGGCCAATGGCATTGAAGCTGACCCAAGCAAGGTTCAAGCCTTGGTGGCTTTGACCTCTCCCACCACAACAAAGAAGTTGGTCTCTTTTCTTCAAAAGGTGAGGTATTTGAGTAGGTTCATTCACTTGGTCTCCCAAGTGGTTCTCCCTTTACAACAAGTTACCCAGCAAGAGATCTTCACTTGGAGTGAAGAAAATGAGCAACAATTCAATGAGGTAAAACAAATTCTAGCTTCACTTCCCACCATAGCACCTCCAAAGTGGGACAAGCCATTTTATGTAAACCCTAGTGTGGGCAATGACACACTTGGGGCTGTATTGATGCAAAAGGATCCTCAAACTTCTTTCATGCGTCCTATCTACTTCTCTAGTCGAATGATGACTCCATCAGAAAAGGGATACACGGTAGTGGAGCACATGGTGCTTGCATTAATGTTTTCTACCACCAAATTTCGCTCTTATTTATTGTCTAGACCATTCATAATCTTAACAATGGAAGAAGTATTTCCTTATGTAATGTAGCACATGGATGTTTCTTCTAGGATTTCCAAATGACTCACAAGGCTACAAGAGTTTGACTACACAATGCAAGTGGAGAACTCCACAAGGGCGAGTCTAGGAGGTATTCTCACTCATCGCCACTATGAAAAGAAGCTAAAGATAAAGCCAAATGATCAAGATATTACACCTGTGCTGGAAGTCCCTAAGGTAGAGGAGGCTCACTCTCTTTTCTTTGATGGAGCCTACAAAAGGAAAGTGGACAAAGCTGCAGCAGGCATTGTCATCTTGAACGAGCAAGGGGATAAGGTTTCCTCCATTGGGAATCTCTTGGATTCTCACTCTAACAATGAGGCAAAATATGCATCCTTAACTCTTGGGTTAGAGTGGTGTGTGACACAGGGCATTCAACGTTTAAATGTATTTGGTGATGCCATGATTTTAATAAAACAAATACAAGGAACTTGGGCTTGTAAAAATCATAGCTTGCTAGGCCATTTGCGCAAAGTCAAGGAACTTTTAGGAAAATTTCAAGTTGTACAATTACATCATGTCCCTCGAGCAGAAAATCAAGAAGCAGATGCTCTAGCTAGAGAGAAGCTGCAAGATGTTTCAGTGGTGGGTGCTATCAAATTGAAGCTGACTCTCTTCCAAGGTAGTAATGCTATGACTGATATCATGAGTTTCTTGGACACAGGAGAGTGTCCTAAAGATCTTACTAAGGGCCAAAAGTAGTGGCTTGTGCGCAAGGCAACAAAATACCGCCTTATCAATGACGACCTCTACTGCAAGGGTAAGGATCTAATTCTTAGGCATGTACCTCTCTCTAGAGAGATCATTGAAATCATTTCAAGTTGCCATGATGGTGTTTGCGGAGGAAACTTTGCACTTGACATCACTAGAAGAAAGATTCTACAAGTCGGGTTTGTATGGCCTAGTCTACATAGGGATGTGCATCATTGGTGTAAAACATGCAAGGAATGTCAAAAGGCAGGGGATAGGAGGCTCACATATGAGCCACAGACTCCTATAATCTCATATGGACCATTTGAGAAATGGGGAATTGATGCTATTGGGCCTTTGCCAAGGAGCCAATCAGGTAAATTTTATATCATCATGGGTGTGGACTACATGACCAGGTGGGCTGAAGCAGTTGCCACCACCCGGATTACAGCTAAGGAAGTGGCTAAGTTCATATTTGAAAACATTTGTTGCCGTTTTGGCACTCCTCTTGAAATAATTTCTGACAGGGGACCAGGTTTTAGAGGAGACCTTGTAGGAGAGCTAATGGAGAAGTTAGGTATCTCACGACGACACTCAACTCCCTACTACCCACAATGCAATGGTTTGGTGGAAAAGGTAAATGGTATGATCTGCAAGATCATCACTAAACATGTAAACAATCACAAAAGTGATTGGGACAAGCATCTTATGGCTGCACTTTGGGCTTATTGCACTTCATTTCGCACATCCCTTGGGTTCACACCATATCACTTGGTGTTTGGTAAGGAAGCCATTTTACCCATTGAAGTACAATTGGCTAGTCTCAGGGTGCTAGCTGGGCAGGTGGAACGTCCTAATGCTCATCTCCACAACCACATTCTTGATCTAGAGAGGGTTCAACTAGATAGAGAAGATGCTATCAACTATTATGCAGCACAGGCAGAGCAACGCCGACTTACCTTCAACAAGGAACTTAGGGCAAAAGGTCTCAAGAAAGGTATGTTGGTCCTACGGTATGATAACATTTTGACACTAGGAAGGATAAAATTTTTTCACCCAGATGGGAGGGGCCATTGGTCATTAGAAAGCACTACGCCAATGGCAGTTACCGATTGATGGATGCAGATGGTAGGCTCCACAAAACACGTGTCAATGGATGGAGGTTGAAGCAGTACTTTTTGAGGTTTGATCAAGCACCTATGATGGAAATCCCCAAGGAGGGAGACTCCTCCACCTCAATTGAAGAAGAATCAACTACAACGCTAGAGGCATGAATATCTCTAGCCTTTGGGGGAGGGCTAATGAGGCAAGATTTTCCATGCATGGGAACCCCCCCATATATCTTTGCCCTTTTACCAAAATATTTCCTATTATATAAGTTACTTTTGATTTTTCTTCCCTTTTTCACAAAAGTTTTATCCTTTATTAAATAAATAAGACTTATGCTAATCAATCACGATGTAGCATAAATAAGTAAGCTTTCTTTATTGATATCTCTTTTGACCTTAAATATTAAATATATATAAATTACATTATATAGTTTAGTATTTTTTAATATATTTTTCATGTATATATATTATTCCACCCTACCAAATATTTTATTCACTAGTTTTCATTTTCAAACCTCAACCCCACTCTCAAATTTCAATAATACCTCCATCTAGATGATTGCCAATATTTTCAAAACTCTAGGTCATGTTTTCATACACATGAAGGAGCTTACACTTGAAGGCAAGAGAGAAGTCCACTCAAAGGGGACCACCAAAAGACTTTTGCAGCCACAAATAATACATTATTTGGTTGAATTGTTTAAGTAAAGAAGAACCCTGAATCTGAAGAAGCGTTCAACATGAAAGATGTAGCTCGTGATCTCAAATTTTAGCTCAATTTTTTTTTCAGAATTTTTGGAGTTATGAACGCGGAGCTATGATTTTTGTAGTGGACCCCAGTTTTCTCGTGTAATGGTGACATAGGCCATCCCCAATTTTCTTCCCTCTAGAATGGCTATGATTCTACAAGTCTTCAAGCATGATTACAAGAGACAAGGATCTTTTAATGAGGTCTTGGCAAGTCTAGAGTGATTCTATCACCATTTTTGGAGGATCCATCCTCATCAACAACTATCCACCTTCGACAACCTCTCTTATAAATTTCTTACCTCTCTCTTTTCTCCCTAATAAGCTTATGTCTAGCCAAAGCTAGACTATTGTAAATATCTCCTATCCTCTACATCCTACCCACATTCTCTCTTCTTCTCTCTCTATTGACTGTGGTATTTTAAATAATGAGGAGACAAGATGGGAGCCACAGTCACATGCACCCCATTTTCCTAGTCACCAGAGTGGGACACTCACCTCAATTAGAAACATTGATAAAACCTTCCCTCCTTCCCTATATAAGGAGGCCATGAGATCTCACTAAGGGACACACACACACACACACACCCCTATCCATACACACTCTTGTGCATGCTTTTACATGCTTGTAGCATGAACCCTAATCACATAATCCCAATACCATCATCATCACCATCACCATGCACAAAAGATGAGCACCACACCTCCACACCACTTGTAATTAAGGATTGAAGGCACGATTTCAAGAAGAAGAAGGGTGGAAACACTCATGATATTCCTCGCCATCAACTCCCATCTCTCCATTATGCCTCCTACAATCTTGTTCCCTTCTCATTTTCCTGCCATACGCTACCTATTGTATTCATCTTTTGCAAGCAATCAACACACTCCATCTTGGTGCGATACTTTGTGTCGCTTTGGATACATCTCATTGTGAGTATGGTATATGCTTGTTCCTTGCCATTTTTTTTTTCTGCTTATGTTAAGGTGTGCGGATTCGCCACCATACACACACACTCTCTCTCCCTCTCATATTCCTATCATCTTGCTACTTCCATCTTGAGGTGTGCGGACTCACCACCTTTTGTATGAGAAGTGAGCATACTTGCATGTATCCCTGACCTCGTTATCTTCCTTACTACATGCACGAGTAGCGAGCCCATTCTCACTCACTCACCACTCCTCTCACCTTATTCTCTGACCACCCCATTCCACATTTGGGTGTGAATCTTGAAATTGTTTTCCATGGCATGTTTCATTGTGTATATGTATGCGTCCTAACCGCATATCTTGCTAGGTGGTGCCCCTATTGCGTATTCCGCATGATGAGGCCATTGTGCATAGTCTTGGTGTAGAGGCCACCGGGTCTATTTTTTCACTTCCGCCTCTCAGCACAATCTCCTTAAGATGCCAAGATAGAGCATGGAGAGGTTTCGTTAGTATACCACAAACCCTATGGCCATAAAGAGAGCACCCTATGGCCCTAGGGCCATAGGTTGCAAAAAACCCTCATAGTGGTTTCTAGCATACAGGTGATCCTATGGCCTTCAGGCCACATAGTGCCATATAGAGCATAAATCAGTTCTTACTAGCATAGAGTGGACCCTATGGACTTTAGGCAAAAGGGTGCCAATATAGGGCATGGAGCGGTTCTTACTAGAATATAGGGGACCCTATGGCCTTCAAGCCACATCATGCCAATATATAGAAAATAGTGTTTTTTACTGACAAACACTACAAGAGGTACTTCACATTAGCGACGCTCGCAGTGTAACACTTAAAAGTGAAAATCCATGGCTTTGCTATGGGCGTTGCTAGTTTATTTGTAACTTAACAGCGCTCATAGTGACACGGACAGGGGTAAAAAATAAACCGAGAGTGCCCGAAAACTCAGATCTGAAGCTCAAGCAAGCAAAGGTAACCCGCATTTCCCTTTCTCTCTCTTTCTTCTCCACACACACACACACATACACAAGGAGAGGAAGGAGAGCCAGGTATGCTCTTTCCCTCTCCTCTCTCTCATGTTCCCTTCCCCTCTTTCTCTCTCTCTCCCTCTCTCTCTCTCTCTCTCACACACACACACATTGTTTTTTTTAGAGAGAGAGAGAAAGAGAGAGAGAGCATGCATAAACAAACTACACACACACATGCATAAACAAAGAATGCATACACACACACATTGAGAGAGGAAGAGAGAGAGAGAGAGAGAGAGAGAGAGAGAAAAGAGAGAAGAAGAAGAAGAAGAAAAGAGTTTTAACGTCGTAGGAAACTATCCCAAGAGACCTTAAAGATCTAGCCGACGAGGAGTTAAACTCAAGACCTGTTATTCAGGAGGGAAATGGCATAACCAATTATCTACCACACTTGGGTGATAAAAAGGTTATACCATTCTCCTCTTTTTATTGGCAAACACACACACCCATACACACACACACCCAAGAAGAAGAGAGTTTTAACATTGTAGGAAACTATCCCAAGAGACCTTAAAGATCTAGCCGACGAGGAGTTGAACTGAAGACCTGTTATTCAAGAGGGAAATGACATAACCAATCTACCATACTTGGGTGATAGAAAGGTTTACCATTTTCCTCTTTTTATGGGTGCACACACATACCCACACACACATACACACAACCGAGAAGAAGAGAGTTTTAACGTCGTAGGAAACTATCCCAAGAGACCTTAAAGATCTAGCCGACAAGGAGTTGAACTCAAGCCTGTTGAACAAAGAGAAAGAGAGAGAGAATAAAAAACCAAAGAGAGAGAGACAGGGGGAGAAGATGAAAGAGAGAGGTAAGGGGAGAAAACAAAGAGAGAAAGAGATTATGTTAAAATTTACATTAGGTTAGGTTAGATTACATTTAGATTTATGTTTATGTTGAGTTTAAGATTAGGTTAGATTTAGATTTACGTTAGATTAGATTTAGGTTTATTTAAGTTAGATTAAATTAAATTTAGGTTAATTTTGGGTTAGATTTATGTTAGATTAGATTTAGGTTTATTTTGAGTTTAAGATTAAATTAGATATATATTTATGTTTGATGGACCATGCGGACTAGCAATTCCACCTGCATGTTCGGCTCCTGCTGCCAAGAGAGAGAGAGCGAGAGCGAGAGCGTGCACACGCGAGAAAACGATGAATTTGAAATTTAAAATCGTGTTATGAAGTGAGGCCCATTCACATGTACACAACTAGTAGCCCCATTGGTATGTCTTTTACCCTTGAATGGAGCGAATCACCACATGTTTAGTTAGGTTAGATTTAAGATTAGATTCCGGATTGAGTTTTTATATTAGGTCTACCTTTGAGATTACGGTAAAAAATTAGAGTTAGACGAACGGTGATCCCTCTCTTCCTCTCTACGGATGCGACCTTGAGCTGGAATTCTTTCAATGGCATGATACTCAGATTGGAGGCCAACATGTAATATGTTAAGTAATCCCTCGAACAAAGATCTACTGTGAAAAGATGTTAAGATGGTGTGAAATGCTACAGCTAGAGAAGAGGCAAAGGGGTTTTGTCCACTACATCCACTATCATGTAGATGTGGGTGTGTAGATTTCTTGTACCCACAAATATAGGCATTGACCAATAAAGACGAGATTATAACTCGGTGGTTCGGATCTCCGTGCACCTCTAGACTGAGGTGTGCGTGGATTGGACATGACTAGAGAATGTGAGGTAGTTTACAGTGTAAACAAAGAGAGAGAGAGAGAGAGAGAGGGAGAGAGAGAGAGATAAAATACGGAGAATGCCAATAGAAGATTAAATTTTTTGTCCAAGTTCTAAGTATTTTACCCTCATTATGAGTAGTGACAAGGATGTGGGGCCGTCCAACCGAAATACCTATCTCTCAACGAGGATCTTATGTCCTTGTAATCAATGCAAGCATGTTGTGCGATGAACAAGATGCGTTTCTTTGCAGCATGTTCGCGAATCTGGCGAGTTCAATCCATCCATTATAGATCGAGTTGTTGCCAATTATAACTCATCGTACTCTGACACTGGCCAACAGCCAGCGATCTCGCAACCCAATAGACGTGTTCACAGGCGCTTTGGTCAAGCAGCATATGTGAGGCCACAAGATGTAGCCTCTGACAACTCGGCGGATGATCATGCAAACCACATTCCCAACGAGGCAATGTTTGAGCCCAAGATCGATGAAATGATCGAGACGATCATGGATTCAGAAAGTCTTATCTATGATGATATGAAAAGTGAAGCCAATACGCCATTGTATGATGGAGCATGTGTGTCTAGATTGAAGGCGGTCCTGGTTCTTCTCAACATTCAGACAAAGTTTGTATGGAGTGACACTAGCATCACAACGCTTTTCAGGTGATCTATTGCAATGTGTTTACTTTAATAAAAAACTCTAGATGTATAATGATCTGATACATTTTTACACAATTGTACCGTATTATTTTTGTTGTGTAGATTGCTCAAAGAGCACATACTGCCAGCTGATAATGTGATGCCAGATTCCAGAGAGGAAGCAAGAAAGATCTTGTGAAACTTGGGGATGGATTACAATTCGATCCACGCTTGTCCTAACGACTGCATTCTTTTCAGAGGTGAATACATAGACATGGAGAAGTGTCCGAAATGTGATTCCGAGAGATATCGAGTAGATCTCCATGGAACAAAAATTCCACAAAAGGTTTTGCGACATTTTCCTCTGCTTCCTCACATCAAGCATTTATTTGAATGTAAGTCCATAGCCGCCCTAGCATCATGGCATGAGGAGAATAAATCTTCGGATGGTGTGCTATAGATTCCTGTAGATTGCAAAACCTGGAAACATATAGATGAAACATGGTCGGGTTTTGCCAGGGAAGCTCAAAATTTTCGCCTAGTCCTGGCTATGGATGGCGTAAATCCATTTGGTCAAAGATCAAAATCTTACAATTTATGGCCTGTTGTCATCCTCAACTACAACATTCCCCCGTGGTTGACTACGAAGAAGGGGCACTTATGGATAAGCTTAATTGTGCCAGGGCGGTATAAAGTGAAGAATATGCAACTATCCCGGACTAACAGAATGCTCAGTTGATTTACACTTAAACTCAAACACTGTAAATCTTGGTTTTTCTCAAACTTAACTATTATCATGTGTATACATGCAGGGCTTCAAACAAGCGGATACAGAGCATGTGTCACATGTGGACCTACACTAAATGCACGTCGGGCACCCTCATTGAAAAAGAAAATCTACGAAGGTCATCAAGCGTATCTTCCAGAGAATCATATGTTACGCGATGACTTTTTGGGAAGAGAGCCACCGAGGATGTCTGCACAAGCATGGTTAGAGCAGAAGGAGATGTGTGATGATGATTTCCCCCCAGGGATGAAGAGACTCTCTCTATGGTACGAGTTACCATATTGGCCCCGACTCATGATCAATCACTTGCTCGATCCAATGCACATATTCAAGAATGTGGGTAATCTGCTATGGGACCAACTAACCGGCAAGAAAGATACTTTGGGAGCTAGGGTTGACCTTAGAAATGTGGATCGTATGGAGCAATATTAGCCGCAGACAGCATCTGATGGATCGATAAAACTCCCTAAAGCGCCATGGATTTTCAGAGAAGCCCAAGAACGCAAAGTAAAAGAGACCATTCGATCTTTGCGCACCCCCACTGGCGTAATGCACTCGCTCTGAACGTGTTTTACTAAAGAAGGAAAGCTCACCGGTTTGAAGTCACACGACTTGCATAAAATGTGTCAGGTATGTTCATAGTGGAATATATCATAGTGGGAATTGTGTAACAAATTTTTGTGTGGACTTTAATATCATTGCTACACGTGTTTTGTAGTTTATTTTACCGGTGGCCATTGAGGGATGTTTGTCTCTTGACATCAGTAACACAATCTAAAAACTTGCGAAGTTGGTGCAATGGATCTCACAAAAGGAGATCAACGTAGACTTCATACCATTCACTAAACTAAATGCTGCGGAGGTTGTGTGCATGTTTGAGAAACACTTTCCTACTACCATGATAGCCATTCAGGTGCATCTTCTTGTTCACATAATTGATGAGGTGGAAATATCTGGCATAGTACATTCCAGATGGATGTTCTTTTTAAAAGGTTTCATGAAAACTTTCAAGGGATATGTGCATCACAAGGCACGTTGGGAGGGTAGCATGGCATAAGGTTGGCTGTTATCAAAGTCCCTAGTGTACAGTGACGAGTGGCTAGACAGATTTGATAAAGCCTGGGACACGCTATGGCGAACCATAGATGATGAGCGCATATATGGTATTTTCATGTGCAATCTCGGTGTTGAGAAGAAGATGATGGAAGATCTAGAGGCTAAAACCAACCGATTTTACATGCTTCACAATCCCATGATGCAAAAGTGGATTTCACAATATGAGGATGCAAAGCAAGAGCGACAAAGGGCACGAATTGAGTGGAGACGGGGAAGACGACCATCGATGCCTTATCGGACGGGTCTGGAGAGCCTACCAACATTCATGAGCGACAGAGGTAAGTTTGCAATGTACAACTATTGACTTTCTAGATGTTTGAACGGCCACTCGTAATCTTTGTTGGTTGTAGTTAAGTCATACACAGCAGCGTGGTGTAAAGGTCGACATTTTAGGGTGGAACGGATCGACAAAAAGCGTTATACTCAAGAATATGGAATCATGGAAAAATTTGACAGTCTACTCGACAACGGTCCTCTGATGTACATCTTGTGGTGGTGGAACTCACTTACTTTGGCACGCTACAAGAGATTTTGAGGATCGATTATAGAGGATTTTTTGTCGACTTGTTCAATGTGAAATGGTTCAAGATAATCATGGAGGGTCGCAATGCTACTGTGCGTAGAGGAGATTCTGCTTTTCTGAGGTGGATTCAACTAAGAAATGGATTGACCTAAGAGACACTTTCGTACTACCCAGGCATTGTGAACAAGTAAGTGTTGGACGGATACGCCGCGGACGGACGTCATCACAGCGAGAACTCACCTAACAAGATTTGTCACCTAAGGACGAAGCTCAACCCGCAGGTGTGTGAAAGCAAGCATAGGGTGTCAGCCTACACTCGACCAACTCCTAACTAATTCCTACAGAGGTCTCTACCCAATGTCTAAGCTACAGCCTTCAGGAGTGCATAAGAGGAAACTTCCTACTACGCTTTCTAGAGCCGAATACCCATCAAAAAATCTCAAAACACCACAGAACTTGAAGGAGACCCTACTAACACCAATAGGTCTCTCTCCCTAAGATCTATGAACCAAAATCCCAACCCAAAACACCTGGTGCAAAATCACGTAGGATGTTTGGCCAAAATTTGCAGGTCGTCGTTTTCAAAAACTAAAGTGCCTAATGTGTAGCTCTACTCAATGCAAACGCATGGATACAGTGCAATGTAAAATCGGACAATATATGCTCACCGAATCACCAAATGAAGCTCGTAGATGGAGCTTGCAAAACCGGACCGTACACACGCAGTGTAGGTATTGGCGCGGAGCTCTCGTCGCAGGCAACACGCTGCACTTCTCCGCACTCGATTTTGACCACCGATGCGCGCATAGCGTCAAGATGAAACTCTCACTCTCACTCTCTCTCGTACACAGTACGCTCACTCACAGACTTCAAACTTTTTTAAAATGACAAAAGGTTTTTCATTAAGGTCAAAAAGTGGTATAAATACCTTACAATTCTCAAACCCTAATGTTCCAACTTAACCATCTACTCAATCTAGATGTCAAAACTAGGATACAATCTGGAAAATTCTGTAAGCCCCAATATTTACAAAGGTAAAATTTTGGGTTTTCTCAAAAGAATAATTACAAAAAATAATATCTGCCGAGCAGTCATTTTCTGTAGGGTGTGTCGAGCTTCTAACACTCCCCCCCTCCTTGCTCATGTCCTCCCTAACATGGCTATTGAGATGCTTCTTTATCTTAGGCTTTCTCTCATCTTGAGCAGTGACTCATATTTGGCATGTTGAATCAGTAGTGTCGGGCCGAATATGTCAGTGCTGATTGTGAAGAAGCCGGTGTAGAAAGCTTCTTCAAAGGCCTGGAGGTGATAGGATGGCAAAACATGACTCTTTGATACAATGCATGTATCACCTCCTTGGAAGGATGACCAGACAGATCGTATGCACATCTATATGTATCTTGAAAGAAGAAGATATTGTCTGTCCCTTGGCCTGGTTTGAACTTCTCTAAGACTGCCAAAAGTGTTTTGCAAATCTTTCTCATCGTAATGCAAGATAGGTCAGGCAAGTCAGTGAACAATTTGATGGCGTCCGTTAGGGTTTTCACCATGTATTGAACACTTATTCTCTCACCTGCCTTCAAGCCTGGCAGCTTCGGGTAATTTAGCCAAGTAGGTTGGCTTCTTTGCAATAGCTCTTGGGCCTTCCACATCTTTGATGACTTTTGGTGCCTCTACTAGATGGATTAGATACTGTGGATACTTTGTTAGCCATGCCTTTCTCCACCTGGGCTGAGAGTCGACTATCAACTTTGATGACTTTTGGTGCCTCTACTAGATGGATTAGATACTGTGGATACTTTGTTAGCCATGCCTTTCTCCACCTGGGCTGAGAGTCGACTATCAACTTTACCCCTTCAGGCTTGGAGATGTCTGTTGTGTACAGTGGCACTGTTGGCTCTTCTCTGATTCGCTTGTTGATTGTAGCAGCTTCGTACTTTAGCAGAGGATATGGGAGGGAGGGCTATATCCATTCACACCGAAGGTTGCTGGCATCTATCTTTTGAATAGTCATTGATTTCAAGACCCTCTGCTCCCATCTCAAGGCTTCTTTGGCCGTGTCTCTGATTTCCGCTTCTATGGCCTTTCGCAACTTTACATCTTCTTCTTGTGTCAGATTTTGTGGCTCTTGAGAGGGTCCTACAAGGATTTCCTCTTGCATGGGTGTGTCCACAGGATCTGTCACATTCTCTAAATCTAATCCTTCCATGCTCCTAGCCCGGTGCTGAACTGCTCTTCTGCCTGCTGGCCTCTCATCTCTTCTATTTGCTTTTGGAATGTCTTCTTTTATGCTTCAGCTTGCTCTCCCATATTCACAAGCAGGTCATTCAAACCGGCATTTATCTTGTCCGCCTCCTCGAGCTTTCTCTTGATGGTTTCCAGCTCCTTCTGCATTGCCTTGTGCTCTTCTTCCATGCGGGTTTGCATGACTACTGACCCCTTGGCCATCATCAGCCTCTGCTTTTTCTCTAAAATTAACTCATTATGGAGCTCTTTCATTTGTTCTTCATAAAGTTGACTCTCTGAAGTGGTGTGAGTCGAGCTAGTCGCTTTGACTCTGGCAGGAGATGCCTGTAGCCATTGGATGGTTTGATCTTTAGCTTTAATCTCGTCCTTGAGCTCAATGACCTCATCCTGTCTAGCCTCTTGCTCTATCTCTGCCTTCTCTTTGGCATTCTGCATGGCTTCCACTTCCTTGGACTCTTTAGCAAGGTGTAGGGTTAGGTTATCCTTTTCCCTCTCTGCATTTGTCAATGACTTGCTTAGTTTTCTGTATTCGTTTGTAGCTTCTTGCAGTCTTTGAGCTGCTGCCTGATTTTCTCTTTCCATCTCCTGGCATCTTTACAATGCCGTGGCTAGACTGTCTTGTAGCTCTACTTCTTTCTTTATATGCCCTTGGCTTTGTTTTTGGAGAGAGTCAGCTTCGGCCTTGATCTGAATTTCATTGGCTTTGAGATTGTCAACCTCACTTTCTGTGGCCATTGATTGCACCCTGAGCCCGGCTAGCTTGGTCATCACCACATCCCAATCATTGGTGGGTGGCTGCAGGTACACTATATAAGTGGCCATCTATTTTAGCTCCACTAACCGCAGGCTCTGCATCTGCTCTTTGGGCCTTGTGCTTGCGAAGTCAAATGTGACTGTGGCTGCCTCTTCTTTTGAATATCCAACAGCTATTAGATCAAGAAACGTGTTAAACCTTGCTTCATTTGGCTTTGGATGCTCACTTTTGGGATTAGCTTCTTCTTTTTTCTCTTCCTCTTGGCTCTGTTCTTGCCTTGAATCTTCTTGATCTTCAGATTTGTCGAGCTCCTCCTTTTGTTGAGTTTGTGGAGGGCTACGAGGAGGTGGTGATGGCGGTGGGCTGGTCTCCGGGTTGGATGGTGGATTTGCCGGCTTTTTCTTGAAGTCCCTGTTTGCCTTTGTCTTTCTCTCTCTCTCTCTCTTGGCCTTCCTACTCTTCTAGCAGTTGCCGCCGTACTTCATCCACTTCTACTTCTGTAAATGGTATATTTGGGATATTTTCTGCCATAGCATCCAGGATCTCAAAATTTTTGATATAATCTTCAAATTTGTCTTTGTGCACCCATCGGGATGATCCCGACATGGTTTCCAATGATGCATTAGAAAATTTCGAAGGTCATTTGGAGGGCCTTGTAAGAAATTGTATTTCTCTCTCTAGAAACATTTTTTAAAATGCACTTGCACCTTGTGAGTACGTCCAAAAGGACAACCAGACACTTTAAAAAGTAGATTTATATTCCCAATCGTCCTTGAAAACGGTCACTTTTTTATTTAATGTGAGCGTCTTTTTCAGGAGGCAGGTGCGGCGCATTCAAGGCAGCTTACATCATCACTGAAAGTTGAAAAGTCACAAACTGTCAAATAGTGATAGATTTTGAGGCTTTTGACACCACCAATGCGTCCGGAACGCCAAATAACCCTAAAAACGAATGTATACTTGTCTCATTCCGACATCCGGAGAGGCAAAAAATGTCAAAAAATCCCAAAAAATGGGCTTTTTACTAAAGGCGCGCGAGGAGGCATTCTAAAATGCTAGAATGCCCCTCTACGCGCCGTTAGTACAAAGCTCCTTTTAGTGAGTTTTGGACAATTATCTTTCAAGAAATCCTACCCATGTTTCTCTATTGCACTTTTGCACCATGCTCTCTCTCTCTCTCTCTCTCTCTCTCTCTCTCTCTCTCTCTCTCTCTCTCTCTCTCTCTCTCTTTCTATAGCTTAGCATATTTAAAGAGAGAGAGAGAGTGAGAGACTCCCATTACTAACGGCGCGCGTGGAGCATGTTTTGACCTCAAAAAACACCTCCTCGCGCCGTTAGTATAAGGTAATAAAAAGACTCTCTCTCTCTCTATCTTTCCCCCGCCTTACTTCCTCTCTCTATAACACTCACACATACACACATAAACACATACACTGGTGGATGCACAGTACTAAAGGCGCGCATAGAGACATGCACACCGGTTGTGCCTCTCTACGCGGGCCTATAGTATAGAGAGAGAGAGAGAGAGAGAGAGAGAGAGAGAGAGAGAGAGAGAGAGAGAGAGGCTCTTTGTGTTTGTGTGTGTGTGTGTGTGTTATATTTGTGTGTCTGTGTGTTTGTGAGTGTGTGTGTCTGTCTGTGTATGTGTATGTTATATTTGTGTCTCTGTGTGTTTGTGTGTATGTTATATTTGTCTGTCTCTGTGTGTGTGTGTGTGTGTGTGTGTGATCAAAATGCACTTTGTAGAATTGTAACAATGGGTGTGTGTGCTCACTCCTATAGACCCGAAATTATGATCTCTAAGGCTAAGATGATGAAGAAAAAACCTATGTGATAGATGGAGGTCTTTTTAGAGATTTTTTGACATTCTCCTCTCAAAAAGCTCTCTAAAAGAGGAAAAAAGGGGCTTTTTACTAACGGCGCGCAATGAGGCATTCCAAAATTTTGGAATGCCCCCTCGCGCGCCGTTAGTAAAATGTTCTTTTAGGGGTTTTTGACATTCTTTGCCTCTTTGGATGTCGGAGCTAGGCAATTGGACATTCATTTCTAGGATATTTGGGCGTTCCGGACGCATTGACAGTATCAAAAGTTTCAAAATCTTCCACCACTTGATAGTTTTGTAACTTTTTGAATTCTAGTGATGACGTAAGCCGTATCAAATGCACTGCATCTACCTTCTGAAAAAGGTGCTCGCATTAAATGAAAGAGAGTGATCGTCTTCAAGGACCACTAGATTATTAAATGAGGAGACGGACACCTTTTATATTTTTGTTAATATCAATCTATTTTTCTATGTAACGTAGGCTCTTCTCTCATTGGAGGAGCTTATTTTCCTCTCTCTTCCAAAAGGCCCTCCAAAAGACCTCCGAAATCTCCTAATGGCTTCCATAGCTCGCTCAAATCCCTCTTGAGGGCTCTTTCGGCTCTGAAGCTTTCCATTAGCCGCTCTAGCCATGCCGCTTTTTGTGATTTTGTCTCTTTGACCGGCACTTGTACAGATTCCTTCTTTCCCTTCTTCAACTCTGGCTGCTCTTCTTGCACGGTCTCTAACCGGTACTTCAAACGTGTTGCTACCCTAGGTGCTTTTGGCTATTCATCCTCTTTATCTTCTTTCAACCTTAGCCAGTCATTCTGTGATGGAGGGTCATGCCATCTTCCCTTGGCGTGCAATGCCCCATAAACCACTTTTGTGATCAGCTCACCCGACACAATGTAGGTGGGGTTCTTGTTGCCCATCTTCACCAGATTATCATGGATATAGGCAGCATAGTTGATCACCTTCGTCTTGCTCTTCTGCATTGCCCAGGTGAATGTTGTGGCAATTGCTCCAGGCGGCATTCTCTACGTCTATGGCCAATTTGTACACATGTGGAAATACTGGTTATACATCTGACTCATGATGGCCACTTTGGGGTTTGCAATGTCTTCAAAGGTGTAGTTGCTCTTCTTTTCTGTGTACACCGTTACTTCATCTCTTCTTTTGGTTACACCATCCCCTTTGTTGGAGAGGTCTAGTGCAGTTGTCACTACTTTTTCTGTGATTACAATCAAAGTGTCTGGCTTGCCCTGTAGATCCGTAACTCTGGCCACTCCATCTTCTTTGATTGGAGTCACAAATTCCCATACTCTTTTTATGTCAATTCCAGCTGGCACAACTTCAAAATAACTATGGAGATCTGTCTTCTCCAGGTACTCTGCCATTTTGCTTCTGACAAACTCATTGAGCTCCTGCGGTAGCAGGAGTAGCTCTATTACATTTCCTTCAGTGTCTTTGAACACGCCTTGGTAGATTTTCAGATCATTTGACTCTAGCAAGTCCTCTTGAATCCACATATTGGTTGGCTTTGGAGTTCCTTCTGGTATGACAAACTGCTCCACCTGTTCCAAATAGTCTTTTATGGTCATCCTCTTCTTCTTTTCCAGTGATTTTGTAGCTGCCATAGATCCTTTTGCACTCAGTAGTCCGAAGTTAGCGTTTTTTCCATATTAGCAGAGAAATTGAGTTTTAACTATCCAAATGACTTGAAAATTGAAAATAAAACTTAAAAGGAACTTGGGAAACTGTGCATGTGCTCATAGTGTCATTCAGGCCAAAATTTATCCTTTAGACATCCTACACGTAGGATGTCATCAGTTTTTGGTGAAATTTGGCATGCTGGTGGTCCTTGGTCTGTGCAACATGGCTACGTGATTGGAATTGGGTTTGGGAATCAAAAAGTGCATTTTTGGGCAGATTCAGGCTTTAGGCTCACAAATTGGGTAGGATATCCGCAGCAGGTGGCAAATGATATCCAAATGGGTTGAAATTTGATATATGGGCTCCTTGGACCATGGTAATGGCTCTCATGATGTCATTTTTTGCACAGAAGATCAAAATTGAGCTGGAGACATCCTACACGTAGGATTTCTATTTCATCAAAATAGCTTGAGATTTGTTCTGTGGGTAGCTCTTGGCCTGTGGGTAGCTCTTGGCCTGTGGAACGTGGCCATGCTCTTGGATTTTGATTTGGACAAGAATTGATGTTGGTAAGACCATGTGTAGTGTTTCTAGGCTCAAAAAAGTGTATCTTGGAGGTGTTGGGCTCAAAAATGATTAGAATGGCTTCAAAATTGATATATGAGCTGTTGAAGGTGATATGAATAGATCTGTAATTGAAAAACATCCTCTATAGGCCTAAAATGTCATTTAGACATCCTACGCATAGGATGTCTACTTCATCATTTTTTGCAGGTGACCACTCAGATTTGTTGGCAATGTGCCCATGAATGTATTGTGCAAGTTTCATATGATTTGGACAAGTTTTGGTAGGTCTATGGCCCATTAATGCCTCTATGCCCTAACTTTGTATTTTTTTCATGCATATGAGGTCAATTTTGGCCCAAATGTGATGAAACTTGGTGGCTAGCATGTAAAGATTATCTAGAAACTTTGTGCAATGAGGAATGTTGGGTTTTGTGCCCAAAAATGGCCTTAAGACATCCTACACGTAGGCTGTCTCCTGATGAAATTTTTATTGAAGATGCTACTAGTGCCTGCCCTTAGTCTCCCTGAGTCCCTTTTAAGCCTTATTTCAACAGAAAAGTCAAATAGATAGAAACTAACTCCCTGTGTGGATTTCAGAGCCTCCAAGCCGTTTTCTAACTTTTGGAGTGCTTTTCGGCGATGAAATTTCTTGATGTTGGTCACTGTAGCTTCCCGATCCCTTGGGGATCCATGCCGTATGGTTTTTGTCGACTTTGGCTTCACCGGAGCTCCGTTTGGCAATTTGTCGCTCTAGAAGCACCGGTGGTTGCGTTTACATGTCTTCGATGACTTGTGGTGGTCTACCACCATAGGACTTCGTTGTTGGTGGTCTAGAAAATCCGCTCGTGAAGATTGGTGGCAAACGGACATGCGGTTTGACCGCGAGAGCCATTTGACGCTTTGTGTGTCTGATGCCGTTTCTGAAGTTTAGTGTCGCTTTGGGTCACCTTTTGGTCATGTGGGCTACATAGACTTGTCCCGCATGTCGAGATGCTCCTACCCATGAATCTTGGTAGCATTTGGGCGCCTCTGCCGATTTCCCATTTGGTGGCCTCTTGCGGGGATCTAGGAATTAGGGTTTTTCCTGATGGTTTTGTACTGTCTTTGGGCATCCAAGACTGGTCTCCTATGCTAGGGTAAGCTGCCGATGAAGTCTCATTGCTTTTGGGTTGGCCGTTAGGTGGCCACTTCTACTTGTAGGTCTCTACTCCCCGCTTTCTGTGTGAACCCTACGCTAGTTTTCGCGACAAAGTTCCGTTCGCTCTAGGTGGCAGGAGCGCTCTCTCAAAGGTCACTAGTGGAAATGAGCATAAAATGAAGTGAAAAATTCTTATAATGGGGGTCCCCGACCCACTTTTCATGAAATTTGACATGTGCTCCCAGCTTCTTGCGAGATGCGGTTTAGGCTAAAAAATTTCTTGATTTGGATTCCATTTGCCCAGTTTACAAGAAATTTGACGTTTCGGTCAAAATCTTGCCAAAACACGCTTTCCGCTCCAGTCTCATAATTGCACCCCCATTGTACCATAGGTTGTCCTATAGTCACTGATCATCCCCATACTTTTTGATTTTCATTACGACTATTGTTCACCTGCTTTTTGTATTTTTGAAGTTTTTCTGCTGAAAATTAGCAAAATTAAAAGAAAAATAGCAAATCAAACCCAAAAAATCCCCAAAAATCATAATAAATCAAAATCATCACCGCAAAACATTATATACACTCACATGCAATTTTTATGATTGGATTTCTTCGTTTTACCAATATTTTGCCCGAAAAATGGCTATTTTTACTTATATACACACACCTAGGGGTTTGATTTGGAGTTTAGCCCCATATATGTGTAGATTCATGTTGTATAAGGGCTGACAGGAGCAAAGCGAACCCCGAACCCCGACGGCCTCTAAAACACCGGGGGCCGAATGGCGCGCCTCGAGCTGTCACGGTAAAGCAAACAGGGGGCACCACCTAGCTTCAGCGGTTAGGACGCAAACAACACACCACCATAACAAAGTTTTCATCCAAGATAGATGGATGCTTGGGAGTAGTGATGAAGAGGAAAGGGAATGAGAGCAAGTGAGAGAGAGTGAGAGAGAGAGAGAGAGAGAGAGAGAGAGTGAGGGAGGGGGTATAGCGGCTTAGTACTTAGGCACCACAAAAGGATGGCGAATCCGCACACCCTTCACACATACACAAGCTCACTCCAAACACAAGACTAGGTGGTGATTCCGTACACCTGACATGGACAAAACATTGCAAGAAAACATACTCACAAAACCTCAAGCTTTATTTAGAGAATAAGGTGATGAAATTGGGAGCATAGGGTAGGGGAATGAGAAGGGAGAGAGTGGTAGAGCAGATGGCGGATAGGTGGGAGTTGATGGCGAAGACTCGCACGAGGGTTAAGGCCATCATCCTTCATTTAGTTTCCCTTCATCTTCCATAGCCAAGGGTGTAGAGGTCATGCTCAAGACAAGCATGGCGATTGCGGTGACGGTGATGGTGTGGGTGTGTGTGTGTGTGTGTGCACTAGGCACACACAGTGCATAGTGTGTTCTTTGGTCATGTTGTGTGTGTTTAGTGTGATAGTGACCCCTCTTTATATAGGGGAGGAGGGGGGAGAAATTCTAGAATTTAGAAATGAAGAAATCATTATCTACATAGGCCATGTGATTGTGGGCCCCACTTGTCTGGCTGTGTGTATATGTGCCAGAACAGCAGTCTCATGAGAGAGAGACTAAGAGAGAGAGATGGGTTGATGAAAAAAAGTGAGAGGTGACATGGAGAATAAAGTAATTACAAGAGGGGAGAGAGGGGAGTGTGTTAAGAGGTGAATCTGTGTGCAGATGTGTGTGAACACAAGAAAATCAGGTAACCACTGGGTGGGGATGGGTCTGTGGGCACCTTTTTCAGTGAAATTGAGTGTGTGTGAGTGTGGGGGACGCCATCTGGCTACAAGACAAGAGAGATTTTGAATTTTAGAGAGAGAGAGGGGGGTATTTGGATCATGGGAGAGTGTAGGAGAGAGAAAAGGGGGGTGGGGTATACTATTTTGGAAGATAGCATAAGTTGCATGTGAGTTAGGGTGCATTATTGGTGAGTTATAATGCATTATTGGTGAGAGGTGGGGTAGCTTGAGGGGAGAGAGAAAGGAGAAAGGACAAGGGGAAGAGAGAGGGGGTTGACCTTTTGAGTGGAGGAGAGGAAAAGGGACACACGGCGGGGCAACAATGAAGAAAAAGGAGGTAAGGTGGGGATGGGCTGCCCCACAGGCATGAGGTGGCCTATTTTACCTTTCTCATATATTTACATAATCATACTTTATCTTTTTCTTACTTTTTTCAATGCCTTTTATCACTCCCTCCCTAAGAGGGGGTTTTCATGGGGTGGGGGCGAGAGAAGAGGGGTATGGGAGCTTGGCTTGTGAAAAGCCCCCATCAGGGCATATGTACTTGGGTCAGTCCAGAAAATTTTGCACACACCTATTTTTACTTATATACCCACACCTAGGGGCTTGATTTGGCGTTTGGCCCATATACTTGTAGATTCATGCTGTATAAGGGCATTTGTACTTGGGTCAGTCCAAAAAAATTCGCAATCAAACAACATCCCTTAAAAATAGTCAAAAAACATGCCCTTTTTTTCTCTTTTTACCATTGGGTCCGCATTTGAGAATGCCTCACCCCCTCCTAGCCCAAGTCCTCCCAGACGACAAGGTATCACCTCGGTGTATGTGCCATGTATGGGTTGAAAAAATTGTGCTAATGCTTGTCCGTGTAATGTGGCCCTATTTTATGCATACTCGGTCAATGGATGGTGGAATTGGAGCTGATCTCTTGAGACAGCTAATTCCAGTGTTGGAAGATTTCAGCTACTAGTGTAGGAAGATTTCGGACAACAGATTGGACAAGAATCAGAGACTAGACTGGAATTTGGATACTGGAATAAGAATCAGACTTATGTACTGGAAATAAGGTTCAAATTCAGATTCAGATTTAGAAGACTGGACGAGAAGTAAGTATAACTAAAATATATGCCATGATTGGGAGTACAGATCAAGATTACAGCGAATGTGATTTACAGAGAGAAAGTACAGCCGACAATACTACCAATGATTCTCAAGTACAAGTATAGCCAATGCGCTAACCCAAATGCTAATAATTTCCAACCCGATTACAATGTAATTTGCCCTATTTATACACTTCGGGTTTACTGTAGTAATTACTAAGTAATTCGCTATCCATCTTCTAAGAAGACGTTCCCACATAGTGAACTATTTAGCCGTCTACATCCTTCCCTTCTTTCATGAATTTTGGAAAGATTCCAAAATTTCTGAAAAACTCCCCTGTCTAATTCTGATGTGAGACTGAAAAATCCATCATCTGGTTCTCATGTTGGGAATCCGGCCTGACCACTAACAGAATGGCCATACAAAGATTGCGATTAGGCAGCTGAAAAGGCCAAGGTGTAGCTCTCATCAAGCCAAGGTAGAGCTGTCATCTCCACCCGCCCCCGCTGAGGAGAAAAGTCACCATTGAATTCTGAGATGGAACTACCCAGTATCCTTCCATTGGACCGTCTTCCATTTGCCCTTTGACCTGGATGTTGCCTGAGAAGTCCCAATACCAACATTATCCTTCTGAATCAATCGGTAAATGGCCTCCTGCTCAAGCTGATCCCGCCCGTCGGTGGTCATCTCTACTTCATAAGTCGTGAGGGAATGATAGGTTTTGGTGTCAGGATCATAGAGTGTACGCCTGCCCTTGCTAAGTCTGGTTCTGGCCAGCTTATGACAATGCGAATTAGTATGGATCCATCCTTCCGGAAGAGGCTGATTAGTTTTGACTCGAGCTTCGAAAAGAATCACAGCCATCTCCCTGTACTGTGGTGCCAAACCCGGCTTTGCTGCAATGTATTTTTCAGGAAATTTAGAAGATTCGACCGTAAGTTGTAGCAACTGATTAGTAATCCTGGTCAGTCCTCTGACTTGAATCTTCCACTGGCCCATACACAGCTGGATCCTATGCATCTCCTCTTTCAGTGCCTGAATATCATTGATCTGGAGAGCATCATTGAACAACATCTACCAAGTCTTCCATTCCATAGTCGATCGTTCATACCAATCCTGAAGCTCGTCAGTGATTTTGAAGTATGTGAGGCGATCAAATGGTTCTGGATGTTGAGGATACAGTGCTGGAAAGAATCTTGGCAGCTCTGTTTCTCTTGCTGGAACAGCATACAAGAGAACTGGAGAATCAGGCACAAATTATAAGAAATTGAGAACAGCCTGGTTCTCTTGCTGCATCATCTTTCTGGTGATTCTCACTCGCTGGAACAATGTTCAGAGAGCAGTTGCCTGTGCTCCGACTGACATTCTCGTCTGAGGTCCTTCGCTAGTGGCTGTCTGGTCCTCCTCAAGAATGGCTTTGACTCTTTGATCCAAAACACCTCTAGCAGTTTGCATTTGCACCAAAACTTCCTTGAGTTGTACCCTAACATCCTTCATACATCGGTAAGTTGGTTTGTTACCCAGTAGAAGTTCTAGTTCCAGGGCAAGGGAGCGACAATCTGCAGTAGATTGCCTTTGCAAGTGCGGGTTTGCCACTCTCTTATCAGCATTGAGTATCCATTCAGGAACTCATTCCAGCAGCTGGGACTGTACTAGGATGCGCAGGTAAACGACAAGCTTCTTTATCATGGAAAGCTGCTGATTTCCAATGTTCTACCATTTCCGTGGCTCCAACATATAGCCTTTGAAATCTTTCCAAATCAGTCAAGAGATCATCATCCTCCAGATACTGTCTGGTTATGGAGGCCTGTTGATGTCTCAATTTCCTATTCAGGGTAATGAGCTGCTGTGAATGTTGATGATCAACAACTAGTCCCTCATCCTGCACTTTCATTTTCCCTTTAGCATCTCTGCAGAGTTGGGACTGATCTGTTGTGGCTGATTCCCAGTTGACTGGGCTGCTGCTCTTCAGTCTGCTGGTTACCCGACTGGTGCCCTTCTTCCTGTCCTTCCTGCTGGTCCTCATTCTAGCTTGGCTGGTTTGGCTGTGACTGGCCTCCTTCAGTTGTCCCTGTTTCACCAATACCAGGTCCTGGAGGTGGAGATGGTGGTGTGGCATCATCATCATCCTTTGTATTCCCAGCTTCTTGATCATCCTCCTCTTGATCAGCTTCATCTTCTTGGTCTTCTTCTTCCTCATCCGGAGAAGTCTGCTGCTCAATATAATCTAATATAGCTTGATTCATTAGAGCATTATTATACTCAGTTACCTTGTCCTGCAAATCACTCTGCATACTTTCCATCAAGGACTTCAAATTCTCTAGATTGAAAACAGCATTGCGTGATGGATTTAGAATTTCAGACAAGCTGCTATAGATGTATCTTTCAGTCAAAGAGGCCTTCAGAGCTGTATGGAGCATTAACAGGTTTTTGAATTCCTCCCGCTTCATCCTGAGCATTGTTTCAGCCCGCTCTGCAACTCTTAGTGCTTCATTTCGTTGATTTTTTATGATCATTATTTCAGATTCAGCCTTAGCTAACTTTTTGTTTATTTTAACAACTCATTAGTCCTTTCTGAATGAGCTTCCAGTACCCTGTGTTGTATGTTCTGCTCTTCCCGGGCTTTCTGGAGCTTTTCAATCTGATCTTGTGCCTCCGTCAAGTCAGCTTTAAGCTTTTTGACTTTATCTTGTGATCCTGCAGCCTCCATCAGTTGTCCCATATAACTGACAATGGTATTCCAAGAAGACTGTATGAGGACTGAACATATGTCTTTGATTGTGGTTGGATCAGAATCAGTAGGCTCATATATTGTTACTAGAGCTATGTAGGGTAAAGTTGCATAATCAACTTTGCATAGCAGAAGATGCCCTTTCAATTGTTTAGTCTTCATTTGTTGCAACTTGTCCTGTTTTACCAGCTGCAGAATGTTTTCAGTATTGGGAGTATGAACTCCACCTGGTAGAGTCGTGGAAGGTGAACCTTTTCCTTTGTCCACTTGGCTCTTGTCTTTGTCCTGTGACTGGTCTTCTATCTTTTCAGAAGTGGCTGGCTTGGCCTGATCTTTCCTAGAACTAGTAGCAACTGCACTTTTTGCTATTGTCTGGTTAGGCAAAGTCTTCTGAGCAGATTGCTGCTCTATCTGGATCACTAAAGCTTTCTCAGTGTTTACTGTCTTGACCTGGATTTCTATCTGCTTCAAAAACTCACTGCTCTTTGTCAGTGTAGTCTTTGGCTTCTTTGAACTGCCAGCCTGTTCTACAGTTGCTTTCCTTTTTAGGTCTATTGAAATAGTTTGACTGTTCGTTTCTTCGTCATCTGAGGACAACTCAATGTTATTCGTCTCAGAAATTGTCTTCTCACTTCAAGCCTTCTTTACCTGCTCATTAACATCTGCAGCAGTAGCCTAATACAGGAATTGCCAAACATACCAAGCTTTGAAAACATTTTGAGATTTTAGCTTGGCAGTCTGCTGGAGTACATTGTGCGATAGAATTTGACAAAGATTAATAGGAATCTGTGGATCCAATATCTTGGCCAACAACATAGCAAACAATTTTTTGGATACATACGTTGGGTTGTTTTTAAGGCTTACTGCTTCGGCTACAAACTTGTAAGCAGTGGAAGATTCCAGTCCTGCTACTGGAACTCCTTGACCACTTGCCTTGCGCTTACGTTTAGCTGCTTCATCCTCCTTCAGAGCTATACTTATCTGCTGTGCAGTTCCCACAGAAGGTTTGGGCTCGTTGGGCATTCTGAATGCAAATGCTGTGGCTTCTTATGTCACTGACACCTTCCTACCATTTAGCATGGCATTGCCATCTTCAATGTCGAAAGAATCAAGAACTTGCTTGATGATGTCTGCGTCAAAATAAATTCTTGTAGCTTGCAACACAACTCGAAGATCCCAGAGTTGTAGCAGAGTCATTGAATACATAACGCTGGATTTTACTGTACGGTATAATGGGAAGGCTTGGCTTTGCAGTGGCAACTATGGCCTGGAGTTTCCTCAAGAGACTCCTTCATCTTCTCTGAGCGTTTCCTTCTACCCATACACTGTGAAGACGATGACGATGAAACATGCGAGAAGATGACTTAATTGTCGTGTCAAAGCCGTTTCCTGGTGTCGCTGGCAAGGCTATCTGACAGTCAACTGTCTCTTCAGAGGTCGAGGTTTGCGGCTGTAGCGAGCTTGGCGATGGCGAATGGTTAGCAGGAGGAAAGCGTCGTGCAGGGGATTTATGAGGAAAAATGCTAACACTCTTGACTGCTATACGTGTTCGCACCATAAAAGCTCCACCACTCGTCGTTCCTAAACTTGTGTGCGTCGCTGATATCGTGGCAGAAATGCATTGGACAAGACTGCAACCCATCCATGAAATAATTACTACTAGCGTGCCATTTGACCGTTGGGCGCTTAAAAATTGGAAAGTGTGTCCCCACTGATACTGGATCGATTTCTAGTTTGGCTCGACCATATTGGGACCGATGCTAAGGTCAACCTGATTTGGTTCTTCTGGTACTGGTTCTGAAATTGAAACTGGTGCACATGAAAAAGTCCGAAAATGTCTGATTCTGGTATCTCTTGATCATCAAGTTTCAGTTCCTTAGTACCTTGTTCTGGCCCAGTTTCTCTGGTGTCTGAATAATAAAGCTTGATCTTTGCCCCATTATATACTCATGGCAACAACGATCCAGATAAATCTTTCAGTCTGACTGTGCCATTGGAGAAGACCCAGTCTACCTCAAAAGGTCCTGCCCAGGCAATCTTTAGGTTTGGCTTCTTTGGACCCAGTCTAGACTGATATAGAAGCACTAAGTCTCCTTTCTAGAATTCTTGAACTTTAATTCGGCGATCATGCCAGTGCTTGCTTTGTTGTTGAACATTTTCTTGTTCCAACATAGCCCTTTGCCTGAGTTCATCTAATTGCATCAATTCATCTAGCCGTTTTTTAAGATTATGGTTGAAGTCTAAGCCATACTTCACATCCATTCTCAGACTTGGGATCACAAACTCCATAGGAACCACAGCTTCAGTGCCATACACCATTCTGAATGGTGTCATTCCAGTAGTTACCTTATAAGCTGTCCTATAAGCCCATAGAGCAATCTGAAGTTTCAAATCCCACTGGTCTGGTTTCTTTTGCACCTCCTTAGTGAGAATAGTCTTTATTGTCTTGTTGCTACTCTCAGCCCTTCCATTGCATCTGGGATAGTAAGGAGTAGATTTCCGATGCTTGACTGAAAGCATATCCAACAGGATTTCCATAGTGTCATTGATAAAATGTGTTCCTTGATCAGTCACAATCTGTACTGGACATCCATATCGGTAGACAATATTCTCAAATAGAATCCTTGCAGTTGACTTGGCTGTGTTGCCAAGAAGAGCCTTGGCTTCAACCCACTTGGTTACATAACAAGTAGCCATTACTATGTACTTGTTCTTCCTGGGAGTAAACTTCTTAAAAGGTTCCATAAAATCTAGTCCCTATTTCATGAATACTCCCAGTGGTTGGACTGGCATCAAGGGAGTCATATCTGCAGCTATTGGTCGACCCATTCTTTGGCATATGTCACAAGTTTTACAAAAACTTCTGACATAAGCAATTAGTGTTTGCCACCATAGACAAGCTTGCAGAATCTTCTTGTAGGTGACTTCGCTGGAAAAGTGTCCACCAGATTCACCATTGTGCGCTTTTGTAATTACTTGCATTCTTCCTTTCATAGGGACACATCGTCGAAGTATACCATCAATACCAAGTCGATAAAGTAACCCTCCTATGATAGTAAATTTCAGGCTTTTTATGATCAGAACTTTCTTCTGATTCTGCTTCCAATCCGCTGGAAAGGCACCTTGGGAAAGAAATTGATAAATATCATACCATTCAGGATCCGCTAAGTCTTTTTCCTCTAATTGAAATAAATCAGCATCCACTGGTTCATCTCTCAAGGGTGATTCTGAATATCCTTCCGTACTTCTTGAAAGAAAATTAGCTCCACAATGGTTTCGGCCAGGCTTATGGAAAATTCTGAATTCAAATTCCATAAGGAACATCATCCATCTTATCAACCTGCCTTGAATAATGACTTTATTAATCAGAAACAGAAGAGCTTGATGGTCTACATAAAAATGGAATAACTTTCCTAATAGGTAATGCTTGAACTTTGTAGCGCTGAAAACCATTCCAAGGGCTTCTCTCTCAGTAGTTGTATAGCCTTGTTCAGCCTGACTGAATCTACGATTGGAAAAATAAACCGGATAATCAGTTCTTCTGTCTCGCTGAGCTAATATTGCCCCCATTTCCAATCCCGAAGCATCGACATGTACGTGGAAAATAATATCCCAATTTGGTTGCCTAAGGACTGGTTTACTGGTAATGGCTTTTTTCAGATTCTGGAAGCTCTCCTCACATTTAGCAGTCTAGTTGAACTTACTGGTCTTCTTTGTAAGCTCATATAGTGGTACTGCTTGAGAAGAAAACTTGTGTACAAATCTTCTATAGAAATTCACATAACCCAAGAAAGAACTCAACTTTGAAGCAGTTCTGGGTGCTTTAGCTTGCTGAACACACTGAATTTTGTCATTGGCCATCTCTATTCCATTGCGGGAAACCACATGTCCCAGTAGCTGTCCCTCCCAGACTCAAAAAACAGATTTGAATGGATTCAAACAAATCCTCTTCTCCTGACAGTGTTTGAAAACCATTTCTAGGAATAGAAGGTGTTGTTCCTCATCTGAATAGAAAGTGAAGTCATCCATGAAAATGGTCAGGAATTGATGAAGAAATTCATTAAACATCTCCATCATACACCACTGAAAGGTAGCTGGTGCATTGCACAGGACAAAAGGCATCACCAGATACATGAAAGCTCCCCACTCTGTGATGAAAGTGGTCTTGGCTCTATCTTCAGGAGGGATCTGTAACTGGTTATAGCCGCTATAACCATCCATGAAGCTATACATTTCATATCCTGCGATCTCATCAAGTAACATATCAGTAAAAGGCAAGGGAAATGGATCCTTAATAGTTTGGGAATTTAGTTTCCTATAGTCGACACAAACTCTCAATTTTCCATTCTTCTTGGGGACGACGACTATGGAAAATAGCCAATCACTACTTGCCACTTCCGTAATGAACCTAGCCTTGAGAAGATTATCAATATCCTCCTTGACCTTTTTTGAATAGTTGGGGTTCATCCGGTATCTTTGCAATCGTACTTGCCTAGCATCCGGTTTTAGTGGTATTTGGTGATGACATACTTCAGGATCTACTCCCTTCAGATCTGTATGTTCCCAGGAAAACACATATTTATATCTCTGGAACATTTTTCGTGCCTTTTCCTTCATTGTCCGGTTGAGGTTCTTGTTACCCTTGATCATTCTGGGATTTTCCTCTGATCCTAGGTTCCACTCTTCTACTTCTTGGTCGTCTGCAGCAACCAGTTTGGTCCGCCTTCTTTTCTTTGGTCGATTCTTCAGCGTAATCCCAAGATGTTCCATTCATTTTTGAATCAATATTCTGATCCAGTGGGTACTCTTCATAACATACTGGTTTCTCTACTATACCAGTATCAGCTAGCTCCACCATCCTTCCAGTTAGCTGAACTGTTCTTTTCCCTATATTGACTTCGGTAAACTGATCAGGAAATTGTCTCCTTTGCTTGTCAGCATGATCTTTGTTCAATAAGCCTGCATTCAAGTCAATTTTTTCCAAAGGGAATATGTTCATAGCCGCTAGCATTCCCTTGATCTTCTTGGTTCTATACTTTTGTCACAACTCCTTCGGCCTCAGTTCCTTTTTCCAGCTCCTAGTATTGTTGGTTTGGATTTGGATTCTGCCACTGACCCCTTCTATGGTCAAAGTTTGGTTTGCATAGTCATGAACAACATGTGCTGTTCTCAACCATGAGCACCCTAGTAGCATCCCATATACTCCCTGCACATCTAGGACTAGGAAACTGGTTTTGAATTTCTCCCTCCCAACTCTTATCTACATGTTTTCAATCATACTCGTCGCCTGTACGACTCTATGATCTGCCATTCATACTTCAAATGGTGCTGGTTTCATATTAGTGATACTCTGTCTTTGCTAAAGATGGGATCCCATTATGTTGACTCCTGCCTCTCCATCCAGGATAACGCTTGAGAGAGGTTCCCACTGCTTCTTGACCTTGTAGTCTACCTGAATAAGTGGAACTTCATCATCTTGGATAGCCATCAAGTCCATTGTTCTGGCCTCTGCCTCAGCTTTCCTGCGCTGTTTGATAAAGTTGGCCACCTCAGGCAAGGTTTTTCTTATATCCTCCAGCTCTACAGTCAGCTTCTGAATTCTATCACAAATTTTCACATGAATTTCTTCTCTCTCTTGGTCAGACTGATTGTCAGAGCTTGAAGATCTTGTAAGGTCTCTACTTTCAAATTTCACACAATTTCTATTACACATTTGAATTTTTTTAACCATCGCTCATTATTTAAGATATTCGAGTTCATATTATGAATCATAGGTTGAGAAAACCTAGAATTTAAAATTTACGCTACAAAATTCTGACATGTTTAGCTATATGAATCAATAACGAACTTATTGCAAGACTTATTTATTGATTGTAGAATTTTCTTTTACCACTGTAAAGTTAATATAAGACTGTAAAGCTTAACTTAAAAATGTAAAGTAAATTATCATTAAGAAAATTAATAAAATAATTATAAAGACAAAATAATACACACGGATGACAAATGAAGGCACATGGACTCACCTGGACTCACAAAGGAGGGGACAAAGTGGGACACATTGTCACATGAAAAGGAGAGGCTAGTCTTGACTAATCTTAATAGGGGGGGGCTGTGTGGCCTTATCTTTTGATGATAATGACAAAGTGGTCCAGCTGATGGGTACCACAAGGGTACCAAAAATGCGGGTATAATTTTTTGTGGGGAAAACAAAATAAAAAATATTTTTTTTTTGGAAAAAAAATTTAGACGTTTTCTTTTCTTCTATAAATAGAGCATACATGGTCACACTTTAGACATAGAGATTGCCTCTATAGTGCTCACAATTGCTGCCACTTCTCTTAGAGAGAAGGTGTCCACAAACCACTAAGAGAGAAAAAAAACTATAGTGCACTAATAAGTACAAAAAAATGGCTCCAAAGCGTGCTCGAACCCAAGGCGCTAATGATCATGAAGTTGGTACAAGTAACGGTGGAACCCCTGCGAAACATGCTATGTCTCCACCAATCAGACCAATCGGAGCTATGGTACAGGTTAGTATTGCAATTTCAAGTTATGCATCATTGCATATGCGAGACCATAGGCATATATTATTTACCTTATGAAAAGAAAACACGGACCAAAACCACGGGGATTAACCCCAAGAAACTCGTCATATGTTTGATAAGTAGGAAAGATTGTCTGGTTAAACTGATTGCTATAGGAAAGAATGTTTGTCCAAAACCTTCGGTATGGTTTCTCTCAAGTCTCTCTACTTATTAGCGCTGGTATTATGTGGCGGTTGCCGAGGCGTGAGATGACGCCCAAGATGGCACCGCAGATGCTGTGGTGGGAGTACACCCAGATTAGCCCAGCTGGATATTGCAGTTTTGTTTTGCCGTGGTGGGAGGATGACGCCAGATTGGCACCATTGTTGCTGTGACGGGAGTACGTCCAGATTAGCACAACGAGTACTTGTCGAGCGGTATGGGACGCGCATGAGGACAAGGGTATTTATAAATAATGTATATACCGATCAGACATAATAGCGCTAGTAGAGATTCTTGAGTGAATCTAATCCAAGGGTTGTTGGTTTAAATTTGGCCGACTTCTTGTTTGACTATTGTTTCTAATACTGTTTGAAGGGCTATTTTAACGAACTAGTATCATAAATAAAGTAAAGGAACATGTATGTTTAAACAGTGTGGTAGTAATTAGATAACAGAAGAAGAGTGAGTGTGGTGTGGGAAGTGAGAAAATGATACCCCGACGGTATTATTCTATGGACGGGTGGACCCAATGAGTCGGGTAACTTTCCAACGCTAGAAATCATGTTTTTAAGTCATAAATCTTAAAAGAGACAAACCTTTGCGGCTATGCTTCTGAAAAATGGGGAAAAAAGCGCACAGGTTGGTCACTCTAAGATTTATACTTTTAGGTATAATTGATTATAGATAGTTTTTAGATAGGGTTATGGTAGTCACGCTCCGCCATAGCGAGATAGGACCAATCCTTCACTAACGGTTCATGCCCGTGGCTACGTAGTAGCTAAGGCAATGTCCGTTGGTTTTTCCTTCTCAGGATTGGAGACCTATCAAAGGTACTCCGCTCCTCTCGACAAGGGGCAGGGACCTCACACTGGTATCAGAGCCTAGGTTAAAGCTTGGGGAGATTTTTAGATTGATGTTTGGATATTGAAGGATGCGAATGTTTGAAATAATAGAAGAACGTAGAAAAATTGATTTGAATTTTTATATGGTATGGAAGATTGAACTTTCCTGGTACAGGAAAATGTTCATTCAGCCTACCAGAAATTCCAGGTGTTCACCATCATGTTTGAAAATGCATGCCAATCACCAAATTATCAGTTTCAAAAAAGGGTAATGATGATTTTGGATAGGGTGTTTGCACCACCTATTCCAAGGGTGCATAGAGGATGGGGCATCAACTGGAGTCCATCTGGAGGAATCTATACCATCGATGCTGACAAGATATGGTGCATGGATACCAACCTTAAGAAACTTTGATGGGCAGAGGAGTTAAAAGTCATCGAATTGTATCTTTTCATTGGTACTAAGAATCCGGATGCTACCATTACCTTGGGAGGAGAAAAGGTATCTCAGACTCAATGGGTCTATAACCAAGTTACAAAAGTTATCCATGGTGGTAGGATTCGACCCATATGTGTATCTCGTAGCTTTCAAGGGTCAAAAGAAACTTATTATTTTGATCCTTTAGCCTATCCTTTTGTAGTCACTAAACTCAAAATATAGAGACATCACAATCCTTGTACCTAAAGACTACCAACCTTGGTAGCAAATAATATGTGTATAAATAAAGTTTGGATTAATATTATCTTTTTTTTGTATTATTGTATGATCAAGTCTTGCCTTAAAGTGGATTAAAGTTAGAGTATCCAACAAAGTTTCACTTAATCTATATTGTACAGAGTGCGGTGTACACATCTCTTCAAGAGAAAAAGCTACTTCTCAAGCAAGCTAAACTTCCCTCTTTCAAAGGGGAAGGAGCCCTAGTTGAGCGCGATGCAGAAGTGTGGCTTGAACAGATGGAAGATTATTTTGCTGCTGCTGGTACTACTCCCGATAACCAAGCAATGTTGGCTATGTTTCTTCTCACGGGGGATGCCAAGCTTTGGTGGAAACAGCACTGCAAAGATAATCAAGTAGCTCAAAACACTAAAACTTGGGAAGATATTAAGTATGTTGTCAAAGGACGTTATCTTCCACCTGCACACGAATCCCTTAAGATGAATGAATTCTTCAACTTACGTCAGTTTCATCTTACAGTGGAAGAATACTACTCCAAATTTGTAACTCTTACGCGCTATGCTCCGCCAATGACCGTAGATTAACAAGTAGCCCGTTTTTGCCAAGGGCTAAATGCTCCTTTAAATACTCGTCTAGAAGCCATAAGGCCTATAAATTTGCAAGATGCTCTTTTAAGAGCTAAACCCTTAGCTGAAGAGATGTCAAACTCTCAAAGGGTGCGAAATGGAAATATAAGGAATGCTGGAAGGAGAGGACGGCCTATGATGTGGAACCAAAGGCAAGTTCACCTAGTTCACCAAACTCATCCAATAGTTGCAGCTTCAGCAAATGGAGCTCAAAATGCAGATCTTAGATGCTATGAATTCAACGAGCTAGGACATTTCAGAAATGTATGTACTAGGCGAGTCTCCGCAACAAATACACCTAATCGAGCTAGAGGACGAGGCCAAATAATAAATCGTGGAGGAAGAAATGGAGGACGAGGTCGAGGGCGCAGAATGGCTGCGAGAGTCAATGCTATCATAGGAGAACCAACATTGGGAGAAGAACAAGAGGAAAGAGCAACTCGACATGCTGCAATTGATAACCCAAGAGCAAGCTAGACAACAATACGTTGTCATTCAAACACCTGCAAATCACCAAGGTGAAAAATTTGAGCTTCTTATTGATTGTGGTAGTACTCATTCTTTCTTGTCACCTAAATGTTTAAGGAGGTTAGGACTTAATCAACACCCTGCAAGAAAAATGAGAGTTGAATTAGCCAATGGAAAGGAGGTGTTATCTCAGTACACCGTGGGAAAAATAGATTTCAAGTTGGAAGAATACTCTACTTCTGCTACTTTTCGAACCTTACCCATAGGAATCTATGATGGAATTCTTGGAATGGATTGGTTAGCCAGTCATAATGCCAATATCCATTGTGCCCAAGGAAGTGTTACTTTTGTGGACAACCAAGGTCAAGAAGTCACTATTCAAGGCCAGAATGGACGACCAAAAGCTTACTTGGTCAAAGCTAATCGTCTTTTGAAAGGGTTACGCAAGGGTCAACAAATTTTTGTAGTCAAGCTAAACAAAGTAGAAAAATCTTCTTCCAACCCTGAACCAATGTGGCTAGAAGAATTTTCGGATGTTTTCCCCGCTGAACTTTCTGAACTACCACCACCTAGGGAGGTAGACCATGAAATCAAAATTTTTCCAGGTAGTGAACCAGTCTCAAGAGCGCCGTACAAGATGTCACTTCCAGAGGCTATAGAACTCAAGGAGCAGCTCAAGCAGTTGATTGACCAAGGGTTTATCCGACCTAGTACATCTCCATGGGGTGCACCTGTTCTCTTCCAAAAGAAAAAGGATGGCTCTCTTCGACTTTGCATAGATTATAGGGGCTTAAATCAGGTTACCATCAAGAATAAAAATCCAATTCCTCATATTGATGAGATGCTGGACAGATTACATGGAGCCAAAATATTCTCAAAGATTGATCTTCAATCTGGCTATCATCAAATTCGAATCCAGGAGGCTGATATCTCCAAAACAGCTTTCAACACTCGTTATGGTCATTACGAATTTATAATGATGGCTTTCGGACTTACGAATGCTCCTGCAACTTTCAATCATGTGATGCACGATATCTTTAGAGAATTCTTGGACAATTTTGTCCTAGTATTCTTTGACGATATCTTAATTTATTCCAAATCAGAGGAAGAGCATGAAGGAAATGTTAGGAAAGTGTTAGAGCTTTTACGCCGAAATAAGTTGTATGCAAAGAAAAGCAAATGTACCTTCTTTACCCCTAAGGTATGTTACTTAGGGTTTATCATTTCACCTGAATGAGTCTCGGTTGACCCTGACAAAGTCAAAGATATTGTGGAATGGCCTCAACCCACTTCACAAACCGAAGTTAGAGGATTCTTAGGTATCACAGGGTGGTACAGGATCTTTGTAAAGGACTATGCTCTTAAAGATGCACCACTAACCGACTTGCTAAAGAAAGGAGCTACGATACTTTGGGAAGAAAAACATGAATCTTGCTTCAAACAGCTTAAGGAGTATCTTGCTTTAGAACCTCTCTTAAAACTTCCAGATTTCACCCAAGAATTCGAGGTGATCACAGATTCTAGTAACCTTGCATTAGGAGGAGTCCTTACTCAAGAAGGAAGGCCTGTAGCTTATACTTATCGAAAGCTTAGGATTCATGAAGTGAATTATGCTACACATGATTTAGAATTGCTAGTAATTATTCATGCTCTCAAGCTATGGAGACATTATCTATTGGGACGCAAATTCCAATTGGTAACAGATCACAAGAGTGTTAAGTGGATTTTTACCCAACCTAACCTTAACATGAGACAGAGGAGATGGATAGAGCTCATGCACAAATATGATTTGGATATTAAATTTAGACCAGGTAAGGATAATGTTGTGGCAGATGCCCTAAGCCGTAAAGCTTTTTTGAGGGCAATTTCCATGGCTCACAACCCTATTTTAGACAAGGTCTCGGATGCTGCTGTCAGAGATGCAAATTACCAGATGCTTGCTAGTATCCTATGTGAAGAGAGGGTATCATCAAATCAACCTAAACCTCTACATTATTCCTTAGAAGATGGAAAAATTTACTATAGGAATCGACTATGCATTCCTAAGGATTCTACCCTAAGAAATGCTATCCTATATGAAGCACATGATGGCCCAACTTCAGGACATCCAGGTTATGCCAAAACCATCAATGCAATTCGCAGAAGTTACCATTGGCAAGGTATGAAGGGTGATGTCCTTCGCTATGTCAAGTAGTTTTTGTCTTGTCAAAGGATCAAGGCAGAAACACTAAAGATGCCAGGTAAATTACATCCTTTAGATATTCCCCAAATGAAATGGGAATGTATTAGCATGGAATTTATCGCCGGGTTTCCTTTTGTCCAAGCTCGATATGATTCAATCATGGTCATAGTTGACTTGCTTACTAAAGTGGCTCACTTAATCCCAGTCAAGACAACCTTTACAGCTTCAGATATTGCTTGTCTATTTGTGAAAGAGGTTTTCATAATTCATGGTTTACCCAAGAGGATTGTCAATGATTGTGATGCCAAGTTTACTTCAAAGTTTTGGGTATCATTGTTTCAAGCTATTGGAACCCAATTATGTTTTAGTACTCCTTATCATCCTCAAACTGTTGGCCAAACTGAAAGAGTAAATCAAGTAATTGAAGACATCCTCAGAAGCCTACTGCAATAGAGAACCTCGCAAGTGGATTCAATACCTACCCTTGGTAGAGTATGCATACAATTCCTCTACTCATAGAAGTATTGGAATGACACCTTTTAATTCTCTTTATGGTCAAGAATGTTTATCACCTCTTAACTTTTCTGACCCCACTATAAGGGTAGAAGCCTCAAAGAAAATGCTTGAAGAAATGGAAGCTCAAACCAAAGCTATTCGAAGGGATATTCAAGCGGCTCAAGATCGACAAAAGAAGTACGCCAACTTAAAAAGATCTGATCGGATTTTCAAAGAAGGTGACAAATTTTTCTTACGAGTAAAACCCAAAAAGAGCAATCTATCTCTCGGAAGGTATAAGAAGCTTAGCTACCGATATTGTGGACCTTACAAAATAATCAAGGTTGTAAGTGATCAAGCTTATAGACTAAAAATCCCTTCTCAGCTCAAAGTGCATGATGTATTTCATGTAAGTCTGTTAAAACCTTATGTATATAACCCTGATTATGTCCTTGATGATGAGCAAATCATTTTACGTGCTCAAGATGTTCTACAACTCCAACCTGATACTATCCTAGAAACTCAGGAGAGAAAGATTAGGAATAGATCCATCAAAGAAAATCTTATCCTATGGAAGGATTTCCCTATAGAAGATGCTACTTGTGAAGATGAGACATCCCTTCTTAAGGATTACCCTTCACTGTTCTTGAGATGAGGGCATCTCAAATTCTAAGTTGGGGAGATTGTAAGGTCTCTACTTTCAAATTTCACACAAGTTCTATTACGCATTTGAATTTTTTTAACCATCACTCATTATTTAAGATATTTGAGTTCATATTATGAATCGTAGGTTGAGAAAACCTAAAATTTAAAATTTACGCTACAAAATTCTGACATGTTTAGCTATATGAATCAATAACTAACTTATTGCAAGACTTATTTACTCATTGTAGAATTTTCTTTTACTACTGTAAAGTTAATATAAGACTCTAAAGTTTAACTTAAAAATGTAAAGTAAATTATCATTAAGGAAATAAATAAAATAATTATAAAGACAAAAGAATACACAGGGATAACAAATGAAGGCACATGGACTCACCTGGACTCACATAGGAGGGGACAAAGTGGGACACACTGTCACATGAAAAGGAGAGGCTAGTCTTGACTAATCTTAATGAGGGGGGGCATGTGTGGCGTTATCTTTTGATGATAATGACAAAGTGGTCAAGCTGATGGGTACCACAAGGGTACCAAAAACGCGGGTATGATTTTTTGGGGGGGGGAAAAAATAAATAAATAAATATATATATATATATATATATTAAAAAATAATTAATTTTTTTTTTAAAAAAAAATTGAGAAAATATTTTTGGATGTTTTCTTTTCTGCTATAAATAGAGCATCCATGCTCACACTTTAGACATAGAGATTGCCTCTATAGTGCTCACGAAGTGCTGCCACTTCTCTTAGAGAGAAGGTGTCCACAAACCACTAAGAGAGCAAAAAAATTCTAGTGGACTAATAAGTACAAAAAAATGGCTCCAAAGCGTGCTCGAACTCAAGGCGCTAATGATCATGAAGCTGGTACAAGTAACGGTGGAACCCCTGCGGAACATGCTATGTCTCCACTAATCGAACCAATCGGAGCTATGGTACAGGTTAGTATTGCAATTTCAAGTTATGCATCATTGCATATGCGAGACCATAGGAATATATTATTTACCTTATGAAAAGAAGACACGGACCAAAACCACGGGGCTTAACCCCAAGAAACTCGTCAAACGTTTGACAAGTAGGAAAGATTGTCTGGTTAAACTGATTGCTATAGGAAAGAATGTTTGTCCAAAACCTTCGGTATGGTTTCTCTCAAGTCTCTCTACTTATTAGCGCTGGTATTATGTGGCGGTTGTCGAGGCGTGAGATGACACCCAGGATGGCACCGCTGATGCTGTGGTGGGAGTACACCCAGATTAGCCTAACTAGATACTGCAGTTTTGTTTTTCCGTGGCATGAGGATGATGCCCAGATTGGTACCGTTGTTGCTGTGACGGGAGTACGTCCAAATTAGCACAACGAGTACTTATCGAGCGGTATGGGATGCTCATGAGGACAAGGGTTTTTATAAATAATGTATATACAGATCGGACATAATAGCGCTAGTAGAGATTCTTGAGTGAACCTAATCCAAGGGTTGTTGATTTAAAATTGAATGATTTCTTGTTTGACTATTGTTTGTAATACTATTTGAAGGGCTGTTTTAACGAACCAGTATCATAAATAAAGTAAAGGAACATGTATGTTTAAACAATGTGGTAGTAATTAGATAACAAAAGAAGGGTGAGTGTGGTGTGGAAAGTGGGAGAATGATACCCCGACGGTATCATTCTATGGACGGGTGGACCCGATGAGTCGGGTAACTTTCCAACGCTAGAAATTATTTTTTTAAGTCATAAATCTTAAAAGAGACAAACCTTGGGCTGTGCTTCTGAAACATGGGGAAAAAAGCGCACAGGTTGGTCACTCTAAGATTTATACTTTTAGGTATATTTGATTATAGATAGTTTTTAGATAGGGTTATGGTGGTCACGCTCCGCCATAGCGAGATAGGACCAATCCTTCACTAACGGTTCATGCCCGTGGCTACATAGTAGCTAAGGCAATGTCCGTTGGTTTTTCCTTCTCAGGATTGGAGACCTATCAAAGGTACTCTGCTTATCTGGACAAGGGGCAGGGACCTCACAGAACTAATATCTTCACATTGCCATTCTTCTCTTGCAGTGATTTCATTCTTTCCATCCACTCCCATTTCATCAGCTACTCCATGTACCACAGCCAGCATGGTCTCAGTTATGGTCGGTACCGAGATTGATCTTTATCAGTCAATTGGGTTGGTATCCTCTGAATGACTCTAGCTTCGAAACTTTCTGGCTGATCTGGCAGCTTCTTAGCTAAATCCTCGGTGATTTTAGCCGCTAGTTCCCTCTGCTCTTGCCACTCATCTACCACCTTTTCTTTACCTTTGGCCTTCCAAACTTCTCTTTGTTGAGCCCACGTACTGCTGTTAGGATTGACTGGTGCTTTTGAAGTGTCTAGGATTTCTTCAATGACTACCCCCTTGCTCCTCGTAACTACCCTGACTGGGACTGGCTTTGGTGCCTTAGCCTTAGTAGTAGTCGTTACAGGTGCATCTGGACATTGGGCCACAAAATGACCATACTTCCCACAAGTATAGCAATTCATGCTCCTGTTCTGGAAGTTGCCTCTTCCTCTGCCTCTACCCATACCTGGTTGGAATCGGCCACGTCCCTGACCAGTACCACTGGTACCTGGTCTCTCCTCTTGAGCTACTTTGACTGGTTCTACCTTCACTGGTTCAGAGTAGGCAACCACTGACAGATCTTTTCCTTTCTTAAAGTGGTGAATTCTAATGCCACAATTATTCCATAGGTGACCAAAGGCCTTGCAGTAGGTACATTGCGGACATTAAGTGGAGATATGGTCCTTGGATTTGCATCTTGAACACCAAGCCTCCATCTTTTGAATTGGCTGTCTTGTATAGCTAATTTTGGAAATCTGCCTAGCCATCTCTTCAATTTTCTTGGTCCAGGATCCCTTCTTTGATTTCTCTTTTGCTTTTTCATTAGAGCTACTCTCTGAGCTACTGGACATCTCACTGGAATCAGAACTTTCAGTAGCAGAGCTACTGCTACTGGTCCTTCGCTTCTTGTGGCTCTTTTCCTTCTTAGCCTGCTATTCCAGCTTTAATGCCCTTTGGACTAGATCATTGAATTTCTTGGTAGGGGCTAGTACCTCTTGTTCCCTTAGCTTCTTGCTTCTGAACCCATTCAGGAACCATGCCCTCAATCTCTTCTCGGATGGCGGTTATTGCAACTGCCTGGTTAGCTCCTTGATCTTTTCCACATAACTGCAGACTGAAAAATTTCTCTGTTTGATCTTATCTAATTCACAGAGAATATCTTTGTCCCCTCTATTGTCAGAATATTCCAACCTGAAGTCTTTGAGCAATTTGTTATATGATCTGAGCTCGCAAGCAGGGTAATGGTAATACCATTTCCTCGCTGCCTCCTTCATGGTTTGTGGAAAATATTCCCCCCAGTCATCTTCATCAATATTTTTCAGTTCAGCATACTTCTCGAAAGCTTTTATGTGAAAATCTGGATCATCCTTTTTCCCTCCCTTGAATATTGGAAAATAAATCTTCAGGGAAGCTGTGTAATCATTCCGATTACTACTGATCCTGCCACTTCTCTTCTTGGATTCACAATGACGCTTGGGAGTCTTCTTGCAATTGTCAGTGTCAGCATCCCAATCAATCTCTGTCTCTGTCTCAGTGTCAGTGTCTTCTCTGGTTTGTCTGCTAGAAGTACGGTGACTTTCTTTACCTCCCTTGGTATCCTTATCTCTCTGTAGGGACCGAGACCTCTTGGAACTCTTTGACTTCCGTGCTTCCTGTTATGCCCGTCTGCGTCGAGAATGACTGGAGTGCTGTGAGTCCTGCGCCTCATCAGCCTGACTATGCTCCTCCTAAGCCTCAGTGTCAATCATCTTCTCTTGTTTGGGGTCAGAATCCCTTCTTGACTCCTCAGAAATGGGGTCAACACGAATGGTGGATTTCCGGCCATGATTGGATTTTGGTGCCATTGCTGAAAACTTCGAACTGGGAGAAGAGTCTTTTAGTCAACGAGCTTCAGCTTGATCCATCGTGATCACCAAAATGGAATTGGAGCTGATCTCTTGAGACAGCTAATTCCAGTGTTGGAAGATTTCAGCTACTAGTGTAGGAAGATTTCAGACAACAGACTGGACAGGAATAAGAGACTAGACTGGAATGTGGATACTGGAATAAGAATCAGACTTATGTACTGGAAATAAGGTTCAGATTCAGATTCAGATTCAGAAGACTGGACGAGAAGTAAGTATAACTGAAATATACGTCATGATTGGGAGTACAGATCAAGATTACACCGAATATGATTTACAGAGAGAAAGTACAGCCGACAATACTGCCAATGATTCTCAAGTACAAGTATAGCCAAGGCGCTAACCCAAATGCTAATAATTGCCGATTCGATTACAATGTAATGGGCCCTATTTATACACTTCGTGTTTACTGTAGTAATTACTAAGTAATTCGCTGTGTCCATCTTCTAAGAAGACGTTCCCACATAGTGAACTATCCAGCCATCTATAGATGGAAAAATTAATGCTTTGTAAGAGAAGGGTATAAGCAAGATGATTATTGGAATTCGCCGTCGAGGTTTCCTGTTTGTTGTTGATTTGGTGGGCGGAGTTTCTTTGCAAGTAAAAGTTTTAACTCTACCGCTCTTTGTTTGATCGTTTTTCTTGCAACAGTCACGAGTGTTGCCGCTACTGTCGAGATGTAGTCGTCTCCTTGGAGAGAATTTTTGTGGCAGAATTGGCCGTAGACCTTGTCGCTTTTGCTTTCCATGTGTAGCTTTTCCTTTCCGGTTTCTATAGGTTTATTGATACTGCCTCGGTTGCCATTGTTTTGTTGTTGATTGGCACCCCACATAAATCGGTTTGTTGGTTTCATATGCAGTTGTCTGCCTTCTGATGTTGCTTGTAATGAAGGGAGTTTCGTTTGCATCGGTTTCGGGATCCAGATGCGAGTCGTATTGGAGTTGTTGCTGAGCATTTTCTTTGGGATCCATATCTTTTTTATTTCCTTGGTTTTTGGTTCAACTATCTGTTTCTGTTGTATTGTGATTTGTCTGCCATGTCATTTCTATACTTCTGCACCCATACTTGTTTTCTTGTGTTGGTAACCTTGATCTTTTCACTGCGGTAGGTGACTTCTTATGCATGTAGTGAGCATGGTTGGCAGTTCCTTGTGTGCTTTTTAGTGTCACCCTTCCTTTTGGTTCTTTATCCAGTGATTGCATTGCTGGCAGCTGATTCTTCTGGGGTTGCTAAGCAAAGGCTACCACCTGTTGTTCTTGTGCATGCTGAATTTTGACTCGCTTTACACTCCAATCTATTTGCACATTGTACTCTTTTTGCCAAGGTTATCCCAACAACATGGGGTGTTGTGTGCTTTCATCCTCGACCACATAAAACTTGTGAGGGTAAACATATTGATGTACTTGTACATGCAATATAGTTTAGCTCAATGTTTTTAGCGAATGTGATGTACTACTTTCCAGCACTTGTGAAGTAGGATGAAGTTGACATGTGGGCTTGAGTTGTTTGTATAATCTTTAAGAGATCAAATTTTCTTGAGCTCCAGAATCAAGAAATGCCGTCGATTCAACTTGATTGCTACCCACTTTCACTGCAATTGTTGGCTCCACTATATCTTCATCAAAATTCGTTAGTCGAATGGCACTGATTGGCAACGATGTTCTAGATTGTTGTTGTTGTTGTAGAAGCCTTCTTTTTGCAATGCGTTCTTTTGCTTCTGCTTGAGCTTCTTCTGGTACCCTCTGTTTCTCCTTCATCCGTTGTTTTTCTTGATGGATTTGTTGAAGCATATCCTGTGTTAGTGGTAAATGATATTTCTTCAATCGACACCCACTAATCCAATTTGACATTTCTTCACCTGCTAATGTAGCAAGCTTGACAACTCCACTTTGTGATAGATCACTAATCACAAAGGGTCCCATCCCTTGCTTTTTAAGTTTCTTGGCATGTTGTTTCAAGGTATAAACAAGTACACAATCACTTGTTTTGAACTCTTTCGTGTGCACATGCTTGTCAAAAAAGTCCTTTTGTCTTCTCTGTTTAGCATAGATCGAAGCTACGGCTCGTCATCGAAGTTCATCTAGCTTTTCAAGATCATCTATTCTTGAAGAGAGCACATGCCCTGTCCATTCTAAGCGTTTCGCTACTCGTAGAGTTGGAATTAAAAACTCTATGGGTAATATAGCATTTAGGCCAAACACCATGTTGTACGGTGTCGTTCCTATCGATGTTTTGTAAGCTACCCTATATGCCCATAGTGTTGAGTGTAACTGATGATCCCAGTCTGTTCTTGACTCTGATACAATTTTAGTCAAAACCATGCATAGTGTTTTATTTGTGGCCTCCACTTGTCCATTTTCCTATGGATGATATGGAGCAGATTTTCTATGTATGACCATGAATTCCTCTAGCATATGTTCAATGAATTCATTAAGAAAATGTGTTCCTCGATCACTGACAATTTCTATTGGTAAATCGTATCGTATAAAAACATTCTCATACAAAAATTGTGCAGTGGTTCGTGCATTTGGTTTTTGTGTTGCCTTGGCTTCCCCCCATTTCGTGAGATAGTCCGTAGCCACAATGATATATTGGGTATGGGTGCGATATGCAGGGGGTGAAATAGGTCCCACAAAATCAATGCCCCATTTTGTAAATGCCCTTGCTCCCGTCATTGGTCGTAGTGGCATCTCATCTCTCTTTACCGGCACCTTGGTGCGCTGACATGGGTCACAACGCTTTACAAACTCATCAACATCCATATGCAATGTAGGACACCATATTTCTGCGTTTAAGACAATTTTTGTCGTCTTATCGCACCTGAAAAGTGGCCTCCACTTATGCCTCCATGTGTGTGTTCTAGAGTCAGCAGGTATTCACTTTCACTTGCACAGATTCTAAGTTGATTGTCCTTTCCTCGCTTATAGAGTTGGTTCCCAATTAAACTAAAGTTGCTAGGTATCATTTCAATATTGAAAAGATAAGCATCTGTTATGTCATCATCTACTCCCTCAGGAGCTTCCCCGTTGTGTAGCCTTGAAAGATGATCCGCCTGTAGATGAGTTTTACCCTTTTTGACTACCACTGTGAAATCAAACTCTAGCAATATAATAAACCAATGTACAATCCTCCCAGTATTGCATGGTTTATTAACCAAATACAAAAGAGCTTGATGATCTGTGAAGAACACAAATTTGTTTGCGAGCAAATAATGCCGAAATTTCTTTACAGCATAAATCATTCCTAACCCCTCTCTTTCGGTGGTTGTGTAGTTCTTTTCCGCACTATTTAACTGTCGGCTTGCATAACAAACTGGAAAATCCATTGTTCCGTCTCCAGGTTGAGCCAGAATACTCCCGATTGCATATGCAGAAGCATCAATGTGAACATGGAATATATTTTCCCAATCTGGTGCTTTAAGTACAGGTGCTGATACAAGGTTTTCCTTCAGCTTTTGGAATGAAGTTTTACACTCCTTAGTCCAGTCGAAATTCACTAACAAACGATACAGAGGTTGTGCGATGGCTGCATACATATATATGAATCTTCAATAATACCCGCAGTGTCCCATGAAGGATTGCACTTGTTTCGCATTAGCAGGCCCTGGTAGGTCTACTATGACTTTGATTTTGTCTAGGTTAGTGGTTATGCCATTTCTTGAGACAATATGTCCTGAGATGCGGCCTTGCCTAACCATGAAAATGCACTTTTCCGGGTTAAGAAAGATTCAATATGTTTTACATTTTTCAAATACCTTTTGCAAATGGTCCATAGGTTCCTCTCGTAGAAGAGAGTGTACACAAAGATCATCCATGTATATTTCTAAGAATATTCTCAGGTATTCTTTGAACGCATGCGTCATTAACCTTTGAAAGGTAGCTGGGGCATTAGTTAAGACAAAAGGCATAACTCGATACGCATATATTCTCCATTCTGTGGCAAACCCTGTTTTGTGTTGATCCTCTATTGCAATTGCCAGTTGGTTATACCCTGAAAACCCATCTAGAAAGGAATAAGTCAGTTTCCCAGCCACCCTCTCAAGTACATGTTCTGTTGATTGGCAAGGGATAATTATCTCTTATGGTGGCTGCATTTACCTTTTTGAGGTTTACACCCACTCGTAATTTTTCGTTCTTTTTGGGGACAACCACAATGGGTGACACCCAATCTGTATGTTCAATTTCATAGATGACTTCATCATCTATCAGCTTGTCAATCTCCTCTTTGATTCTTTTAGAAAATGTGTCATTATATGTATAAGGACGTTGTTTGCTAGGTTTGGCATCTGATTTCAAAGGAATTGTATGTTGGCATATCCATGGATCAACTCCTTTGAGGTCTTTGTAGGACCATGCAAACACATCTTTATACTTCTTGAGAAGTTGTGTTAGCAGTTCTTCTTCTTCAGGCCATAAATTGGTTGCGATATATACCGTCTGGGACTTCTCACCTGGTGCAGCGAGGTCTATCTTTTTTGCATTTTCCGGACCATCGTAAGATTCCTGGTTTGTTCTTTCCCTGATTGGTGGTGTCATTATGATTTTTCTGTCCTGGATGGTGAATTTCCGATAGTGTGATGGTACATTCATGTTTTATTTTTCTAACTCCCCCTTACCATCACTATCTCCCTCAGTAGTCCATACCTCTCGTAAAGACCGTTGTAGTTCTTGGTATTTCTGTTTATGCTCCAGTTTGGTCCACTCTGGGTATTTTGTTGTTTCTCGATTTGATTTTTGAGATTTTTGTGATTTTTGTGATTTTGTTTCTGTTTTAGCTTTCCATACTTGTCTTATTTCCTCTCGCGTTCCTTCCCTTAGAACTTTTGAGAATCTTCCTGATATTTGATCTTTTACACAATCCTCTGCTTTGACAAGCATTAGATAGTCAGTTTTATCTTTTATCCTGGGCATCAGTTTTCTCTCATTTTGTTTTCTGTCCGTTTTCTCCTATAGCGTTCCTGGCGTCTAGGGAGCTGATTAGCAAAATCATAAAACTTGATATTCTATATTTTCTCCCCACGCTCACTTGAGTTGTTTGAACACTCATTATCTGCATTGTTATTTACCTCCAAATGCTCAGAGAAGTTATAAAACTCTTCTTGTTCTGGTGGTTCTACCATTTCGTCTCCTCCTGGTATAAGGCTTACCATGTAATAATGTAGCACATCATAGCCATCCTTATCGCAAAATTTTGTTGTTGGACTATCTGTAATGGTATAGACATCCAAGGTTGCTAGTATGTGTTCCCATTCCAGAGGTTCCAAGGCATCTTTAGGAAACGGTTCTGGAATATAATCCTTGTCCTCAATAGCTCTTTCTAAGACGCATTCCTCTCTTTTTAAGCTCCCACAATGTGAAGATCCGCACATGCATAGCTCTTTTTGTTGCCCTAACCATGGTGGGAGTTCCGGCCCTGCCAATGTAGCTGAATCAAACTCTTATACTGGTGTCTGGTTCACATCCTTGTAACTATGGTCTTTCAAATGAATTTTGGTTGTTGTCTCACCGTGTCTGAGGTATATGTGGTCGTAACCCCAATCCTGAACCATCTTTAATTGTCTCATGAATGGTCTTCCCAAGACGATCTCGTAATTGTTATTTTTGTCGAAATCGACTATTGCAAATGTATGTTCATACTCGATTCCGCATGAGCTGACAATCACTTTTTCTAAGAGTCCTAGAGGCTTCTCCATGAATCCATCTGCCAATTGCAATTTCATTCTGGTAGCTCTCAAAGCTGGTTTTCCCTATTTTTTTCAGCTTTCCTTGGTGGCGATAGCAACTCCTGCTCCACTGTCAAGAATAGCTTTGGAAACTACTCCTTGGAATTCTACTGGTAGCGTGGTGTTTCCATCTTCTCCCTCGCCTAGTGTTTAGTTGAGGCCTGTCCAATTCTTTGATCCCTTCTTGAAGCTTCGAGGTGGGGTCTTTCACTCCAAATTTTTCTAGGCATTTGCCTACTGTGGTCCACATGTTTGATCGTAACCTTAGGAGTTCGGCTAATGTGATTGTGCATGCCACCGGGGTGGACAATAACTCAATCAAGCCTTGTGAATCCATCACTCTGTTAGATGAAAGTCTTTGAGATTGGATTGCTCTCACCTCAGACTTGGCTTCATACTCTCCTAGGTAAGAGGGTAGAGTTTTCAGCGAGTCTGGTTGGCTGTGCCCGAAACTAATTGATCCCCCCTTGTGAATGTATATCAAAGTTCATTTGCGATCTTGCCTCAAATTCTTCAATAGGAGGTAAGATCTCATTTTTTTCTTTTCTCGTGCTGTTCATGTGGTAACTCACCCTATTAGCTTCGTTGGCCTCACGGATTTGCTTCCATAGATCATCTAGAACGTTACAATCCTTACCCATTTCTACCAATGTTTTAGGCTGAAACTCGTCACTTATCTCATCTGTTGTATTTGGCACTATGATCGGCTCTCCACTAGACTCATAGGCATTTGTGAGTCTTTTCTTCGTTGCTACTTGTTCCTCTAAAGCTGGTTTGATAGGGGTTGGAGCTAGTACTTGCACATTTACCAAGTCGGGTTTTCTATCAAAGATTGAGCTGTTTCAATCATCTTTCTACACATTTCCAACCTCTATTTTTCTATTTCAGCATATGGATAAGTCATCCACCTTTGCTCTTGGGTTTGGTTCTTTTTGAGCCTGGCTTCGTAAGCTTTTAAAATTGCATCTAACTGCTTTTTTACCTTGTCTGCTAGTATTGATCCTCCTGATCTTGTACTTTGGGGTTCTGCTATTTCCTTGGGTGCTATGGTTTCTGCAGTGTGTGAGCTTAGGCTAGCTAGATCCTCTAGCCGCTCTAATCTATCCTTTGTGTGTTTTAACTCCTCGGATAGAGCTATTTGCTCTCGTTCTCTCCTAGCTTTCATACGCACCTTTCTAGCTTTCCAAGTGCTTCTCAAATTTTTTGTTTCTGAACTTGGGGCATCGGTTTTTGGCTCTTCAATTATGGGTTCGTTTGTCATTCTTTGAGCTTGGGCTCGTGTCACTACCTGAATAGGTATGATTGCCTCGTTTTTTGATCCTCCACTGGAAGGCACTGCTTCCAGCATGTTCAAGGTAGTTTTTGCTCCTTTGCTCGGGTTCTTAGAGCAATCAAGAATCAAATGAGTAACTCCACACTCGGTGCAATATGCGTTGACTCTAATGGTTTCATCATGAGGACAGTCTCTTATCCAATGGTCTCCGCCACACTTGTAGAAGGGTCCTTTCGGCTGTGGAGGTGCTCCTTGAGCTCCTCTTTGTTGGTATGCATGTCTCTACCTGCCCATGCCTCCGTTGGCTATGAACAACAATGTTCGTTCATCCAAGCTATATCTTCCTTCTCTTGCTGCCTGTGCAGCGGTTGGTGGTCCTGCATTTCCTATCATGCTCCATGGTTCTTCCGATGGATTATAGTCAGGATTTGTAGCATATCCATTGGGATCTTCATAATATGCATGCATAGGCACCAAAGCCTTCTCTTCTGATTCGGTTACTATTGGTGTGTATCTTATGCCGACTGGTCGTAATTCTCGTAGGGGTGGTTGTTGCCCCAACACTGTTGTGGTGTTTCTACACCTACAGGTCCTGGTAGGTTTCCTGCTTAATACCTAGGCATCGATGGAATTAGAGGAGATGCTACCTGAGCTTGGGGAGCATAAGGTCTCTCTCTCACATATCCCTTGTTATAATAACATTCCTCCATCCCATGGTTTGTCCATTTTTGTTCAATAGCACACCACTTGGGCTGTTTAGCCTAGGGTTTGGTGTACAAGTTAATCTTTTTTAGCACTTCCTCTACAAGCTGCTCTTGGTTTACAGCTACTTCTCCTTTAGGTGCTGTCTTAAAAGACTTGCTTCCATTTTGTTGTGAGGATGAATCGTTGTCAAGATCCTTGAACTCACCCTCTTTGTAGACCGCACAATTATCTACAAGGTAGAGAGCCTCCTTAGTTAACTCATTCGACATCGTGCTCCTCTTCATATGTAAGTCCTTCTGGAGATCTGCATTCCTTAGTCCTTGGATAAATATAAGCATAAGTCTGGACTGAGTTGGTAGTTCCTCCACAGGGCAGAACTTAACATATCTTTTTAGTCTTAGGGCTACCTTTCGCATAGATTCCCCTTCTTTCTGCTTGAATTTATGGATTTGTGAGACTGTATTATGAGCTATCCCCCTTTGTGAGAATTCCTCAATAAACTCGTCAAACACCTCCTCCATAAAGTCAAAGTCTCTCCGCTCCACATAATCAAACCAAGTAGCATTGTCATCCTCTAGGGTTAGTCCAAACCCTGCAAATTGGGTAGGGAATTCTAACACCTCTTCTGCTCTAATTACATGCACAAAGGTGCTACATGATCTCTAGGATCCCTGTTTCCCGTGTATTTCTTGTTTACCCATTTTTGCACTTGAGAAGGTCTAGTTCTACGATGGTCTACAAATATCATCATTGGATCTCCACGTCCTAAACGATATACCTCCTCTGGTCTTTTGTAGTAGGCTGGTTCCTCTCCCAATGGTGTTCCTCAGCCATAATTTCTAATAGTTCTTGCAAGAGATGGTTCATCTCTTCGAACTCGTTCTATGGGTGGTCTTCCAAGCTCTGTTTACCCTTGAGTTTTTGGCTTACTCTCTCCTTGATACCGTGCATAGAGTGGTGGTTCTTATAAACCCCTTAGCCCTCATGCGGCTTGATAACCATCTCGGATTTGGTCTTGCTCTAATGTTGCACTCTGTCAAAGCCATGTCTGCAATGATGACTGAGTTGTTGGTTGGTTTTGGTTGTTGAATGTTTGCGGTCGAGTAGAATGTGAGGTCGCGTCATACTCCTCTGAAAAGGGATTTGTCAACTTGCTAGGGGTGTAGGTGGCTCTTGGCACTTCATCGGGGGCATATATTGATGCTCCTAGAACTGTTGCCTTTTCTACATCCTTTGGGAGAATACGTTGGTATTCTCGCCCGTACCTATCAACAAAAACGACATCCTTCCCCATAGAAATTTCATAAGAGAATAAGTAAAGAATCTTATCTTTGCTTAACTCGTTTGGGTATGGTTCTTTGCAGCGAAAGTAAGAAACTATTCCCTCGCTCTCATGTTTGTAAACTCCCACATTCTCATTATAGGTTGAAACCCTGGTCGTTTTCTTATCATACATAAAAATCGCTCCAGGTCGATCAATGTTTGGAAGTGGTTCTTGAGTTTTTGAAACCGTTTTTCCTTTTGCCATGTTATCTCCATATCTATTGTAATCCTCAGAGTTACTAACTATCAGATAGTGATTCCCCTTTTCGTCTTGGAATCTATCTCCATCATCATAGACTCGAATTATCTCCAGTCTCTGAGCCGGCCTTTCTTCAATACAAATGCACTTGGGCCCTCGATAGTCAGAATAAACTAGGGCTCCCCTCGAGTTTGTTCCTTCTAAGAAGATTACAGTGAACTTGGAATCATTCAAAGGATTTATGGAGGTGCTTCCTCCTGGCATTGGTCCGTCATAAGTGAAACCTCCTGGCTGTTGACTACCCATCATGAAGAAGGATTTGTTTGATGAAGTGTCAGTATCACCCTCCTCAATAATCGGTGCTAGTGGATCTAGCCTTGCCTGAGTTACACTTTCTTTGGTGGACACTAAGCTACCTTGGTCACTTGCCACCTTTTGGTCTCTAAAAATGTGTCTTCTTGATCTTAAATTCATCAAACTTAGCAATGCAATTTATTACAAATCCAACCACTCACCTGGCAAAGGATCACTCTCCGCACAAATTCTTGCTTTGCCTCAATATACCTGTACACAAGCGTTTAATTTTGGCAACCAAATCAAAGCATTTAACCGCTAGAGGTGATCTTAGAAATGATTGGTATAACTGGAGAGTTGACCTCAACCGCTATTGTATTTTATACACTGTTGATGTTCTGAATTAGGTCTACTAATTTGGAACTGTACTTCCCTCGGATGTTGGTCAATTTACCTCAAAAGTCTTAATTATGTCTTTGCTCCGTCAAAAGGTCTAACAAGGTCCAAATTCACTTCTGAAAGAAGTTTTGGAATCCTTAAGTCAAATGGAACCTCATTGTATAAGCTCAGTCAAATTTACTCTTCACTAAGCCCTAGTAGACATCCTACGAGTAGGATGTCTCCTACTCTGTTTTTCGTGGATTTTTGCACTATGGATTCCCCTTGATGTTCTGAGTCCATAGCTGTTTTTACTTTTTGATTTGGACACGTATAAGCTGGTCAATGGATCAAAAATTTGTTCTGACAGCCTGATGTTGGTCTTGATCAGTCTAATCAACTCCAATTTGGACCAAAATTGACTAGGAGGCTTGCCTTAGGCTATACAACACCTTGCTATGCCTAGAATCAACTTTTTAGCTTCAATTTATTGCTTTAGACATTCTACGTATATCATGTCGTTTTGCTCATAATGGATTCAAATGCACAGCACAAACTCCTCTTGAGGTGCTGATCACTTTGGTATGCTCAAATCTGGATTTGGAGTGCAAAATCACACAGATGACATCCTAAGCGTAGGATATCTTTTTGGTCTGTTTGACCCCAGACTTGACCCATAGCTTCCGCTTGATGTCAACAACCCAGTGGTATGCTTAGATTTTGGTTTGGATTTCAAAAGTCCCCAATTTTAGCTGTTCTAGCCTTTTTCAGTTAAAAGTGCTAAAGTCTGCTTAGAACCCAATTTTCTCACCCAAATGAGATGAAACCTCTCTCAGTCACTCAGTATATCATGCAGATCATGCTCATGCAGCCATCCTATGGTTTTGGTCTTAAAATAATGCCTTGGCACAATTTGGGTAGGATGTCTGGTAATTTCTGTCTATCCGGCCTTATCTTGTCAAGATATGGTCAAATTTCCACTTTCTAGGTGAAAATAGGACAAAAACTACCTTCTAAACACACTGGTCAACTCAAAATTCCAAAATTCCCACCAGATTAGCCTGTAGACATCCTACGCGTAGGATGTCACCTGGCTTAAAATTAAATTTTTTCCTGACAAAAATGCTCCTGATGCTCTACAGCTCTATCAAAAACATTCACAACAACTTTTGGACTTCACTTCAGCTTCAAACACACTTTTGCGTCTTTTATAACCTTGTGATGAATCTAACAAGCAAGTATACATGCATGAAGTGATCTAGACCCTGAATCATGATGTCCTACTTACTCTACTCCTACTCCTCATGTGAAATGGTGATAATGGTGTTTTGGCTGCTACCTGGCCTCTCCGGACTCTCAAGCTCTCCTTTCACTGCTACTACCACTCCAACTTCTACTCTTTACAACACAACTCAATTAAAACTACCTATGTCTACCTAAGTAGAAGGATCTAGGCCAGACACACGCTCCCTAGACTCCCTCTAAGACCTAGAGAGTCCTCTATTCTCTGATCCTATCTAAATGTAAACGAGACTCTTGGTAAGACAAAGAATCCCTATCCTCAAGGACTAGTCTCGGTCACCCACCTAGGGTTTTCGTCCCTGGCAACGGCGCCAATGTTGGACGGATACACCACGACGGACGTCAGCACAGCGAGAACTCACTGAAAAAGATTTATCAGCTAAGGACAAAGCTTGACCCGCAGGCACGTGGAAGCAAGCATAGGGTGTCAACCTACACTCGATCGACTCCTTACTAATTCCTACAGAGGTCTCTACCCAATGTCTAAGCTACAGTCTTTAGGAGTGCATAAGAGGAAACTTCCTACCACGGCTTTCTAGAGCCCAATACCCATCAAACAATCTTGAAATTACACAAAACTTGAAGGAGACCCTACTAACACCAATAGATCGCTCTCTCTAAAGTCTATGAACGAAAATCCCAACCCAAAACACCTACTGCAAAATCACGTAGGATTTCTGGCCGAAATTTGCAGGTCGTCTTTTTTGAAAACTAAAGTGCCTAATGTGTAGCTCTACTCAATGTGAACGCGTGGATATACTGCAATGCAAAATCGGACAGCGTACGCTCACTGAATCACCAGATGAAGCTTGTAGATGGAGCTCGCAAAACTAGACCGTACGCGCACAATGTAGGTATTGGCACGTAGCTCTTGTCGGGGGCAACACGCTGCACTTGTCCGCACTCGATTCCGACCATCGATGCGTGTGTAGAGTCAAGATGAAACTCTCACTCTCTCTCGTACACAGTACGCTCACTCACAGACTTCAAAACTTTTTTAAAATGACAAAAGGTTTTTCATTAAGGTCAAAAAGTGGTATAAATACCTTACAATTCTAAAACCCTAATGTTCCAACTTAACCATCTACTCAATCTAAATGTCAAAACTGGGATACAATCTAGAAACTTCTGTAAGCCCCAATATTTACAAAGGTGAAATGTCGGGTTTTCTCAATAAATGAGTAATTATAAAAAATAATAATTTGCCAAGCAGTCATTTTCTGTAGGGTGTGTCCAGCTTCTAACAGTAAGTATGTAAATAGTTAACATCCAATTTTAAAAGTTATATGCTTGGAGCTCTTATGTAAGTTATGTGGCTCTGGTAGGTGATATTTCATCCTACAAAGTCTACATCAAACTGGTGGTATGTCATAGAGGTAGCCCCTCGTAGAGCACGAACATGTGAAGGCTACCATGTGCCAATCACAACAGCATCAATGGAGGAGATCGGAGAAGATGCTCAATCAGAAGCCGCTGAGGTGGTACCAGAAGAGCATCAAGCTACTACTCTCTATGGGGTGCATGCAGAGGATCTACAAAATGAAACAGAGGACATCTGTTTAAACGGAGAGCTCTATATAGACATAGAAAATTATGTTGAGCTTTGCGAGGATGAGAGAGAGACCTCTTGAAGGCATAAATACTGTATTTGAACAATTTAGCTCCATTCAATGTATATTGTATTCACGTGGCTTTTTGTCCATTTTTGTCTATATGCATCACTGCATCATTGTATTTAATGGTCTTTGTGTCCACTCTAGGTACGTATGCTCTAGGTATGTTCTCACAAGCAGGGATGACGAGCACTGTGCTTCGAGTGGAATGGAGACTGAAGCTGTAATTGCGAAGCTGGTCTGCTCAATATAGATGCTGCTTGTCCCACCGCTAAATCTAGCTGATTGGGTGAAAGAGACACTAAGAAGCACTACTACTGCTTCTCAACATCTTTTTCACCCGATCAATTAGATTTAGTGGTGGGGCAAGCAACTTCTATGAATAGACCTTCGTGATGCAGCTTCAGTCTCCATCGCACCCGGAGCGCAGTGCTTTTACAAACTCACAGAAATTTATGAAATCTCTCTACAAAGGAATCCCTCCCCCTTATGAGTCCCCCCTCTCTCTTTCTCTCTCTCTCTCTCTCTCTACTCGTCCATGTTTTCTTCTCCATTCATTCAATATTAAATTCAAATGTTCGTGTGTCTAATGCACGTATGGATGATGAGGAGTTTCTTTCTTCTTTGTCACCCCAGTAGAGATAGTGGTACGTGGAGCGTCATCGCTCTAAGACACCATCACGTGTTCCTACTCTTGTAGAATCTCCATCTGTTTCGGAGCATTCAGCGTACTCCAAAGCTTCGGTGTCGAGGAGACGATCTTCACACTCATTTAGGCACCAACGCTCTAGTGGTGGCAGTGGCGGTTGTTGTGGGGATGCCGCCGCCGATGCCTTGACACTGCCTCATGTTCGACAAGGATCTTTACCCTCCCCTTCTTTGCCCGCCTCCACACCAGCCACGACATCGCCATCTACACGAGGTTTTGCGCAGCTGACGGCCGTTCCCACTAGCTACTCCTCCAGAAGTCACTCCAGTCACCACTCCTCGCTTTGGGGCCCAGACGACACCTGATGTCCGTACCCCCGTTGACACACTGCTAGAGACCCTTATCAGAACACCCAAGTTCAAGCATCACCAGCGAGAGGGCTTGTCTTACTCCGTCGACTTCGGAGGCGGTATCATCTTGGATGATGAAGGCAAGAAGGTGATCTTGCGCATGCACGGTCTTTGCTTTCTAGTGTTTACACACTACATACTAAACACCCGAAGTGAAGTACCTAGTGATTTAAAAGGCAGAGTCACCAGCATGCTGCATGACGAGTTTCCCGTTTCAAGACGGGATGACCGCTTCAATGAAGAGCTGACGAAGGTTCGAATGCGTGAATATTGCAAGCATTAGCGTTCCGAAGTGAAAAAATCAATTAAGCATGGGTGGAACAAGCGAGATTGGCTGGCCAAAGAAGATTGGAAGAATGCGAAGAAAGCAGCGCGCGAGAATCCCAACAAGTGGAAGCAACAAAAGGAGGCAGCCAGAGTGCGAGTAGAGACAGGGATCTCGCACCATTTGGGGAGCGGCAGGTGGGCATCATTTGAGGCCGAATTTGTAAGTGTTTTTGCAGTGCTCTTTAGGTTTGATAGTTTAGGGTTTAGGGTTTTTGTATGTTTTGATAGTGGTCGATGACATGATGTGACCCCACACCGTACGATCGCAAGTACGTAGGCAGAAAGGACTTAAACACTCTGATGGAAATTTTGAGTTCTCACGGCGGCATGGTTAGTATTAGCGTTTACAGTTTTCTATTTGTTGTATTGTTTAATAAATTATATGTTTATACTTACAGAAAACTGTCTTATTGTTTTTTCTTTGCGGAATCCGACAGATACACTGCTTGGACGCGATGAGACGTCTGATTAGACAACATCAGTCTAGCCGTAGCTAGATAGCATTAGTTTCCTTTTGTCATATCATATGTATCATGAGATGACGTTTATACGTCTTTTTGAAAACCATGTATTTTTATTCAATAATGACAATGGTGTTGTAACTATTACATTTGCAAAGTTTAACAATCAAATGATTTTGCCTATGATGTGTACAATTGTCATTGATTTACTTTCATCAATTTACTTTTGTCAGTTTTGTATCTTTATTCTACAAACAATACTATGGATGATGGAGTTAAAGGTTATATTTTCTTGTGGGTGACTACTTTGGGTTTATATCTAACCTTGCACATTCTTTCAAAGGTGGATCTGGGTTTATCTTGGATTCATTTAGGTTTACTCAATTATTGAAACATTCAATATGGTTGATGGGTGGCAGGGCATTCACCAATTTTTTTTTTCTCTCGGGCATCTCTATGACCGTCGTTATACAAGGTTTTGCAGCATCGCTAAAAGTGATTTATACCTGGGTCCATAGGGTGCCAAAAAAATGAGGGTTTTTTCGAAACAATGAGGGCACCTTGTGGCCTTGGGGCCATAGGATGTCAATATAGAGCATAGAGCATAGAGCATAGACAGCTTCTTACTAGCATAGAGGGAACCCAGGCCATAGGGTCTCAATATAGAGAAAATAAAAGTTTATCTAGCATAGAGGGTACACTATGGCCTTCAACCCACAAGGTCTCCTCAATGGCATAGAGAGCACCCTATGGCCTTCAGGCCACAAGGTCTCCTCAATGGCATAGGGAGCACCCTATGGCCCTGGGTCCATAGGTTGCCAAAAAACCCTCATGAAGGGTTTCTTTAAAACATAGAGGGAACCTTGTGGCCTTGGGGTCATAAGATGTGTAGAGCATAGAGAGGTTCTTACTAGCATACATGGTGCCCTCTATGCTAGTAACAACCTCTGCTTTCTCTATGTTGACACCGTGTGGCGTGAAGTCCATAGGGTGCCAATATAGAGCATAGAACGGTTCTTACTAGCATAGAGAGACCAAATAGTGCTTTATACCTGGGTCCATAGGGAGCCAAAACAATGAGGGTTTGTGCAAAACAATGAGGACATCTTGTGGCCTTGGGGCCATAGGATCTCAATATAGAGAATAGAGCATAGAGCATAGAGAGCTTCTTACTACCATAGAGGGAACCCTATGGCCTTTACGCCATAGGGTGTCAACGTAGAGAAAGCAGAGGTTCTTACTAGAATAGAGGGGACCCTATGGCCTTCAGCCCACAAGGTCTCCTCAATATAGAGCAAATAGTAGTTTTTACTGGCATAGAGAGCGCCATGGGTCCATAGGTTGCCAAAAAGCCCTCACGAAGGGTTTCTTCAAAACATAGAGGGAACCTTGTGCCCTTCGGGTCATATGATGTGTAGAGCATAGACAGGTTCTTACTAGCATACAAGGGACCCTATGGCCTTCAAGCCATAGGGTGCCAATATAGAGCATACATCAGTTCTTACTAGCATAAACATACCAAAAGTGCTTTATACCTGGGGCCATAGGGTGCCAAAACAATAAGGGTTTTTTCCAAAGAATGAGGGAACCTGGTGGCCTTGGGGCCATAGGATATTCATTTGGAGCATAGAGCATAGAGAGCTTCTTACTAGCATAAAGGGAACCCTATGGCCTTTAGGCCACAGGGTGTCAATATTAATTTGGAACATAGATCATAGAGAGCTTCTTACTAGCATAAAGGGAACCCTATGGCCTTTAGGCCACAAGGTGTCAATATAGAGAAAACAGAGGTTCTTACTAGCATAGAGGGGACCCTATGGCCGCCGGCCCACAAGGTCTCCTCAATGGCATAGAGAGAATCCTATGGCCCTGGGTCAATAGGTTGTCAAAAAACCGTCATGAAGGGTTTCTCAAAACATAAAGGGCAACTTGTGGACTTGGGGTCATAGACTGTGTAGAGCATAGAGAGTTACTTACTAGCATACAGGGGACCCTATGGCCTTCAGGTCATAGGGTGCCAATATAGAGGATAGATCCGTTATTACTAGCATAGAGACACCAAATAGTCCTTTATAACTGTTGCCATAGGGCGCCAAAACAATGAGGGCACCTTGTGGCCTTGGGGCCATAGGATCTCAATATAAAGCATAGAGTATAGAGCAAGGAGCATAGAGAACTTCTTACTACCATAAAGGGAACCCTATGGACTTTAGGCAAAAGGGTGTCAATATAGAGAAAACAGAGGTTCTTACTAGCATAGAGGGGACCCTATGGCCTTGAGCCCATAAGGTCTCCTCAATATAGAGCAAATAGTGTTTTTTACTAGCATAGAGAGCACCCTATGGCCCTCGGTACATAGGTTGCCAAAAAATCCTCATGAAGGGTTTCTTCGAAACATACAAGGCACCTTGTGGTCTTGGGGTCATAGGATGTGTAGAGCATAGAGAGGTTCTTCCTAGCATACAGAGGACCCTATGGCCTGAAGGCCATAGGGTGCCAATATAGAGCATAGATCGGTTCTTACTAGCATAGAGAGACCAAATAGTACTTTATATATGGGGCCATAGGGTGCCAAAACAATGAGGGTTTTTTCAAAACAATGAGGGCACCTTCTAGCCTCGGGACCATAGGATGTCAATATAGAGCATAGAGCATAGAGAGCTTCTTACCAGCATAGAGGAAACCCTATGGCCTTTAGGCCGTAGGGTGTCCACGTAGAGAAAGCATAGGTTCTTACTAGCATAGAGGGGAACCTATGGCCTTCAGCCCAGAAGGTCTTCTCAATATAGAGAAAATAGTGTTTTTACTGGCATAGAGAGCACCCTATGGCCCTGGGTCCATAGGTTGCCAAAAAACCCTCATGAAGGGTTTCTTCAAAACATAGAGGGAACCTTGTGCGCTTGGGGTCATAGGATAGAGCATCGAGAGGTTCTTACTAGCATACAGGGGACCATATGGCCTTCACGCCATAGGGTGCCAATATAGAGCATAGAATGGTTCTTACTAGCAAAGAGTGGACCCTATGGCAGTTCTTTGGAAGGAGGCGTCTTAAATATGGCTTTAGTCGGTAGGCATTTACCTTCTTAGCATGCTCCTTTCCATCCAAATCCATGAGCTTATAGTAGCTAGAGTTGAAGATCTTCTTGACAATGTATGGTCCCTGCCATCTGGTCTCTATTTGGCATCAAACCGATTATCAAGTCGATTGTCATACCTTAGTACAAGGTCTCCCTCTTTGATACCTTTGTCTTTGACATTTTTGTTGAGCTTGTCATTTATTTGCGTAGCCTTTCTTTTATAGCACTCATAAGCCGCCTCCCATTTCCATTCTAGTTCTGCTAGGGTGAGAAGGCGATCTTCCCATGCTACGTCTTCTCCTTGTGCCACCTTTCCATGAAGTTGCATTGTTGGAATGTTGAGCTCGATGGGTTGCAAAGCTTCTTGACCATAGACTAGGTGAAAGGGTGTGAACTCTGTCGCTCCCTTGTTGGTAGTCCGATAGGCCCACAATGCTCCATCCAAGAAGTCATCCCATAGCTTTGTCTTGTTCTTTACCATCTTTCAGATGATTCCTGCAATGATGCCATTAGCCTTCTCTACCAAACCATTTGACTGAGGATAGTAGGGTGTTCTATGCCGATGTAGAATGTGAAGCTCATCACAAACTTCTGTGAGCAAGCCCTTCCTAAATCCTGGACCATTATCAGAAACAATCTCCAAAGGTGTGCCAAATCTGCAACAAATGTGAGTGTACACAAACTTGCTAATTGTCCTCTCATTTACTCTTGCCACACTTTAATCTTATACCCACCTAGCATGTAGTCTATGGCCACCAAGATATACAATTTTCCATTTTTGGTCCTAGGAAATGGACCCATAGCATCAATGCCCCATTTTTCAAACGGACCATTTGCAAGGACTAACTGACGTGGACCATGTAATAGGTGCTTGTTTCCATTAATCTGACAATTGTGGCAGATTTTACACCAATGTTGAACATCAATGTGCAAGCTTGGCCAAACATACCCGGCAAGCAAAATCTTTTGTGCAGTGAGTTCCTGTGCAAAATGACCACCACATGCTTCCTCATGCAAACCTTCAAGAATGGCTGGAATCTCCTTGGTTGTCGGTATTCTCCTACAAAATTGATCTTTTCCCCTTTGGTAGAGGGCACCTTCCAAAAACAAACATGAACTCGCCTTCTTAATGAGCCTCCGCTTTTGAGCCTTAGTGAAGCCCTCTGGAAACTCGCCCTCTAAAATGTAGCTCACAATGGGAGCCGATGACTCCATCCCTTGGTACCTTGGTTGCTTTATCACTGTTGATTCCATGATGACCTGCACTTCACTCTCCACACATGCAACTGCTTTTTGGGCAAGCAAATCATCATCATCATTTTGTTTCCTAGGAATACGATACAATTGTACTTCTTCAAATTGATTGAAGAGTTTACGGATGGCATCAACCTTTCTCCTTAGCCTTCCATTCTTACAATCCCAAATACCTAAAATTTGCTTCACAATGATAAGTGCATCCAGCGCTCGCTACTACTGCTCGCCCCCCCCACCCTTGCTGCCCCCCCCCCCCCCCCCCCCGTGCTGCCTCCCGTCCCCCGCCTGCCCTTGCGTGCTTCTGCCTAGCCCAGCCCGCCCGCCTGCGCGCTTCTGCCCAGCCCAGCCCATCTGCGCGCATCAGTACTCACCTCGCACTGCCCCTTGGCCCGTCTGCTGCCCCCTTCTCGCACCGTTATCCCCCCCCCTCCGCCCGCTACCCCTTGAATGCTAGCTCACTGCCTTATCCTTTCTCCCCCCCCGTCTTCGTCATTCCAGAAGGTTCCTGCACTTGGCTTTGCAACACTGTTTCTTCAGACAGTGCTCGGCGTGCTCGGTTGAAGATTCTCTTCACCGTCCGCTTCTTCGCCACAGCAGTAGACAGAGATGGAGGCCACAGCTCCATCACAGAGGGACTCATCTGAAGCCCCCTCGCCTGACCCCGTTGAGCTCACCATTCGACTTGATCTATTGCCGACACAGCAAGCAAGCCTTACCGCTGAGGTTGAGCATTTGCAGGCGACTACGGTCATCTGCAAAATTCTCGGCACCCGTCCTAGCAGAAGAGAGCTGCTAAACCTTCTCCAAGCCCACCTTCTCGTAGAGGTGGGCAAGATCTTGGATGTCTAGATTCTCGGACAGGGGTACTACCAGATCGAGTTCAAGACCTCCGAGATGGCTTCCAAGATCATAGCTATGAGTCCACTTGCCATTCGAGCATCACGCACCCACTTTTGACAGTGGCGACATGGTTTTGACCGCGGACTTCAGATGTGCTAGTAGAGGATGCTAACATCTCCATCTTAGTCTTCTTTCTGCGTTTACGGAGGGAGTACCTACCACTTCTCTCCAGGATTGGCTCCGCCATCGGGACTATCCTGGAGACTCCTCGTACGGCAGTATCTGTAGCTACCAAGGCGGCTAGCATCCCCTCACTTGGAGTTTTGGTCAGAGGCACCCACACTCTCCCGAAGGTCATCCTTCTACCTCGGGTGAGTGGGGGTTGGTTTAGATAGAGTGTGGAGTACTCGGTTCTCCCAAACCAGTGCTTCATTTGCAGACAGATGGGCCACCTATCGAAGGCCTGTCCACGGAGGAGGCCACGATCTGCACATTACTCTCAACCCCAGCCTGCCAAGGCTGGGCCACAGCCAGTGGGCCGCAGCCAGCGGCACAGCGCACATATTCAAAGTCACCCTCCGAGCCTGAGGCTCCAACAGAGGAGGGGTGGCAGCAGCAGTAGGCCCGTGGCCGCCGACGCTAGGGGCCACAGCGACAGCCTGGCACTCAGAGTGGCCCTCAAGTGCCTACTCAGCAGCAGTGGGTTCCCACGGGGAACCGCTTTAGTCCTCTTGAGCAACAGGAGCCCCCTACGCCAGGCTCCACCTCCGCTTCACCCTCGCCAGTCGCCCCCCCTTCAGAGTTCTCCTCCTCCTCCTCTTTCTCTCCCCCCGCTCTCTTCTCCCGTCCACTCCCCACCTCGCCCCTCTACTTTTGTCGCCCCACCTCGCTTTTCCTCCCCTCCGCCACCCCCCCCCCCCCCCCCCAGCTCCTTCTCCCCCCCCTCCTGCTCCAGTTCCACAGTCGACTCAAGAGACTGGTCCCTCGTCGGCGGCTAGGAGATCTCTCGGCAGCGCCTTTGCCACGAGTCGCCTAGCGAGAGAGGGTCAGCCCTTCTTGCGGCCCCCTCTGCAGATTCAGACATCTTCCCTTGCAGCTATCCCTCGTGGTCTGACAAGTATTGACCTCCGACGCCGCTGGATTTCTTCGACTACAGGTTCACTCACTTTCTCGGAAATTCCGCAGCAGACCACGAGGCAGCCTGCTTCAGGGTCCATGCTTTGTTCCTCGCCGCTAGGGGGACAGAGGCCTTGGACTCAGCAGTTGGTTTCTCCTTCCCCCTCTGTGTTAGGACCGAGACAGAGTGGTCCCTCGACTCAGTGGTGGGATGGTTGCATACACAGGTTCTTGAGTTCTCTCACCACATGGGAGAACTTGGAGTTACAGATTTGTTGCACACTTTGTGGCCACTGGCCAAGTTTGCGGTGACACCCCCAGACTCAGCAGGATGTAGGCACATTGTGGTGTACTTTTTTGCTGATATGCAATGTTTTCCTTGCTATGTATACATTCATGAGGACTCCTAGATAGAGGAGGTTGCTTTACGCACGGCTCGCTTTGCGTGGGCTTGGGTGAGACACTCACTACAGTCTCGCCTACCTAGAGGACGCTCAGATGCAGATTACTCCCCATCCAAGCCAGCCTCGAAGACGATCTGTCTTGCTGCTGTGGCATCATTTGTTCTCTCTCGCTCCCCATGAGCATCGTCTTGTGGAACGTGCAAGGACTAGGTGGGCCCCAGTTTCAGCGACAGCGGGGCCGATTGCATCAAGAGCTTCAGCATTGCCTTGTGGGAGGAGAGATTGATCTCCTTATGCTTCAGGAGCACCATCTGTCTGAGAGCCGCATTCGGCAATGTGGTCAGATTTTGCATGGACAATATGATACCTTTTGGTCAGCTGCTTTTGGACTTGGAGGCATCCAGGGTGGGGTATGTATGACTATTGTGGACTCATTGCAGCAAGCCATTGTGGGAAGAGGGATTATTGTTCCAGGCAGGGCTGAGTGGATTACTATGCAGGTTCAGGGTGGCCTTGTGAGCTTCCTGAACATCTATGTGCCCAATGTGGTGAGTGCTCGTGCAGAGTTTTGGTCACAGATTATTGAGTCTTTGCCAGAGGCTGACCATTGGTGTGTAGGAGGAGACTTCAACATGTTGGAGGACCCTTCTGACAGGATTGGAGGCAGCCATGCTACTGTGCATGGAGTCGAGTTAGCAGCTTGGGAGAGGTTGTGTATGACTTTGAGGGTTTCAGATACATGGAAGCACTCAGGCTGTGTGAGGCCTCCAGAGAGTCTTCCCTTCTCTAGGTCGGACCGCAGAGTGGAAGGAGTGAATCTATCGTGGATAGATCGCTTCTACACTAGTGACCACTTCAGTGACTTGGGGGATCAGTGGGCATCCTGTTAGGGACATCCTTCTCGGACCATGCACCAGTGATCCTCACAGTGGCAGACAGACAGAGGAGTGGGAGCACGATGCTTCGCATCCCAGAGCGGGTCTTGTTGGACTCAACACTTAGAGAGAGGGTAGAGGCTCTCTGGATAGAGGGTATGGATAGCCAGGCTCTACCTGCAGACAGAGTGGCCTTAGGCTTAGCTCAGCTTAGCCACTTTTTTCTCCAGGAGTCTCTGGCTCGACGGGCTGCAGCGAGAGAGGAGGAGCAACGTCTGAGACGAGACATTGCTTCACTACAGAGGATGCATGAGCAGCATCCAGACAGACCATGGTTGGAGGAGCAATTACAGCAGGCCCGACAGGAGCTTGCTTGCACAGAGGAGAAGCGTCATGAGTTTTCCTTTCACCGACAGGCAGCTCAGTGGACTCAGGTGGGTGATAGAGTGACAGGTGCTTTTTTTGAGACAGTGGGATCTCGGAACTCGCATGTTAAGGTCAATCAGTTGAGGAGACCCGATGGGTCAGTTGTTTGTGAGCGCGAGGATATGCGTGCAGTTGCTACTAACTTTTACCGTGAGTTACTATCGGCTGAGCCCCAGTCAGAGTGGCAGGATGCATGCAGGGAGCAAGTTTGGGCACAGATGCCTTGTCTTGTGACTGAGGAGATGCGCCAGAGGCTAGAGATGCCTCTTCAGGTTGAGGAGCTGCACATGGCTCTTCGGGCCCTCCCTTGTGGTAGTTGTCCAAGTGAGGATGGGCTGACTCCCAACTTCTTCTTGGAGTATTGGGACTTGCTTGGCCCAGATATTTGTAGTGCCTTTCAATACATTCTACACACAGGAGTGATGTCAGATAGCATGAGTGAGGGCCTGATTTACCTCATTCCAAAGGAGGATGGCTCCCTGGATGAGATTCGAGAGTGGCGCCCTATCACCATCCTCAACTCAGCCTACACAATTCTTGCCAAGGCTCTGAGTTTGAGGATTTAGCCACTTTTGGAGAGCCTTATACATGGGACTCAGACAGGTTTTGTCAAGGAACGCAGTATCCTTGACAGCATCTTCACTTTCTGGGAGGCTTCTACCCTCGCACTGCTCCGTGGGGAGGACCTTGTGATTCTTCTTCTTGATTTTGAGAAGGCATACGACAGAGTTGACTAGGACTTTCTAGAGGGCACTCTACGCAGGATGGGCTTCTCAGATGCTTGGATCATAGGGGTCAGGTGCTTTGTACAGAAAGACTCACAGTCAGGTGCTTTTGGCAGGAGGTAGAGGTGAGCGCTTCATGCTCACAAGATCAGTCAGACAGGGTTGTCCTCTTGCCCCCTTTCACTTTCTGTTCTATGCGGAGGCGATGAGCAGATTTTTGGTGTCACAGCAGGTTGGTCTGAGGGGCTTAGCACTCCCTATACGGGGAGATGAGCTTCTGGAAGCTGAGTTTGCTGACGACTCAGCCTTGTACTCAAAGGGCCAGGAGGCCAATCTACACACATGTGAGCAGACTTTGGAGACCTTCTGCTGTGCATCGGGCGCACTTATCAACTGGAGAAAGATAGTGGCTATCTTGGTTTGCAGTGCTCCTGTGCCAGATTGGATGCCAGGAGAGGGTTTCACGTGGATCCCTCCAGGGACTGCAGTTTGGTACTTGGGTTGTCAGGTTGGTTTGGACTTGTCCCCCGAGCAGCAGATTGCTCCTCTTCTCCTGTCCATCAGGACAAAGATGTTACATTGGAGCTCAGCATGACTTTCGTTGGCTGGTAGAGTAGTAGTTGCCAACCAGGTTTTGCTGGCGACTATGTGGTACATCACTTCTTGCTAGATCTTCTCGAGTTCTTGTATCAGCCAGGTAGAGAGGCTGATCAGGAACTTTCTTTGGTCAGGTGGCTTGGTTGGTCATCACACTTCCTTGTTCTCAGGGAGGGCTTGGGATCATTGATCTAGCAGAGCAGAGCAGAGCCCTTCTTGGGAAGTTTGTTGTCAGAGGAATTATTCCAGGCGAGGAGCCCTGGAAGGAGTTCTTGCTGCAGAGGCTTCATGCCAGGGTGCCTCAGTCAGGAGGCCCTTGGCAACCTTCGACCAGATGGATCTTTACAGAGTTGCGCCGAGTTGGTTTGAGCAGGAGACTGGAGGACCGCTTTGCTGTGAGTTTTCTTCGATCTTGGGAGCTCTTACGGCGTGGCCTAGAGCAGAGACAGCTGACGTGCACGGAGGAGCGCCTACGAGACAGCCTCTCATCTAGAACCCCATGGTTAGCACTCAGAGAGGCCACTTGGTTCGGAGTCGGCATCATGTTTCTTGGGGTCCCATGGCAGCAGGTCCAGCGTGCTCTCTAGGTGACTGGCTAGAGTTCACAGGTTTGTAAGAGGAGGTGCAGGGTGTCCAGTTATTACAGGGCATGAGAGGGGTGCAGAGCATGTGTCACGACATCTCAGAGTCAGTTCCAGATGAGTGGCTCACGCCTCTCGAGCCAGTAGCACCCCGGTGGATGGGAGCCTTCACACGACTAGAGGTTCTCATTTCAGTCAGGGCCTGCTCAGAGACTGTCCCAACCCTTTTCTTCGAGCTTCAGGGTGGGGGACGATTACAACGAGTTATAGTAGAAGCCCCATAGGTAGTAGAGTGTTGTTTCCAGAGGATCCCAGTTGTGGGCATCTGTGGGAGGACTTGCGTCATAGACCCTGACCCAGTAGCTCTTGAGACTGGACATTGGAGGCTATGGGCTTGGGAGTGTTGTCCACTGGCAGGAGTATGGTGGGATCCTGGTGAGTGGCTATAGAGGGACCCCTTCTCTTATGCAGACCGCCCAGGAGTCCCCTTCTTTCAATACATTGTTCGGCTTGGACGTCATATACTTGCAACACAGAGAGAGGCCCGCCCCGCTGCAGCACGTCATTGGCAGGAGGAGGGCCTCACAGTCGAGTTCTTGGTAGCCTTTTGGCAGAGGCTGTGGGACTCCAGACAGTCGAGGGCGTCTCTTTGTTTCATTGTCTGGTTGCACACAGAGCCACAACAGTAGGGAGCTGGCTTGTACATAGTGGTCTCTCGGCCGCATGTGCAGCCTGTGACTAGTTGGTGGAGAGTCAGCGTCATTGTATTTGGGACTGTCCCTCGACCCAGAAGGTGTGGCTACGAGTTCTTTGGATGATGCCAGCCCTTTCCTTGGCTCGACAGTACACTTGGGGGGCAGCGGCTTGGTCTACCCTCACGGGCCCAGCACTTCAGTTTGAGCTATCTTCCACCAGTAGGATGATAGTGATGCACAGGGGGTGACCTACACTCCAGCCTGCTACAGAGCTTACTCTACAGGAGTAGTGCAGTGAGAGAGAGGAGTGTTGGGAGCTCATTAGTGGCCTGAATCTTTGGTTCATCTGGCGGGCCCGCTGTTTCCGCATCTTTGAGTCTCGCCCTGTGCCACCAGCAAAGACTGTTTGTGACTTTTGGCTAGAGCTCATCCATACACTTAGAGGACAGCTTGAGGGACTACAGGGTAGCTCCAACTGCATGCGGGAGCGCCGCGAGGCTTTCCTTCGACTCTGCCGCCCTGGGCCTTTCTACACCATAGTCCAAGGGGTGCTCAGATGGCACTAATTTCCACCTGTGTGGCTCTTCCCTCCTCCCATCTCTTGATTTAGCCTCATTGTATATATGCTGTTTTTTCATTGGGAGAGTCTCCCCATCATGCTTGTTGTAGCCCTCTCTTGCAGAGGTGGATGTAGCCCTATGGGCAGTTTTCATTAACTAATAGAAGGATCTTTTTCTCGGAAAAAAAATGAGAAGTGTATCCTCTTTTACCATGAGACGGCGTATCTTTTGAGAAACACACATCTGCAAACCATGGATTAGTATGTCGTACTCTGCTTCATTGTTGGTCGTGGAACTGGGAAAATTCACATGGTCTTTCATAACAACCTCACCATTTGAATCAAGCAACACAAGCCCTCCCCCTGCTTTCTTGTAGCCTTCTTAAATGATCCATCAAAGAACAAGGTGAATGCCTTGGTGATGGTATGGGTAGGGTTTTTACTTCAGGCACCTTGATGTTCCTTTCATGCACTCTATAGGTGAGAATCCTTGCTAATTGTGCACGTACACTATCTTCTACTCTGAAAGAGTTTTGGAACTCTTGTATTCCATGATCCATTTTGAAATCCTGGGACTTAGTGTCATTTGAGATGACACTCAAGGAAACAAGTTTTCAGTAGTGATTATGATAAAGGGTTTTGGTAGGAGGTAGGATCTAAAATTTTCACTACAAAGACAAGAGAAAGCATCGTATATTTTGCTTCTGTGTAATCCTTTTCAAGTGCATTCATGACCCGGCTAGCAAAGTAGACAGGCTGCATCCTAGTGCTATGAGGATCTTGCTGTAACAATACTGCACCCAATGTCTCTTTACCCACACTTGAGCTAACAAATAATGTAAACTCCCAACGTGGAGGCATGAGTGTTGGTAGTTCCACCAAAACCATTTTTATACAAGAAAAGTACTCTTCAAGCTCATCAGACCATGCAAACTCTACATGTTGTGTCAACTTTTGGAGGGGGTGAAGTAACTGCGATGCCAAGTGAATGAAGCGTGACATGTACTTCACCTTTTGAATAAATGAAATTACCTCCTTAAGACTCTTTGGTGATAGTAGCTCAATGAGAGCTTGTGCCTTTGCTGGATCTACCTCAATGACTTTGGAAGAAACCTTGTGACCAAGCAAGATCACTTCATCCTCACCTATGTGGCACTTTTCGGGATTGAGTTGACCTCCCATATCATATAGCTTCTTCAAGCCTTCTTCTACCTTTTGTAGATGCAATGATTTAGAGCTATAGATGCAAAAATCGTATATGGATACTTTAAAAGACTTCCCAATGAAACACCATGTTCATGAATCGTTGAAACGTTTTTGGAGCATTTGTCAAACAAACGGAATGACCCTAAAAGCAAAAAAAACCCCAAGGAGTGATAAAGGTTGTTTTTAATTGATCCTCCACTGCAAAACCTATTTGAAAGTAACCAGAGTAGCCATCACATACCATGTACTTTTCTTTACCTGCTACCTCATTAAGAGTCTCATTTTGAAATGGGAGGGGAAAGTGATCCCTTTTTGTTTCCTCGTTGAGCGGACGATAATCGACACATACCCTCCACTTGCCATTCTTTTTTGGGGTGAACACAACTGGAGAGACCCACTCAAAATTCTCTACGAGGTAGATGAACCCTGCTGCTAGAAGCTTCCTCACCGCTTTGAGTAGTGCTTGCTCTTTGATGACTCCTAACCTTCGTAGCTTTTGTGCTTTAGGTTTGACTTCTGGCTTTATCTCAATCTTGTGTTGAATGGCATCCACTCCATGTACATCTGTGATAATCTTTAGAAAAAAGCCTAGGAAACTTTCTTAGCACATTTTTGAACCCCTCTCTTTCCTCCCAAGTAAGAGTCTTTGACAACATACCATCTAGCATATTTTCATCATTCAAACTTTGGTTCTCTTGGGGGCCTACCTCTTTTAAACCTTGGAAAGATGTCTCTTCATTATTTGGCCTAAAAGTTACACCCATGACTTCAATGGATGACTCCTCCTCCATAGTGCTACCACTTCTTTCTTCTTCCGAGGTGTCAGCGGTCTAATCTACCATGTCCAAGTGGAAAGTCTTGAAGGTTGATGCGGCAACGAGTCCTCTTGGCTTCCTTGGTTTCCTTTGCTTTCTTTCCTCATGCATGGTCACTTTGTGATGTTACTCCTTCCTTTTCCTTACCTTTTCCCTACCCACGTTTGATGCCATTTGCTTCAATGTCACCCTCTCTGGATTGTGTGACTTCTACAACATTGACATTTGGGTCAGGCAAAATTGGAATTCCTTCCACCCCTTGTGGAGGTGGTCTTGGTCCATTTGGCCTTTGTAGAAGCCTCGGTTGTTGACCAGCTCCTTCACTTGCATTCATCACTGGGTAATTCAAGTTAGGTCTCCCTGGCTCCCCACGGGGCCAAGGACAATTATACATCCCATGTCCAGACTCTCCGCAATTTCAACATTGCAAGACTCTCCTAGGTCGTGGATCTCGCTCTTCAAACTTCTTTTCTTGTCCCTTTGGACCTACAGCTTGTGCAAGGTGAATTGATAGGTTGCTTAAAGATTCATTTAACTTCTCAATCACTTCCATCGTTACCTCAGGAAGCTCCCTAGATGTTGATGCTTGTGACTTACCTTTGGGTCTAAGACCTTCTATTGTAACCTCTCTCCTTAAGCACTTGAGTTTCCTATATTTCTCAGCATCCCTAGTTTCAGCTGCATCAAAGGTACCAGGTGCACCCGCCTCTACGTTTAGTTAAGGTCGGGAAAGAGTCCAACTATGAACCTCTCCTTCTTTAGAAATTATGCACCATCACCAGGGTTAGCAACATTTCGTATCCATAGAGCCCAAAGACGTAGAAACTCTTGCTTGTACAAGTAGTAGTCATCTAAGTCTTTTTTCTTGTGAGAAACAATGTCTTGCCATAATTTTTGAGTGTTTTGGGGATCAAAGAAGTATTTCTTGAAATGATTCAAAACTTCCGTGTAATTCCCCTTAACTTCCTCAGGCAAAGAGTCAAACCAAGTGCTAGCATATTTCCTAAGAACTACCTCAAACATTTCTACACGTTCTTGATCAGTTACTATCTTCTTGATACGGCAAGACATTTTGAAATTTTCTAAGAATAATTATGCATCCTCCCCAGGCTCTCCAAAGAAGAAGGGGTAGCCACTCATTTGACTAGTTGTATCCATGTTGCTGGTTTTTCTCAAAAATTTCTTTTTCTTTTTTTATTTTTTGTTGTGCAAAATCAAATTTCAAAGTAGAATGAAAATGTAAACATCAAAGCTTAGATCGTAGCGAATCAATGGCAAAATGAACGGATTGATTGAGGCATTGATAGCCGCTATTTGCCTAGGTTCAAACATACGACGAAAAACACGTTGAAATTGTAACTTTGTGCCAACTATTACATGCACTTCTTGTCTAGCCAAAGGAATGAATGTATGATACAAGTCCTCTTGATTTATTAACCTAGCTAAAACAATATAAACACATGCACAACTAAAGAGACATCATAGTCTATAAGTGGGAGTATAATAGGATTTGGGGATTGTAGAATAGGTCTTAATGCTTCAGCACCAAAGAGGAATACAATACATTGTTGAAAAAAGATTTTCCTATCAATGCAAACATTTATCTTAATCCCTTGCACCCAATGAAATTGATGAAATTGAATTGCATGAGCAGGATTAGGAGGTGGTGTATTGTTCATGTAAACACAACTAGTTTTTGAAGACTTACCTTGTGTATGCTAACCCAACCGCTCTTCCTCGGCGGGGGCACCAAAATTGAGGCGATCAAGGGCAGGCAACAAGGAAGACGACCTCTAAACACCCGTGAAGGCTTCCGTGCTGCTCAATTGGGGCTGGGACAACCGTAAGCACAACAAAACATCAAACCCACAGCCAAAACCCAACTACACAAGGGGCACCACCTAGTTTAAAAGCAAACTAGGATGCAAAAAAAAGGGAGAATCATTAGAGCAACCCAAAATTAAGTAAGGAATTTACACTAACCCTAACACCAATGGAACACTCTCATGCACTAAAACACAAGAGAGAGAGAGAGAGAGAGAGAGAGAGAGAGAGAGAGAGAGAGAGAGAGAGAGAGAGAGAGATGGTGTACAACTTAGCTTCAACCTTATGATTTTCCCAAGAAGGCACCTAAAGCTTGCGGATTCAAGTGACAAGATTTGGTTATAGCATCAATGTGCTTTGTCTTAGGGTTATGGGAGCCCTCTCACCATCCACCCTTTTACAATGGTAGCCAACAAAAAGTATCCAATGAATCACAAGGACAAGCAAAAAAACAACAACCTTCAATGAAACAAGTCAACTTATGAAGCTGAATGAGTTTGCCAAACCAAATTGGAGGATAAGCGTGATCCTTTGGACATGAAATTGAACCCAAAACTACCAATTCATTGATGTTAGGGTAGATACAACAATGGTAGAAAGATATCTTCTACTCGCACTCACTCAACTAGCTCAAGCTTTTCTATGCACCAAAGTGATGGTGCATAGAAAGCTTTCTCTCTCCTTACAACCAAGATAGAAATGGCATGTGCTATGCTCAATCTAGTGTGCAATGGTATAGAGATACCTTTTTCAAGGAGAGATGGGTTCTATTTATAGGTTTTTGGAAGCTTTGATTAGGATTAGTTCTAATCAATTTTATTGACAAAACAAGGTATTAGGAAATATTTTGATTTTTTAAATAGGAGTGGGTCTTCCTTATCCCTTAAGCCACATGGATGTGGGCTCAAGGGGAAGAATTATTGAGAGTGAAAGAAGAGAGAGGTGAGTAACTTGGAGGTGCCTACTCTAGTAGATAGTAGAGGGTGCAATTTACAAGAAGGGTTAGTTGTTAGTGATCACTAAAAAATGTTAGTGGCATATTTACAAAAGTGATAATGACTTGATTGTCGAGGAACCAAGGGTGAATGAGGTGGATGAGCTCTTGATATTGATGAAACCTCCAAGAATTCTGGACTCACCCTTATGAAAACGACCGCCGGTTCTTCTTCTTCTTCTACTTCTACTTCTTGCACCACCTTCACGATTGATCTCCACGATGAAGATGAGGATTATTGATGAAAAAAATCTTATTTGTAGAGATTATACAAGGATAAAGTGCTAAAAATTCATCCCTTTTAGAGGAATTAACATGAAGTTGTAATTTGGGGATAGTAGAGAACGGTATGAGAGCATATGTGTATGTAGAAGGCTATGGTGGTAAGAGGGGAAGGAGAGATGGTGAAGAAGGTGAAAGGGGCATGGAAATCTGTACATCTGAAAGGATGATGGAGAGGGATGAGTGTGTATGTGGGTGGGAGTGTGAAAATGTGAGAGAAGAGTGAGAGGATCCTTGTGTGCATAGAATGGGCAGACTGGGTCGCACCAAACAATTCACCAGAATTCGTGATTTTCTCCAAAAATGCTGAAATATTTATGTAAAATAATTCAGCTCACGAGCTACATTTTGTATATTGACAACTTTCCCTGATTCGGATGATAGAAGGGTGCGAAAATTCACCCAAAACGCTGTGTATTGTGGGACCCCAAAGGTGCTTATGTGGGACCCTTTTTGGTTGAATTCTCCTCATACATCCAAAGGGGAGCCCCCCATGAGCCATGCCATGACCTAAGGAATCCAAGTGGCCCTTTCCACATGCATGGATGATGATTTTTGAAGAATAAAAAACAATTGTACATGATAGACCTCGTGCTTTGATTTTTCCTAGCCCTTGTCTTTATGAGCAAATGGTGTAGGAATATCATGATAGGAGTATTTTATTTTGTATTTGGGTGAAAGAGGAAAATATGCAAGTGAGAAAATATCTAGTGAAAGTGAGTGACAATGTAGAAACAATTTTTCACTTCCACGAGGATGCGGGATGAAATGCATGGGTTTATTTTGTAAAAATAAATATTATGGGATATGTACACACTAACATAGAAATATTTCATGCCATGAAAGGATGCAAAGAGATTTAGAAAAATGCACACTTAGGTATACATATTTACACAATTACCGAATAAATTGAGAAAATAATGCTATGCTTAGGTCCTTTATAAGAAATATCTTATACACGAATAGGACCATAATATATATATATATTTATTTATTTTATTAACCTAACCTGATGACTATCTCCATGAAGATTTTTTAGAAAATATGGAAAAGAGTCCTAGCACACACACGCCTATGTACAATGCAGGAGCAAGCTTAGGCATCGTGCTAAGGTGTTTTTATTGTGTGAAGTGGCTCATTAAGCAAAATTTTTGAGAGCCACAAAATAGCTATCACTGGTCTCAACGTATAAAGAGATCCAGTGCTTCAAAGCCATATGGGAATTTATTTATGTGCCACCCTATATCCCTAAGGATGTAGGTTGTCTTAGGGCCACAAGATGTTGTTTATGTCAATAAGAAACCCCTCTATGATCTATGTTGGCACTCTATGTCCCCAGGCGCACAAGGTGTGTCTTGTATGCTAGTTAGAAACCCTTTATTCTGTATGTTGTCACCATATGGTCTTGGGCCATAGGGTGCCCTCTGTGCTAGTAAGAAATCCTCTATACTCTGTGTTTGCACCCTATGGACCTACGGCCACAAGGTACCCTCTATGCTAGTAAGAAATCCTCTATGCTCAATATCGAGACCATGTGGCCCCAAAGCCATAGGATATCTTCTATGGTAGCGAGAAAAACCCTCTATGCTCTATGTTCACAAAAGATTAAAAAATCGCACCTATAATTCCATTTGGTATTTCATTTAACTATAAAAGTTAAATGAGGCACTTACTTAGATAAACTATCATAATTCTAACTTTGAATTTGGTTCTTAACATAAAACTACAATATAAAACTCTTAATATAAGTTTGTGCCAAAGAATCTATGTTAAGATGAAGATTTTTGACATCAGGTACATTCTTTAAAAGTTCATTCAAAGGTTTTAGAGATGGTGTCTCAAAAAAAGGAGGTGTTTAAAAACATCATTTGATGTGAATAATACAAATTGTATACATTGATTATGTCAAAATAATATAAAGTATAGACACAAAGATTACCGACAACAACTTGACAGTTTCATAAAAATGATGGTCTTCATCGCATGTACAACAAAGTACTACTAGAAAGAGTATGATATCTCCAAGATTGAGGGTGTTCAAAAAGCACCGTTTTGTAACACTACCAAATTTCAAGAACATTATGATTGTTTGCATCACTTAATAAAGACAATTACGAAGAAGAAAAAGTTAACAATACCATAGAAGCATCAAACAATGAGACCAAATAACTTGAATGAAAGAAGTATCCTCACAATAGGATGCACTTCATTAAAAAATAGCTTAAAGATTTTTAAGCTATCCCACAAATTTCCATCAAGTTTAAAATTTGAAAAGTACACAATGCCAAATACCTAGTAGATGCTATTTAGAATACTTAACTAGTACACTTAAAATGGCCTCCTTCTGTTGCGATTTTGAGTCCTTTGAGACATATAACATGGCATTACATAGTGAGTATCAGGATCAGGATGGAACATTACAAAATTTCTTATGGTATGGTCTCTCTTGTATTTAGTATACAACCATCCACATAACCATGGAACAATTTCATCTTTAAAAAAACTTTGAAGCAATTGAGTAGGTTGGTTCCAAAACTTTGGAAAAATCATATAAGTTCCTTGCATATTCCACATCACTCGGTATGGACTATCATCAAATATTATAGTGTTGCCCCATCTAGAGAATCAAATAGCTTCCATATGGTCAAAAGATTTTTGTGATAGGCTCTTTTGTAAGCGATCATGGAATTTGAATTTTGGCAACACCTGTTATCCATGATCATCTTGAATTTGTGACTTTGTGTAGGAAAACATGTCTTGATTATGTGTTGAGCTTTTTGTAAATGATAGAAGCAGCTCCAAATCCAAACCTCAAAGAGCTGAAAGCAAAATCTTAAGAAATACTCTTCATCTAGATGCACCGCATACACCTCATTGTTATCTTTTACAATGCACATGTACTTGGTCCAAGTTGGCCTTGATTGAAGCTCAAATGTTGCAAGAAGCACACCCTCTAAATCCAAGATAAGTGTTCTTTTCTCATGTTTGAAAGATGCTGGTAGATAATGAAACCATTGCTCTTCGTTTGAATGTGATATTTGATGTAATATGAAAGGGAGATCCTCTATTGTGTGATAATCTAATAGCAAAACATTTTTTCTTAGAATCCCTGAAATGATTAAAAAAAGAGTTAATATAGAGATCTTAAGTGTGTTGAAGACCTTAGGGACATAGGGTGCTAATTTGTGGTTACACTAAGTAACTCCTATGCAATAACACATGCCAAACTATGACCCTATGATTAAAAGAAGAGTTAATATAGAGATCTTAAGTGTGTTGAAGACCTTAGGGACATAGGGTGCTAATTTGTGGTTACACTAAGTAACTCCTATGCAATAACACATGCCAAACTATGACCCTATGATTAAAAGAAGAGTTAATATAGAGATCTTAAGTGTGTTGAAGACCTTAGGGACATAGGGTGCTAATTTGTGGTTACACTAAGTAACTCCTATGCAATAACACATGCCAAACTATGACCCTATGGCCTTAGAGTCATAGGTGTTTGAGACCATAAAGTGCAATTCCCCCAAGGTCATAGAGCAAGATTTGACCTTATGAGCATGTAGATTGTCCTTGATGGCACAATGACCTCAAATTTCAAAGCAAACAACTATAAAACCTTTTTAAAAAAGAGCATTTGGCACACGAAACTCAAAATTTACTTATAGTATTGAAAGACAAATTATAAAACTATTAATTATTTACATCTTCATATATCTTGAAACCCTAAGCACTCTAACAAAGTCTCTGAGTACATAAAGATCTTTGTAATGACAAAATGTTACAAAACAGTGCTCCATCATTTCTTGATATAGGGCTATTTGAGATAATACTGAATTTTTAGATGCTTTATATAATTCCTGGCTTCATGTACTTTGATCACAAGCTCCTTGTATCCCAATTTTTGGGCAAGCATGATTTCTTTTGTACCTTTCAAGGCTGATAACAAATTGATATTCTTTAAGGCCCTTACTTTTTCTCGATCACGTGGTGAAATTTTCTTGTCTTGACTTCCAGTGGACATTCCACTAGTGCTAGATGTTGCAACTTTCTCATTGTGAAGAGGACAATAAACTTCTGGTAGCCTTCCCGTGGAGTAGGGTTTTCCTAGAAAAAATTAGATTTCTCTCCTCCCACTCTGCAACAACCTTGCCTATATGGTTATAAAGCTCATTACCTTGAGCAATGGGTGATTGTCCATATAAATGAGACCCTGTAACTGTGTGAATGTCATTAACATGATTGAGAGCTTTGATATATGGTAGCAGCTCCACAAGGAGGATATTATCCTCCTCATCATCAACATTAAATGATGGTGGAAAAATACAATTCAATGAAAGATTCACACATCCCTTCAATGGTTCATCATCTACAAGAAGAAATCTTCTTGGATCAAGCCCAAATTTTGATGATGCAATAGCCAACGGTTTGAAAAGTACTTCTACTCGTGGATTATCTAAGCGAGTGATCCTTGATTCTACGCATGGTTGACATTGGCTTTGTCCCCAAATCATAAAGAATGGAAATTTTTCTTTAGCGTCGTTTTCTAAAATCTTGATGATGTCCACAACATGCATGTCATTAGCAGCTGACCATATCCCTACATTGAAATTGCTACGTAGACCCTTTAAAAACTCAATGCATCCTGGACAAAGAACAATATGCTCATGTCCAAACTTTAAGCTCTTCATTTTATTGGAGTTTTGTCAGCATCTCCTAAGGAACAATCCACACAAGCTCACTATTATAGTCAGCATTGGTTTGTTGGTGGATGGAAGGTTTGACTCACCATGCACTTCAATTTCCAAATCCTAGGTGCTAAAAATTGTTGGATTCTCCTTCTGGCGTTGCACATGTTCTAGAACTTGCATTGCCTTCTACTTCCATTGTAGTGCCATGCAATCCAACTCCCAAATCTTGGGCTACTAGAATATTTTCATTGGATTCTTCTTCTTGCCTTGCAGATGTTCTGGAGCTTTCACTGTCTTCTTCCATTGGATTACTCTTTAAATTTATCTCCAGTTGTTGTAGAGGTTGACCTTTAAAAACCTGTAGATTATTTTCATCTTCTTTAGAAACTCTTTGGTTGATATGGAGATTGATAGAATCTATCTCAGTGGCATGAGCATCCTTTATACCAATGATCTCGAGTAAAACTTTGTCAGCCGCAATATCTTGTTGAAGGATTGCAAGTTTAAGGGACACCTAATTTTAGATTCCAAAGTATCTACATTTTGATAAATCCTTTTTGTCATACTCTTAGAAAAAACTAATCGCAAATAGCTGATTTACTAACTGACAACACATCTACAACAAATTTATTTTTATACTCCTCGTTGTCAAGAGATTCCTAAAGAGCCTCTGAAAACACCACAAGTGTTTCCAAATCCAATCCAAGACCCCCAAGATAAACCGCAGGGGCAAAAAGGGAAGAATCGTAAAAAGAAGATTGGGACGTATCCAAACCGAGTACACGAGATTGAGCAAGTGAAACATCTAAGAGGTTTAGTGGAGGAGACTCAAAGGAAACTAGAACCAGAACCCATGCATGTCAAAATTCATGACACAGTGTTTCCCATGCAAGTTCATCCACCCCACATGAACCATAGACCGTTAGCCATATCTAGTATCATCCAAGAAGGGAGTGAGGACGGGGCATTAGAGAGTGAGCAAACACCCTTCTTGTTGGAAAGGATGTTTAACGAAGGAATACCTGATCCCATTGAGGAATATGAGATTCCATCCTCACCAGTTCCTAGTCAAGGACCTACACCCTGCAAAACGTCAATGAATGTTGCCAAACTAGTGGACTTCATGTCTTCTGAGGTCCGAACCACGATCATAGCAAAGCTGTATGGAGATCCTGAGTTATTCCTTGCACTTCGAGCATTCCTTAACGGAGAGCTACGAACGGGATTACCGCAGTTTGTGCAACCAAATAGTCCTGACTCGATTATGATTGATGAGGAAAATCATGTGCAATCACTTGACTTAGATGGACACGAGTCCGTGATCGAGGTACCCATTAACGAATTAGGGCAGTATTTTGAAGGCGACGAGTCTAATGCGACCCTACCCATCACTACCAAGGGATTAACTATAAAGGGAATTCTTGATGGTGGTGCGGGAGTTAGCATCGTTACAAAAGATTGTTGGGAATCCATGGGAAAAACCCGCCTCAGTGTTACTAACATTGTGGTAAAGATGGCAAATGGTACCATAGCCAAACCTATGGGGATGCTCAAGGATCTTAAGATCAAAGTTCTAGGACACAAGGTACGACATACGTTCATTGTAATGGATTTCTCTAAACACCTTATGTCATATGAAATGATTTTAGGACGACCATTCATGAGGGAAGCACAAATGGTTCATGATTGGTCTAAAAATCATGTCTATTTGCAATTCCAAGACTCTGTCCTTAGAGTGGATTTGGTGACTGGTAAGGTACACCCCTTAGGGAGTAAAACCATTATTGATCATCGCTCTGACACCACAGTTCACTCGGCCCCACTACAATATTGTTACACTTGTAAGAAGGATACAGACATTGGCCAAGATTCTCCTTACATGGATGTGTTACCGGGTATGACAGAATCAGACAACGTAGACTGGGTACACCTAGCTGCAACCATAGATACCTGGGGAAATAGAGGAACCACTTGGGTTGCACCAGAGGGGGAAGAGGTACCACAAATTGCACCTCTGAACATGATAAGTGCCATACATGCATCTTCTAAGGGCAAGGCAATTGTGGACCAATCTGACAGTGACACCGATAGCTCAATAGAAGACTTTGACCAACACGACTTGGACACTGACTCCCAGAGTGAAACGGATTCTGAATCTCATGAATTAGAGAGTGGAGCAAGTTCAGAGTCAAAACATTCGGAAGGACCGAGCACATCAACCGATGATAGCTCCCCCGAGAGTGAAGAGGACACCAACGAGGACTCCTTTAGTGAGCCAGATCTAAATGCAAATCAAAAGCAGGTCTCAAATAAGAAAAAGAAAAACCTTAAGAGGCGTCATATCGAGCCAATGTACGTGCTAGGAGAAAAAAGAAGAGATCTTCAGCAGAATGGCTCAGTTATATAAGGGCATGTGATGCTCATCGAAAATTGGTAGACAATTGGGGTGAATATCTCCAAAATGTTATGTGGTGTAGACCACGACCCCATGACATAGCCCAATTAGAGATCATAGACAAGCCAAAGTTGAGCTGCACTGCAAGGAGGCGTCAAAACCAAGAGTTAGCTCGACAACACAAGAAAGCAGAAATGGAAGCACAAACCAAAGCACAACGAGAATCCACAGACTTGCATCCTGCACCAGAACATTTCAAATCTTACACCACAGGGGAAGCAAAGGTTGTGTACACAAAAGCCCAAAGAATACCTATCGATGGGAATAATGGAATCTATGATGGTCTGGCAATAGTTAAAGAAATAGAATTAGCTGACCCCGGTGAAGAATCAAAACCTGTTTTTATTGCCCAAGACCTCACAGAAGTTGAAGAGGCGGTCCTCAAAGAGCTTCTCAAGGAATTCAAGGACGTATTCTCTTGGACATACCATGATATGAAAGGTGTTCCACCTTTTGTGGTCCAACATACAATCCCTATGATTAGCACTGCGAAGCCCGTACAACAAAGACCCTACCCGATGAATCCTAAGTACGCAAAGATCATTCAAGAAGAACTAGAAAAGCTTATCAAATGTGGGTTCATATATCCTATTGAACACTCTGAATGGGTGTCTCCAATAGTTATCGTTCCAAAAAAGAATGGGAAACTCAGGGTGTGCGTGGACCTCAAAAAAGTTAATGCAGCTACTAGAAGAGACCATTACCCCCTACCATATTCCGAACATGTACTCGAAAGAGTTGCAGGCAAGGAAGCTTATAGCTTTCTAGATGGGTACTCAGGCTACAACCAAATCATGATAGCGCTAGAGGACCAAGCTAAAACTGCCTTCATCACAGAATTTGGCGTGTTTGCATTTCGTGTGATGGCTTTTGGCTTAACAAATGCCCCTGCTACATTCCAACGATTAATAAACACTGCTTTTAAAGAATATTTGAGAGAGTTTTGTGAAGCTTTCTTAGACGACCTTTGTGTTTACTCTTCTTGGAAAGAACATCTATCGTGTTTGCGGAAGGTGTTTGAAAAGTGTAGGTTATATCGTATCTTATTGAACCCGTTCAAATGCCAATTTTGGGTCAAGCATGGAGTTATTTTAGGGCATATAGTATCCAAGAATGGTATCTCAACCGATGAGAGCAAAATTAAAGTGACTCTAGAGTTACCACCACCAACCAATTACAAGGGAGTTCAAAGGTTCATGGGACACGTGGGTTATTATCGATGGTTTATTTTATTTTTCGCTGAGATAGCACGTCCTTTGTACAAGCTTCTCATTGAATTTAAATGGACTGAAGAGTGTGACCAGGCCTATGAACAATTGAAGAAAACACTAGCAAGTGCTCCGATTTTAAGGACACCTAACTGGGATGTCATTTTCCATGTGCATATTGATGCATCAAACTTTGCTATTGGGTGTGTTCTCACTCAACCAGGAGAACATAAATTGGACTATCCCATTAGCTTTGCAAGCCGTCAATTGAACGATGCTGAAAGGAACTACACCACTTCAGAGCGATAAGGTTTGGCAATGGTTTATGCAGTAAAGAAATTTCTCTACTACCTTATGGCAAACAAGTTTGTATTTTATGTGGACCATCAAGCGTTGCTGTATCTGGTAAACAAGCCATGCTCCACAGGAAGAATCACACGATGGTTGTTAATTCTTCTGGAGTTTGATTTCACGATTGTAGTGAGACCCGGTAAAAGGCACGTCATGGCTGATCATTTGTCTCGCATACCCAATGGTGAAGCCCCTACAGGAGTTGATGATGAATTACCCGATACTTCCCTATTCATAGTTGAGACTATGCCTGAATGGAGTGAGAACATTGTTAACTTTTTAGTTAATGGTTTTCCACCCAAGGAACTTCGTAAGGATATCGCTCGAAGGCTAGTAAAAGAATGTGAACCCTATTGTTTGATTGCTAGAACTCTGTATAGATTAGGCAAGGATGATATTCTTAGGCGTTGTGCCCGCGAGGATGAATATTTGTATATCTTGCAAGAAGCACATATGGGCATAGCAGGAGGACATTTTTCAGGAGACCTGACTGCTAGAAAGGTGCTGCAATCAGGCTATTGGTGGGCAACTTTATTTAAGGATGCATCACTTTTTGCAAAAGGGTGTGATGAGTGCCAACGTTACAAGACCACACAGTGCAAAGACAGAATGCCCTTACATCCTATTAAAGTAACCCAACCATTTGAAAAATGGGGCTTAGACTTTGTAGGTCCAATTAGTCCCGCAGCTCGCAACACTCAATCTCGATATATTCTAGTTGCTACGGACTATGTAACAAAGTGGGCTGAAGCTAAGGCTTCACAAAAAGCTGACGCGAGGACAACAACTAAGTTTCTTTTTGAGAACATTATCACAAGATTTGGTTGCCCTTTTGAAATTGTTAGTGATAATGGTATCCATTTTATAAATGAGGTAATAAGAGAGCTTACCACGACCTTTATGATATCCCACCATAAGTCTACACCTTATTACCCGCAAGCTAATGGACAAGCCGAGAGCACCAACAAGACTCTAATCTCTATTTTAACCAAGACGGTAGAAGCTCATCGCACTGATTGGGATTTGAAGTTGACATCTGCTCTATGGGCTTATCGTACTGCTTATAAAGTGGCTATTAATTGTACGCCATTCAAAATGGTATACGGCCAAGAAGCGGTTATTCCTTGGGAGTTTTTCATTCCTAGTCTTAGGGTAGCTTCGCAAGAAGGATGGAATGATAACCCCTTAACTGAGCGTTTGTATATCTTAGAAAAACTAGACGAAGAGAGACAGTTGGCTATGCAAAATGCTCTTGTGGAAAAGGATAGGAGAAAGAAGTGGTTTGATCGCCATGTGAAGGACAAGGACATCAAAGTTGGTGATAAATTCCTTATGTATGGAGTACGTAAAGAGAAGAAAAAGTTGAAATATGCTGGTAAAGGACCATATAGAGTATGTGAAATTACCCCACAAGGTACCCTTCGTGTGGAAACTCTTGATGGAGTTGAAACCATTGGATTCCTCAATGGGAGTAAATTCAAAAGATATTATGATCCTTTAAGCCAAGAAGAACTACGGGCCATTCATCAAAAAAAGGCCGCCAAAGCACAAACCGAGTTAAACAAGATACAAGCTCAAGCTGAGGCTAAGGAGCGACAACAACGTATAAGACAAAAACGAGAGGCTAACCTTGGAGTCACAAATGCATTCCACGTGGAAATCGAAGAGGATGGGTTGGACTCTAACACACCTCTACGATACCCTATTGAGTTAAATAGTGCCTATGGAAAAGTGCTATATAATGCCTTATTGGACACGGGTGCTAAATATAATCTGCTATCCTATGGGGTGTGGTGTCAGTTAGGGAAGCCACCTCTATCTGAGAGTATTATCCAAGTCAAGGGTGTCAACAAGAAAAAAACTACGGTTTTTGGAATCTGGCACACTTCTGTCAGTTATGACAATGGGATTGTAGCTCAAGACTTTTTGGTCATGCCTACTGGAACTATGGAGGGTAATATAAACCTAGGCCGCACGTGGATGATAGCCACCAAATGCACTATTGATTGGGGGACTGGGGGTGTTACAATGCAAAAACCAACTCTTATCCCTACCACTCAAGCCATAGTCCCTGAGATATTGCCTAAGGAAATAAAACCCAAGACATTGCATGTCCAGGAGGTTGAACCATACGTCCCCATAGCCCAACTCTCTAGAGCTTCAACTAATGTAGTTGAAAGAAAGCTTGAGACACACAAGAACCATCCTAATATAACACCGAAAACATACAAGTGGGTCCCTAAAGCCTCTGTAGTGAGCATGGTTGATGTAAAAAAACGGAAACCTAGTAAGAACCGTCCCACTCACTCCAAGAAATGTAAAGAAACGTTGCGTTGGATTCCTAAACGACTATTGGAAGCCCAAGGATACTATAAAGGAAATGATCAAATCTAGGTGCCCAAACGTAAAGTGTACTCTTACCTGTCACCTGGCCCATGTAAACCCAATCCTGTGGCTCCAAAACAAATTGAAAATCGCGGAAAAGAAAAAATCATGGAATGTTACACACCCGATCTAGAGCTAGTTTGGGTACCAAAGAAAGAACGATTTGTTCCACCTAGCTCAGGAACAGGGAAATCAAATGAAGCTTCTTTCTCTTCATGTAGTTCCTATATGCAAATAGAAGCTTCGACACAACCTCCACCTACCACTGTACATATCCATACAAGCACGAAAGAGTTTGCACCTCCCGGGGTAAGTTCACCACCTACAACAACGTTGCCAATAAAATCATGGGAGAGTACCTTACCACCCTTGCAACTAGATGAAACGCATAGGGCGGTTGAAAACTATTGGTTAAAACCTTCACCCATAACAACTTGGAACAATTGGTTTCAAAAGGTGATGACCTCCTTCCAAAAGGTATGATCTACCCAAGGAAGGGGGGAGTGTTTGCTAACATCAATCATTCGCTCGCTCCCCTCCCAACCTTCCTCCTTGACCTCTCAATTCCAATCTTACGGAATGTATATATATAGCCTTATACTCACAAAAAACAAAAATAGTAAAGAGCAAGAGCGACATGCAACGAGAGAGCACCCTATCAGATCTTAGGGAAGGTATATATATAGCCTTATACCCAAGGAAGGGGGGAGTGTTTGCTAACATCAATCATTCGCTCGCTCCCCTCCCAACCTTCCTCCCTGACCTCTCAATTCCAATCTTAGGGAATGTATATATATAGCCTTATACTCACAAAAAACAAAAATAGTAAAGGGCAAGAGCGACATGCAACAAGAGAGCACCCTATCAGATCTTACATATAAGTCCAAATTCACCGTGTCAATTCAAGCAACACACAAAAATAACTCTTATGTTTTAAAGGCCTAACCAAATCTATCTGTCTTGTCAAAAATGGCTACTTCACCAGAGGCATGCACTTCTATTTTTGATGAAAGGTACCCTTTGTCTTTTCCTCAAGTGTTCTACGTATGCTACCCTATACTTTCTTGCGAATGGGATTTGATAGAGAGCCTTGCATGTGAGAGAAATTTTGAGGAGTTAGAATGGCTGATACGTCTATGGCTAACTAGTGATCCCTACCCAGTAGCGAATGTGTCTCCAATGGCACATGCTTATTCTTTTGCACAAGATGAGTATCCACGCATCGCGAGGTTCTTGATTAGCATGCTTGCACAAGAGGAACTAATAGAGACCGAGGAAGACTATGGCCTCACGGACAACGATTTTATTTATCTAGATGATGAGGATAGAGGCCTAGACTTAGGGTGGCCACCCGGTTTATATAATATCCTCTTTCCTTGATTCTAAAAGGGGTGACAGATAGGTAGGTTAGGGGTCTAGATTGTGTTTTGAGTTTGTTTTTTAGGAGTTTTAATTTTTCACACTAACATGCCTCCTAGAGGTATAGTGCCTGTTTTTGGATGTGTTAGGTAGGACTTATATGGATCTCCATCCACATGGCCGAGGACATCTGCTTCAACGAAATGAGCCACTCCATACCTCCAGGTGTACTACTTTCCATGATTCATGTTGGTGGATATGTGTAATTGCTAATAATGATTTTTCATTCTTTGTTTGAGTGCAATAGTTATGATGTTATCTGCCATTATAGATGTATAAATTTGTCTTTGCTTAAGTTGATTGAACTCCAGCTTAATCTTATGGATGAGCCTAGAGATTAGGAGACCATGACTTTAGGTTAACTCATTTACTTGACCACTAGGCCTAGCTAATAAAATTATCCGAGTATTTGAGACCTTGGGAATGTTTTAGGCAGAGAAAGGCTTGCTCACTCAAACAACAGAAAACACTAGTGCGAATACCAAGGAAATGGAAGCAAAAAAAAAAAAAAAAAAAAAAACATAAGTGCCACAAATGAAAAATCTTACGCTGGAAGAGAAATCCTGGCTTGAATTGGTACTTCACTCACATGTATTGTCTATGGTACTAGAGTCCTAGAGGTTCCCAGTGTGGGCGCTTTTCCTTGAGAAGCAAAAAACCCCGGACATACAAAATAAGCACACACGTCACATGATTGTGACCTAAAGTAAAAGAGTATTGAAAAAAAATAAAATAAATTAAAATTTAAAAGACTTCCATTGAGCTTACAGTTAACATTTCAAGCTTTTGTTTGCAGTTGTGAGAGCGAGTTGGCTAATCAAAGATGAAAAGCATAATTAGGGAATCTTGCATTTAGATAATTTTCTTAGCTTAGCTAGTACTAGAGTAGTTGTTTTAACCTTAGTCATAGCTAACTAATTGATAGACTCACCCATAAGCTCAAAACTCTTGATCAATTAATTTACTCAAAGTGCAATTTATTTGTCCTTAATGGCAGTCTAACATTTCATAAATCTTGCATTTACTCATTTCCACATGTACTTTACATTCCCCTCATGAATTATGGCAATATAATTCCGCTTGCTAAAACAGTGACTTTGCCTTGCAGATTCAAATCTAGATGCTCTACAACATGGACATACCAAGCTTCAACTCAATAGCTTCCGAGGACGGAATCTACATCAGGAAGGGGGGCAATGTTAACCCTCGTGGCTCACGGACACCCTATCGCCTACAACGGACACTGTAACCGTATTATTTTTTTAAGTAGAGTCAGGCACCGGGCTTGTCAGTCCAATAGGGAAAGGTAGAGTGATCGCCGATGAGAGGCGCACTCTAATACGAACATGCTACGGTTAGTTGACTAAGCATGGGCGCCCAAGTGTGAATGGGGTGAGCTCACATAAAAGCCAATTAAACCTAAAATTGAGTCATTCTCTCATTGTGCAATAGAAGCTGCTCTTGCTCCATCTCCACCTTCTCCTTCACCATCTCCTTGTGTGTGTGCGTGTATGAGAGAGAGAGAGAGAGAGAGAGAGAGAGAGAGAGAGAGAGAGAGAGTGAGTGAGAGTGTGTGTGCGATCGAGCGTTGCGGCGGCACGACGGCGGTGAGGCGGTTGAGCGCGGCGTAGCGGCGTCTCCCTCTTCTTCGCGGCGAGGAATCCTCTATGGCAGGAGCATAAGGCGGTGAGTGACACACCATTGCCCTCTTTGAGCTTACTAGTTAAACTAGTTGTGTGCTTGGAGCCGTCTGCGGCTCGTACACGGTGTATCGGCAAGTCCCTTGCTTCGACAGTGCGGCAAGGAGCACACACACCCTATGGCCCTAGGGCCATAGGGTGCCCCCTACGCCTAGTAAGAAAGCATTTAAACTGTATATTAGCATCTAAAGACCGTAGGCCACAAGGTGCACTCTATGCTAGTAAGAAACCATCTAAACTCTATGTTGGTAACATATGGCCCAAAGGCCATAGGGTGGTCAAGGAACCCTTTACGAGCATTCCCCACAAAGAACACCTTATGTCCCCATGGTGATTTAGTAGCCTAGGTGCCCTTCTTTAGACTCTTCTATTTTGGTATCATATGGCCCCAGGGAAATAAGATATCCTCTATGCTATCAAAAAACCCTTTATGCTCTTTGTTGGAATCATATGGCCCCAAGGCCATAGGGTGCTCTCTATGCTATCAATAAACCCTCCATGATGTATGTTTGCACCCTATGGCACTAGGGACACAAGGTGTCCTCCATGATAATAAGAAACCCTCTATGCTCTATGTTTGCACCCCATTTGAGACCCTATGGCCCTAGGGCCATAGGGTGCTCTCTATTCTAGTAAGAAACCCTATATGCTCTCTGTTGGCACTCTATGGTTCCAAGGGCCATGGGGTGGAAAATGTGACCTTTGAGAGTATTCCGTACCATGTTTGGAAAGACCACCTTAGCCTAGGTTCCATCTTAGAGACTCTATATTGGCACCCTATGACCTAGGGCCATAGGGTGCCCACTATCCTATAAAGAGACCCTCTATGTTAGCAATAAACCCTCTATTCTGTATGTTGGCACCCTATGGTCCTAGGGCCACAAGGTGCCCTTCATCCTAAGAAGAGACCCTTTATGCCCTATATTGGTACTCTTTGGCCCCATGGTCAAAGTGTGCCTTCTATGCTAGTAAGATACACTATATGGTCTAGATTTCCACTCTATTGCGTAGGGCTAAAAGGTTTTCTCTATGAAGAAACCATGTATACTATATGTTGGCAGTGTATGGCCCTAGGGCTAGAAGGAAACCCTAGGGCTATAGGGTGTCCTCTATGCTACTATCATATGGTCCAAGGGCCAAATGGTGGCCAAGGTGTCATGTGTGAGAGAATTCTCTACTACATTTACAAAAACCTCTTTATGGAACTATGGCATCCCAAGGGAAACAAGGTGCTAATAAAAGGCCCTCTATGCTCTATGTTGGCATCCTATGGCCTTGGGGCCATTGGGTGGAATTTATGCCAGTAAAATTCCCTCTATGCACTATGTTTACGTGTATACTTATAAGAAAACATTTATGCACTATGTTGGAATCTTATGACCCTACATCCATAAGATGTCCTCTGTGGTAAAAGAGAAATCGTACATGGGCTATGTTGGCATCCTGTGGTCCTAGGGCCATAGGGTGTCCTCTATGCTAGAAAACCCTCTATGCCTAATGCTAGCACCCTATAACCCGAGGGTCACAAGGTAGCCCTCCATGGTCTATATAGACACCCTATGGCCCCAGGGCCATAGGGTCATTCTATGGAATTAAGAACCTCAATATGCTTTATGTTGGAACCCTATGGCCCTAGGGCCACAAGGTTCCCTTAATGCTAATATAAACCCCAAACATTTCATGTTTTCACCCTATGGTGCTAGTACCACAAGGTGTTGACTATGCTAGGAAGAAAACTTGTGTGCTTTGTGTTCACACCCTATGGCCTTAGGGTGCCCTATATGCTACTAAGAAACACCATATGCTCTATGTTGGAACCATGTGTCCCTAGGGCCATAGGGTGCTATCATAAGAAACCATCTATTGTCTATGTTGAGACCCTATGGCCCTAGGTCCATAGGGGGACCTAAAGCCATAGGGTGGCCAAGGTGTCCTTGAAGAGAATTCCTTACTACATACACATAGAATAATTTATGGCCCCAAGACCATTGAGTGACCTAAGTGCCCCTTTAGAGACTCTATATTTGTAGCCTATGGACATTGGGTGACTTACGTGCATCTTCATAGACTCCATGTTAGAGCCCTATGGCACTAGGGTCATAGAGTGCTCTCTATGCTACTGAGAGACCCTGTATGATCTTTGCTGGCACTCTTGGGGCCATAGGGTACCTTTCATGTTAGCAAGAAATTGTACATGCTTTATGTTAGCACCCTATGGCCCTAGGGCCACAAGGTGCCCTCTATGCTTCTATGCTAAAAGGAAATCCTCCATGCTCTAAGTTGGCATATGATCCAAGGGCCAAAGGGTGTCTTCAATGCTAGTAAGAAACACTATATGCTCTAAGTTCGTATCCCATGGCCCAAGGGACATCGGGTGGCCAAGGTATCCATGGTACATTCACAAACGGATTTTGACTACGATGTCATTAGAGCACATAGCATTCTTTCTAATATTAGTAATTTCAATAAAAAATTCAAGTTGTTTTAGTGATCTTAAATACCATTTATATAAGTGATATACTGTTTGACATAAATTTCAAGGATAAATACACATTAAAAGTTTTCATAATAAAATAGTCATGAAAAAATCCAAGTGTATTTACACATTAAAATAATTATAGGTGGTATATATCAACTTAATTAGACATTGATAGTCATGAAAAAAATCAAAGTGTTAATTTTTTATAAAATCTCAATGTATTTATGATCTTATTAAAATGTGTAAGTTAATACTACGGTAAATATGCAATCCAATATACAAAATTGAATCATTATCATACATCTATTGCTTTGCCACACAATTGAAGGGGTATTTGCCTTCAAATATCGCCATAACATTCAAACATTTAAATCAAATTTGGAAGTACTTTAATTTACAAATGCATTGATCTGTTGGTGGATGGAAGGTCCCGCTTACCATGCACTTTGCTTTTCAAATCCTGGTGGGGGGGGGGGGGGGTGTGTGTGTGTATATTTCTGTTGGATTCTCCTTATGGCATTGCACATGTTCTAGAACTTGCATTGCCTTCTACTTCCAATTTACAAACTTAAACAATGGTTATACATTATACAATCATTTCTTTGCAATACACCTTGATACAATGTTCCGATTGCTACATGATAAGGTAAAACATTGTACTAGTCCTAGTTTCCCTCTATTGAAAAAAATTCAAGATATAAATTCCAATTCTCTGCATCATCTAGAAGAAAAAAAAAATCATAGTTTGGAACAAAATACTCGCACTTTATATCTTTGAATAAAATCTTGTTACAACTAAAGAACTAGATCTTTACATAATCCAAAGGAAAAATGCTTCAATAACCATTTTCACTTTGATACTCGATGTTTACTATCTAAGCAAATAATTGGCATTTACAACAAATGTTGAATATATGTTTAATCTAGTTAGTTGCAATACAAAGATCATTATTTTAAACGCTTACACCATCAATTCACAATAGAAGAACTTACACCCAACAAAAGATATTTACTATCTAAGCAAATAATTGGCATTTACAACAAATGTTGAATATATGTTTAATCTAGTTAGTTGCAATACAAAGATAATTATTTTAAACGCTTATACCATCAATTCACAATAGAAGAACTTACACCCAACAAAAAATGATCATACATCAATTGTTCAAACTCTCATTTTGGAATTTTGAGGACTAAATACTTTTTTGTTTTTTCTAGCTTATTTCTTTCTCAATAGAGTATTAAACCTTAATCACAAGATAAGCAATATATGTCCCTAATGTATATGGACACAAGATAGTAAGGGCAAAGAAAAAAACAATTGAAACACTTAAAGAGTCTTTAGGTGACCTAGAATAACCGACCTATGGTCTAAAGGCCTAAAAGAGTCTTTAGGTGACCTAGAATAACCAACCTATGGTCTAAAGGCCATAGGGTGTCATGTGATTTTTTCTAAGATGTGTCCATAGAGAGCTAAGTGATTTGCATCCATGGGGTGGTTTAAGTGCCCCTATGGAGATTCTATGTCACCACCCTATGGACCTAAGGCCTTAGGATATCCCAAATGCTCTTGGATAACTTATGTTTCCTCCTAGAATAGCCCAAATTCTTATGTGCGCTTTTAGAGACTTTATGTAATCACCCTATATCCGTAAGGTTGTAGGGTAGGCCAAATGCTTTTGGGGGATTCTATGTTGAGACCCTATGGACCTAAGGCTATAGAGTAACCCAAATGTTCATGTGCCCTTTTAGAGACTCGATGTAATCACCCTACGTCCGTAAGGTTGTAAGGTATCCCATTTGCTTTTGCGGGATTCTATGGCCCTAGGGCCATAGGGTGTCATGTCTACAAAGAACTCTATGATCCTCAAGTCATAGGGTGTTCTTCCCAAACCTCATATGATCACTTAACTTTAAAGTATTACATAATGTATCTTATGACCATATATATATCTAGAATTCTATTTGCCACAACATGTCCATATAATATCATACACTTCTAAATTGAGAAAAATAATGAACCAAACATCAATGTTTTTAACATCATGGGTAGATTTGAGATGGGACAAATAAAATAAAATGACAACAATAATAATCTAAATATCAGTAATGTAATATCATGGGTAGCTAGCTTAACGTGTTTCCTGTAGAACTTCTAGAATGGCCTCAGCACTTGCATCCAATGGTTCTTCAATTTCTTCTTTCTCTGAATCCTTGGCATTGACTTTCTCTGTGTTATCTACACCTTCTCACCTTCTAATATCAAGGTATTCTTTCACTATGGAATGGAAAAGAGATTCCAATTGCATCATTTGATCACTACTACATGCAACTGATATCACCTTTCTCTGTTGTTGTAGTGCCTCTTTAGTCCCATAGCCTAATGAGAAGATGTATATTACTTGATCATCTTTTTGAAAGAGATGAATTTGATTGCAGGACGCACAAAAAAGGCTTTGGCCATGGTCACAGCATCATACTCATTGTCATTGATGCAAAGAGTATGCATTGGCTCCAACGGTGACTCTTTAACACTAGAGTAGTTGGTGTACTGCTCTCCTTGACTAAAAAATTCCCAAACCCCAAAAATTACTTCACGCAGAGCACATGTTTGGATGGTCTCCGATCCCATTAAGGAGCTCAAAGGTAGAACGTGCATTTCATACCATTTAGCTTTTCAAAAATTGCCTTCTCTAGGAAAGCAGCATCCTGATACTTGACTAAGCCAGAAATAAAAAACTATGATGGTTGATGTGCTACCCCACATACTCCATCAATTAATTTACCAAATTGGGTAGCACTCCAACCACTAGATGTAAGACTTTTGTGTGTTGTATCTATGATGCAATTCTCACTACAGAGAAACTCAATGCCTTCCAAATTCTTTCCACCACACTTGAAAAACAAATTTCAAACTAGAAGTGCCATTCCTTTGTGCAACAATCCACTGCACATATCCCCTAGTGATTTCAGGAATTGGATCTTTCTCCTTTACTTTTTGTAGCAGGAGATTTAGCCATTGCGTACAGCTCGTGAAGAGAGATTTGTAAATCTGATCTGTAATGTTATAATGAGACTTGCATTCATCCCATGAAGTAACTGCTATTGCTAATGGATATATCTCTTTAAATGCCATCAACATTTGAGGGTCAAAAACCCTGGTATGCTTTAAGTTCATTGCACATGCAGTGAGGTCGAGCATGCCTGCTTGATGTGGTTGCTTCACTAAGAAGATCTTCTTATCTGTTAGCTCCTGTTGTAGTAGCTTGACATCATTATCTTCTAAACCATTTAGGCATCTAAAGGTTGTTTTGCTTGGTTGTCGCCCTTGAGCAGTTGATGTCTAATGCTTCTCCAAGATGTTTATCCACTGATCATAGATTTCATCATTGTACATGACCATGTGTGCTTCTTTGTTGGCAAATGATTTATGGTTGAACACGATGTTCGCCACATTTACAAAGGCCTTCAACATAAATAAAAGAAAATTAACTTTATTTCAAGACATATTTGTAGCAAAAAAAAGCATGGGGAAGTGGAACTTACATCCCAAGGTGCTCGACTCGGATGAACGATAGGAACACTTGCCTTGGGTTTTACTGGTTTAGAATATGCAAGTCATTGACTACGGCCATGATTCAAGACCTCCACATAAGACTCGTGTTTCATTGCTGTTACTCTCTCCATGTTCTCCATTTTGGGAACTCGAACAACAACCTCTTTGGGAGCGTCTACCACTATCCTTGCAGTTCTAAACTTGTAGAACTCTTTTCTCAAAGAATACTTAGTGTTGTTGTTACGCAAAAAATCTATAGCCGCCATGATGGAATGCTAACCAGCTAGAATCTAGTAGTGGTATGTTGATAGCTTGTCTCCATGCACTTCAACTATTTCTAAAGGAATTTTTGTAATTGGGTTATACGGCATCAGGTCTGCTGCACTGGAGACTGGCCTAGAGTGCCCTGCAAATTGCTTCGAGAGATATTCAGATACACGTCTGACAATGGTCTCGATTTATAGCCATCTGGTACAAGGTTTCATTCCTTAACTAGGATCAATTGGGTAAATTGTACACCAAATTTAAAATAGTGTGCAATTTCAACGTATCCATCTAGCCCACTCTTAGAAGTTTTGGAAACTTCTTTATCAAGATCTTTTTCTTTGGGTTGTATAATAGAGTCCAACACACAGCTAAGGATACTGAGTCCACAACCACTACCACTAAGGGGGTTTCAACTGTTAGGGTTGGAAGTCCATCGGAATCTCCTGCTTCTTGAGTTTGTAAGGGTATAACTGAAAGATTTTCTTCAGCCATATTTCCACTATTGTCTCCAAGTGAGGGAGTCTGACTCTCCTTGAGAGTCTTAGATTGATTTGCTTTACCCGTTGTCGTGCTGTGGCACGTATATAGTGGGAACGCGCATTAAACGATTTATCTTGTGACTTTTTGACGCATAAGTATACTTCATATAATACTCATATGCATAAATAAAATCTTTCTACCATAACTTAGTATTTACCTCTGAAGTAATATAAATGTACATTACTATTAGAAAGTACTGCAAGCAAGTATCAATGATTGTGCCTCTTTTTTTCTGGGGGACAAGCATTTGTATATTTCTTCTAATATCTCATCTATACCCTACCATATATAAATTATTTTCTTATTTTCACATTTATCTAATAATATAACCCTTCAATAATGCATACCTTCTTGGATATATACAAGAGGGAAGGGCCTACTAGAAGACTTTATGAAAAGGAAGATCCAAAGCTTCTTGGACCATCACAATTTGAAAATTCCGAACTAAGGGCATGGAGAAAAGGCCAAAACCAAGTCAATCTCTTTTAGTAAGCCAATTTTTCCTTTTGAAGCATGTCAATCCGAGTTACAGGTCAAAAGTTACAGGGAAACCAGTGAAAAACCCTCTCACAACTACACTGCAAGAAGAGATGGTAAACAGGTGAATCAAGTGAAAAGAGGTAATCTTGGTCTTTTTCCATAAAATAAGATATTTGGAGGATAAAAGACATAATCATGTGAATGTGACACCTTAAAGATGCCTTGAAGGACAAGACACACAAGTTGGGACCCCCTGCTAGAGCCATACATAAGATGCCTAGGTGGGGCCTACATACATCATGCACCCACATGGAGCCTCAACGACCAAAAATGCTGAATTTTATGATATTTTGAGTCCTAATATTTCCCAGTTTGAGAAATATCCAAATAACATTTGATTTGGGCTAACTCTTTAGCCTAATCAAGTGATCATGTAAAACATGGCTCCCTCACCTATAAAAAGGGCAACCTTCTCTTCATTGGGGCAAGTTATGAGTGATTGAGAATAACTCAATTCCATAGTGACACACTCATCTTAGTGCCACACTTTCTCTTGAAGAAAGGCTGAAGTCTTGCCTCATCTTCTCTCTCCATTAAGGTGGTGGCAATTGCTCTCATGTAAGATATATGTTGCTAGTTTTACTTTCATTTGCATATCTAGTCCAATACTTGTCTCTAACTCTATCTCTATCTCTCATTATCTATCTTTAATAACACCACCACACTTAGATCTATCTCTAATTCTATCTTACTCCTCCTTTGATCTCTCTTGTTGTGTCCTAATTGTTTCATTGGAAGGTATTCAAGTAGCAACGTTGTCAATGTAATGAGTACAACCTTCTTGCGGGAAACAATTATGAGCACAAGGTTAGTAACCATATCTTCATCTTCCACAAGCATCTCTCTCTCTTAAGGTTCTCATTATCTTCCACAAACTCTAGAATATCCTTGCTATAGGTACTTCTCTCCCCGCAGTATCCTTATTGCCTAAGGGCAACAATAGGGCTTGGGAGAAAAACTCTCTTCTTCTTCTCCTTTCACTTCTTTCACACCTTTATCTTTGAACATACTAGGTATATCATTGATGAGTAACCATAATCCACATAGAGGTAATTTCTTTCAATTCCATTCACTGCAATCTATTAGGGTCAACATTTGGATTAGTCGAAAGATTCACTTTCAGCAACGCATAGTGTTTCTATTTGGTCCTAAAAGGCTCAACGAAATACTTCTCTCACCAGATCCCATCATACTACCTATTATTGACTAAGAATTCCCTTTTGATGTGAATATGGTTAATTTATTATGAATCAAGAGGATTTGTACTCACAACTAATCCCAATCGCTAGACAAAACATATACATTATAGTAAGCACAAAGCTACAGTTCCAAAGAGCAATCTGCAGCTTCTTTGGACAACAAAGATTAAATATCATTAAATCATCCATTAACCCTTTTATCCTACCCATGATACGATATGATCGTAATCTGGATGTTTTCATTTTTGTCTTGTTCTAACTATCTTTCATGAGTTCTCTCCATCACGTGTGTGTTTGTAAGGAAAAGTGAGCGGCTTCTTTGGCTACATTTCTTCTTTAGCTCTAGAAGCTATGTTTTCTACATCTTAGCTCTTCCTCATAACCCTTGAGCTTCCTCACAAACTCTCACAGCAAGAGGCCCGGTGCCTTCCTGGCAAGACTGCTACTTTTTGACATATTTTTGGTGAACTCGACGCGAATGTGCCAGGGTGAGAATTTGTGGGTAACCATGGGTGATCACGTTTGGCAACAGGGTATGCATTTTGACCCATCAACAACATGCCACTGAAAGAAGGGAGATTTCAGCAACGAAGGCCATACAAGCGGTCGTCAACAGAATGGATCAATTCAATGGAAAAGATGTAACCAAGTACTTACGCAAGTATGTGAAGGAGATGGAGATGCATCGCGTGTTAGAAGGTGAGGTGATTCAAAGCTTTGAGCTAGTTGTTGCTCCATAAATTAGGGAGCATGTTAGGGCAATTAAACATGGGCATGGGAGAAATTGGAAAGAACTCAAAGTAGCTTTAAAGGAGGAATATTTCATGGAGGACTCAGAGAGAGTGACCAAAAGGACATTCTTAGAATGGGTAGTCAAGCCAAAGCAAGGACTATCAATAAGAGAGCTACTTAGGGAATTTGAGTGGCGCTATGTACAATTCACAAGGACAGAAAGGGCCACACTAGATGCAGAGAAGACAGATCTTTTCTTACAAGTTGCAGGTAAAGAGTTTCAAGAAAATTTGGAGCTTCTTCTTGAAGATAAAGATGCTGAGCAAGGACTAAAGACCGACTGGAATGAGATTGAAGGTGCTGTCTCACTGCTTGCCAAACGACAAAGAAGATGGGACAAGATGGTAGTAAACACTACAAGTCCTTTCACCTCAGCTTCTGACAAAGTGGTAAAGCCTACTTTTATCGCTCCTAAGTTTGATGAGTCCATGCTAGATGAGCTTGTGAAGGGAATGTGTGACTCGAAGGTGAAGCTTGCAAATCTTGAAGAAAAAGTGCAACCATCAGGGCCACTTCCTAGGCAAAGACAACAGCCCAAATAAGGGTTTGTTAATAGATGTATTTGGTGTGATAGTACAGACCATGTAAGAAGGGATTGTGATGATTTTAGTGATGCTTTGTCAAAAGATGTTGTCCTTTTTAAGGATGGTAAAATCCACTTAAGAGAGACAGGTCTACCCTTGAGAACTACCTTTGGGAAGGGGGGAATGCAAACCTTAGTTGAAGACATGGCAACTAACCGTGCCAGCTCTTCAGTTGAGGCAGCTACTTATGGAGTAAAAATTGAGCACCTTAATGAGGAAGAGGTGAGTGACCATCATGGTCAAATTTGGCTAAATGTCATGCAATTAGCTAAAAAGGGAAATCTTACAAAAGAGATTCTACATGAAGCAGGTGATTGCATACGTCTAGAAACAGGATGGAATGATCCAGTGGACTCATTGTCAGTGCATGCCTACATTACAAAATGCCAACAAAATGATGCGATTGTAGAAGAGAAGCGCAGACGTGAGAATGCTGATGAAGGACCTTCAAAAAGAGCTTCCAGAAGTGGGGGAAGAAGCGACTCAATGCCTTCCCAAACACCCTCAACACAAGGAGCGTCTCCACCTGAAGTACTCATGGAGGAGTCTACAACAACAGGAAAGAAGAAAGAGCCAACAAAAGGTAAGACAAAAGGCCCAACTTATAAATTACAATCTAATATTGAGGTTGCTACAGATTTAAAGAAAGTCTTGGAGGAAAGGATCTTGAATAGCAAGATTGAGTTTACTCTGGGAGAAGTTCTTGGCATTGCAAAGCATGAATTCCATGAGGGAGATCATTGACATCATCAAGAGGAAGAGGAAAACCCTTGCTGAAGTTTCTCATCCACAGGTTGAAGGGGAAACCTCGAAGACACAAGGGATGTAGCTGCAAAATAAGGAGGATGATGGAGCTGTGGTAGGATGCTACCAATCTAGTGGGAGAGTGAAGCAAGTGCATTTCTGAAATGAAGATGAAGAATTTGAAGATATTCCTAGGAGTTACTATTCACGAAGTCATTGGGCAAGGGCTACTATAGAAACTTTGGTCAAGGTAGGTGATCTTGAAGAGCCCTTTGTTGCCTTGATTGACCATGGTTCAGAAATAAACATAATGTCAAAGAGTCTCTACAACAAGTTCAAATGGCCGATGGACACAGATCATGATGGATGGTAAAAGTGGCAAACAATTCATCCGGTGAATTGTATGCAGCATGTCCAGGTGTGAAGGTAACAATAGGTGATGTAAAGATTGACCAAAACTTCTTTGTACAGGATACATCGTCATATCATCTCATCCTTGGACAACCCTACATTGTGGGAGTTCGAATGGAAACAAAGGTAATGGATGATGGTTCAGCATATGCTAGGATACGTAGCAAATATGGTAAATGAGCTGTCCCATTTCTCACAGTTTGTGTAAACCAGGACAGAAATAAGGAAAACCTCAGAGAACATCCTCTACCAAAGGTGAGCAAAGAGTTTCATGATCATAGAGAAATGATGGGTTTTGGCCAACTACCATTGTAAAGCGAGATTGCAGTGGTACAAAAAGAAAAAGGGTCTCGCCTGATCCAAAAATAGGTGAAACTTTTTCAACGGGCTCTTTGGTAACAAGGAATGGATCATTATGTTTTACAAAACTTGAAGATTTGAAGAGATGTGAGAGGCAATATGTGCATAGTGTACAAATAGGCATGAAAAAGAGTTGGTTGCTAGAGCCCACTGAAAATGTTTTGGGTTTGTGTGCACAAGTTTATTTTGTAGATACTATGGGTGATCTTGATGCTATAATGGGGTCTAATTTGCATCTTGAAAATGAAGTTGTGGAAGTTTTCTCTATGGAAATGTATCAAGTAATAGAAGCCTTTAAAGAAAGCCAAACAATTGGCACAGAAATCCATGTTGAAACTAAATACAAGAGTGTAGCAAAGAAGGTGAAACCAGTAGCTTCACCCTTACCACCCAACAACAGGGAAAAGATTGAGCAGGCTTCTTTACAAACCAAGTTTGAGGAATCCTAAAAAGATTGGGCATACCCTCACAAAGGAGTCTTTTCAAGAGTTGCAGATTGGTTGCGAGGAGTTTCTAACACAGGAGGAGACAAAGTGCTTCAAAGAAATACTTTCAAAGCATGGTAAGGCTTTTGCATTTGAGCCACATGAGATAGGATGTGTTGATCCTTCTATTGTAGCTTCAATGGTAATTTTCACAATACCTCATGTGCCTTGGAATCTGCGGCCTATTCTGGTTCGGTTCCAAAGGCTCATTTGCCAAAGTTAGTAGAGCTACTAAATGAGAAAATCAAAATGGGAATCTTGGAGCCTTCTTGTGCTCCATATTCAAATAGGTGGTTCACAATTCCAAAGAAGAATGGTTCTCTACGCTTCATCCAAGATATGCAACCAGTGAACAAGGTGACAATTAGAAATATAGGTACAGGTCCAATTGTGGATGAGTTTGCAGAGGCGTTTGCAGGGAGGGCAATCTACTCAATGGGGGATCTCTACTCAGGGTATGATCAATTTTAGCTTGCATTCGAAAGCAGAGACTTGACAACCATGAGGACACCTTTGGGTTTGGTAAGGATGTGTACCTTGCCACAGGGAGCAACCAACTTAGTTTCACATATGATGAATGGGATGAATAAGGTCTTACGTGACTTTATTCCTCAAATCACAATGCCTTTCATTGATGATTTGCCTATCAAAGGATGTGAAGAAAGTGACAAAGATGAAGCTTTGGATCTCAAGGGATGTCACAGGTTTGTGGTAAATCACATAAATGATTGATAAAATTTTGTATAGGCTGGAAGAAGTGAATCTTACATTGTCAGGGAAAAAGTCTATGTTTGGTGTCAATGAAGTGCTCATTGTGGGGCACATGTGTGGGCCATATGGTAGGAAACCTTGTCCAACAAAGGTAGATGCCATCCAAAGAATGAAATAAACATGCACTAGCATCACTGAGGTTAGAAGGTTTCTGGGAGCATGTGTCTTCTATGTTATTTGGATTCCACATTATGCACATGTAGCTGATCCTCTTTATCACAGCTGCTTAGAAAGAATCAAAAGTTTAAATGGACAGAAGCACATGTAAAATCCATGAAAAATCTAAAGGAGTTGCTCCAGTCAGCAATGACTTTGAGAAAGGTAGACTATGAGTGTCAAAGGCCAGTAATTGTGACAGCAGACACCAGCCCTACAGGGATTGGATGGGCAATAGGGCAAGATGACAAAGAAGTACACATGTATGTGGTAAGATTTGGAGCCAAGGTACTAAGTGCTCGCCAAAGAAACTATCCACAGATAAAGAGAGAGTTATAGGGTATGGTTACAGCCTTGAAAAGTGGGAAAGAGTACCTAATTGGTGCATGTGTGGCTGTAGAAACAGATTGTCTACCACTTCTTGGGATGATTATAAGCTGCTCAATGCTAGACATTGCTATGTTGCGGTGGATTGCCTACATTAAGTCCTTAAATCCAGAGTTCAAGCACATTGCAGGTAAAGACAATACAGTGGCAGATATGCTATCAAGGGCAAGGTATGAAGATGAGTCATAGATGATTGACGAGGGAGATGATGTAGGCACAAAGTTCTATTCTATCTCTCATGTCAAAGGTAACAATGTCTGCATGACTAATTCACTTGAATTGTTCTTGAAAGATCTTTATGAAGGTGATTGGATTTCTATTGGAAGCTACTTGAGTACTCTAACAAAACAGGATGATTGGTCTGAACAAGAATTCAAGAGGATACGAAGGAAAGCATATGGGTACTTTTTAAGGGATGGTTACTTGTGTAAGCATCCTAAACAAAAGGGTGCTACACCACAATGGGTTATATGTAAAAAAGAGACTCAAGTAAAGCTTATGCAAGATTTTCATGAGAGTCTATGGGCTGGACACAGAGGTGTGTGGGAAACCTTCTCCACGTTGAAAGAAAAATAATGGTGGAAGGGTATGTATAAAGATGTATCTCAGTTTGTAGAGTCGTGTGTAGCTTGTCAAATGTATTCAGATGTCCGACATAGTAATGGATTGCACCCTACATATCCACTAGCCATGCACTATAAATGGGTTGTGGATCTAGTCACAATGCCTTTAGGACTGTGGCAGATGAGATACTTGGTTCTTGCACGAGAGGACCTAACTAACCAAGTTGAAGGAAGAGCATTAAGAGCTAAAACCACAGAAGATGTGTGCAAATTCCTTCTTAATGAGGTGATTTACCGTTATGGTTGTGTGGGAAAGATCACTGCAGATAGAGGTGAGCTGGATGCTGAGGAAGCAAGGGAGTTCTTTACTAGATTAGGAATCAGGATTTCTCTTACCACAGCTTACAACCCTGAAGGCAATGGAAAGAGTGAAAGAGGGCATCCTCCTATCATCAAAGCTTTGGCCAAGGCTTGTGAAGGAAGAGTTGGTGACTGGACAAAACTGTTACCATATGCTTTATGGGCTAATCGTACAACACATAGCTCACTGGCTACATGCCTGCGGAGCTAATGTATGGTCAAAATCCAATGATGCCGATTGAAGATACAATTCCCACATGGAATGTACTACCTTGGCAAGAGGGGCTTAGCAGGGAAGATCTCCTTGCACTGCGTATAAGGCAACTAGAGGGAAGACCTAGAGACATTGAAGCTGCAAAAGAACGACTCAAAAATGAAAGGTTGAAAAACAAGGACTACTTTGATAAGCGACATCGACTCAAGAGCAAAGCAATTGACGAAGGTGACTAGGTTTTGGTGTATGATAGTAGCCTTGATAAACAACACACAGTCATGCGTAAGTTTTCAAAAAGATGGTTTAGACCGTATGTTGTAAAGCATGTGTATGAAAATGCTACTTACAGCTTGTCTAAACTAGATGGTACAGAAGTAAAGATTCCCATTGCAGGAAAAAGGATCAAAATGTTTAAGCGAAGAGGAGACAATGATCTAGAAGATGTTGATGAGGAAGAAGAGCAAAACACAGGTGAAGATCAAAGTGAACATGAAGCTCTGGAATCATCTAGTGAAGAAGAAAGAAAGGAAGATCTACAAGAGGGCTGATATTACAAAGAGACAATATGGCACATACCGGAGGATGTGCAGGTTTAGAGGGGGTGGATGTCGTGTTGTGGCATGTATATAGTGGGAAAGGGCATTAAACGATTTATCTTGTGACTTTTTGACGCATAATTATACTTCATATAATACTCATATGCATAAATAAAAGCTTTCTACCATACCTTAGTATTTACCTTTGAAGTAATATAAATGTACATTACTATTAGAAAGTACTGCAAGCAAGTATCAATGATTGTGCCTCTTTTTGTCTCCGGGAAAAGCATTTGTATATTTCTTCTATTATCTCAGATATACCCTACCATATATAAATTATTTTCTTCTTTTCACATTTATCTAATAATATAACCCTTCAATAATGCATACCTTCTTGGATACATACAAGAGGGAAGGGCCTACTAGAAGACTTTATGAAAAGGAAGATCCAAAGCTTCTTGGACCATACCAATTTGAAAATTATGACCTAAGGGAATGGAGAAAAGGACACCAAGTCAAGCTCTTTTAGGAGGCCAATTTTGCATTTTGAAGCATGTCAATCCGAGTTACAGGTCAAAAGTTACAGGGAAACGAGTGAAAAACCCTCTCACAACTACACTGCATGAAGAGATGGTAAATAGGCGAATCAAGTGAAAAGAGGTAATCTTGGTCTTTTTCCATAAAATAAGATATTTGGAGGATAAAAGACATAAGCATGTGAATGTGACACCTCAAAGCTGCCTTGAAGGACAAGACGAGACACACAAGTTGGGACCCCCTGCTGGAGCCACACAGAAGATGCCTAGGTGGGGCCTACATACAACATGTACCCACATGGAGCCTCAACGACCAAAAATTCTGAATTTCATGATATTTTGAGTTCTAATATTTCCCATTTTGAGAAATACCCAAAGAACATTTGATTTGGGCTAAGTCTTTAGCCTAATCAAGTGATTATGTATTACATGGCTCCCTCACCTATAAAAAGGGCAACCTTCTCTTCATTGGGGCAAGTTATGAGTGGGTGATAATAGCTCAATTCCATAGTGACACACTCATCTTAGTGCCACACTTTCTCTTGAAGAAATGCTGAAGTCTTGCCTCATCTTCTCCCTCCATTAAGGTGGTGGCAATTGCTCTCATGTAAGATATATGTTGCTAGTTTTACTTTCATTTGCATATCTAGTCCAATACTTGTCTCTAACTCTATCTCTATCTCTCATTATCTATCTTTAATACCACCACCACACTTAGATCTATCTCTAATTCTATCTTACTCCTCCTTTGATCTCTCTTGTTGTGTCCTAATTGTTTCATTGGAAGGTATTCAAGCAGCAATGTTGTCAATGAAATGAGTATAGCCTTCTTGTGGGAAACAATTATGAGCACAAGGTTAGTAACCATATCTTCATCTTCCACAAGCATATCTCTCTCTTAAGGTTCTCATTCTCTTCCACAAACTCTAGAATCTCCTTGCTATAGGTACTTCTCTCCCCGCAGTATCCTTATTGCCTAAGGGCAACAATAGGGCTTGGGAGAGAAACTCTCTTCTTCTTCTTCTTTCACTTCTTTCACACCTTTATCTTTGAACATACTAGGTATATCATTGATGAATAACCATAATCCACATAGAGGTAATTTCTTTCAATTCCATTCACTGCAATCTATTAGGGTCAACATTTGGATGAGTCAAAAGATTCACTTTTAGCAACGCATAGTGTTTCTATTTGGTCCTGAAAGGCTCAACGAAATACTTCTCTCACCAGATCCCATCATACTACCTATTATTGACTATGACTTCTCTTTTGATGTGAATGTGGTTAATTTATTATGAATCAAGAGGATTTGTACTCACAACTAATCCCAATCGCTAGACAAAACATATACATTATAGTAAGCACAAAGCTACAGTTCCAAAGAGCAATCCGCAGCTTATTTCGACAACAAAGATTAAATATCATTAACTCATCCATTAACCCTTTTATCCTACCCATGATACGATATGATCGTAATCTCGATGTTTTCATTTTTGTTTTGTTCTGACTATCTTTCATGAGTTCTCTCCATCACATGTGTGTTTGTAAGGAAAAGTGAGCGGCTTCTTTGGCTACATTTCTTCTTTAGCTCTAGAAGCTATGTTTTCTACATCTTAGCTCTTTCTCATAACCCTTGAGCTTCCTCACAAACTCTCACAGCAAGAGGCCTGGTGCCTTCCTGGCAAGACCGCCTACTTTTTGACACCGTGTCTTCATTCTTTTGATTCTTATTCTTCTTTGTGCTGCTTCTTGAGTCTATAAGGGTATAACTGAAAGATTTTGTTTGGCCTTTCCACTATTGTCTCCAAGTGAGGGAGTCTCACTCTCCTTGAGAGTCTTAGATTGGTTTGCTTTACTTGTGTCTTCATTCTTTTGATTCTTATTCTTCTTTGTGCTGCTCAATTTACCTAAATATTGATTGACTTTCTTAAAGCCCTCAATATCTAAGTCTATAAAGTTCTCACTTGGAGTGTCTTCTTGAAGCTCCACCCGCCCTGCTTTTGTCATTGTCACTCCGTCATAATCAACCTTCACCAATTTTTGAGCAAAGGCCACAGGGAGTCACCATTGAGTAGTTTTACTCCAAGTCATGGAGACATTTCAAGATCTGAAAATCTTTCTTTATCTCCTTGACAATACCATAGTCCTTGAAGGGAAATTTCTCTTTATCTTGAAAGAACAAGTGGACTTTCTCATCACTTGCACCATTTGGTAAGTGAAAATCTAGATACCAAGAACTTGGTGTTGAGCCTGTTGCATCAACTGACTTTGACTTTCTCTTCTGAGACATTTTTTGTAAAAAGAATGACATATCTCTAGACAAGATGGATATTAATACATCCACATGGACCTAGGCCATAGAGTCCCCTCTATGTTAAACCATGTGGTCCTAGGTCCAAAGGGTGCCAATAAAATGGTTCTACAAGTGTACCTAGTCCACTCTATGGTATTGTGATCACATGCTCTCTTATGACATTAGAGGAACCTCAAAGTAGTATCCCTTGAATGGCCTAAATAACCCTTTAGAGCCTCTACACCAACACCATATGGCATCATGTGTCCTGAAGGCCATAGGGTCCCCTGCATGCTAGTAAGAACCTCTCTATGCTCTACATTGGCATCCTATGGCCCCAAGGAAACAAGGTGGCCTCAATGTTTTGAAGAAACCCTTCATGAGGGTTTTCTGGCAACCTATGCCACGGGGCCATAGGGTGCCCTGCATGCAAGTAAAAAACACTATTTGCTCTATATTGAGGAGACCTTGTGGACTGAAGTCCATAGGGTCCCTCTATGTTAGTAAGAACCTCTGTTTACTCTATATTGGCACTGTGTGGCCTGAAGGCCATTGGGTTCCCTCTATGCGAGTAGGAATCTCTTTGTGCTCTATGCTCTATCATCTATGCTCCATGCTCTATATTGACTTCCTATGGCCCCAAGGCCACAAGGTGCCCTCATTGTTTTCATAAAACCCTCATTGTTTTGCTATGGCCCCACGGCCATAGCTTTCTATGGCGGTATGAAGCACTATTTTCTCTATATTGGCACCCTAAGGCCTGAAGGCCATAGGGTTGGCCTCAAGGGCCCCAAGGGTGCACTATATTCCAATGCAAATTACTATTTTCTCTATAATGAGAAAAGAACCAATAGTGTAAGGAGTAGTCTAGGGAGGTATGCTGCTACTATTGCTCTCTCTCCCATCAAGAAAAATCATGATCTTTATATGTGAAACACCAGAATGAGAAAGTAACAAGGGACAAAGGAATGGTGGACGAAGCACTACATAACCACCACCAACAATTAGCATTCCAATGTGCACCGAATAATGGTAGATGAATATACCATCATCCAGGGGGAGGGCTAAATGATAGCCTTTTTTTGGCTCTCAATTTTTTTTTTAATGAGGCACTTCACACAATAAAAACACCTTAGCACAATGCATAAGATTGCTCCTGCATTATACATAGGCGTGTGTGTGTTAGGAATCTTTTCCATATTTTCTTAAAAATCTTCATGGAGCTAGTCATCAGGTTAGGTTAAGAAAATAAAAATAAATACATATATATATATTATGGTCCTATTTGTGTATAATATATTTCTTATAAAGAACCTAAGTATAGCATTATTTTCTCAATTTATTCAATAATTTTGTAAATATGTAGACCTAAGTGTGCATTTTTTCTAATCTCTTTGCATCCTTTCATGGCATTAAATATTTCTATGTTGGTGTATACATACCCCATAATATTTATTTTTACAAAATAAACCCATGCATTTCATCCCGCACCCTCATGGAAGTCGAAATTTGTTTCTACACTGTTACTCACTTTCACTAGATATTTTCTCACTTGCATATTTTCCTCTTTTACCCAAATACAAAATAAAATACTCCTATCATGATATTTCTTCATGGGTCATGCACATTTTTTTCCATACACCATGTGCTAAAAATACAAGGGCTAGGGAAAATCCAAGCACTAGGTCTATCATGTACAATTGTTTTTTATTCTTCAAAAATCATCATCCATGCATGTGACAAGGGCCACTTGGATTCCTTAGATCATGGCATGGCTCATGGGGGGCTCACCTTTGGATGTATAAGGAGAATTCAACCATCATGCAACAAGGTAGGTGTGAGGTGGTGAGTGTGAAGCAAGGCGGGAACTCCAAAAGGGTATAATCCCTTTGTAACTATTTCTTAGTTGAAGTACTAAAGACATTGAGTGACTGTTTTCTCATGGACGTAGCCCACATTGAGTGAACCGCGTATATTGTGTGCACTCTCTCTCTCTACTCTATAATCTCTTTTGTTTGTAAATTATCTCTCTCCATTAAGTAATCTACTCAATTATCTATTTAGCTATGTCATATTTCCTAACACTACTAACATAGTTGGACAGGCTTTGAAACTATTCATGCCAAAGCTAACTTGTAAATTTTGTAGTTGAATCTGAGTCTTGTATAGCCGGCCACTAGCTAAGAGAGCCATAGGTATAAAGTTCATTTTATGAAGTGGGAAAAGTTCATTTATCATTATCAAAGTTTTGAGTTGTGAAGCGTAGGACTGTGAGCGGCTACTCTCATGCGCCTTGTAATTCTTATGTCTTGACCTTTGGTAATCACATTTTGATTCAAAAATTGAAATGTGTTCCTTGTCCCTTGCTTTTTTATTCAAGTGTATCCATTGTCCATTCTGCTATGTCATATTTCCTAACACTACTAACATAGTTGGACAGTCTTTGAAACTATTCATGCCAAAGATAACTTGTAAATTTTGTAGTTGAATCCGAGTCTTGTAAAGCTGGCCACTAGCCAAGAGATCCATAGGTATAAAGTTCATTTTATGAAGTGGGAAAAGGACCTTTATCATTATCAAAGTTTTGAGTTGTGAAACGTAGGACTGTGAGCGGCTACTCTCATGTGCCTTGTAATTCTCATGTCTTGACCTTTGGTAATCACATTTTGATTCAAAAATTGCAATGTGTTCCTTGTCCCTTGCTTTTTTATTCAAGTGTATCCATTGTAGATTTTGCTATGATTTATAACTATGTGTTAGTAGGCTAAAATTGTTGTTTTGAGTGCATTACTCACTATTTTTTGACATTCCAACCATAGGAGAATGTTCGAAGACCCTAGGGTGACCTTTCTTATATGCTATGCTACTATTTTTAGGACCTTGTTGTGATAGATTGTGATTTTGATACCTCCTCAGATTGCGACTAAATTTGATAGGTTAGTACCCCTAAGTGTCTTAGTCCTCCTTCCAAAGTTTTGTAGCATTTGGACCTAGCTCGAGTGCCAAAAAGGGTTGATGACTAAGTGCAGTGACATAGAATATAGGCAAGCTACGAGCTCTACGAGTGATAGATTTGAAGATGGTAGAGATATTGTCACTTTGTAGGTTCACTTCTTGAGGTTGACACCCTCAAAGAGTCTCCATACCCCATTCGAGTCACTTCCTTGAGTATTGATATTATGTTAGTGCCAGAAAGCTATGCTATAACTGTCCATGCAACAAACCACTAATAATGAGCTTCTTCATATTGAAAGTTCACATTCACAATTTGCATAAGCTCATTTTTTTCTCGTGTGCTATCAAACACAATTCATTCTTTATCCTACTAATATGCATACTCATCCATATCATTTACTTCTCCACTTGCAATGTCTTTTGCTAAAATCCAAGAGAGGATATTTTAGCTTTATCCAACTACCACATGACTCATGCATAGATACATCCATAACATTATTTAAAAGTTGTACTTAAAAGAGCTCAAACTATCTATATTTACAAGCCAACATAAAGTGAAAATCCTATTTATGGTCATCATTGAGCCCAAAATTTTGAAATACATGGTTACATGCTTCCAAGTACTTCCATAAGTGATCAAAATCATGAAAAATCATCATAGAACCAAGATTAGAAAAGCAGCCTAGAGTTTATTCCCAAGTAGACTCCAACATGGTGATCAAAGTAACAAAACACTACTCTCCTCTATTCCGTGGGGACACTAATTTATGTGAAGGATTGGGGGGTTGGCATTTACAACATCCAAACCACCACAAAAAACAGAGGATGCAGAGAATAATTCTCTCAAGGGAATATGGGCTGATCCACTCACAAATTTTGAGAGTCTCACTCACACTCAACCTCAACTTGTCCTGACTAGATTCCTCTACACTACACTTTTCTCTTATAAAACCAAGGGCTTCACCTCTTTTCAAATTCTCTTCCATGTGCTAGTAGAGGCTCCATAAGTGCTCCCATGTATTTACATAGCTTCATCAAAGCCCATCCAAATTAAGATCCATTTGAAAACCCACAAATTTTAGAAGAAAAACATCAAAAAATGTGATGGAAACCTTGAGGAAAACCTTGTCCTTTTTCATATGTACAAGCCAACAATTGCAACACATAGTTTACCCTTGACTAGTTGTACGATATTGTAAGACAGGGGTGACTAGATCCTGAGAGTCCTCCACCCAACCACCCTTATATAGGCATGCACTTGGCCCTTTGCCCTAGATGGACTCCCCGTTCCACAACGCCTAGCCCGGCCCTGCCTTATTAGTCGGGCCTTGCCGGTGTCCTAACATTACTCCCCCCTTAAGAAGAGTTTTCTTCCTCGAAAAGAAAAGTGGGAAACTTCTTCTTAAGAACACTAATGTTTTCCCAAGTGGCACCTTCTTCAGGCCCGTCTTTCCACTTGATTAAGACTTGTTGTCGTACGTGATGACGTGTACGCAGCTCGTGATAATCAAGAACACATTCAGGTTCATGCGGTAAGGTAGGAGGTTCAATGTAATCAACCAACACCTATTGGTCAATGACATTGTCTTTCTCATGTAACTGCTTTTGTAGACGGCTTACATGAAACACTAGATGAATGCGAGAATGTGAAGGTAGTAATAGTTTGAAGGCACGATCACCAACTCGCTTGAGTATTTTTAAAGGCCCACAATATCAGGGAGATAATTTAGATGTCGGTGTCGTCCCCCTTAGCAGGCGGCTCTTCACGCCCTCAAAGAGAGGAGCATGCAAAAAGCTCCACGCCCTCTTGCCAAAAATAGACTTAGCTCAGATACCAATGTAAGAGAGGGGTGACTAGAGCCTGAGAGTCCTTCACCCAACCACCCTTATATAGGCATGCCCTTGGACCTTCTCCCTAGATGGACTCCCCGTTCCACACCGTCTAGCCCGGCCCTGCCTTATTAGTCCGGCCTTGCCGATGTCCTAACAGATATGGAGCTACACACAACATACCTATCATACCTCAAACCAAGATGAATAGAGATTAATATGTAGAGATAATCAGTCGATTTCATCACACCATTGAGGAGAGACACGCTCTCAACTTAGCTCTCACAAATCAAAAGGGCCACCCCTACATCAAAAACCCCACCCTTCACAACAACATGGGTTTTTTTCTTCATAAATGAAACATCTAATTCACTCATTACCCCAAGCCAATAAATGTTCAATTTTTTTTCCTATTATTAATTCACTCACTCTTTGAATTCTTGACACTTCTATGTATTAAAATATCAAAAGTATGCACCTTGCACAAATGGTCTGCATCTGTGGAGACAGTTGTTGGTACACACCGCCTTTGTAGACGCATGCTTTATTTGCATCCAAGAGGTCTACGATTAGTAAAACAAATCTCTCAAAGCCTTTGGGTGGCACACACCATTTGCCAAAGACACTGCACACCATATGTGGTTTGCTTACTTTGCTCATGTGTGGAGAAGTGTTTTATCAGCTATTAAGGAAAGTAAAAAGGTTTGTATGGGAGGATGCTCACATGAAGACCATTAAGAAATTAAAGAAGATTCTTATTCAGTCTCATACCTTGAAGAGAAAAGGTGGCTAAATGATTTTGACAGTTCACTAGTCCAATAGGCATTGGCTAGTGATTTTGACGGTTAACACTAGTCCAATAGGCATTGGCTAGTGATTTTTACGGTTAACACTAGTCCAATATGTATTGGTTAAAACAACGAAGATGATCGGCTTTTGAAGCTGCGGCCGCGAGAACCAACCCCACTCGGGGGGAGCTTAATAATATAGCAACAAAAAAGAAAACATTTTTTAAACTGCATATGCCGTCGCCACACCACCCACGCTCATGCTCCCTTGGCACCACCCTCCCCCCCTCTCCTCCAATATCCCCTCCTCCCTCCTTCATTATCACATGAAGACGGAAACCCTCTCTCTCCCTCTTGTTCGTCAACCCACCGGGGGCCGCCATGCATGTGACAACTCTCTCTCTCTCTCTCTCTCTCTCTCTCTCTCTCTCTCCTTGTGAGGTCCGCAACCCTGAGAAGATTGGGGCGACTTGATAGATGGTCTTCCTTTATTCTCCTCTTCCGTTGATGACACCCTCCTCCATTTCCACAAAGTAGAGATACAAGCAACAGAAGAGAGTAAGTCCTCTATCCATCATTTACGTGGTTACAAGGGTCATGTGCCACAAGCCAGGTCAATAAATCTAGGATTATAATGAAGCTGTTTCCTAACATAAGGATAAAATTCCATTGACATATTTAGAATCCATAAATAAAGCCTTTTTCCCCACGTTTAACACTAGGTTGGTAACCCAACAGGACATAAAAGTGTCCTTTCAGGGTTTTAAAAAAAACCTCCAAAACCATAGTAGAACATACGATTGCTTCTCACTCACTATTTTTTGTTTTGCCAAAAGAAATAGGTACAAAAAAATTGAATTTTTACCATTCTGCAAACCTATCATCAAAGTTTCTATAGCCACGCTCAATACAAATAATATATGCATGTTTTCTTAGTTCCCTATTTTCCTTTAGGTTCATAAGGAGCCATGGAGCATGTCAAAAGAATAATACATCTCTTACCAAGGGGAATCTTGGGGACAAAGATGAAGTGCTAAATACAACAAACATGAAAAAACTGGGTTCAACATTATGAGTTGTAGAATCCCATGGAAACTATTCAATATCTATCCAAATTTGATCCTTATGACTAGATATGGTTACTACCTACAAAATTCATGTAGTTGTCACAAGAAACTAACAATATTGAAAAAGCTATACTTGATATACTAGAATGTTTCATTTTCTTCTATAATTGAAAAAATCAACCATCGTTGTCTACTATGCAAAATAGGGTATTAGGTGCCCTAAAACTCAAGGAATATTGGCTTTATATCACAATATGGACATAGAAAATCAAAATTGCATTTGGATATCATGAAATCCACCAAAAATATCATAGAAGAGCTAAAATTGGCTAAAAAATAGGATTTTACAATTTTTGTAATTTGGTCATAACTTACAACTTTAATATTTATTTCTCCCTAGAAGCATCAGGGCATGTTGAGGACTGCTAAAGATAGTTCTCTAGCATTATAGACCTCACAAACATGAATTCTAGAGTGGTATAGTTGCAAAAAGTTGAAAAAAAACCAAAAACAGGACCCGTTTTTTCACACATTTTAGGTTGTGAAATGTTGTGCAAGGACAAGGTTGAAGATGGAATTGATATTCCAAAAAATGTCGAGTTTTTTTCAGCTCATGAGACAACTTTCTAGAAAGAAAGCACCTCAAAATCCATTTTGAAACTCTTGACATAATTCAAGGAAAATGGTCACTTAACAGGACATAAAAGTGTCCCATTACCAACCTAGTGGCACAATCGCCATCCATAAACCATAAATATTATGTGAGACTTAGTTTAAACTAAATAGTTATTGTAGATTTGGGCCATCTCGACTCTTGGCACAATGAGTCTCTAATTTCACTTCTCTTAATAAGAGAGAGTGGAGATTTTCTCGACTAATCGAGACCACCCATCCTTGACTGGCAACCTGAGCCAGCCCCCACTTTCCACCCCACACTCACACTTTTTTGCTTGTTTACTAATTACTACCACACTGTTTTACATATACAAAAAATGTTCTTTAATTAATTCCAGACACAAACTCTTTCATCCAGCCCTTCAAACATCACCAAAACATTTCTTTCTCAAACATGGTCTAATGAAGACTGTCCTATAATTCAACAAAAATGAATCTTTCAATTATTCTTAAGAGTTCTCGCTACTCGGAGACTTTCTGTGTCTAGCCAACCGAGCCTTTGCAGAAGAATTACTTCTTCCCAGTCGCTAACCGCAAGGGAGCATCTTACTAACCGCAAGGCATCCTGCTAACTGCAAGGTATCTTGCTAACCACAAGAGACAAAAAGAGAGCTGATAACCTCATCTTAATCTTCGCTAACCGTGGAATCATCTCTCTAACCGTAAGTCCCATCTAGAAACAAAATATTCTTTCACCAATTGTTTTCTTTATGTGATTTCTCAAACAACACTAACTAGCATCTAATATCAAACAAAGATAGTTTATCAAACAATAATCATAAATCAAACAATTCCTTCTCTACTCTATGAAATTATATGCTTGTTTCTTGTGATATAGTCACGTTTTCTAGACATTTCAAGGGAATTATTAGACTTGACTTACCGGTCATCATGTATAACGATCCAGAATTATAATTTCATCTTACCGGATTAGCAACACATTCGACTACCTCTTGTGGTTGAGGTTGGATGGCTTCGACTTCTTCCGCAACCAATACCTCTCCTTGAGCAACTTTTGGAGTAGTTTATGCCTTCCTCTGCATCTTTCTTGAAGGTGGAGCGACATAAGCATCCTTCAAGCTTTGAGAGACTCGCTTCGGGGCCATCGTATCGCAAAGGAGAAAGGAGAAAGTTGAGAAAGAGAACTCAAGAATTTGAGAGGTAACACGATGATGGTAGAGAAAGAAGTTAGAGATGGAGATTGCTTGAGGGTAAGAGCTTGAGAGAGAGAGGTTGAGGGAGAGAAGATAACTCCGACGTTAAGGCAAGAGAGCTTCCGCTTCTTAGAGAGTGTCCCCTCAAAGTGAAGGGAGAGGGGTCTTTATATACGCTCTCAAGGCCAGCTAATAATAGAGGGAGGAAGGAGAGATAAGTATGCACACGTTCATGGCTTGTTAATATATATATATATATATATATATATTATATATATATATATATATATATATATATATATATATATATATATATATATATATATATATATTAAATTTTTTGGGTGCGGACACGAATTTCGATTGCACGATTTTGAACCTCTTAGATGAAACTTGGCTTCCAAGACAAGAGCTCTAAACTAAGCTCCTTCTCTCTTTCTTTCCTAGAAGTACTCCTCCTACTCCTTCTCCTCTAAAATTACTCCTTCTTTCCTAAAATTGCTCTCCCTTTCCTAAAATTACTCTCTTTCCAAAAAAGTTAACTCTTATCTTTAGATATAATCTTGAGGCTTAAGTTTCCCATCAACCTTATTGTTTTCAAGTGAATAAGGCTCATAAATAATAGTTCTAAAGTTCAATTTTTTATCCATCATTCCATTAGAATGCTCTTTGACTTAATAAAATGAAAACCTTAAATATTTGCAAAGTGAATGAAATACCTTTATTAAAAAATGTTGGTACATTACAATCTCCCCAACTTAGGGGTTCGAGATGTCCTCAACTCGACAAAAAGTGAGGACAGTCCTTCCTTAGGGTGCCTTCATCTTCCCATGTTGCATCTGCTTCAAGATAGTCTTGCCACTGAACAAGGTGTTCTTTGAGAACTCTATTTCGAAGGATCTTCCCTTGAGACTCTAAATTTCTAGAAGTTTGGAGTTCCAAGATGTTTTGAGTAGGCATGAAAATTTGTTCATCATTGAGGATTTGATCATGACTGGGAAGATAGGGTTTTAATAAGCTTGCATGAAATAGGAAACTTCAACTTGTAAGCTTGGGCTACTGTACACTTGGTCACTTCGTAAGGGCCACAATAACGTGGACTAAGCTTCTTGTACTTTCCAAGTGATAGGGTACTTCTCTTTGGATGAATCCGAACAAAAACCTTGTCACCTTCTTTCAAATCTCTTACTATCCGCATACTGCTTTTGACAATCCTAAGCTTCCTGAATATCCTTTTGGATGGCTTTTTTTTAATTTTCCATTTCTTCTAGCATCTTCGTGACGCTTCAAATCTGATGGTACGGTCAAAAAGGTTGAGTGGAGAGACACATTCTTGACCATACAAGGCACAAAATGGGGTCATACCAATGCTTTGATGATGAGAAGCATACTCCACTAGAGTAAAATTTGAACAAGCTTATGTTCTCTATTCAATAAGCTCTAAGAATATCTTCAATGACTTTGGTTAACTCTGTTCCAATTGCCTTGAAGAGTAAGGTCCAAAAGTTTGAAGTGAACTTCACATCTCGATCGCTTACAATCCGTTTGGACAATCCATGCAATCTAAAAATCTCTTTGACAAATAGTTGTGCAATGTCATAGGCGGTAAAGATTGTCTTGACGGGTATGAGATGGGAAACTTTCATGAGTAGGTCAACATTTACCATGAGTGAATTATAATCTCCTTGTACTGTAGGTAATCCAATGACAAAGTCCATACTTATGCATTCCCATTTCATTTGGGGAATTTCCAATGGTTGAAGTTTACCGGAAATTTTAACCCTCTCAACTTTAATCCTTTGGCATGTCAAGCATTGACGAACATAGCATAGAACATCTGCCTTTTGCCCAGTCCAATAGAAACTTTTCCGTACGGCATTGAGAGTCTTCGCATATCCTGGGTGTCTTGAATTAGGGCTATAATGGGCTTCAAATAAGATAGCCTTCTTTAATTTACGATCCTTTGGTACAGATGACCTATCTTTATAGTAGAGACAAGGTCCATCATGTGAAAAGTGTATCATTGAAGGTAGATTCTTTGAATCCCAAGATCGAACAAGGTTAAGCCGCCTTTGATACTCTGGGTCAGATGACGCAACTTCCTTAATCTTTTCAATGATTGGGTTGTTGGGTATAGATATGAGGCTCAAAAACGGTTTCTGACTAAGTGAATCTGAAACCATGTTCTCTTTACTGGGACGATAGATAATGTCAAACTCAAATTCTTTCAAAAGTTCTACCCATCGTCTTTGTCGCATATTCAAGGTTGCTTGGGTGAGAATCCACTTTAAGCTCTTATGGTCGGTTATAAGTCAAAAAAATTTCCCCAATAAGTGGTGTCTCCACAGCTTTAGAGTGTGAATGACTGCCAATAGTTCGAGGTCATGGGTGGGGTAGTTCCTTTCATGAACCTTCAGCTTACGGGAGGTGAAAGCTATTGGTCTACCTTCTTGAGCTAATACTCCTCCAACTGCTATTCCACTAGCATCAGTGATGACTTCAAAGTCTTGGTTAAAATGTGGTAGCTTTAGGCACGGTATTGTAGTCACATACTGCTTAAGTTTATCAAATCTTTCTTGGTGTAGTCTTCCCCATCTTATCTTCACTCCTTTCTTCAAAACATCGGTCAAGGGTGAAGCAATCACTGCATAATCCTTTATAAATATTCTATACCATCATGTGATTCCCAAGAATCCTCTAAGATCACTTGCATTTGATGACTGAGGCCATTCAACAATGTCTTGAACTTTAGCAGGGTCCACTGAGATTCCTTCATGCGAAACAATAAATCCCAAATACTCAATCCTTGGAGTTAAAAATGAACTCTTGTTCATCTTTGCATATAGCTCGTGTTCTCCAAGAATATCCAACACTTTTCTCAGGTGGTATTCATGTTATTCTTCATCCTTTGAGTAGATTAAAATATAATCAAATAAGACAAGAACAAAGAAATCTAGGAATGGCCTAAAAATATCCTGCATCAATCTATTGCATGTAGCCGAAGCATTAGTGAGACCAAACGACATTACTATGAACTCAAAATGTCCATATCGGGTGTTGAAAGTTGTCTTTGGAATATCTGATTCCTTTACTCTGATTTGATAATAACCAGATCTTAGATCTATGTTGAGAGTGTGTGTGTGTGATGGGCGTTTAGAGAGAGAGATCCTCGGACTGAGCCAGGCTGCCGACACGGAGCTGGAGAGAGGGAGCGAGAGTCAACAAGGTGAGAGAGAGAGACAAAGAGAGAGAGAGAGAGAGAGAGAGAGAGAGAGAGAGAGAGAGAGAGAGAGAGAGAGAGAGAGAGAGAGAGAGGGAGAGAAAGAGAGAGAGAGAGAGAGTGAGGGAGAGGGAGAGGGTGAGGCAGCATGTGGGTGTGGGTGAGGGATGGAGAGAGAGATCGAGATTTTGCTTCTGCATGGTGTGCCTTGCTTCCGGGTTGACGAACGAGAGAGAGAGAGATAGATATAAATTTATTTTTATACGCCCTATATTGGGCTTAGTGAGAGAGTACAGGAGAGAGAGAATATGGTAAGAGTGTGTGTGTGTGTGTGTGTGTGTGTGTGTGTGTGTGTGTGTGTGTGTGTGTGTGTGTGAGAGAGAGAGAGAGAGAGAGAGAGAGAGAGAGAGAGAGTGTAGTGTACCCAACATTTTTCAATAAAAGTATTTCATTTACTTTGCCAATATTGAAGGTTTGCATTTTATTAAGTCAAAGAGCATTCTAATGGAATGATCAGATAAAACATCGGACTTTAGAACTATTAATTATGAGCCTTATTCACTTGAAAACAATAAGGTTGATGAGAAACTTAAGCCTCAAGATTGTATCTAAAGATAAGAGTTGGCTCTTTTGGAAAGAGAGAGTAATTTTAGGAAAGGGAGAGCAATTTTAGGAAAGGAGGAGTAACTTTAGAGGAGAAGGAGTAGGACAAGTACTTTTAGGAAAGAAAGAGAGGAGGAGCTTAGTTTAGAGCTCTTGTCTTGGAAGCCAAGTTTCATCTAAGAGGTTCACAATCATGCATTGAAATCCGGTCCGCACCAAAAAATAAAATAAAATTATATATATATATATATTAGCAAGCCATGAACGTGAACGGACTTATCTCTCCTTCCTCTCTCTATTTGAGCCTATATAAAGACTCCTCTCCCTGCACTTTGAGGACACACACTCTCAGAAGTGGAAGCTCTCTTGCCTCGACGTCGGAGTTATCTTCTCTCCCTCAACCTCTCTCTCTCAAGCTCTTACCCTGAAGCCATCTCCATCTCCAACTTATTTCTCTACCATCATCGTGTTACCTCTCATATTATTGAGTTCTCTTTCTCACTTTCTCCTTATTCCTTCGCGATACGATGGCCCTGAAGCGAGTCACTCGAAGCTCGAAGGACGCTTATGTTGCTCCACCTCCAAGAAAGATGCAGAAGAAGACATCAACTACTCGAAACGTTGCTCAAGCGGAGGTATTGGTTGCGGAAGAAGTTGAAGCCATCCATCCTCAACCACGAGAGATAGTCGAACGTGTTGCTAATCTGGTAAGATGAAATTATAATTCTGGATCGTTATACATGATGACCGGTAAGTCAAGCTGAAGAATTCCCTTAAACTGTCCAGAAAACGTGATTATATCACAAGAAACGACCATATGATTTCATAGAGTAGAGAAGGAATTGTTTGATTTATGATTACTGTTTGATATTAGATGTTAGTTAATCTTGTTTGAGAAATCACATAAAGAAAACAATTGCTGAAAGAATATCTTGTTTCCAGATGGAATTCACGGTTAGCGAGATGATTCGGCGGTTAGCAGAGATTAAGTTGAGGTTATCAACTCTCTTTTTGTCTCTTGCGGTTAGCAGGATGCCTTGCGGTTAGTGAATAAGTAAATCCTTTGCAAAGGCTCTGTTGGTTAGACAGAGAAAGTCTACCGGTAGCGGTGATAGCCGTTTTTATCGGCTCTTTGTAATTGCCACAGTGAGTTACCTCACCCTACCAAAATCACCCAAACACTGTGGCTATCCCTACCATTTCACTGTACATAGGCGTGCGTGAGTCACGGGACTTTTCCCATATCTTCTTAAAAACCCTCAGCTAGCTAGTCACTGGGCTAGGTGAGCCAAAAAAAAATAAAAAAAAATAAAAAAATAAAAGTATATTATGGCCTCTTTGTGTGTAAATATTTCATTGTATATATGGCCTAAATATAGAGATTTTTTATAATTATTTTGGTATTTTATTTAAATATTTCTACTTAGGTGTGTGTTTTATTAAACCTATGTACACCTTCTTTCATCCTCTTACACCATAATTATATATATATTTTTTTGCCAATATGTACATACTCTCTAACCTCATATTTTTCCTTTATACAAATCACTCCTACATTTTCACCCTCACCCTCGTGAAAACAAAAAATTGATTTCTACTCATTGGTTACTTTTATTATATTATTTACTTGCATACCATTTCCTCTTTCACCCAAAATAATTCAAGGAGGGACCATATCATATGATTCCAATATCTTTCCATATCCATAACTCTTCCATATTTTATTATATTTTTACTCATTATTCTAACACCCATGTGCTCATTGAGCTAAAGTCCATGAATAGTCCATACACTAGTCCCACCATGTATATATTTCTTATTTCACCAATAATCCTCCTCCATGCATGGTCAAGGGCAACTTGAATGCTTTGTATTATAATATGACAAAAGGAGGGGCTCACTCTTGGATGCATTGTACAAATTCAACAAAGGAGGGGACCACTAAAAGACTTTTGCAGGCCTAAAAAACAGGCTTTTTGGTGAGAATTTTGGCACCTATCTCCACTCCCGAATTTGGAGAGGTGGTCAAAGAGACAATGTAGCCCACGCTCTGAATAATCACCCCCAAATGTTTTCATGATTTTTGGAGCTACCAACTGTGAGCTATGATTTTTTTAGTGGACCCCAGTTTTTCCCATGCTATGCATCCACACTCTCTCTTCCACTTATCATTTTCCTCTTCACACACACTTCTCCACTCATCATCCCCATCTCTCTCACCACTCCTCTCTGCACACTACTCACCTTCTCCTCAACCTTGAAGAATAAGAGAAACCATGGTGAACTCATACCTCCCACACACAATTCCATTCCTCCAAATTGACCACCTAGTCTCATTTTCTCTCCTCCAAATTACCCATATCTATCAAAAAAACCACAAAATTCAGCCTCTTCTCTTAAAAGACAGCATCATGGTGGTTTGATTACTCAGCTTCAATTACCTTGTCTCTCAAGGAAGTCAAGAGTGGAGAAAAAATGTACCGTCAAAGCTAGTGGACCGTCAACAAGCGTCAAAATGGCCTACTCAAACACTTGGAGCATCAACCTTGTAAGAAATCCACCTTTTCTTACCTCTTAAGAGTTTTTCTTCCTTATTTGTATCCTACATGGATACTCCCATTGTAAATATTCAATTCCAATTGTAAATTAATACTAACTCTACTAACACTAACCCACTATGGGAAAGTCCTATCACCTCCATTCTTCCTCTCTCCTTTCCCAACCAACTTCTTGATAATTCCAAGCAAAAGAATTAGATAAAGTGCTGAAAATCTAACCCAACATGGTTAGAGAGTAACCCTAGCCTTCAAAATTGCTATAAAAGGAGGGTGAGCTAGCACAAGGGGAAGCCATAAGCAAGAGCACTTTGCTATTGCTTGAGAAAGCCAGCTCAACCTCTCTAGAAGAGCTCTTGAGTGAAGCTCATTGTCTTATGGCATGTGCATGTGTTGTAATAGGGGATTAGCAAGGGAAATCTATGCCATTGTAAGAGAGAGAGTGATCATTCAATTGAGAGTAGGAAATCTATCATTTCTCCTACTAGTGTAAGCCCAACATTCGCTAAATCAAGGAGGGTGGATTTGGACTAATCTTGGATATTTTGTCTCCCTTTCCAACGTGAAGTAATGGACAACAATGATGCGTAAGTGTCTTGGTTTTTTTTTAAGTTCTTGATAGCTTGTCTCTGGTGTTGTCATCAATCTAGCCATAAATCCCACATACTGTAAGAGGGCGACAGGGTGGAGAGGACTCCCCTGGCCTTAAGACAGTGATTGGGGTGGCTTTTCTAGTGATGTGTTGTGGTGAAATTTACGCAAGCTATGTTGAACAAGTACTAATCTCACTTTGATTTGTAATGACAGATTTGTAAGAAGGTATTAATGCAACAAGCACCCCCTCCCCCTTTCTCTCTCTTTCTTAAATATATAGTTGTGTTTGCTCGATCATCGCCGATACGTTTCAAAGCAGCCCGAGCACTATCTCTCTCTCTCTCTCTCTATCTCTCTCTCTCTCGTGTTTTAGTGTGTGAGAGTATTCCATTGGTGTTAGGGTTAGTGTAATTCCTTGCTTGTTTGTGGGTTGCTCTAACGATTCTCCTCTTTTGCGTCCTAGTTCGCTCTTAAACTAGGTGGTGCCCCTTGTGTAGTTGGGATTTGGCAGTGGGTTTGTTGTTTTGGTTTGTGTTGTGTTGTGCCCCAGCCCCATTGAGCAGCACGGGAGCCTTGAAGGGTGTCTAGAGGCCACTCTTCTTGTTGCCCGCCCCGGACCGCCTCAAATTGGTGCCCCCACTGAGGACGGCTTGTGTATTTTTGCGTAGAATCAACCTTTTGCATAGTCAAGTAGTGTGCATGAATCACGAAGATTTGTATGATCCCTTCATTCCCATTGCAAGGCAAAAGGTACACATAATTGTTAGTACTAAGTTGCAATTTCAACGTGTCATTCGTAGAATTTTAGGTCCTCTTAGGTTGGCCGAGATAAACGCTTCAGTAAATCCTTTTATTTTACCTCTCATTAGGTACGACCTTAGTTTGGACGTCTATATTTTTGTTTTGTTTTAAGCATTAGGACATGCATAGGCCATGGATAATGGCGCAGGAATAGAGGTTTTTCCCTTTCATTTTACTCCACACATTAGAATAAACGTTGCAATTAGTAGAAAGATCCATTTTCAACAACGAATGGTGTTCATGTTTGGTGCCCAAAGAGCAGGAGAAATTCTTGCATCACCAAACCCTGTCATTCTACCTCTCATCAACTACCACACTTCTTTTGATGTACATGTGTTCATTTTATTTTAAAATGAAGTGCAGCCCGGCAAAGTAGTGTGTATGTTTGTTTTTTCTTTGTCCAAGTTGTTACAAGAAACAAAAAAACGATCATTTGTTCTAACTGGGAATGTGTGTGCAGTGAAAGTTCAATCCTTAGAGATCTAGCTCTATTACCAATTGAGTTGCAGGAGCAAGTAGTAAGGCGTCTCCCTCATAACAAGAGGGTGGTGAAGTTAAGACGGAAGGTCCTACGCGTGGATTCCATTTTCCTCTTGTTGTTGGGCACTAAGGAAGACCGCGCATTCATCCAACTAGTGTGTGCCCTAAGATTGGTAAATAGAGTAAAATTTGGCGTTTGGCGAGTGCATTTCACCATTGAGGAAGACTCTTCAGGAAACTTGCGGCCAGAGTTCATGCTTCATAGACTCACATTTGGTGAATTTTTCCCTCATTTGCGTCTTATTAATAGTCTTCCTTTCGCTTTCAACAAAGGAGATAGGGAGCTATTCAGAGCTTGTCTTAATAAAGAGAGCATAGAGAAGATTGCAAATTTGTATAAATTCTCATCCTTCTCTACTTTCTATGACACTTTGTTCATAGAGACATTGTAAATCTCTTTATGCTTTTGAATGATTTAACCATAATCCTAAGGAGTTTTTGTCCAGGAATTTTGTAGCACAAGTGGAGTCTTTAAATCTTGCAAACTTGATCGGACTTGATGAGGATGTTCTTTATGAAATTGTGAGAAGGTTGCCTCACTCTGACTGTGTGGAACTCGAAGGAAAGGAGCTCCTAGTCAATTGCTACTTTCTCACGGCCTTCGACGAGCATGAAGATCTAGTTTTTATACAAACCGCTTGTGCATTGGGAATTGTAGAGCAAGTGCAATTTATCACTTGGGACGTGGTTGCTCTTTTGGATCCAGAAAATGAAGTTCTAGAGATTTCTGTTTATCGCCTTAGCTTTGAAGAATTTCAACCCTTCTTAGAGCTCATCAATAGTCTACCCTTTTGTTTTGATCAAACAAATCGAGACCTTATTGAAGCTTGGATAGCTGAAGAAGAAAACCTAGAGTGGTATTTTCTCACTTCTTCATTTGCAAGCGAGTGGTTCTAGATCTCTATTGTATCCCTTATTGTAACTCGTATTGTAATCTTTCATAATAATGGAGAGCCAACGCCAAATGTCTGGATATCCTCTTTTCTTTGGAGAGCCTGGAGAGGATGCAGAATTATTTTTAGCAAATTTCAAGATGTCTTGCCGTATCAAGAGGATAGTAACCGATCAAGAACGTGTAGAAATGTTTGAGGTGGTCCTTAGGAAAGATGCTAGTACTTGGTTTGACTCTTTGCCTGAGGAAGTTAAGGGGAATTACACAGAAGTTTTGAATCGTTTTAAGAGATACTTCTTTGATCCCCAAAACACTCAAAAACTATGGCAAGACATTGTTTCTCATAAGCAAAAAGACTTAGATGACTACTACTTGTACAAGCAAGAGTTTCTACGTCTTTGGGCTCTATGGATACGAAATGTTACTAACCCTGGTGATGGTGCAGAATTTTTAAAGAAGGAGAGGTTCATAGCCGGACTCTTTCCTGACCTTAAGGTAAAAGTTGAGGCGGGTGCACCTGCTACTTTTGATGCAGCTGAAACTAGGGCTGCTGAGAAGTATAGGAAACTCAAGTGCTTAAGGGGAGAGGTTCCAATAGAAGGTCTTAGACCCAAAGATAAGTCACAAGCATCAACATCGAGGGAGCTTCCTGAGGTAACGGCGGAAGTAATTGAGAAGTTAAACGAATCTTTAAGCAGCCTGTCAATTCACCTTGCACAAGCTGTAGGTCCAAAGGGACAAGCAAAGAAGTCTGAAGAGCGAGATCCACGACCTAGGAGAGTCTTGCAATGTTGGAATTGCGGAGAGTCTGGACATGGGATGTATAATTGTCCTTGGCCCCGTGGGGAGCCAGGGAGGCCTAACTTGAATTACCCAATGATGAATGCAGGTGAAGGAACTGGTCAACAACCAAGGCTTCTACAAAGGCCAAATGGACCAAGACCACCTCCACACGGGGTAGAAGGAGTTCCACCTTTGCCAGATCCAAATGTGCATGTGGTAGAGGTGACAAATTCAAATGAGGTTGACATGGAAGCCAATGGAATTAAGCGTGGCCGAGGAAAAGGTAAAGAGAAAGAAGGAGTCACATCACAGAGTGACCATGGACAAGGCAAGAAGGCAAAGGGAACCAAGGAAACCAAGAGGAATCGACGCCGTATCAACCTCCAAGACTTCCCTCTTGGACATGGTATGGCTCCGTACAACTTGTTGGAAGACATGAGAGGTAAGGGTCCTGATATTTCATGGCCTCAATTTCTTGCATTATGTCCACAAGTTAGGAGGGATTTAACAAGGGCAGTTAGCACTAGGAGAAAGGTAAAAGAGAGTGTGCATGTTGTAAAAATTGCACAAGCTGAAATGAATGAGGACATTACACCGGTGCTAGACTGTTACATCAAAGGGAGATTGGTTAGGAAAGGTCTAGTGGATGGGGGTGCACAAATTTGCATCATGACAGAGGGACTCATGCAAAAACTAGGCATGCACATCCATGAGACACCTGAAATTAGGGTCAAGATGGCAAACAATAGCAAGGCTAGGTGCGTAGGCATTTGTAAAAATGTTTTTGTGGAGGCCTTTGGCATTAAGAAGGCAGTGGATTTCTATGTCATGTCTACCAAGGGAAATGGTTACCCATTTATCCTAGGAAGACCATGGCTAATGAAAATGCGAGCTTTGCAGGATTGGGAGAGTGGAACGCTAATTTGCAGGAATGACAATCACAAGAAGGTTGTCTTTGACATGAAGGAGCAACGCCAAGAGGAGCTCCATGAAGAATCATCTCAAAGCGAGACGGAAGAAGGTTGGACTGATAGCACTTCAGAAGAAGAAAGTAGCGGCAGCATTACTGAAGAGGAGTCTTCCATCGAAGTCATGGGGGTAAGGTTTAAGCCAAGCAACCAAGAGACCTCTTGTCAAGGCTTGGAGGAGGTAGGTCCTCAAGAGAACGAAGGTGATCAAGATGAAGGGATGCTGGAAGGTATGCTATCAACAACACTTACAAAGAATGAAAGAGAGGAGTTCAAATGTGTGCTAAGGAAGTTTCCTAGGCTTTTTGCTAAAGACTACACCGATGTGCGTGGAGTAGATGCTGTTCAACACAAAATTGAGTTGAAGCCAGAGGCCACACCTAAGGCTCAGAAGCTACGAAGGCTAGGAGTCATCAAGGAGCAGGCTTTACTCAAGGAGGTAAGAAAGCTTCTAGCAGCAGGGTTCATTTATCCAGTGGAGAATTCAGAGTGGGTCTCTCCTGTTGTTGTCACTCCTAAGAAGAACGGCAAGTGGAGGGTGTGTGTGGATTACCGTCCCCTCAATGAGGCAACAAAGAGAGATCACTTTCCCCTCCCATTCCAGGATGAGATACTAAATAAGGTAGCTGGTCATGAGAAGTACACTGTGTGCGATGGTTACTCGGGTTACTTTCAAATAGGGATTGCACTAGAGGATCAATTGAAAACAACCTTTATCACTCCTTGGGGTTGTTATGCTTTTAGAGTCATGCCATTTGGTCTGACAAATGCTCCTGCAACATTCCAACGTTTCATGAATATGGTGTTTCAAGCATTCTTTGGAAAGTCAATTAGGGTGTTCATTGATGATTTCTGTATTTATAGCTCAAAATCATTGCATCTACAAAGGGTAGAAGAAGGTTTAAAGAAGCTCTACGACATGGGAGGTCAACTCAACCCCGACAAGTGCCATATAGGTGAGGATGAAGTAATCTTGCTTGGTCATAAAGTTTCTTACAAAGGCATTGAAGTGGATCCTTCGAAGGCAAAGGCTCTTATTGAGCTACCATCACCCAAGAGTCTTAAGGAGGTCATCTCATTCATTCAAAAGGTGAAGTATATGTCACGCTTCATTCACTTAGCCTCGGAGTTACTTCACCCTTTGCAAAAGTTGACACAACAAGTAGAATTTTCATGGTCTGATGAGCTTGAAGAGTACTTTTGTAACATTAAAGTCATTTTGTCAGAGCTACCAACACTCATGCCTCCTTGTTGGGAGTACACATTCTTTGTTAGCTCTAGTGCTGGGAAAGAAACAATTGGTGCTGTGTTGCTACAACAAGATCCCCACAGTACAAGGATGCGACCCATCTACTTTGCTAGTAGGGTCATGAATGCTTTGGAGAGAGACTACACAGAAGCAGAACTCATGATGCTTTCTCTCATGTTTGCGGTGAGAAAGTTTAGATCCTACCTGCTACCAAAACCTTTTGTAATTCTCACTACAGAAAATTTGTTCCCTTGGGTGTCATCTCAAATGAATCTTAGTACTAGGATCTCAAAGTGGATTATGGAGTTGCAAGAGTTTCAATACTCTTTCAAGGTAGAAGATAGTGTGCGTGCACAATTGGCAGGGATTCTCACTTATAGGGTGCACGAAAAGGAGATTAAGGTGCCTGAAGTAAAGACCCTACCATTGCCACCACCAAAAAGTATTCCTAATGCTTTTACTTTGTTCTTTGATGGAGCTTTTCGTCGAGCCACAGGAAAAGCAGGGGGAGGGCTAGTGTTGCTCAACCCAAGTGGAGAGGTGGTCATGAAAGAGAAGTTCAATCTACCAAGTTCAGCTAGCAACAATGAAGCAGAATATGACACTCTACTTCATGGTTTGAAGATGTGCATTGGCCAAGGGATACAACGCCTCATGGTAAAGGGAGATGCACTTCTCATTGTTAAACAGATTTTAGGCATTTGGGCATGCAAGAATGAGAGCTTACGGACAAAAGTTCATGCCATTCGTAGATTGTTTAATCAATTTGAAGAAGTGCAACTATATCATATTCCTAGGAAACAGAATGAAGATGCTGATTTACGTGCACAACAAGCCGTTGCATGTGTAAAGAAAGAAGTGCAGGTCATCATGGTGGCGGCTGTTGTGAAGCAACCGAGGTACCAGGGATTGGAGTCATTGGCTCCCATCATTGGCTACATTTTGGAGGGTGAGTTTCCACCAGACTTCACAAAAGCTCAGAAGAGGAGACTCATGAAGAAGGCAAGCGTATATCTCTTCCTAGAAGGCTCCCTCTATCAAAGAGGGAAGGATCAAGTGTGCAGACGAGTACCAACTATCAAGGAAATTCCAGCCATTCTAAAAGGTTTGCATGAAGAGGCATGTGGTGGTCATTTTGCCCAAGAATTAACTGTGAAGAAGATTTTGTTTTCGGGGTATGTTTGGCCAAGTTTGCATGTGGATGTTCAACATTGGTGTAAAAGTTGTCACACTTGTCAAATAAATGGAAATAGAAGGTTGGTGCATGGCCCGAGGCAAATAGTGCTTGCAAATGGACCCTTTGAAAAGTGGGGTATTGATGCTATGGGTCCTCTGCCTAGGACAAAAAATGGTAAACTCTACATTCTAGTGGCTGTAGACTATATGACTAGGTGGGTGGAAGCACAAAGTGTGGCAAAGGTAAATGAGAAGACAGTGAGCAAATTCGTCTACTCTCACATTTGTTGTAGATTTGGCACACCTTTGGAGATTGTTTCTGATAATGGTCCAGGGTTTAGAAAAGGATTGCTCACAGAAGTTTGTGAAGAGCTTCACATTCTACATCGTCATAGCACACCATACTATCCACAGTCAAATGGTTTGGTGGAGAAGGCTAATGGTGTCATTGCAGGAATCATTAGAAAGATGGTGCAAAACAAGACAAAATTATGGGATGACTTCTTGGATGGTGCCTTGTGGGCATATCGAACCACATATAGGGAAGCCACGGAGTTCACACCATTTCACTTGGTCTATGGTCAAGAGGCTTTGCAGCCTATCGAGCTCAACATTCCAACAATGCGACTTCATGGCAAAGGAGCACACGATGATCAAGAGGTATGGATGGATCGACTTCTTACGTTAGTGGAGCTTGAGTGGAAAAGAGAAGCAGCATATGAGTGCTACAAGAGGAAAGCCACACAAGCGAAAGAAACGCACGACAAGAAACTGAAGGACAAAGGCATCAAGGAAGGAGAGCTTGTGCTAAGGTATGACAATCGACTTGACAATCGTTTTGATGCCAAGTTTGAAACAAGATGGCAAGGGCCATACATAGTCAAGAAGGCTTTCAATTCAAGTTACTATCAGCTTATGGACTTGAATGGTAAAGAGCACTCTAGGAAAGTAAACGGGTATCGCTTGAAGCCCTATTTGAGTCGCCTTCTACCAAAGGATCTACCAAAGATCTGTCCAAAGGCCGCTGTCTTATGTAAGTATTGTTACATGAAGCATGAGTGTAACTCCAGCCAAAATTCTGAGGGGCTAAACAATGAAGATCTCGTCAAGGACTCTGAAGCACTCTCTTTGGAAAAGATGCTCTATTATATATATATATATTAGCAAGCCATGAACGTGGACGGACTTATCTCTCCTTCCTCTCTCTATTTGAGCCTATATAAAGACTCCTCTCCCTGCACTTTGAGGACACACACTCTCAGAAGTGGAAGCTCTCTTGCCTCGACGTCGGAGTTATCTTCTCTCCCTCAACCTCTCTCTCTCAAGCTCTTACCCTGAAGCCATCTCCATCTCCAACTTATTTCTCTACCATCATCGTGTTACCTCTCATATTATTGAGTTCTCTTTCTCAACTTTCTCCTTATTCCTTCGCGATACAATGGCCCTGAAGCGAGTCACTCGAAGCTCGAAGGACGCTTATGTTGCTCCACCTCCAAGAAAGATGCAGAAGAAGACATCAACTACTCGAAACGTTGCTCAAGCGGAGGTATTGGTTGCGGAAGAAGTTGAAGCCATCCATCCTCAACCACGAGAGATAGTCGAACGTGTTGCTAATCTGGTAAGATGAAATTATAATTCTGGATCGTTATACATGATGACCGGTAAGTCAAGCTGAAGAATTCCCTTAAACTGTCCAGAAAACGTGATTATATCACAAGAAACGACCATATGACTTCATAGAGTAGAGAAGGAATTGTTTGATTTATGATTACTGTTTGATATTAGATGTTAGTTAATCTTGTTTGAGAAATCACATAAAGAAAACAATTGCTGAAAGAATATCTTATTTCCAGATGGAATTCACGGTTAGCGAGATGATTCGGCGGTTAGCAGAGATTAAGTTGAGGTTATCAACTCTCTTTTTGTCTCTTGCGGTTAGCAGGATGCCTTGCGGTTAGTGAATAAGTAAATCCTTTGCAAAAGCTCTGTTGGTTAGCCAGAGAAAGTCTACCGGTAGCGGTGATAGCCGTTTTTATCGGCTCTTTGTAATTGCCACAGTGAGTTACCTCACCCTACCAAAATCACCCAAACACTGTGGCTATCCCTACCATTTCACTGTACATAGGCGTGCGTGAGTCACGGGACTTTTCCCATATCTTCTTAAAAACCCTCAGCTAGCTAGTCACTGGGCTAGGTGAGCCAAAAAAAAAAATAAAAAAATAAAAAAATAAAAGTATATTATGGCCTCTTTGTGTGTAAATATTTCATTGTATATATGGCCTAAATATAGGGATTTTTTATAATTATTTTGGTATTTTATTTAAATATTTCTACTTAGGTGTGTGTTTTATTAAACCTATGTACACCTTCTTTCATCCTCTTACACCATAATTATATATATATATTTTTTTGCCAATATGTACATACTCTAACCTCATATTTTTCCTTTATACAAATCACTCCTACATTTTCACCCTCACCCTCGTGAAAACAAAAAATTGATTTCTACTCATTGGTTACTTTTATTATATTATTTACTTGCATACCTTTTCCTCTTTCACCCAAAATAATTCAAGGAGGGACCATATCATATGATTCCAATATCTTTCCATATCCATAACTCCTCCATATTTTTATTATTATTTTTACTCATTATTCTAACACCATGTGCTCATTGAGCTAAAGTCCATGAATAGTCCATACACTAGTCCCACCATGTATATATTTCTTATTTCACCAATAATCCTCCTCCATGCATGGGTCAAGGGCAACTTGAATGCTTTGTATTATAATATGACAAAGGAGGGGCTCACTCTTGGATGCATTGTACAAATTCAACAAAGGAGGGGACCACTAAAAGACTTTTGCAGGCCTAAAAAACAGGCTTTTTGGTGAGAATTTTGGCACCTATCTCCACTCCGAATTTGGAGCGGTGGTCAAAAGAGACAATGTAGCCCACGCTCTGAATAATCACCCCAAATGTTTTCATGATTTTTGGAGCTACCAACTGTGAGCTATGATTTTTTTAGTGGACCCCAGTTTTCCCATGCTATGCAGCCACACTCTCTCTTCCACTTTATCATTTTCCTCTTTCACACACACTTCTCCACTCATCATCCCCATCTCTCTCACCACTCCTCTCTGCACACTACTCACCTTCTCCTCAACCTTGAAGAATAAGAGAAACCATGGTGAACTCATACCTCCCACACACAATTCCATTCCAAAATTGACCACCTAGTCTCATTTTTCCTCCTCCAAATTACCCATATCTATCAAAAAACCACAAAATTCAGCCTCTTCTCTTAAAAGACAGCATCATGGTGGTTGATTACTCAGCTTCAATTACCTTGTCTCTCAAGGAAGGTCAAGAGTGGAGAAAAAATGTACCGTCAAAGCTAGTGGACCGTCAACAAGCGTCAAAATTGGCCCTACTCAAGACACTTGGAGCATCAACCTTGTAAGAAATCCACCTTTTCTTACCTCTTAAGAGTTTTTCTTCCTTATTTGTATCCTACATGGATACTCCCATTGTAAATATTCAATTCCATTTGTAAATTAATACTAACTCTACTAACACTAACCCACTATGGAAAGTCCTATCACCTCCATTTCTCTCCTCTCTCTTTCCCCACCAACTTCTTGATAATTCCAAGCAAAAGAAATTAGATAAAGTGCTGAAAATCTAACCCAACCATGGTTAGAGGAGTAACCCTAGCCTTCAAAATTGCTATAAAAGGAGGGTGTAGCTAGCACAAGGGGGAAGCCATAAGCAAGAGCACTATGCTATAGCTTGAGAAGCCAAGCTCAACCTCTCTAGAAGGAGCTCTTGAGTGGAAGCTCATTGTCTTATGCATGTGCATGTGTTGTAATAGGGGATTAGCAAGGGAAATCTATGCCATTGTAAGAGAGAGAGTGATCATTCAATTGAGAGTAGGAAATCTATCATTTCTCCTACTAGTGTAAGCCCAACATTCGCTAAATCAAGGAGGGTGGATTTGGACTAATCTTGGATATTTTGTCTCCCTTTCCAACGTGAAGTAATGGACAACAATGATGCGTAAGTGTCTTGGTTTTTTTTTAAGTTCTTGATAGCTTGTCTCTGGTGTTGTCATCAATCTAGCCATAAATCCCACATACTGTAAGAGGGCGACAGGGTGGAGAGGACTCCCCTGACAGTGATTGGGGTGGCTTTTCTAGTGATGTGTTGTGGTGAAATTTACGCAAGCTATGTTGAACAAGTACTAATCTCACTTTGATTTGTAATGACAGATTTGTAAGAAGGTATTAATGCAACAAGCACCCCCTCCCCCTTTCTCTCTCTTTCTTAAATATATAGTTGTGTTTGCTCGATCATCGCCGATACGTTTCAAAGCAGCCCGAGCACTATCTCTCTCTCTCTCTCTCTATCTCTCTCTCTCGTGTTTTAGTGTGTGAGAGTATTCCATAGGTGTTAGGGTTAGTGTAATTCCTTGCTTGTTTGTGGGTTGCTCTAACGATTCTCCTCTTTTGCGTCCTAGTTCGCTCTTAAACTAGGTGGTGCCCCTTGTGTAGTTGGGATTTGGCAGTGGGTTTGTTGTTTTGGTTTGTGTTGTGTTGTGCCCCAGCCCCATTGAGCAGCACGGGAGCCTTGAAGGGTGTCTAGAGGCCACTCTTCTTGTTGCCCGCCCCGGACCGCCTCAGCGGCAACTCTTAAGAATAATTGAAAGATTCATTTTTGTTGAATTATAGGATTGTCTTCATTAGACCATGTTTGAGAAAGAAATATTTTGGGATGTTTGAAGGGCTGGATGAAAGAATTTGTGTCTGGAATTAATTAAAGAACATTGTTTGTATATGTAAAACAGTGTGGTAGTAATTAGTAAACAAGCAAAAAAGTGTGAGTGTGGGGTGGAAAGTAGGGGCTGGCTCAGGTTGCCAGTCAAGGATGGGTGGTCTCGATTAGTCGAGAAACTCTCCACTCCCTCTTATTAAGAGAAGTGAAATTAGAGACTCATTGTGCCAAGAGTCGAGATGGCCCAAATCTACAATTATTATTTAGTTTAGACTAAGTCTCATATCATATTTATGGTTTATGGATGGAGGACGTGCCTCTTAAACGTGGGGAAAAAGGCGTTGTTTCTCGATTCTAAATATGTCAATGGAATTTCATCCTTATGTTAGAGAACAACTTCATTATAATCCTAGATTTATCGACCTGGCTTGTGGTGTATGACCCTTATAACCACATAAATGATGGATAGAGGACTTCCTCTCTTCTGTTGCTCATATCTCTACTTTGTGGAAACGGAGTAGGGTGCCCTCAACGGAAAAGGAGAATAAAGGAAGACCATGTATCAAGTCGTCCCAATCTTCTCGGGGTTGGGGACCTCACAATTTGTATCAGAGCCTTAGGCTTAAGGTTTGGTTTTTTTCAAACCGTTTGTACTACTCTTGGACTTGTTTGCATGAATTCTTGCTTGACATTGTTACCTTATCTGTTTTGTAGCACAAGTTTATGGACACCGACTGTTTAACTATCTTTAAGGCAAATATATCACACTGCTTGCCAATCACCAATATTTGAATTTCATGAGAATGTGTTCCGCATCCTTGACAAGGTTTTTGCACCTCACATCAATTTTGATCCACCAAATACATTGTTATACACAAGTCATTGGGTTCAAGGAACAACCTTTGCTATCCAAGCACGTCACATTGAACACTTGGAGATGACCTACATCGAATCAAGTGGGCTAAAGAATTGAAGTTGGTTCCATACTTTCAATTTTACGAAGCACCATAGACTGTCATGGCCCTTGATTGAGTCACAAATTGTAATCGATGGGTTTATGACAAAGTGACATAAGTTATCCGTGCCAATTGAGTTGTTATTGACAATCACACTCTACCGACCTTCAAGGAAAAAGTTTTCATTGGCTATCCCGAGCTTCCTCTTGTGTTTTGATTCTTACATCCACATTACCAACCGCCAATCTTTTACGACATGTCATCTGATGTGTATTACAACTATGATTGAAACCTCTATTATATATTCTCATGGAGAGATCTTTTGTAGACCCCTATATGGCTTTTTGATGAGTTTATGGATAGTAATTTTTTGCTTCAAAGAAAGATTGTTGACTGATTAAGTCATTTGATTAAGTTGTTTTCTTCAAAGAAATTGTATAATTGGTTAAGTTGTGTGATTGACAAGAGTCGTGTGACTGGTTAAGTCATGTGACTGAGTTCTGATGGGCTGGATAAGTCATGACTGGTTAAGTCACGTGACTGAGTTTTGATGGACTGAATAAGTCAAAATTGGTTGTCGTATGGCTAAGTTTTAATAGACTGGGTAAGTCAAAATTGGTAAAGTTATGTGGTCGAACCTTTAGTGGGCTGGATAAGTCTAAGTTTAGAAAATACCCTAATGCTTTGGGTTGTTACGAATATTAACGTTAACATATGTGTTGTCAGGGGTTTTTTGGAGCAAGGGAGTTTGCATATGTACATACACATGCATGGTGCATCGATAAAGGATTGCCCATTTTCCATAGCCAGGTGGTAACGTGGGGCCCACGTGTGTACAGGTAGGACAGAGTGTACATAGTGCAGCGATTTTCACTATTATCAATACCAGTGTGTTTTTTCTACAATAAGGATGAGTTGGTAGCACGTAAAAATTCTCGAGGAAGCTATCCGCGGGCCGACGACATGAGGTAAGCAGGTGTGTCAGATGGCATCGAGCGGCGTCACGAGGCCAAACGGGGTCAATATTTGCACGTGGAAGAATACGGACACAAAGTGGTGTTTTCTTGTGACAGTCATGCAAAAAGGTCATCGTTAGGAACACTTTTTGGGGCCACTTCACGTGGTTGCAAGACGCATTATTGAAAAGAAATGAGTGCCAGGTGTGCGGATGATGCAAAAAGGTGACAACTATGCACTGCGAGGTCAGTTTTAGTCCTATTCGGGGTCCGTTTGAGGTCATCTAAAAGGCCAAGGGTGCCCAACTAATAAAGCTAAGTGTGGGAACTGAAAAAACAGAGAGAAGATCAGAAAAAACGTGGAGAAGAGAGGAGGAATAGCCGCAACTGTGTTTTTGGGGTTTTTGGAGCCTGTTTTGGCCGTAAACTGCTCATCCGAGGTCGGATTTGAGCACTTTGACATTATAGACTGAAGTTTTGGGCCGTTTTGGATGCGATGGTGCTGTCCATTTTGCCAAATTCCTCACTATTTTTTTGCTGTTTTTGCTGTGTAAGTTTCTCCTGTGAGCGAAGCTTCTGCTCCAGTTTGTGATTGTATCTGGCTTATTTTACCCATATTGTGTGAGCTATTTGCCCCATTGGTGTTGGCCCAAGCTCATTTGTATCTAAACATCATAAATTATCCTCTTTTGAGCTGATTTTTTTGGGTGTGTGTGTGTGTGTGTGTGTGTGTGTGTTTGTGTGGAGTGGGCAAGTGGATAGTCTCTCTCCTCTCACTCTAGAGGTGTGTTCCCTGTCTCGGCCAGGTGTGTTGTGTAAGCCGAGTGGTGCCCCATAGTGTGCATGTGTATCATTCCAAGAGTGTGTGTTGGATCTTTATAGAGGCGCTGTGTGTGTTTTCATTCCGCTCACATTCTGTTGGTGCCCCCACGGAGGATCTTCTTCGAGTACCTTCTGCTTCGAGCTTCGAGCTACGAGATTCGAGATTCGGGATTACAGGTTGTAGATTACAAGTTACAGGTTACAGGTTACAGGTTACAGGTTACAGGTTACAGGGACAGGTACAGGTATAGGTGATTCACACAGGTACAGGTAGCTGGAGTACAGTGATATACTAGCAGTGATGTCACTTGCAGTTGTTGCGGGTATGCATCACTTGGCGCCTGTTTGAGCGCATTGTCTGTTGGATTGTACGTTACTTGTGGAAACTGCCATTGTACGCATTTGTGGAGCCATACTTGGTTGTATTTGGCAGTCCCAGCCATTTCTGAGACTTGGTCTAGAAGATAGTCATTTTTGAGACTTGACTATGCGCTATTTGCATTAGCCTTCGTGTGAGGGTCGATAGCGTGAGGTTTTTATTGAGCTAGGGGATTCTCAAATGTGGAGATCCTTTCGGTGATACAGGTAGCTGGAGCACCCTTTTCATGACCTCGCCATAGGCTATGTACTAGTGAGTCCTATTTGATGCTCGGGTTCTATTGTTGACAGTTTGTGCATATATATACAGTCTATATTTTGGGTTCCTACTGCTCTACTTCTGGGGGAACTCTGTCAAAATTTTTCCAAGTTATGATGGCTGGTTTCTTGGTCTTTTGAGCCATTTATGCTGTTATGCTGCTGAAATTTTGGCAAAATCAGAGGATAAGACAGGTGTGCCTTCTTGGGAGCTTCATGGTTGGCTTTAATGGATGATCAAAATGGACCTCAATTCACTCCTTTTCATTTAACTCAAAGAATCCAGATAAATGTTCATGTGTCCAGGAAGATTTTTTTCCAGCAGCGCATAGTCTTTATGTTCGGGCCAAGAAGATTACGAGAGATCTTGGAATGTCCTTTCCCTATTGTAATTCCGATGATCAACTATGAAAACGCATTTGATGTGCATGTGTTTGTCCTTATCTAAAGTTGAGCTCCATTGAAGTTTATGGGGATTGGGTAGTCAAAAGTTTTGGGTTCTTGCACGTGTGTTCAAAGGGGTTCTCAAAGCATTGTAACTTTGGTAGCCATGGCTTTCTCTTATCCGGAGTTTCATGGAAGAAGTGATCAAGATGTGGAAGATTTTTTGGAAAAGATGGAGGTTGCCTACATTAGCAACCAGATTCATGACCCTGCGCAGATGTTACGTCTTCTCCAAATTTGTTTGAAGAGTGATGCACGAGTTTGGTCCAAAGCATTTGAAGAGGAGTTGCGTGTAGCAGATCCACCTGTAAGATTGAGTTGGGACAATCTACGACATGGGTTGGAAGTGGAGTTTGTCAAGATAGAAGATCCTGACAAAGTGTGGCAAGAAGTACAGGCTTTGGTGCAAAAGGAAGGTGAGCCAGTAGATGCGTACATACGTAAGTTCTCATTGGCATGGGAGCGGATGTGCAAGGACTTAGCACCACAGGTACCCCCGCCTGACATGATGAAGAAGGACAGGTTCTTGGCTGGTCTTTGGGAGAATATACGTTGGAGAGTGGAGCTAAAGAAGCCTACGACATATGAAGATGCATTGGAGGTAGCAAGGAACAAAGAGTGGAAGTTGAGGAAAATGAGCCAATTAGGGGTGGAGTCTTTGCCCATGAGGTCTGAATTTCAGCCTATGGACTCTTTACAAGGTCGCATGCAAGGGGTTCATCATGAACCAGTGGTTTCTGTTACTCCTCAGGTTATGCCAGCAGTGGTCACTACAGCAGTGCAAGATGATGGGCTAAGTTAAGACATGAGGCAAGTGGTAGATTTAATGAAGAATCTCAGCCTAAACATGCTAGGTCAGGTGGGAAATAATCGAGGTCGAGGGAGGTTTGCGAATTAGCCAGGAGGTGAAGAAAGGCCTAGGAATGGTGTTGGACAAAGCAATGGTAGGTACTGGAGGCAGACGCCCACATGTTACAATTGTGGAGAGTTGGGTCACATCAGCCCGCAATGTGATAAGCCACCAAGGATGGGGGGAGACATGTATCCATTGCCAAGACAGGTGCTAACTAGGTCAAATGATTATGGCATCGAAATTAAGGGAGACGAAGGAACCAGTGGACTGACCCAGGAGGAAAAGGAAAAGACAAAAGTGCTAAGTGTAGTCACCTTGAAGAAGGCATCAAAGCTAGAGGATATGTTAGTGATGCCTATTGGGAAGAGGACCACAGAGGATAAAGAAGAAAGAAGTGCCCCAGGTCCTAGTAAGAAGAAAGGAAAGAGCCATGAAGGCGAGGATGTCAAGGCCAAGAGGAAAAGGAGAGCTCGTCGAAAGTTTCATGTTTCAGATTTTCCAATAGGGGATGGGCAATTAAGCTATGAATTGAAGGAGGATCTGACGAGTAGGAAGGCAAATGTTACTTTTGGGCAGCTTATAGATATGGTGCCTAAGCTAAAGCGACAGTGGAAGAGGATGGTTAACCCAATGGAGAAAGAGCCAGAGAGAGGTTCAATAAAGGTGTTGGCAATGGATGAGCTACCAGAAATTTGTCCAATAGTAGATGTGTGGCATAAAAGGAAAAATTTTGGACAAGGTTATGTGGATGGCGGAGCCCAAATATGCGTCATAACACACTCATGCGTTGAGAAGATGGGTCTCACAGTGGCTGGGGTGTCAGGTTTCCGGATCATATTGGCAAACCATCAGAAAGTAAAATGCTTGGGTGTTATAAAGAGCTTAGAAGTGGAGGCATATGATGCAAAGGCAGTGGTTGATTTTCATGTGATGCCAGCAGGGTTGGGAGCATATCCTATTATACTGAGCAGACCATGGTTACGTGCACTGGGAGCTGTTCAAGATTGGCGACATGGTACGATTAGCCTCTATGGAAAGACAGGTACCAAGAAGATTTATAATATGGACACAAGGAATTGATTAGAGGAGCTTTATGAAGATGAGGATGAGTCTAGTGATGCAGACTCTTCCACGGTGACAGATGAGGCCAGTGATAGCACTACCAGCAGTGATGAGGATGCTGATGTTGCATTTCTTTTGATGGACAAAGAAATACAAGAGTTTGGTTTAGTTGCATTTGCGAATGAGGTTGAAGATGAAAGTGAAGGGCCTTATAAAGTGATTGAAGGGCTGATGCAAACCAAGGTTGAGTTGTCAAAGAAGCAGGAATTGATGACACAAATGATCAGTGGAGACCTCTCAGGTATGGAGAAGGATATATATTTGAATATGCTGGCTAGTTTTCCTGATTTGTTCATTACTTCATATGAAGAGATCAGAGGGTTCAAGGGTGAAGAGATGCATATAGAGCTGAAAGAAGGTGCTAAGCCTGTGCGGCAAAGGCTAAGAAGGATGGGTCAAGAGCAAATGGAAGCCTTGCGAGAAGAGGTGGACAAGTTATTGAAGGCAGGGTTCATAGTCCCTGTGGAGACCATAGAATGGGTGAGTCCAGTTGTAGTCAGTCCAAAGAAGGATGGGAAGTGGAGAATTTGTGTAGATTTTAAACCCTTAAACAAAGCCACTAAGAAGAACCCATATCCTCTTCCATTCATTAATCAAATCTTGGATTCAGTGGCAGTTTATGAGAGGTACAGTGTGTGTGATGGTTTTTCAGGCTATTTTCAATTGAAGATTGCTCTTAAAGACCGCAGAAAGACAACTTTTATTACGCCATGGGGCTGCTATTGCTACACAATATTGCCATTTGGGTTGTAAAATGGACCTTCCTTCTATCAAGAGAGAGCAAATTGGGTGTTGGAACCATTCATTGGTAGTTGTGTTAAAGCTTTTATGGATGACTTCTGTGTTCATAGCAGTAGGGCTGAACACCATGAGAAGCTGCAGATGGTATTGGCTCGATATGATGAATTTGGAGGACAACTAAATCCAAAGAAATTTCATCTAGCACAGCCAAGGGTCAAGTTATTGGGCCATATGGTGTCAGAAAATGGCATTGAGGCTGATCCAGATAAGGTTAAGTCTATTATTCTTCTTCCATCACCTACGAGTACAAAGAAATTGGCAACCTTTATACACAAAGTGAAGTACATGGCACGGTTTATTCCATTGTCTTCGCAGCTTCTTTATCCATTACAACAAGTAGTAAAGCATGATCCATTACAATGGGATGACAAGTGTGAAGAAGTGTTTCAAGAGGTGTTAGGGGGGTTGTCAGCCATGCAGGCTCCTGATTGGGAGAAAGTTTTTTATGTAAATCCCTCAGTAGGGGATGATGCCATTGGAGCCATGCTATTGCAAAAGGGGAAGGGCAGCCATTATATGAGGCCAGTGTATTGTGCAAGCCGAGTGAAGTTGGTAGCGGAGAGAAAGTTCTCGGAAGTAGAGCTAGTGATGGCTAGTGTAATATTTGCTTGTCGACGATTTCGTCATTACTTGCTACCACGACCTTTTGTTTTCTTGACGAGTTATGCGTTTTTGCCATAGTTAATTAATAGCACTAACATCTCAAATGTGGTGAAGAAATGGGTAATTGAGCTGCAAGAGTTTGAGTTCTCTTTTCTAGTGGAAGACAGTACAAGGGCTACCCTAGCTGATTTGTTGACCTACAAGGAGAATCCCCTTATTGTTAAGGAAGAGGTGGTGAGAAAGGTAGTTGAAGAAGTGCCACATATCAGCAATGCACATGTGTTGTTCTTTGATGGTTCATACAGAAAGAGCCATGATGCAGCTTCAGGGGGTATAGCACTTTATGATCCAGAGGGGAAGCTAGTATGAAAGAGAGGGTTCAAATTGGATGCTCATAGTAACAATGAGGTTGAATATGCTACTCTGGAAGCCGGATTACACATCTGTTTGAAGCATGGGGTTCGAAGGTTGAGCATAAAAGGTGATGCCTTGTTAGTGGTGAAGCAAGTGCTTGGTGTGTGGAAGAGCAAGAACACCTCATTGAAGGAAATGTGCTTTAGAATTAAAGGCCTGTTAAAAAAGTTTGAAGCATGGAGCATCAGACACATTGAACGTGCTCTAAATGGAGAGGCACATGAAGCAGCTCAAGGCATGATTGGGGAGCTATTTGTGTTGAGGACCACTTTACCTCTTTATCATGGCCGGGAAAGTTTGGCTCAAGAAGAGGAGGTTTTGCTAACAGGAATCATTCCAAAGGAGATTCAGAAGTCTAAGAAGTATGGTTTTGTGTGTAGAGCATACAGGTACAAATTGATTGGTGATGTCTTATACATGAAAGGGGCTGATCTCGTGTTGAGACGTGTACCTTGGAGAGAGGAGCTTTATAGAGTGTTGGAAGAGAATCATGAAGGCGCATGTGGTGGCCATTTTGCTCTAAAGATCACCTTGCATAAGATTTTGCAAGAGGGGTATGTATGGCCTAGTTTTCACAAGGATGTTCACCATTGGTGTAGGTCTTGCAATAGGTTTCAAGCATTTGGGAAGAGAGTGTTGAAGCCAGAGCTACAAAAAACCATTATGGCGTTTGATGTGTTTGAAAAGTGGGGGATTGATGCAATAGGCCCGTTACCTATCACAAGCAGGGGCAAAAGCTATATCTTGACGGCAGTGGACTATCTTTCTAGATGGGCAGAGGCTATAGCAGTAAAACAGATCACTGCAAAGGATGTGGCAAAATTTGTGTATGATGAAATATGTTGCAAGTTTGGGGTGCCATTAGAGCTACTTTCAGATAAGAGGCCAGGATTTAGAGCTAAACTGCTAGACTTCTTATGCGCAAAGATGAAGATTAGGCACCAGCATACCACTCCTTATTACCCGCAGTGTAATGGCTTAAATGAAAGATTCAATGGTGAGTTGGTACATATTCTTTCGAAAGTGACAGAGCACCAAGGAAAGAATTGGGATTTGGAATTGCCTAGTGCATTATGGGCTTACCGTACTTCGGTGAAGACAGGTACAGGGTTTACTCCATTTCATTTGGTGTATGGAAAGGAAGCACTATTGCCTGTGGAGGTAGAGTTTCCTGCAGTCAAGATGTTAGAGAAGTTGCTTGGGCCGCCTAGTGATGCATTCAAAGAGAGGCTCTTGCAGTTACAAGAGGTTCAGTTGGATAGGATGAGCGCATTGGAGCATTATGGGCAGATGCAGGATAAGGATTTGGCAAAGATAAATGAAAAGGTCAAAAGTAAGGGTATCAAGAAGCATGACTTAGTTTTGCGTTACAACAATAAGCTGGACAACACCTTCCAAAAGAAGTTTCAGATTAAGTGGGAAGGGCCTTTCAAGGTAGTGGAGTGTTTTCCAAATGGTACATATCAGTTGGCTAACCTGGATGGGATTCTACATAAGTCAAGGGTAAATGGATTGCATCTTAAATTATATCATGCTAGGTTAATGATGGTGGAGCAAGATGAGTTGTCTATGGAGCAAGCAATATTGGTGAAGGATGAGGAGACCTGTGATGCGGTGAGTCTCATATCTCTCTTTGCTGCTACTGATCATAAATGATCTAGCAGGCTAGGGGATGGGCAAATTATGTCAGGAGTTTTTTGGAGCAATGGATTGCACATATGTACATACACATGCATGGTGCATCGAATAAAGGATTGCCCATTTTCCATAGCCAGGTGGTTACGTGGGGCCCACGTGTGTACACGTAGGACAGGGTGTACATAGTGCAACGATTTTCACTATTATCAGTACTAGTGTGTTTTTTCTACAATAAGGAGGAGTTGGTAGCAAGTGAAAATTCTCGAGGAATCTATCCGCAGGCGGACGACATGAGGTAAGCAGGTGCGTCAGATGGCATCGAGTGGCATCAGGAGGCCGAACGGGGTCAATATTTGCACCTGGAAGAATACGGACACAAAGTGGTGTTTTCTTGTGAGAGTTATGCAAAAATTTCATCATTAGGACCACTTTCTGGGGCCACTTCACGTGGTTGCGAGACGCATTATTGAAAATAAATGAGTGTCAGGTGTGCGGATGATGCAAAAAGGTGACAACTATGCACTGTGAGGTCAGTTTTTGGCCTATTCGGGGTCTGTTTGAGGTCATCTAAAAGGCCAAGGGTGCCCAACTAATAAAGCTAAGTGTGGGAACTGAAAAAAAAGAGAGAAGACCAGAAAAAACTTGGAGAAGAGAGGAGGAACAGCCGCAACTATGTTTTTGGGGTTTTTGGAGCCTGTTTTGGCCGTAAATTGCTCATCCGAGGTCCGATTTGAGCACTTTGACATTATAGACTGAAGTTTTATGGCGTTCCGCACGCGATGGTGCTGTCCATTTTGCCAAATTCCTCACTATTTTTTTTCTGTTTTTGCTGTGTAAGTTTCTCCTATGAGCGAAGCTTCTGCTCCAGTTTGTGATTGTATCTGGCTTATTTTACCCATATTGTGTGAGCTATTTGCCCCATTGGTGTTGGCCCAAGCTCATTTGTATCTAAACATCATAAATTCTCCTCTTTTGAGCTGAGTTTTTTGGGTGTGTGTGTGTGTGTGTTTGTGTGGAGTGGGTAAGTGGATAGTCTCTCTCCTCTCACTCCAGAGGTGTGTTCCATGTCTCAGCCAGGTGTGTTGTGTAAGCCGAGTGGTGCCCCATAGTGTGTGTGTGTGTATCATTCCAAGAGTGTGTGTCAGATCATTATAGAGGCGCTGTGTGTGTTTTCATTCTGCTCACAGCGTATACTCAGGAGAATCCTCAAATCACTCCTATTATGGAAAACCCTCAGAACGATGCTATCTATACGAAGATTCAAGAGAAGATATTATTGTTGAAACAAATGCAGCCACCTTCTTTTAAAGGAGAGGGTGCTGACATTGAGAAGGGTGCAGAAGTATGGATTGAAGCTATGGATGATTACTTCTTGGCTGCAAAGACTGCACCTGCAAATCAAGCGATGCTAGGGATGTTTCGCCTCTTTGGTAAAGAAAAATTATGGTGGAAACAACATTGTCGTGACATGGGAGTATAGGGGAACTCCAAGAGTTGGAGAGAAATTTAACAAGATGTGAAGGAAAGATACTTACCTCCTGTACATGAAGCATTGAAGATGAATGAGTTCTTTAGCTTGAAGCAATACAGTTTAACCTTGGAAGAGCACTACTCAAAGTTTGTAAGGCTTCGTCGTCACGCTCCGCCAATGACCATAGAGCAGTAGGTATCCCATTTTTGTCAAGGTTTAAAGAGAACCAATCAACTCACAATTAGAAGCCATGAAACCTACTATTGTGCAAGATGCTTTACTACGAGCTAAGCCCTTAATGAAGGAGCAAGGGATTAGAAGGAGAGGTGAACAAAATCATAGTTTTAACGGTGCCAGACGTCCAAAAAGGCTTCCCAATAATAATGGACAACCACAAAGATCTTATGCTACTAATGCTCAAAATCCTTCTCACTTCGATGTTTGATGCTTTGAATGTGGAGAGTTGGTACATTATCAGAACAGATGTCCATGCATGACTAATAGAGCAGCAGCAACAACTGAAGTAGAACAAAGATACCATCTTTTTGGACATAACAATGGACGAGGTGGTGGACAAGGCAGATAACGAGGAAGAGCAGCCAGAGCCTTTGGAAGAGGTCAAGGTAGGAATGCACATGTACATGCAGTCATAGGAGAGCCTACCGTTGGTGTAGAAGAAGAGAGAGCAAGAATTTATGTAGCTATTGACAACCCTAGAGCCCAAAGACAATTTTTTGTTATTCAAACACTCGCAACCCATCAAGGTAAACCTTTTAACCTCCTCATCGATTGTGGCAGTACTCATTCTTTTCTATCCCTGAAATGCTTGCGGAAGTTGAACCTAAATAACAAACAAGCTAAACCCATGACAGTAGAATTGGCTAATGGGAAAACCATGGTATCACGATATTCTGTGGGAACCCTTGACTTTGAACTAGGAGGACATGCTACTTCAGCTTTCTTTAGAACCTTACCAGTTGGGATGTATCATGGGGATAGATTGGTTATCTAAGAATCACTCTAGCATTCACTATGGCCTAAGGAGTATGAGCTTTAGAGATAGTCAAGCAAAGCAAGTCGAAGTACACGGAAAGAGTGGGATTCCAAAGATTCAATTAGTTAAAGCCAACCGTCTACTCAAAGGTATGAAGGCCGGACAACAAATATTTGTGGTCAAGCTGAATAAAATGGATTCAAAATCAAGCGTTACAAAACCCTCTCGGCTTCATGAATATTCAGATGTCTTCCCTGAAGATCTCACATCTCTTCCTCTAAATCGAGAGATTGATCATGAGATAGAGATTTTTCCACGAAGTGATTCAGTGTCAAAGAGACCGTATAAAATGGCACTACCAGAGGCCATCGAATTGAAAGAACAGCTTCGGTCAACTTATAGAACAGGGATTTATTAGACCGAGCGAATCATGTTGGGGAGCACCAGTACTCTTTCAAAAGAAGAAAGATGGGACTTTACGAATCTACATTGATTACAGAGGACTAAACCAGGTAACAATTAAGAACAACTAACCTATCCCACAAATTAATGAATTGCTGGATAGACTACATGGTTCTAAGGTCTTCTCAACTCTCTATCCCCAATTCCCTCACCCTCTCCCTCCCTCTCTCCCCCTATTGCTCCCTCCCTCTCTTGTCCTTAGCGAGGACTAGCCCGTAGGGCATAGAACATCCATCTCTCTCTCTCTCTCTCTCTCTCTCTCTCTCTCTCTCTCTCTCTCTCTCTCTCTCTCTCTCTCTCTCTCTCTCTCTCTCTCTCGTTCACACACTTACCTCTACACACACACACACACACAGACCCCCTCACTCCAGCTCTCACTCACGCTCTCTCTCCCTCTCTCATTCTCTGTGTAGAAAAGCCAACCATTAAGAAAAAACAAAAAAGTCTCTTATGCTTCCGTTCCTAGACACTCATTTGCTGACACACTCAACCACACACACACACAACCCCATGTACATACCCACACACACTCCCTCAGTCTCTCTCTCATGCATATACTTTAAACACACACACCCAAACACTTTGCGCACACACAAAAACAGTTACATGCATAAAAATGCACATACTTACACAGTCACACACACCCAACGAGCACATGCACATACACAAACAAGCACACGCACGCCATAGAAAAGTACAAGAAGAAAAAATAAAAAAAACTCAACATCGCCGCCTAAAAAAACAGAACAAGAACGACAAGATCACGCATCGTGACCACAGTTCAAACAAAGACGCTGAAGGCATGCCCCAACCGGTCTCGAAAGTGACGAACGTGCTACATCGACGCACCAGTGAAGCCCGCCATTCATCGGCATCTTGTCCACGGCACATCTCCACACTAAACATCCATAGGGTAACCTATTTTCCTATTTTCAATCCAAAACGTTGTATAAAAACTAGTTGTATATTGCCACCTCTCTCTAGGTGATGGTCACAAAGGCCCACATAGGAGATATCATTTAAAAGTTCTTATAAAATAAAGCAAGTGTCAACCATCTGGGACCGGGGGCTCCTTTCTGTGTCTCTCCTGATTAGGGACCTAACCTAATCAGATTATCCTAAACTAATGCATCCTGCACCTATAAAAGAACATTGAGAGGTCATTATCAAGGGGGGACTAGGGACTTGCAACACTGACAACAGTTGGTGGAGAACTTGAGAATTATCACTTGAGAAGGAAGCCATGCCCACACACTAACTCCAAGGGTCGCCACACACAAGAGTAGGGTCTTCGTACATATGGAATTCTCCCTAGAGAAAGCACTATAGGCTCTCTCTCTTGCTCTATCTCTCTCTGTCTCCCTCTCTCTGCCACCACGATCGCCATCTCGCCAAAGCCAAGGTTTTTGTAAATACCACTTTCAATCAAGTTTTTCCTCACATCTTGAAGGGTTTTCATCATCTATGTCTATGTCTCTCTCTCTCTCTCTCTCTCTCTCTCTCTCTCTCTCTCTCTCTCTCTCTCTCTCTCTCTCTCTCTCTCTCTCTCTCTCTCTCCCCTCCAGTGTACAGTATTAGTGTTACCTTAATCACTGTTGTCCGCCTCCGCATCCTAGCCGCTCAAAGCCAGGTGGTGCCCCATGTTCACTTCCTGTGACGAGTTCGGCGTCATGGTTCTGGCGTTGAGGTCGTCAGGGTCCGTTTTGTGCTTTGCACTTGTCATTTGGTTCCCCAATGGAGGATCTCAAAAAACTTCAATTTGCAACACTGAAACAATGCGCATCATCAACCATGAACGAATGGCTACAAGAATCCTCCAATTGGAGAATGGAGGAGGAGGAGATTGAAGAAGCACTGATCGCCACTACAAGAGGTACTTCACATTAGCAACGCTTGCAGTGCGACGCTCAAAAGTGAAAACCCACGGGATCGCTATGAGGGTCGCTATTTTATTTGTTACATAGCGACGCCCATATCGACGCTTATAACAACACGGATATTGGAAAAAAATAAACCGAGATTGCTCGAAAACTCAGATCTCAGATCTGAGTTTTTGGTGCTCAAGCAAAGAGGTAACCCACACTCTCCCTTTCTCTCTCTCCCCCCCCCCCCCCCCCCCCCCCCCCCACACACACACACACACACACATATGCGAGGAGAGGAAGGAGATCCAGGTATGCTCCTTCCCTCTCCTCTCTCTCATGTTCCTTCCCCTTTTTCTCTCTCTCTCCCTCTCTCTCTCTCTCTCTCTCTCTCTCTCTTTCACACACACACACACACATTGTGTCTTTGAGAGAAAGAAAGAGATATACATATATATATATAGAGAGAGAGAGAGGGGTGAAAGCATAGAATGGTGTCTAAATACTTGGTGTCCATGGACACCAAGTATGATACTATGGATGGCACCATAGGTAGGCTTTTAAGTCAATAATTTTTAAAAGAATATAGGTAAGATAACTGCCTTCACGACTCCACTACTCGGATTGAAAGACATGGAGTGGTTAGCACGCACGGAGTCTTACCATACACTGAGCGAACTTTACCGAGCAAATCAAAAAACCGAGCGAAACCCATGTGTGTGTATGTGCGTGTGTCAAAACGTAAACATAGAAAATGACATGTGCAGAAAAAAATGGTGTACTTTTAGTGATGTAAAGCAATGGTGGTTCTCCATACCAGTGAATGAAGAACAATATTGCATCATTGCACTACAAAGAAAAAATAGAATAGTAAGACAAAATGTTAGCCTTTGAAAAGAAGCTCTAGATAAATAAAATCTACAAGTCTCCATTCTAACTTACCCTAAAATATATAATTAGGAAGGCTAAATCAAAATTTTCAAAGGGATATGGTCTCTCTTCAAGAATGAGCCTTACGACCTTTCCAAGCTAGATGCGGGCCCTCTTACAAGTGCTTGGAATGGCGTGGTTGCATAGAATACATATTATAAGCATGGTATTTAAATGCATCCTTATTTTGTGTTGTCCTATTAAAAACGATGATTGATGGGAGAAGTGGATCGAACACACCTCGTTCAGTGCTCTATACATTACTGCACTAATGTGGGATATTTTAGATTCAACACAGAGGAGATTCACATGCATGACTGGCTGGGGTAAAGTAGACGTGAGCTGCATTGTTTCCTTGCCCTTGAATAAACTGAGCAAGGGAAAATATTGACGTTTTCTCGCTAAACGAAGCCTTCCTCCAACTAGCTCTGTTGTTTAGTGAGTTAGCTTGCAAGAGCTAACGTTCACATAAAATTGACCTTTAATGTTGTTTTAAAGGACAAAAGCTGAAAACTGATGGCTAGGCAGGAGGATCAACTTGATGGAAATTGACTAGGATTTTGGTGTAAAAACTGGTAAAAGCACTAAACCATCACTAACTGGGAGATTGCCAATGCTCAATGCTCTTCCTTTTCCCATTGGTTGCTAAAAATGTTTTTTGCAAACACCGGCAAGAGCTTCATTTCATAGAAGCAGCCAAAAAACTCTCTCGTCGTCAATAGATTGTCATGGCTTGTGTGCGAACACGCTCATCAATGATAGGGAAAAATCATTTTCTCAAACATACAAAATACCTTTCCTTGAATTTGCTAATATTGACCTATATATAGAGATATTATATATAGCTCAACACAGGTAAGAGGAGATTTGAAAAAAATGGGTTATTTATTCGATTTTTTATACTATTTTTTCTATTTTTGAGAGGATTTTTCCCTTTTCCCAATTGACAATTTTGAAATGGAAAATGACACCATGTTAAGCTGACACATTTTTCCAGAATAGTGGCGCTCATAATACGTGAAGAGGGTGGTTTGCATGTTGACTCTCGAGGATCAAGACAAGAGGATTGGACCCTCGTTTGGTGTTAGATACTCTTGGAATAAAATAAAAATATGCCAGCTATCATGCCTCGAGAACCCCAAGGATACGAGCATCTGTTCAAATCACTCATCATCGTCCTATTTAACTATCCTATGTGTCCACACATAGCATGGAAATCCAATCATGCCTAACCACCTATCTGCGTGCATTGTCTCTCTCTCTCTCTCTACCTTATCTCTTCTTCTTCTCTGTGTAAAACACACACACACACACACACACACTAATGGAATCTCTCATATAATGCACAGTCTCTATGCCTCTGATAGTTGGAGGCCGCCTGGCCTTTCACTCCCACATGGTATCAATCTCCAAGTACGGGTTCGGGACCTGCAACCTACGTCTGTTGAAGATACCCTGCATGGCACCATGCACAAGGCTTCTAAGGCTTCAACAATCAAAATGCTGCACCTACAGTCTGCATGCAATGAGAGAGCCCTACAATTATTTCCCTCTCATGGCAATGACGTTACATCCTCTAGCCATGCCCTCTACGGTGCTACAAAGCCTGTCCATGAGCAATCCTGTAATGTAGCTCATTTTGGCTTAATTCTCAAGCGGCCTGGGCCGGATGCCCACCTGCAACCACTGCGCATCATTCTCCTGGTAGAATCCTTGCCATGCTCGAAATATTTTATGCTTCGGACGAAGAGCGGTTGGCCCCCTCTTACCATACCGACAAGCACACCCATGGACGTGATGCCGAACTTGTCTGCCGAATCAATGCATGTCACAAATTTGGTCATAGCCAGGTCATTGATGGACGTCGATAAGGATATGGACGAGGCTGAATTTCCATCCAAATCTATAAATGCTGGATCAGATGTCGCATTTTTACCCTCTCCAATGGCCCTCTCTTGGCAATGTCTCATGCTTGACCAAGCCCAAATTGCTGTAGCTAATTCAGATGGAATGAATACCTGTAGGCACTGCTCCGTTCCTGATGCAAATTTGCCTGCAAATGAACAAGATGAAAATTACTTCAGCCCCACTGATCTGAATTCTGGAGACTTGCCTCCTTCTCCAATATCCAACATAGATGCTGCAAAAGATTACTCATTTGAAATGGAGTGTGTTTCACAAACACTATTATGTGTCTCTCCTCTCTCTCTCTCACACTCACACACACACACACACACACACTATATTATGGCGAGACTAAGCAGAGGGTTGGAGCAAACTTATCCGAGCACTATTATGGCGGAACTAAGCAAAGGGTTGGAGCACGTGTGAGCAATAGGTAGAGGTCGGCTACGTAGGTTGAGCTGGTAGCCAGAGGCATCAGATGACCTTAACAAGGACGGTCGTCACTCACTCGTCTCTCTCTCTCTCTCTCTCTCTCTCTCTCTCTCTCTCTCTCTCTCTCTCTCTCTCTCTCTCTCTCTCTCTCTCTCTCTCTCTCTCTCTCTCTCTCTCTCAAAACACAACTTTCTCAAAGAGCGCATGCCGACGCGCGCTCTTTTCAACAGTTGAGTTTTTAGAGAGAGAGAGAGAGAGAGAGAGAGAGAGAGAGAGGGAGGAGGAGGAGGACAGTGGACGAGGCTAGCAGCGGTGATGGCGGTTAGCGCCAGCATGGAGCAGGGCGCGGAAAATAGCATGCTCTCTACTCCGCACGATCGGTCTCTTCTCTCCGAGAAGCGGGTGGAGTTGAAGCGCCTCTGTATGGACCGCCTCGCGTCTCCATAATGCCACTGCCGATGTCGCCGCTTTTGACAACGGCGGCCGTCACTCACTCATCTCTCTCTCTCTCTCTCTCTAAAAACTCAAATGCTGCAAAGAGTAGGCGTCGGCGCCGGCTCTTTGCAGCAGTTGAGTTTTTAGAGAGAGAGAGAGAGAGAGAGAGAGAGAGAGAGAGAGAGAGAGAGAGAGAGAGAGAGAGAGAGAGAGAGAGAGAGAGAGAGAGAGAAGCTGTCTCCGAAGAGGAAGAGAACACCGACACCAACAACAACCCTTCGAAGAAGCGCAAATGACCTTAGGTAGCCACTTCCTTCTACTCAACAAGCTATGTAATTGCCCGCAGGCTCTACTATGTCTGGTTTATCTTTTTTTGTATGGCAGATGAGCTTTTTTCTTGAACACATTGTCTCTCACACCGAATGGTACCATGCCCTTGTACTCCGAGATGCATGCATGTGAGCTTCTGAGTGCTCTCAACACGTTTTTTAGGGAAATGAATGGACTCATGTTGATGGACAGATTAAGTGCTGGAAACCAGCGCATGGCTTTCGAGCCAAATGATCTTTTTGTAGAAGTACGCATTTTGCACGCTACTTGATTCAGGAAAAATAGCATCTTTGAGGATGTCCTGGATGATTCTATTTGTTTGACACAAATGGTCTTAATGGAAAAGTTGTTTCATCTAGTCAAAAAGAGAGAGAGAGAGAGAGAGAGAGAGATAGATAGATAGATAGATAGTTCTATTATCGTCCTGGGAGGTCAAATATGACCTATGGGACCAAATGAACATGTCACGTGGTGTGAGTGGAGTTCATAAGTGACTCTCGATGCTCAAAAATGGCTGAAATGAGCGTCGCAATAGAGAGTCCACATCGTGGTTGGGAGAGGAAGGTATGTAGGGAGAGCTCATGGCTGAATATATGGGGAAAAGAGGACCTAATGTGGTCAAAAGCTGAGCACTCAAGTAGTGTGTGGTACTCACTCTCTCGCACTTGACAAGGGCATAAGGTGCAAAGTCGATGACACTCCTCGCCAGTGCCCCAACGTCCTGTCTCGCAGCGTAGAGAATGGGAGCTAAGACGAATGGAGGCAATGGTGCGGATCGCACTCAACGGGATGGGCTCAAGGATGTAGGAATGGGTTCGGTTACCTCGTTCCGAGAAGAAGAGAGATTTGTAGTTTGGGGCAACGTGTGTGGTGTAATGGCTGAAGTGAGAACCTCCGGATTTCTCCCAAGCCATGATACATTGGCGTTGTAAGAAGGCCTCATTAACTTGGGAGTCGATCGACGCATCCTTGACCAAGTGACATGCATCCCATCTTCCAAACCATTTCTTGATATCAAGCATCCACCCCGAACTTAGTATTTTGCTCTTGCATGTCTTTTGAACCTTTTGACTTGCTTCATATGCGATTCTAGGAAGTCGATGCAAAGGGCTACGTTGTGTCTTACGCATGTACTCCACAACCCTTTCCATGCCCAAGACCTCAATGGGAAGCGATCCGGACTCAAGAAGTAAGAGCATGTAGGGTGTTTGTGTCTTGACTTGGAGAAAGTTGGTGAGAAAACGCTTTTGGACATTCTCAAACTCTTTCCAAGTAGACTTCCCGATGCTTCCACCCCACACCTCCACTCCATAAAGAAGCACCGGTGTCACCAATGTGTCAAAGAGGTACTTTTTGAGAGCCCAACACTTGATCTCTCCTGCATTGCACATGTTCTCAAATGCATAATAAGCCCTCTTTCCGGCTTCCAAGCGACGCATTGCACAATCCTTCCATTTATGATTGGATGGAACCTCAAGGCCAAGGTACTTGAAGTGATCTACCACTTCAAGTTTCTCATTGTTGTATACAATGCATGGATTTTCGTCATTGAGGGTCTTTACAAGCATAACCTTGGTTTTGGATCCATTCACGATCAGCCCGCTATGTAGGCAAAAGCGTTCCAAGACACTCATAAGCTTTTGTGCATCTTCTAAGGTATGTGCCAAGAGCACTACATCATCGGCATAAAGCAAAAGCATGATCACCGCATTTCCAATCTTAACCTCTTCTATGCCTTCTTGCTGCATAAAATCAAGAACCATGTATTCCAATTCATCAATGAGTAGCCCAAAGAGGGTTGGGGAAAGTGGGCATCCTTGTTTGACACCAATAGTGCTTGCAAAAAATTCTGAAATTCCGTCTCCCATACGTAATCGACATATCACTTTTTGGTAGATGCGAAAGACTGCATGCATAAATTCTCTTGGCACTTGAAGGCTTTGCATACGTCTCCAAAGATTTCCTCGCGGTACCATGTCAAAAGCTTTCTTGAAATCCACAAAGCAACAATACAACTTTTTTCCTTTCAATCGAGACGCTTCCATAAGAACTCGAAGAGTGACAAGGTGATCAATAGTGCTATGATGCTTTCGAAAACCTGCTTGGCCAAGCGCACGTTTGCCATTCTTTTCAGCCCATTCACTTATCTTCATCTCCATGATACATCCAAATAACTTTGCCATCAAAGAACCAACCATTATAGTGCGATAGTTGTTCACATTGTTTACATCTCCTCCTTTGTGCAAAGGTTTGATCCAATTTGCACTCCAATCATGAGGCATGCCATACTGAAGTGCAAGGTTAAACATATCGCATATCCAATATCGTGTTTTCTTGCTTGTCCATTTAATCATTTCAGCCTTGACACCTTGAAGGTCACCTGCCTTGCGAGTAGCAAGTTTCTCAAGCGCGCGGCATACATCTTCAATGGTAAAGAAGGGAGACATAAATGGAAGGGAGCTACAACCCTCCATCTTATCAACATTGGGTTGCTCATAGAGGTTCTTACAATGCATATACATATCCTCAAGAGTCAAGTCACCAAAGCTCTCAACGCGCTTGCCTTTTAGATTTTGCCAAAACTTGCCACATGCATGTGCTTTCTCTTGTGCTAAAAGAAGTTGTTTTTCGACTTCCCACCTTCTCCTCTTCTTTTGAACAAGTGCTTTGTATGTGTGTGAACATTCCAAGTAAACTTCCTTGTCTTTGATTGCATCCAATCTTAGCAAGTGTTTTCGGGCTTGACTACATTCCATGTCAAACCATTTCTTCTTGGTGCTACCCTTCTTAGACCTTTTGCAAGACATGTGTTTCACCGAAAAGCATTCCTTCGCACAAGAGAAAATTACTTCTTTGAAAACTTTCCACTTGCATTCTAATGTTGGGCTCCCTTGATGCTCTATCATGCTTAACATTTGGTCCACCATATCAGCATATATAAGTGCTCGTTTGAAGTCTAGACGTAGGTACAAATGATTCACATCATGATTGGAGGCTACATGCTCGGGCCGTTTACCACACTTGAGGTCAATACATAACATCCTATGATCCGATTCCGGATTCCATTCACCAAGTGTAAAGCTTTGTATACATTCTAGAGTGGCTTCTGAGAACAACATATAGTCAATCACGCTAGCACCATTGTGCTTTCTACATGTAAAGTCATTGGTGCCTTGCCATAGAGATACACCATTTGCAATGAGCATTCCGGTACTATTGCACATATGTAGAAGTGACTTTCCATAGTGATCCACTTCTTTTGCATCATTAGAACTTCGATTATACATGTATGAGTCATCCACTCTTCTTGATACATGCGGCATGTCGACTTGTTGTGTGTCGTGTTGTAACATATTTGTGCGAGCATTCATGTCTCCAAAAACAATGACTTCACCTTGATCTTTGTAATGAGCAATGTCTTCCTCTAGTTCAACAAAGGGCTGATCTCTATCCATATTCAAGCGAGCATAAAAGTTGGAGTCATAGTGAGGAATGTTGCAGCCGGCCACAAACATGACTTGACCATTTGGTGGGTTGATTTTCAGCCATAAGTAGCGTTTATACTTATCTTCTTTGACAATGGAAACATCTTTCAAACCCTTTTTGGTCATACATGCTACGCCTCCTTGGCCTCTTCGTTGCTTTGCATTTTTGGCCCACATCAAAGAATGTACATCGTATTTGTCAAATCCAAGAATTCGTTGCGCATCATGCTCCCATGTTTCGACAAGAAGTATCACATCGGAGTCATTGGTAAGCTCATCAATGCCAATTCCCGCATTCCATGGATACCCGTTACAATTCCAAAAGCTTATTCGCAAGCGTGAGTTGGTCTCATAGATCATGTGTCCCTATTTTTTGGGTGGACTTGCATCCTCCTCAAGTGACTTTTCTTCTTGAGATGATACCTTAACCTTCTTGCTTCTTTCCTCGTATGCTTTGCGACGTACATTTTGTTGCATAAGAGTGCGATCCTCATATACATTACAACCCGTTCCTTTGAGGTAGATCCAACCATTGTCAAGGATGATCTTTCTCTTTACCTCATCAGCCATGGTACATACAATAGGTCTTTCTCCCGAGCGAGGGACTCCTTGTTTTCCAACTCGATGTGCACCATAAGCCATGATTCCTGACATGCCAAAGTGTGTAGCAAAAAACTCTTCAATAGCAACCGCAAGAGATTGGGGTGTTTCCATGCTTTCCTCCTTGATTCCACGAATGACGATGTTCTTTGAGCGTTTTTGTCGTTCTTGCAATTCTTGAGTGTCCACATTCTCTACATTCTTTGCTTGGACAACGGCTTGCGTGATAGGAGATGTAGAAACCACATTATCCTTACATATATCAGCCCATGATTTGGATGCATTTCTCATCTCACATACATCATGTCGTATTGTATCTATCGTTTCCTCTTTCAATACATGATCACTCTCAACTTTGCTCAAGCGCTCTTTCACTACATTCATGTCCACAAGAGAGCGTTTACATTCTTGAACTTCATTCTCAAGATGCATCAAGCGTGTTGTTTGCATTTCAAGAACCTTCTTGAGGTGCTCATTCTCCACAACGAGAACTCTTAAAGTACCATTCTCCATTGCAAGTGCGCGCAACTCTTCACCTTGCTTGTTGACGGTTTCTTGTAACGAGATCAAGTAAGCCATGATCATTGCTTCCGTTGTTGTAGACGATGTGGTTGGATTAGCATCCAAATTCCTTGGAGATTTTGCATCATTCTCCATGGCGAGTGTGGCTTTTCCACCCTTGCGAGTTTTGTCTGACATTGCCTTCAAGTCGGCAACAAAAACGCAAAGTTTTGACAGTTTTTTCAGTTCTGAGATGCTGTTACAGCAAAGCCTTCCATTACACAGAAAAATTATGTCTTTACATCAATGCGTAGAGGGCTTCGTGCTCTTCGATTGAGGCTATAGATCACCTAAATCGGAGTTCGGATGAGCAAGTTATGGTCAAAAGAGTGAACTGCTGCCTACTAGGTCAAAAAACGGCTGTGAGAGAGAGAGAGAGAGAGAGAGAGAGAGAGAGAGAGAGAGAGAGAGAGAGAGAGAGTTCTTGGTTCAAGACTAGGCCGGAGGCCGCCATGATGACTTGGTTGAAGAAGAACAGGAAGAAGAGGGGTCATGTCAGTGCAGGCCATTGAAGAATTGGCAAGCTACACAAAAAGCATGCCGGAGGTCATGGTAATGCAGGAGGTATGCACCACCATCGCATTCTGTTTGACAAATATCACCCTGGGTACTTCGATCTACTTCCACAAGACAATGAACAAGTGCCACTGTCCCATTAATGTGAATATGGATCTTCTGCTCTGGAAGGAAAGGGGCCCTTGCTGGAAGTCACACAGTTCAGGTACTTCAAGGTGCTAGGTAATTAAGGGCGATGCTCCCCCACTCCTCTGGTCGTTAAAGCCAAGTTCTTCTCTAAGCTTGTAGAGAAGAAGGTCAAAGAGTTTGTGGTGCCGTCCTTCTCACTGCTTGAGGTCAGATCTTCCCTTCTATTAACGTGTAGGCAGATGACGAGGCTTTTTTTTCTTCTCAATAAATGATTTTTGTATGAGGACTTTCAGAGATGGGTTTTGATGTATTAGCTATGATTGAATGTAGCCAAATTTCCCTTTATTAAAATAAAAAGAAGAGAGAGAGAGAGAGAGAGAGAGAGAGAGAGAGAGAGATCTCCACGAGGAAGAGGAAACAGAAGCAGTTGCGGCATAAGCAATCATGACGGTAAGTTCCGCAATGGTGGATGTAACAAGCACGGAAGAGGTAACACCAACCCCATCATGTGCTCCAATTGTGGGCAACGTGTGCCCAAGGACAAGGTTTTCAAGCGGTTTGGTGTAGGGAACATTGTTGAATAAGTTGTTGTGCAAGATGTGCAGGATGCTTGCGTTTATGATGGGTACACACTTCCCAAGGTTTATGCAAAAATGTAGTACTGTGCTTCATGCACCATTCACTCTCAAGTTTTCCATGTGAGATCCCGCACAACAAGAAGAGTATGTTCGAGAGGCACCACATAGGTTTAGACGCAAGAAGGATATGGAGAACCACGATCAGCATACCAATGTTCCTGCTGCTAGAAAAGAGAGAGGTGTCTAGTTAGTGCATAAGTCAGGAGAGGAAGAAGGCTCATGAATTACAGACACACCCAAACTCTTCATCTTTGTTCTCTTCGAAAGATGGGTCGAGGTGATTGTGAAGGCATTGCATAAGAGGTGATTAATGCCAAGCTGTTGCATGCAAGTGGTGATTATAGTTCATGTCGACAATACCTTATGATCTTCTTTAGCTCTCCCACCCTTGGTCACAAAGCTCTCGTGATTGGGGCCTCCTCTTTTGCAACTCACCGGTGAAAACTCAAAAACACTCCGTAGTCCATGAAAACTATTTTTTTCAAATATGTGATGTGAATGATATTTTCCTTCTCCTCTTCGTTTCTCAAGTGTCATGATTATACGTTGAAGATCTTTTTTGCGATCTAGACAAAATGGAGTCACTCACCCAAAAACATTTCTCCCCAATTTCAATAAGGTACAATCTAGCACCAAAGATTGCAAATACAAGTTGTTCATATTGGCTCCAACCTACCAATAGGATCTACCAAATCTACTTCTATAAATTCCCTATAAGCACTTGCCATAATATCATGTATTGAGAAAACCTCCTCCCCCTCCACAACATTTCACGCATGCACGCACGCGCGCACACACACACACACTTACTTGTCCAAGCATCTACCATGGTTTGAATATTAATAACCACAAGCCGTGATTGGAGGAGGGAGCATAACCTTGGATAATCAAGGAGTTAATATAAGGGTGGATGAATAAAGTCTTTATTCAGAATACTCTAGGCGTTTAGAGCCAATCATGGATAGATTGTAATATGTAATTTGATGCTAATTTTTTCTGTTATGATTTAAGTTCTATGTATCTTGTGGGATTTTCCTCTCTTTTATGATTGCTCAGATCGAAAGGTTTGCTTGGGGTTTGGAATTCCTCATCCTGCAACCAAACATGGCTAGGCACATAACCATTTATGGATGACAATGTGGCCACACTAGTAATAGTCTGATGGTCCCTCCAGAGTAATGTGGTATACTACATGCAATGCCTTCACAAAGCAGCCTACACATGGAACTCAAGCAAGAAAAGGATATCATTCAGGTTCAAGAGATACCTATGCATTATGATGGACATGTGGAATTTGAGTTACCATCTTTTAATCTATTTGTGCAAGAAATTATGACAATTGCAACATGTGAATTTACCATGGAGAATAAGTTTGCACAAAATGGTTTTGGAATACGCTCTGGAAGATGGTTCAGAAGCAAGTATATGACTGTGTATCAATGTGTTTGTGAACACATTAAAGGAAGAGTATGGCTCTTTTGTTTGAGACTATTTTAATGTGTGTGAACACATTCAAGGAAAAGTATGGCTCTTTTGTTTGAGAATATTTGAGATGCAACATGGTTATTTTACTACACTATACTCTATAGAGTAACTACTGAGATCTTGACCTAATATTTTTCATTGCTTATGCTCGCTCGGTTTCTTGTCCACTTGGAAGTACTCGCTCGAGGATTGGGATTCCTCGCACGCGTGGACCTCTCCCTCTCTGTCTATTTCTCTCTCTCTCTCTCTCTCTCTCTCTTTCTCTCTCTCTCTCTCTCTCTCTCTCTCTCTCTCTCTCTCTCTCTCCTACTCTCTTGTTCAGAATATGGATGATGGAGAATCCCTTCCTCTCGCTATGGTTCCAGCTCATACCTCCTCACAAGCAGCAATGGAGCTTCTTGAACTCAACAATGCAGCACAAATGGATTTCAGTTCTATATTACAATCAGGAGGTTTTGTACGACTTCATTCATTTCAAACTACTGTAGACTGTTCCAGGATGGTGTACGACGGATTTTATGATGAGGCACATGGAATAGACACCATTCATACGCAGGTGCACTCCAAGAGAAAGGCTTGTCTAAATGAGGATGAAATTATTGCAGTGAGGAAGTATGAAGCACATGCTAAACGTGAGTACAGAAAGCGATGTCGTGCAAGAAAGCAAGTACAACCAAGCGTCAACATTGGAGCGGAAGATTGTCATAGGGAGGACGTCGATGTACACACAAAGGAAGACAAGAAGCAACATACTATTCAAAATATTGTTCAGCACATTGTGAGACAGTTGCATAGTTACGGGAAAGAAGATAAGAATGCAATTCTTCAAGGTGTTTTCGATGATGATAGAATCTTGCCATTCTGTGAATATTTGTATCTTCCTGCAAATGGCCTTATTTCTGCACTCAAGGTCTCCTTACAGGAATTAAATATTCCAAAATCAGCTGACGAGAAGTTTTTAAAACGAAGCACATTGAGCATGCTGGTGAATGGATTACTACATGATAATGGAAGCCAAGGTAGAGGTGTTACTCTTCATAAACTGGCAAAGCTATTAAATGTTCATCCAAGGAATTTATATTCAGCTTTGGGTAGACTTGACAGCGATCCTATGTCAAGTACACTGAGGTTCGACTTATGCAAAAGGAAGTCTGGAAATGCTGGGTCCTTATCGAAGGAATTGAAGCAGACAATTATTACATTTTGGATAGAGCACAATAGGGTGTCTCCAAACAAGAAAGATATTTGTCGAAACGATTGGGCAGAAAACATTATAAAGAGCATCCCATACACTTACTTGATGAATCTCAGGTAAACATGTCTCATTCTTACAATGAATAACTCTCAAGTGAAACATCTCACTCTTATGAATAGCTACCCATTGGGTGTTATGGAATTGTGTACATCCTACTATATGTGATATGTAGCCAAGTAATGTGTCAAGATAGTCCATTGTCTCTACCTACGCTATTATGTGTGCTATATTGCACAAGTGTAGCCCAATGTCCCTGTCTATGCTATAAGTGTGCCATGTAAAAGGACTCTATTGTAGTAAGATAGCAACATGTCTGCTATACAGTAAAAGTGTGTGTAAGAATAGCACAATGTTCTTGTCTATGATATGATGTGTGGTATGTAAAAGATCTATCTTACATATTGATAGCACTATGTGTGCCATATAGAGTTAGTGTATGTAATAAGAGGCCAATGTCCCTATCTATGCTATTATGTCATAGTATTTCTTGCAGTATGAGTGCTATATAGCATAACTATGTGTAATAATAGCCCGATGGTCCTGTCTATGCTGTTATGTGTGCCATGTAGCAGGACTCTATCAAAGTATGACAACTTCATGTCTGCTATATAGCAGACATGTGTGTATAATAGCACAATATAACTATCTATGGTATTATGTGTGCTATCAGATTTTATAATATTATGAGAGCACTATGTGTGCTACATAGCAAATGTTAGTGTAATAGTAGCACGGTATCCATGTCTATTCTATTATGTGTTCAATGCAGAGTGTGATATGTGTAATAATAGCACAATATCTCTGTCTATGCTCTTTTGTTTGTTATGTAGAAGAACTGTGTTATAATATGAGAGCACTATGTGTGCTATATAGAAGACGTGTGTGATGTGTGTGTAATAACAGCTAAAAATCCCTATCTATGCTATTATGTGTTATATAACAAAATTGAGCATGTAATGAAAGCTGAGTTATCTGTCTATGCTATTATGTGTGCTATATAGCATAGCTATATGTATTTATACCAATGCATCTGTAGCTATGCTATTATGTGTGATATATAGCAAAATGTAATTCTAATGCATTTTTTTTTCAAGCAGACAGAGTATTTCTTGAAGTTTAAAGATAGCCACCCACATGTGACAATTGGGCAAAGGTCCTTTGAGAAGCTGAAGCCTTGGTTCGTGCAAAAGTTGAAAGATCAAAATACTTGCTGTTGTGTTTATCATATCAAACTGATGTATCTCAAAGATGCATTTAATTTTATGCGCTCATCTACTTTTGGTTTTCATGGGAGGTCATGTACATGTAAATGCAATGTTTGCAAATCAGATGGGGTGAATGCAGAATGTCTTGTTGTTGAGCACTCGTTTTCAGGGATCATGAAGTTGTGGGAATCATGCGTATGTACAAAGGCTCAGGGGGTTCCATAAACACACCTTCTTGATGGACCAATGAAAAAATTGTGGTGTGGAAAAGCTCAGCCTTTGTCCACGAGAACTTGTAGAGATGACAAAGACAGTTCCACTGCAAGTCTTCAAGGACATTAAAGTTCAAACTAAGCATGGTCTAAGTAAGAGAAAGATGGTGTCACTCAAATAGGTGGCTTTAAGTGAGCTGACAGGGAGGATAAAAGACGACATCAGAATCTTCATCAAGCACAATTTCCCTTTTTCCCTTAAAGATGGCAGGCACATCAATACAGAGAATGTTTGAAGGTGTTTCCTTCAGATACCATTATATCTGTAGTAGACTTTTCTGAAAATTACTCTTTCAAAGAGCAAAATGAAGTACAATCCATGCATTGGCATACAGATCAATGCACCATCCTTGTTCACATAATGTACATGCGTGACAACGAAGATGACAGTATTATCAAGCATATGCGTTTCTACATCTCCGATGATAGGCAACATGATACGCTTTTTGTCCATCATTGTTTTCTTCTTTGTGATCAGTGGCTTAAAGACCAGGGGCTGAATTTCAAGAAGCATTGGGTGTGGTCAGATGGTGCAGCCTCGCAATTCAAGGCTGCAAGGCCATTTTACTTTATTGCTAGATATTACCAACTAACAGGTACAAAGATGACATGGAATTTTTTTTGCTCTGGCCATGGCAAGGGGGAGCATGATGGCGCTGGTGTTGTGATAAAGAGAGCCCTTACACATGAACAACTCAAGAGTAATGGAGTTGTTCTTAGGCAAGCTGCAGACGTGGTTGCATTTTTTACGAGAACATCATTCAATCATTAAGTTTAGAGAACTTTCAACAGGTTAGTTTTTTGTATAGTAATCGCAAGTACATTCAGTGCGCAAAATGTAGTATACATGATTCCATAACCACAATCAACCTTCCCTACATACTTCTCGTTGACTTCTATAGTGGATGATGACACGAGCATACACTATGTATGAAGGATTTTCAAACTCGTTCATCTTTGCATAAGCATTAGGGCTGGGTGAGACTGTCCACTTGACTAACCAAGGGAACAATGTGCTAACCAGGTAAATTGGGGACTGACAAATATCCGTTGGTTCAAATGAATGAGGACAGAGCCAAGTCCCGGGAGGGTTGAGCAAACACTTGTAGAGTGTGTCATCCACCACCAGTGTATTATCAGAGCTGAACTTAGGATGGTGCTTCCAAAAGTCTTTCAAACACTTGAAAATATATGGGCTTTGCGTTATCTCTACATGGAGGGATCCCAGGAACTTCATTTAGATTGAAGCTCGCCTCTCTACACCCCTCTTGACCGATAATATCGACGAAATGTTGTTTGTTCATCCTAGGAAAGCATGCACTCAAAGCAAGTGCTTGATTGTCCTAGGTCATACAGCTCCATAGTGCAACTTGTGCTCTTTGCAGTAGTGCATGCAAAAAGATTGATGCATTGGGCCTGACCACATATTCAAATTGCATCTTTCCTATAGCATTTGGCCCAGTGACTACCTGATACCTTGATCTTGCCCAATCAAGAATACTGCTTCTCGCTATTCCTTTGTAGAAGGAGACCTTATACCTCCTTATGAGAAGCCCATTCACATCCAGTATGATGCATAAATTTTCCCTTCTCTTCTTGTCCTCAGAATATGCAGGAGGTAGTGCAACAATCTGTACTGGCATTACCACAAGACACTGCCTCTCTTGCTTCTCATATTCATGTCCATTTTTTGCCTCTTTATCAGCATTCTTTGTACCTGCCTCATTTGTATCTGTAGCAGCCGCTCAACTCATAGGGAGCTCTAGACTTTTACCTTTGGTATTCCCAATAGTGGGATTTATACAAGACTCAGTTGTATCATGTGCAACTACCTCTTTCGTGTCCACAGCAGCCATGAAATGTTCTACCATTGCCTCTCCCCATTGAGCTACTCTGTCAGTGGGCACCTCTGTGCCTTTCCCTGCCTCATGGTTTTTCTCTATACATGCCTCAATTGTATTATGTGTATTTGCCTCTTTCATGTCCGTAGCAGCCACGAGAACTTCTCCCATTGCCTCTCCCGATTGAACTGCTCTGTCGTATGCCTCAGCTGTGTCGGCAGAAGCTGCGACACCACCGTTACCCACTGCTGAGCCTATTCCAGGTACTCTCTTAGTGAGGTCCTCCTCACCCAAGCCTCCCATATCTTCAACAGCAGCATCTGTACCCTTTGCCTCCTCTGCATCAACAATGTCATCAGCTGCATCACTTGGGCAGACCACCTCGGCTTGGGCTGTGACATCACTTGCACCCACTACCTCACGTGTTCCAGCTTCTCTCTCAATGAGGACCTCCTCACCCATGCCTCTGGTATCCTCAATAGTGACATCTGTACCCATAGGCACAACTACATCAAGAAGGGCATCCATGACAGCATGAACAATAATTTTTGTTCCACCATCATTAACATTGCCATCAACAACAACATCTGTGCTAGCATCAACTTCCATAGCATCCACAATGTCATTTGTGCAGGCATCAACTACTGTAGCATTAACAATGGCATCTATGCAGGCATCAACTATGGTAGCATCATCAATGGCATCTATGCCAGATTCAATAGTGGCATCTGTACCCATATCCACAAATGCATCAAGAAGGGCATCTATGATAGCATGAACAATAATTTCAGTTCCACCATCATGAACATTTCCATCAGCAGCAGCATATGTGCTAGCATCAACTTCCATAACATCCACAATGTCATTTGTGCAGGCATCAACTACCGTAGCATCAACAATGGCATCTGTGCAGGCATCAGCTGTGGTAGCATCATCAATGGAATCTGTGTCAGATTCAACAGGGGCATCTATATCCATAGCCAAAACTGCATCAAGAAAGGCATCTATGATAGCATGAAGAATACTTTCTATTCTACCACCATTAACATTGCCATAGCAACAGAATCTGTGCGAGCATCAACTTCCATAGCATCCACAATGTCATTTTTGCAGGCATCAACTAGCGTAGCATCAGCAATGGCATCTATGCAAGCATCAACTACCATGGCATCATCAATGGCATCTGTGCCAGATTCAACTGTGGTGGGGGTGGGTAATGTACCCTTTTCAAGTTTAGCACGATCAACATATGTATGCACATCATCATGCACAACCTGCACATCAACTGCATTAGGCACATTTGGAACAAATCCAGCAGTACTAGTAGGTGTGTAGGGATCAACTGTATCAAAAGACTCTTTTTTTTTTCCTATAACCCCCCTGGAAGCTGTAGCACCCCCTCTTGGATTCTTCACAGAATAAGACTGAGCCAGTGAACCTACAGACCCCTCAACCGTATCAAAAGACACTTTTTTTTTTGCCTGTAACCCCCCTGGAAGCAAGAGCACCCCTTCTTGGATTCTTCACAAGATAAGACTGAGCCAGTGAACATACAGACCCCTCATCTAGAAACCCTGAAGAGCTGGTGCGTCTTATGCAAGTTCCTCTTTTTTCAGCTTCTTGATTATCTACGACAAGGGAAAGTAGAAACATATTACTAAACATGTACATAAAATAAATCAAATAGTTTGCAACTACTCGATGCAAAGAATTAAGAGACATGTCACTAAAAAATTCCAACACTTGATTCATCAATGAGCATGGATACAATAGGGGTGCAATAGATTGCACATGCCTTCTAAAGACATCTTCTAATTGCATGAAGTTAAAACAAAAACACACTCAGCTCTTTGCATTTGGTTTCTTTCTCTTCCTAAATGAATCAAGAGGTATATCCATTGTGGGACTTCCACCTAAGTTCTTGGGAGTCTATTTCTTGCGATTTGGTGTTGGCTTCTTCCCCGTTGGAGGGGGTGTTGCTTTCACCGCATCTGTAACTGGCTCATCTGATGCTTCATCTCTAGTGTCCACACTTGGTGATGCTTTGGCACTCAACAGAGAACGCAACAGCCTTCTTGAAGCTAGTTGTTGCCTAGGTGATTTGACTGTAGAAGACTTTTCCATCAAGATGTCTTCAACTACTCCACGTACTGCATCCCCTACGGCAGACTCCGCTTCAAGGGCTAGCTGCATCCCTCAGGTAGACTCCGCTTCAAGGCCTGACTGCATCCCTGAGGTAATCAGGCCATTCTTCCTTGTGGAACATCGTCTTGTTGGAGCAATCATGCGATGATTGTTCTACAATGCAAGCTATTTACAAAGTCTCACTTGGAGTATCCCAAAATACACACATAAATACTGATTTTGGTACCTACCAGTGGCCTGTGTAGAGACTCTCTCTGTTTTTGTCCTCAATGATTCTTGTATACAGGTCTCTGCTGCGATGTCTGTAGCTGCAAATGGTTTCATTAAATGCAAGAGTTTAAACAACCAATGGAAAGTGGGCCTGCAATATAGTAGTAGTAAATAATTGACACAGTGACTACTTGCACTTGATTCTTTCATCTCACTCTTCACCTTCAGACCAATCATATGCTTAGCTCTAGGGGGAATAGACATGGTGCAATCTAGTGCAATAGCCATAGTCCCTACATACATGCGCAAATCATAGCATATGGTACACATGGGTGCAAGGCAGGGAGAATACATCCAAGATTCTGGCATCGAACGGGAATCCACATCCTACACAATGGTAGAGCCCATTAAGTGCCACTTCGCTAATGCTCTGCTTAAAATCCACAGGAGGAAAAGGCTTCATCAAACTGGCTCCCACGTTATGTGAAGTCCTCTCCATGGTAACACAAAATTTAAAGTGCTCTGATTCCTGTGCTATGTTGGTCTCTACTTCTGCAAGTAGTGCGTATGAAACAAAGAAGACAACACATCTAATTTAAGTCTCAATAACCCAACATAAGCAGATTGTTGAAAAGAATATGCAGCGTGAATCTTATCCCTTGATTTGCAATACCACATTAAAGACAAGCACTTACTCTATATGCTATAAACACAAGCTTGATGTGGTAAATGATATGCACTGTGCTATATAGCACATAGCACGGTCCAAGTATAATGTGCTATAAGTTCTACATAGAGTATGCACTGTAGATCATAGCAGAGAACTTTTTAAAATACCAGATATAGCCCAAACATTTTCTCTATATGCTATATAGCACAAGCTTGTTGGGTATATGATATGTAGTGGGCTATATGAGACATAGCACATAGCATATAGCATATAGCACAAATATTGTGTTATGTAGCACATAGCAAAAATAGAGATTGTGCTATATAGCACAATTCACTATTCCACACACTCCAGGGCTATATTGTGAACATATAACACACAAAATATGCTATTTAGCACATAGCACATAAAAAGATTGTGTTATGTCACACATATCAATATTTAACACACACTTCAAGGCTATATTGTAAGCATATAGCATACAGGTATGCTATATAGCACATATTACACATGTCCATTGTGCTATGTATCACATAGCACATATCCACACAGAGCACATAGCATAGAATCACACACATTCCAAATAGATGAGGGTACTATTGTGAACATGCTGCACCTAGATTGAACTATAAAGCACATAGCACATAACCACACATAGCATATAACCACCCACTCCATGAAGATGATGGCTATGTTGTGACCATATAGCACATAGCATATAACCACCCACTCCATGAAGATGATGGCTATGTTGTGACCATATAGCACATAGCAGAAATAGAATATGCTCATACAGTATATAACCATACAATCCATAGCACTCTAACCACATAACCACATGGAAGTGAACCACATACTCCAAAACAAAGTGAAGCACATGTAGGAGGGTATGCACCTTTGCTTTAGCCACATTGGCTTCCAATTCAGCAACGTTCACTCTAGTAGTACTCGAGAATTGTCCAATCAAATCAATCAGGCATTGTCGAGCTACAGGGTCTTGCACGCAATCAATCTCCGTTTGCAACTTTATGGCCAAATTGTTTGAGCTTTGAGCACCATCAGCCCTATGCAATTCTCTGACTTGATCCTCTACCTACTTCTTTACACCCTCAAGACTTGACTTATAGTCTTGCAGTCTGCCCTCTGCAATATTCTTCATTTCTGCAAGTGCCCTGCTATCCTCCTTTGCCAATTGTACCAGGCATCCTCCTGTAAGCACACTTGACAATGGTACATACGTACCTTCTGTTTTCAATGATGATCTGGTAGAGGCAGCAGTGGTTTTGGAACCTCTCCCTCTACCACTCATTTGCTCTTCCCAACTCTTGATCTTGTTTTGCAAGTTGTGTCTTTATTCTGAGGCTCTCATTGCCCTCTCTGGAAAGATAGCCCAAGAAATTTGATGTTTCCCAGATTCACTGCAGTTTTCCAATGCAAAGGCCTTTGCAAATTGAGTCCCTACTTCATACATGAAGGGACCCTCCTGGTAGACATCCCAGTGTCTCCACAAAAGCTTTTGTAAGAACTGCGACCGAGCATGGTATGCCCGGAACAAGCTTTGGGCATATAAAGACAGCTTCCCAGTCCTCCTCAGAGATGTTATTGTTTCCTGTCAAGCTACGTGGATAAACTCCCTCCAATGGCAATCCACACTCCCTATGAAATTCCTCGGCAAGACGACAAAACTTCGTATGCAGAGGTGGTTCGATGTTCCTAACTAGACTGCTGCTTGCTTGAATCGGATGCTTTGAGGAAGGTGCCATGATGCAGTCTCAAGTGATATACCTGCACATCATCCAATGAACTCATGAGACGTGGTGTGCCCTCACTTATCATCCTTGCCAAAAAGAAACAAGAACTTCATGGGCCTAGTCTTGTAAGCAGTGCATTCAAGGTGATGTGCTATGGGATTTTCCCCAAGATTGCATGCAGATTGTGGACTAGCAAATTACCTCGGGAGTCCATGTCCTCTCATGCAGCCAGGAGCAGCAGCATTAGGTTTTGCTCGCCTCTTGTTGCAAATGAGCAAGGTGTGGCACTCATGTAGCTCCAAATGCAGCTTAATGTAGCTAAATGATCCCAGGTGGGGCGCGCGTGCTCAAGTAGTAGATAGTGTACATGTTCAATGGGAGAGACATACCTCGAAGAGAAGAGGGCGGTTACTGCAATTGTCCTTGAAGCAGCTAAGCTTGCACAGTAGAAGCTCTAAGCACAGTAGACCTTGAGCATGCGAGAGAGAGAGAGAGAGGGGGGGGGGGGGGGGGGGGGGTCGGGGGGGAGATGCACGGTGTTTGAAACTGCCAACTACTCATGAAACAAAGTGGGTGTGTGAAGACTGAAGTTTTATAACATTTTTTCGAATATAAATTTAGACGTCGGAAATATGGCACCAGTGACCACACCCCCAATGTCATGTTATTCTATTTAATTATATTACATATATAGCTTTCCACCTATTCATTCTTTCACCAAGAGAGAGAGAGAGAGAGAGAGAGAGAGAGAGAGAGAGAGAGAGAGAGAGAGAGAGAGAGAGCACATGCATAAACAAAAAATGCATACACACACATTCATAAACAAAGAATGCATACACACACATTGAGAGAGGAAAAGAGAGAGAGAGAGAGAGAAAGAGAGAGAGAGAGAGAGAGAGAGAGAGAGAGAGAGAGGGATAAAACAAAGAGAGAGAGAGATTAGGTTAAGATTTCAATTAGATTAAGTTAGATTACAATTAGATTTATGTTTATGCTGAGTTTAAGATTAGGTTAGATTTAAAATTAGGAAAGTATTAAAGATTAGCTAGCTATGTTAGATTTAAGTTAGATTACATTTACGTTTAGGATTTAAGATTGGATTAGATTTAGGTTTATGTTTAGTTTAATATTAAATTAGATTTAGATTTAAGATTAAGACAAGATTTAAAATTAACTAGATTAAATTTAGACTTAAGTTAGATTACATTTAGGTTTAGGTTATATTTAAGATTAGATTAGATTTAGGTTTATTTTGAGTTTAAGATTAGATTAGATTTATGTTCGATGGACTAGCTTTTGTTAGATTTAGGTTTATTTTGAGTTTAAGATTAGATCTAGATTTATGTTCGATGGACTAGCTTTTTTTAGATTTAGGTTTAATTTTAGTGAATTTCAATGAAGGCACGCTTTGCCCAAAGAGCAAACACTAGTTACCAAAAATTATGTATATTCCCATCAAAATCTGACACCTATTGAGTGGCATAAAATGGTAACCACCTTTTTGCAACATTTGTCAGCCTACTCAACGTCCTCTTCCTCATATGTGTATATATTTTTCTACGCTATTAAGTTATCTAGAGTAAATTCCCCCTCTTCGTTTAACCTTTGTGGCGACACATACATTATACTCTTCCCAAAAAATGTCACCGTAGTCATATATTTATATTACCACCCTTTTCTTTTTTGCTTTGTAAATAGAATAAGCATACAATAACCAACTATATACCCCCAAACTTTCTTACCTCTTGTGAATTAGTAGTAGAAAAATAATACATCCATCTTCCATCCCATATAGATAAATTCCCATGGAAATCAACTCTCCACTTGTCTTTACCAAAGATTATGGTCCCTCTCTACAAGTCTTCTATGCCCCCTACATAGGTGGCCCAATATCTCTTAAGAATATACATATAGTTTCTCTCCTTTCAAAAAGACTCCAATTGTATATTCTTTTCACAAGAAAATAATATTGGGCCCTCCTCTATTTGTTTAAGCATCATAGCCTTTTGAAAAAGTATGACTCCCCTTGGATGCATACAAGCAAAGGGCCCATACAAGAAGACTTGGAAGCAAAAGGTTCCCTAGCCTAGTGTGGACCTCCCAAACCGAATTCCTTGGTGCATGGGCGTGAAGAATAGTCCAAATGCATATCAAACATGTTGAGAAGGTCAATTTTGCCTTTTGAAGCATGTAATTCCGAGCTACAGGTAAAAAGTTATGGTCAAAATAGTGTAAATCTGTCAGATTCGCAGCAAAAGGGAACTGTAAATCAAGTAAATCAAGAGGGTGAGATCTTATTTTTCCCCTACTCATCTTCTAGAAAAGCAATGAGTGTTTAAGGTCACTTGCATGTGATGGGACCAACCTAAATATGCTTTCTAAATGCCAAGACCGAGAAGTTGAGATACCCCGCAGGAGCCACCCATAGGGCCTCATGGTGGGGCCCACCTACATTATGCACCCCTATGGAGCCTTCACGGTCTAAAATGATATTTTTGGTCAATAAATAGTCCCTTTTATGTCCAATATTCAATGAGTGGTCAAAGGACACTTAATTAGGTCTAATCACTTACTCTAATTAAGTGTAGCATAATCCCACTCCTACACAACTATAAATAGCCCCCCTTGGAGAGACTCAAGGACACACCTATATTTTCAACTTCATGTTTTTTCTTGATCAATAGTAGAGAAAACCCCAACCCTCCCTCTTTCACATCCTCCCTCCTAACCCTCCTCTTTGGAGGAAGTGTAACTCTATTCTCCACTCTTTCCATTCTACCATCTCTTACTCCATCAACCCAATAAATCATTTGTAGCACCTCAATAACTTGTAAATACATCATGATCTCTCTCATGGTTATGTTAATGATCATGAAATCATCTTCAAAACTTCAAGTGTCGCAATTCGCGATGGTTAGCCAACGTCTGTCCTCCCCTTAAAGGGTGTGCGAGAAATCAAGTAAGTGTTCTATTCTCAATTCACTACAAGAGGCTATTCATATTAGCGACGCTCACATAGCGATGCTCAAAAAAAAAAAATCCCGGCGTCGCTATGAGCGTCGCAAATTTACAAAGAAATTTGCGACGCTCATAGCGACGCCGGCTGGGCTAAAAAAATAACCGAGCGCGCCCAAAAACTCAGATCTCAGATCTGAGTTTTTCGGCGCCCTCAAGCAAGGAGCAGGTAATGCTCTCCCTCACTCTCTCTCTCTCTCTCTCTCTCTCTCTCTCTCTTTTTCTTCTCCACACACACACACACACACACACACGAGGAGAGGAAGGAGAGCCAGGTATGCTCCTTCGCTCTCCTCATTCTCATGTTCCCTTCCCCTCTTTCTCTCTCCCTCTCTCTCTCTCACACACACACACATACACACACACACACATAGTGTTTTTGAGAGAGAGAGAGAGAGAGAGAGAGAGAGAGAGAGAGAGAGTACAAACAAAAACAAAAACACACACACACATACATAAACAAAGAATGCACACACACATTGAGAGAGAAAAAGAGAGAGAGAGCATGCATAAACAAAAAACGCACGCATTGAGAGAGGAAAAGAGAGAGAGAATATGCATAAACAAAAAACGCACACATTGAGAGAGGAAAAGAGAGAGAAAACATGCATACGATCCAAAAAAACGCACACACATTGAGAGAGTAAGAGAGAGAAACTAATTTAACGTCGTAGGAAACTAATTAAAATTAAAAGACCTAAAGATCTAGCTGACGAGGAGTTGAACTCAAGACCTATTATTCAAGAGGGAAATGGCATAATCAATCTATCATACTTGGCATGGGTGATAGAAAGGTTATACCATTTATCTCTTTTTATTGGCACACACATCCACACACGCGCACACACACAACAAGAAGAGAGTTATAACGTCGTAGGAAACTATCTTAAAAGACGTTAAAGATTAGGTTATATGTAGACTTACATTAAATTAGATTTAGGTTTATTTTTAACTAGATTTACGTTTATTTACGCTAGATTTAGATTTACGTTATATTAGATTAGATTTAGGTCTCCATATGCGATGCCTACATGAAGCGGGTGAAGAAAGCCCTCAATGGAATATAGGGTATTGCTGCCTTCACTCATGGTGGGCTCCGTCGATCCAAAAGTACTGGTGAAATGTCTTCAGAAGATAGGGAAGAAGGTGGATCTTCAGGGCAGCAAGAGTCACTACATCCCTGACACAATGACCATCTAGACAACCTCTAGTCATTCAACAGCAACTTCAAAGTTAGTAACAAGAGCAAGAACGGTCTAAAGGGCCAATTATTGTCATCAGATGTGGATGGAGATGAGGCAGCGTCACCGCCGGAAGTTAACTCTCACATCTTTAGTGATGAGAATGCCAACTCTTGCCGAGTTATGTGAAAAATTATGTGTTAAATCAGTTTTAAGGTTCTTATAATCCCTGTTAGTTTAGTTCTTTGTTTTTAATATAACATAATTTACGTTAGATTTAGATTTATGTTATATTAGATTAGACTTAGGTTTATTTAGGTTTACCCACACACACACACACACACACAAGAAGAAGAGAGTTTTAACGTCATAGGAAACTATCCCAAAAGACGTTAAAGATTAGGTTAGATGTCGACTTACGTTAAATTAGATTTAGGTTTATTTTTAGTTAGATTTACATTTATTTAGATTTACGCTTATTTACGTTAGATCGAGTCCATGCAAGAATTACTTACGGTTTAGGGTTTAGAGTTAGACGAACAGTGAAAAGATCTACTGTGAAAAGATGTTAAGATGCTGTGAAGTGCTACAGCTAGAGAAGAGGCAAAGGGGTTTTGTCCACTACATGCAGTATCATGTAGACGTGGGTGTGTAGATTTCTTGTACCCACAAATATAGGTATTGACCAATAAAGACGAGATTATAACCCGGTGGTTCTGATCTCCGTGCACCTCTAGACCGAGGTGTGCGGGGATTGGACATGACTAGAGAATGTGAGGTAAAGAGAGAGAGAGAGAGAGAGAGAGAGAGAGAGAGAGAGAGAGAGAGAGAGAGAGAGAGAGAGAGAGAGAGAGAGAGAGAGAGAGAGAGAGAGAGAGAGAGAGAGAGAGAGATAAGACGAAGAATGCCAATAGAATATTAAATTTGTTGTCCAGGTTATAAGTTTTTTATCCTCATTATGAGTAGCGACGAGGATGTGGGACCGTCCAACCGAAACACCTATCTCTCAACGAGGGTCTTATGTCCTTGTAATCAATGCAAGCATGCTGTGCGACGGACAAGACATGTTTCTTTGCAGCACGTTCGCGAATTTGGCGAGTTCGATCCATCTATTACAGATCGAGTTGTTGCCAATTATAACTCGTCGGACTCTGACGCTGGCCAACAAGCAGCAATCTTGCAACCCAATAGACGTGTTCACAGGCGCTTTGGTCAAGCAGCATATGTGAGGCCACAAGATGTAGCCTCTGACAGCTCAGGGGATGATCATGCAGAGCACATTCCCAACGAGGCAATGTTTGAGCCCGAGATTGATGAAATGATCGAGACGATCATGGATTCAGAAAGGCTTATCTATGATGATATGAAAAGTGAAGCCGATACGCCATTGTATAATGGAGCACGTATGTCTAGATTGAAAGCACTCCTGGTTCTTCTCAACATGCAGGAAAAGTTTGGATGGAGTGACACTAGCGTCACAGCGCTTTTCAGGTGATCTATTACAATTAGTTTACTTTAATAAAACTCTAAATGTATAATGATCTGATATATTTTTACACGACTGTATCATATTTTTATGTTGTGTAGATTGCTGAAAGAGCACATACTACCAGCTGACAATGTGATGCCAGATTCCCGAGATGAAGCAAGAAAGATTTTGCGAAACTTGGGGATGGATTACAATTCTATCCACGCTTGTCCTAATGACTGCATTCTTTTCAGAGGGGAATACATAGACATGGAGAAGTGTCCAAAATGTGATTCCGAAAGATATCGAGTAGATCTCCATGGGACAAAAATTCCACAAAAGGTTTTGCGACATTTCCCTCTGCTTCCTCGCATCAAGCATTTCTTCGAATGTAAGTCCATGGCCGCCCTAGCATCATGGCATGAGGAGAATAAATCTTCGGATGGTGTGCTACGAATTCCTGCAGATTGCGTAGCGTGGAAACATATAGATGGAACATGGTCGGATTTTGCCAGGGAAGCTCGAAATTTGCGCTTAGGCCTGGCTATGGATGGCGTAAATCCATTTGGTCAAAGATCAACATCTTACAGTGTATGGCCCGTTGTCATCGTCAACTACAACATTCCCCCGTGGTTGACTACGAAGAAGGGGCACCTATGGCTAAGCTTGATTGTACCAGGGCGATATAAAGTGGGGAATATGGATGTGTATCTTCGTCCACTATTGGAAGAGCTACAACAATTGTGGATTGGCATAGAGGTGGTGGATATGAGCCGACACACAGGACGACGGAATCTTTTGATCAGAGGCATTCTAATGTGGACCATGCATGACTATCCCGGGCTAACAGAATGCTCAGGTGATCTATTGACACTCCTCACTCAGACACTGTAAATCTTGTTTTTTCCCATAGTTGATCTATTATCATGTGTATACATGCAGGGCTTCAAACAAGCGGATACAGAGCATGTGTCACATGTGGACCTAGACTGAATGCACGTAGGGCACCCTCACTGAAGAAGCAAATCTACGAAGGTCATCAAGCGTATCTTCCAGAGAATCATGTGTTACGCAACGGCTTTTTGGGAAGAGAGCCACCAAGGATGTCTGCACAAGCATGGTTAGAGCAGAAGGAGATGTGCGATGACGGATTGCCTCCAGGGATGAAGAGACTATCTCTATGTACAAGTTACCATACTGGCCCCGACTCATGATCAATCACTTGCTCGATCCAATGCACATATTCAAGAATGTGGGTAATCTACTATGGGACCATCTGACCGGCAAGAAAGATGCTTTGGGAGCCAGAGCTGACCTTAGAAATGTGGATCGTATGGAGAAATATTGGCCGCAAACAGCGTCTGATGGATCGATAAAACTCCCTAAAGCACCATGGATTTTCACAGGAGCCCAAGAACGCAAAGTAAAAGAGACCATTTGATCTTTGCGGACCCCCACTGGCGTAATGCACTCGCTCCGAACGTGTTTTACTAAAGAAGGAAAGCTTACCGGTTTGAAGTCACACGATTGGCATAAAATGTGTCAGGTACGTTCATAGTGGACTTTAATATCATTGCTGCACATACTTTACAGTTTATTTTACCGGTTGCCATTGAGGGATGTTTGTCTCTCTACATCCGTAACACAATTTACAAACTTGCAAAGCTGGTGCAATGGATCTCACAAAAGGAGATCAACGTAGACTCCATACCATTCGCCAAACTAAATGCTGCGGAGCTTGTGTGCATGTTTGAGAAACATTTTCCTACTATAATGCTAACCATTCAGGTGCATCTTCTTGTTCACATAGTTGATGAGGTGGAAATAGCTGCCACAGTTCATTCTAGATGGATGTTCTTCTTAGAGCGTTTCATGAAAACGCTTAAGGGATATGTGCGTCAAAAGGCACGTCTGGAGGGTAGCATGGCAGAAGGTTGGTTGGTATCAGAGTCCCTAGTGTACATTGGAGAGTGGCTAGACGGATTTGATAATTCTCGGGACACGCTATGGCGAACCATAGATGATGAGCGCATATCTGGGATTGTCATGTGCAATCTCGGTGTTGAGAAGAAGATGACGAAATATCTAGAGGCTAAAATCAACCGATTTTGCATGCTTCACAATCCACTGATGCAAAAGTGGATTTCACAATATGAGGATGCAAAGCAAGAGCGACAAAGGGCACGAATCGAGTGGAGACGGGGAAGACGACCACCGATGCACTATCGAGCGGTTCTGGAGAGCCTACCAACCTTCATGAGCTTAAGATGGTTGCACAACCAATTGAAAAGCGCACAACAATGCAGTGACGAAGTGACCGAAGAAGAGTGGGAGTACTCTCGGGGTTGCGCGACCAAGGTAAGTTTGCAATGTACGACTAGCAAGTGACTTTATTTATAAACGTTTGAACGGCCACTCATAATCTTTGTTCGTTGTAGTATAAGTCATACAAAGCAGCATGGTGTAAAGGTCGACATTTTAGGGTGGAACGAATCGACAAAAAGCGTTTTACTCAAGATTGTGGAATCATGGCAAAATTTGAATAGTCTAGTCGACGACGTTCCTCTGATGCAGATCCTGTGGTGGCGAAACTCACTTACTTCGGCACGCTGCAAGAGATTTTGAGGATCGATTACAGAGGATTTTTTGTCGACTTGTTCGACGTGCAATGGTTCAAGATAATCATGGAGGGTCGCAACGCTACTGTGCGTAGAGGAGTCTTTGTCACCACAGCAGAGACAGTGGTACGTGGAGCGTCATCGCTCTGGCGCATCATCGCGCGTTCCTACTCCATTCCCATCTCCCTCTCTTTCAGAGCATTCAGCGCGCTCCGAAGCTTTGGCGTCGACGAGACGAGCTTCACACTCGTCTAGACACCGGCGCTCTAGTGGTGGCGGTGGCGGTTGTTGTGGGGATTCCGCCACCGATGCCTCCACACCGCCTCGTGTTCGACGAGGCTCTTTACCCTCCCCGTCTTTGCCCGCCCCCACACCATCCACAGCAACGCCATCTACGCCAGGTTTTGCACGGTTGACTGTTCCTAGAAGCTACACACCTCTACCTACTCCGCCAGGAGCCACCCCACTTGACACTCCTCGCTTCGGGGCCCAGACGCCGGTGGAGACACCTGACGTCCGTACCCCCATCGACACGCCGCTAGAGACCCCTGCCGGGACACCCAGGTTCACGCGTCACCAGCCAGAGGGCTTGCCTTACTCCGTCGACATCAGCGGTGGCATCATCATGGATGATGACGGTAAGAAGGTGATCTCGCGCATGCGTGGTCTTTGCTCTCAGCTGTTTAGACACTACATACTAAACAAATGGAGTGAAGTACCAAGTGATTTAAAAAACAGAGTCATCAGCATACTTCATGATGAGTTTCCCATTCCAACACGGGATCAGCGCTTCAATGAAGACCTGATGAAGATTCGAATGCACGAATACTGCAAACACAAGCGTTCCGAAGTGCAAAAAGCAATCAAGAATGGGTGGAACAGGCCAGATTGGTTGGCCAAAGAAGATTGGAAGAATGCGAAGAAAGCAGCGCACGAGAATCCCGACAAGTGGAAGCAACAAAAGGATGCAGCCAGAGCGCGAGTAGAGGCAGGGAGCTCGCACCACTTGGAGAGCGGTGGATGGGCATCATTTGAGGCCGATTTTGTAAGTGTTTTCACATTGCTCTTTATGTTCGATAGTTTAGGGTTTATGAGTTTTTTAATTCTAACATAATGAAATCTTTGTATGTTTTGACAGTGGTCGATGACAGGACGTGATCCCACACCGTACGAGCGCGAGTACGCAGGCAGGAAGGGCTTAAACGCCCTGATGGACATTCTCAGTTCTCGCGGCGGCATGGTTAGTATTAGGGTTTACTCTTTTTTATTTTTTGTATTGTTTTATAAATGTCGTTATATGTTTATACTTACTGAAAGCTGTCTTATTGTCTTTTTTTGCAGAAGCCGACAGATACGCCGCTTGGACGCGATGAGACGTTTGACTAGACGACGTCAGTTTAGCCGTAGCTAGATAGCATTAGTTTAGGGTTTCTCATAGCTTATGTATCATGAGACGGATTTTATACGTCTTTTTGAACCATGTATATTATTACATTTGTCACCGCAGTTCCTTTTGCCAATCAATTCTTTATGCCTATGATGTTGTACAATTGTCATTATTACATTTGCCAATCAATTCATTTTGCCTATGATGTGTACAATTGTCAACTTTGCAAACAATGCGTCTTGTGGGTGACTATTTTGGGTCTATTATCTACCCTTGCACTTTTTTTAAAAAGTGAATCAAGTACAATATGGTTGATGGGTGGCAGGGCATTCAATGCCCTACCACCAAAAAAAAAATTCTCTCGGGCGTCGCTATAAGCGTCGCTATTTATGGCTCTGTAGCATCGCTATGAGCATCGCTATAGTCTTCTGTGTAAACGTCGCTATGAGCGTCGCTATATAGCGACGCATATAGCGACGCTCTCGTAGCAACGCTCATAGCAACGGTTTTAGCGACGCCGGGGGTTATAAAAACCCAGTGTATTTCCGTCACTAACAGCGTCACAAGAGCACACAACCTCTTGTAGTGATTTACCATTAGTTTGTTTCTCCACACTTATTCAATTGGTCTAAAGAAATTTCTCACTCCAACTCTCTTTTGCTTCATTACATATGCATGTGGCTACCTCTCATGGTGATTTTATTTGTTTCACGGCATTGCATAGATGGAGATGAGCTCTCTATGCAAAGTGTGTTAGTTTGATGTAAGTGATTCTCTTGTGTGTTTGAGAGGCAAGTCTTGTGCGCATGATTTTTTTTTTATGAGTGCTTGAGAGAGGAAGAGTTTGGATGTACTATGTGTATTCTTATGGGGAGAAGGTGAATGCTATTCCACAAATTGCATATTTCATTTTGATGCACTGCATTAGGTTGCATAATCGTTGATGGTGTTCAAGTGTCCAAAGTGTATATAGAGTAAGGGGGTTTTCAAAGTGTGTTGCTTGAGTGGGTGAGTGCAAGTGTTATTTTGATTGGTTTCCTTCTCCACTCCCAAAAGAAGGTGGTACCCCAAGTAGTGTGCGTACCTCTTTACGAAAATTTTGTGAGGGTAGGCCCATTGGTTTGGGTTTAGAGGCCCCATTTCAAAAAGCTCGCCCTCACTATTAACTCACATACTAACCATATTCAATTAGCCGTGAATCACCACATGTTCAATTAGGTTAGATTTAAGATTAGATTCTGGATTGAGTTTTTATATTAGAGTCTACCTTTGGTATTACGGTAAAAGAATTAGAGTTAGACTAACGGTGATCCCTCTCTTCCTCTCTACAGATGCGACCTTAAGTTGGAAAGCTTTCAACAGCATGATACTCAAAGTGGAGGCCAACATGTAATGTGATAAGTAATCCCTCGAACAAATATCTACTGTGAAAAGATGTTAAGATGTTGTGAAATGCTACAGCTAGAGAAGAGGGAAAGGGGTTTTGTTCACTACATGCACTATCATGTAGATGTGGGTGTGTAGATTTCTTGTGCCCACAAATATAGTTATTGACCGATAAAGACGAGATTATAATACGGTTGTTCTGATCTCCGTGTACCTCTAGACCAAGGTGTGCGGGGATTGGACATGACTAGAGAATGTGAGGTAGTTTACAGTGTGAACAAAGAGAGAGAGAGAGAGAGAGAGAGAGAGAGAGAGAGAGAGAGAGAGAGAGAGAGAGAAGATGGAGGATGTCAATAGAAGATTAAATTCATGTCCAGGCTATAATGTTTTTAACCTCATTATGAGTAGTGACGAGGATGTGGGGAGTCCAACCGAAACACCTATCTCTCAACAAGAATCTTATGTCCTTGTAATCAATGCAAGCATGTTGTGCAATGAACAAGACACATTTGTTTGCAGCACGTTCGCGAATTTAGCGAGTTTGATCCATCTATTATAGATCGAGTTGTTGCCAATTATAACCCGTCGGACTTTGATGCTGGCCGATAGGCAGCAATCTTGCAACCCAATAGACGTGTTCGCAGGCGCTTTGGTCAAGCAGCATATGTGAGGCCACAAGATGTAGCCTCTGACAGCTCGGGGGATAATCATGCAGACCACATTCCCAACAAGGCAATGTTTGAGCCTAAGATCAATGAAATGATTGAGATGATCATAGATTTAGAAAGGCTTATCTATGATGATATGAAAAGTGAAGTCGATACACCATTGTATGATGGAGCACGTGTGTCTAGATTGAAGGTGCTCCAAGCTCTTCTCAACATGCAGGCAAACTTTGAATGGAGTGACACTAGCGCCACAACACTTTCTGTTGATCTATTACGCTGTGTTTACTTTAATAAAAAACTATAGATGTATAATGATCTCATAGATTACTTACACATTGTACTGCATTTTTTCGCTGTGTAGATTGCTCAAAGAGCACATACTGACAGCTAATAATGTGATGCCAGATTCCAAAGAGGAATCAAGAAAGATCTTGTGAAACTTGGCGATGGATTACAATTTGATTCTCCCCTGTTCCTAACAACTGCATTCTTTTCAGAGGGTAATACATAGACATGAAGAAGTGTCTGAAATGTGATTATGAGAGATATCGATTAGATCTCCACGGAACAAAAATTCCACAAAAGGTTTTGCGACATTTTCCTTTGCTTCCTCACATCAAGCATTTCTTTGAACGTAAGTCCAAGGATTCCCTAGCATCATGACATGAGGAGAATAAATCTTCGGATGGTGTGTTACGGATTCCTGCAGATTGTGCACCCTGGAAACATATACAAAAAACATGGTCGGATTTTGCCAAGGAAGCTCGCAGTTTACGCTTAGGCCTAGCTATAGATGGCATAAATCCATTTGGTAAAAGATCAACATCTTACAGTGTATGGCCCATTATCATCGTCAACTACAACATTCCTCCGTGGTTGACTATGAAGAAGGGGAACCTATGGCTAAGCTTGATTGTGCCAGGGTGGTATAAAGTGAAGAACATGGATGTGTATCTTTGTCCACTATTGAAAGAGCTACAAAAATTGTGGATTGGAAGAGCTACAATAGTCTAGTCGACGACGGTCCTTTGATGCAGATCCTGTGGTGGTGGAACTCACTTACTTCGGCATGCTACAAGAGATTTTGAGGATCGATTATAGAGGATTTTTTGTCAACTTGTTCGACGTGCAATGGTTCAAGATAATTATGGAGGGTTGCAACGCTACTATGCATAGAGGAGAGTCTGGTTTCCTTGAGGTGGATTCAACTAAGAAATGGACTGACCTAAGAGACTCTTTTGTACAGGTAAGTATGTAAATAGTTAACATCCAATTTTAGAAGTTATGTGCTTGGAAGCTCTCATGTAAGCTATGCGGATCTAGTAGGTGATATTTCATCCTACAAAGTCTGCATCAAACTAGTGGTACTTCATAGAGGAAGCCCCTCATAGTGCACGGACGTATGAGGGCTACCATGTGCCAATCACAGTGGCATCAATGGAGGAGATCGGAGAAGATGCTCAGTCAAAAGCCGTTGAGGTGGTGCCAGACGAGCATCAAGATGCTACTCTCTATGGGGTGCATATAGAGGATCTTAAAAATGAAACGGAGGACATCTATCTAAACGGAGAGGTCTATATAGATATAGGAAGTCATGATGAGCTATGCAAGGATGAGAGAGAGACCTCTTAACGCCATAAATATTGTATTTGAATAATTTTTCTTCATTTTATAATATATATTGTATTCACGAGGCTTTTTGTCCATTCCTATCTATATGCATCATTGTATTTAATGGTCTTTGCATCCACTCCAGGTACATATGCTCTAGGTATGTTCTCACAAGCAGAGACAACGAGCACTGCGCTCTGAGTGCGATGGAGACTTAAGCTGCAATCGTGAAGGAAGTGATTATCTCTACGTATAGATGCTGCTCGTCCCACCACTAGATCTAGTTGATCGGGTGAAAGAGACTCTAAAAAGTACTTCTTAGACTCTCTGTCACCCGATCAACTAGATCTAGCAGTGGGATGAGCAACATCTATGAGTAGAGATGGATCACCTTTGTGCTTATACAAATTCACAAGAACTTCAATGAAATATCTCTACACAGGAATCCCTCCCCCTTTATGAGTCTTCTCTTTCTCTCTCTGTCTCTCTCTCTCTCTCTCTCTCTCTCTCTCTCTCTCTCTCTACTTGTCCATGTTTTCTTCTCCATTCATTCAATATTAAGACTAAATATTCATGTGTTTAATGCAGGTTTGGATGATGATGAGTTTCTTTCTTCTTTGTCACCCCAGAAGAGGTAGTGGTACGAGGATCGTCATCCCTCTGGAGCACCATCACACGTTCCTACTCCTTTAGCGTCTCCCTCTATTTTGCAGCATTCAGTGCACTCTCAAGCTTCAGTGTTGATGAGACAGTCTTCACACTTGTCTATGCACCGACGCTCTAGTGGTGGTGGTGGCGGTTGTTGTGGGGATGCCGCCGCCGATGCCTTGACACCACCTCGTGTTAGACAAGATTATTTACCCTCCCCTTCTTTGTCCACCCCCACCCCAACCATGGAATCACCATCTATGCCAGGTTTTGCACAATTGATGGCCGTTCCTAGCAGCTACACACCACTACCTACTCCTCTGGGAGTGAACCTAGTCGACACTCCTCGCTTATTGGCCCAGACTCCAGTGGCGACACCTGGCATCCGTACCCCCATTGACACGCCGCTAGAGACCCCTGTCGGGACTAAATTCTAACATAATGGATTCTTTGTATGTTTTGATAGTGGTCAATGATAGGACGTGACCCTGCATCGTATGAGCATGAGTACGCAAGCAGGAAGGGCTTATATGCCCTGATGGACATTTTGAGTTTTCGCGGTGGCATGGTTCATATTAGGATGTACTCTTTTCTATTTGTTGTATTGTTTTGTAAATTATATGTTTATACTTACAGAAAGATATCATTTTATTTTATTTTGGAGAATTCGACAGATATGCCGCTTGGATGCGATGAGACGTTTGATTAGACGACGTCAGTATAGCCGTAGCTAGATAGCATGAGTATCCTTTTGTCATAGCATATGTATCATGAGATGACGTGTATACATCTTTTTGTAACTATTGGAAAACCATGTATATTTTCTCAATAATGACAATGGTGTTGTAACTATTATATTTGCAGTGTTTAACAATCAAGTGATTTTGCCTATGATGTGTACAATTGTCATTGATTTACTTTTGTCAATTTTGTATATTTATTCTACAAACAATACTATGGATGATGGACTTAATGGTTATATTGTCTTGTAGGTGACTACTTTGGGTCTATATCTAAGCTTTTTGCACTTTCTTTCAAAGGTGAATCTGGGCGTATCTTGGATTCATTTAGGTTTACTCTATTATTGAAACATTCAATATGGTTGATGTGTGGCAGTGCACTCAATGCCCTGCCACCAAAATTGTTTACTCTTGGGCATCGCTATGAACGTCACTATAGGTAGCCTGTAAGCGTCACTATGGTTGTCTCTATACACATTGCCATACGCGTCACTATAGCAACGTTCCCATATCAACACTCATAGCAATGTTCCCATATAGGCACTGTTAGCGACAGTCTTAGCGACGCCAGTGAGTATAAGAACCCAATGTATTTCCATCGCTAACAGCGTCACAAATGCGCACAAGATCTTGTAGTGGGTGCCTTCATCGAAGTGCTACTATCGGAATGCACTGTCCTAAACATCCAGGAGGTAAGTTCTCCATGTCACATCTCTCGCTCTAGCTGCAAATCAAAAGCCACCTGAGGGGGGACTGCAAGCTGCTCTCATTATCGTCACCCACCGCACTCTATCAATGAGTGCCGTCAATGGAGATAAAGAAGAAGTGGAAATCCTCTCCATTGACGTCCACCGCAAAGATGTCATCCATATCAAGGAAGGAAAAAGGTTGGTGAGGCCTCTCTTCCCCAAGGAATCTACAAGTAAAGGTATAGCCTCTGCTCCTAAGTGGCCAAAAGGGGATGCTCGTGCCAAAGGAAAGGAAGGGCTTGGTCAATCCTGAATCACGTGACCCCCAAGGAAGAAGAAACACCTAGCTACACAAGTGCTTCAAGCTCAAGAAGCAAAATCGTGCCTAGTCTTCCAAGAAGAAGTTCATCCCAAGCAAAGTGGTAGAAGATTGGCTATCGAGTGTTGGCAGTCCACTTTGCCAATCCCAAAGTAGAGGTGGCAAGGAGATTCCCATGCCCTAAAGAGGAGTGGTTTGGTTACTATCCTCGTTGCTTTGGAGGGCGAGTAGAGGGTCTTCATCCTCTCCCCGTACAACTCATCCTCAAGAAATTGTCTACCACGAGTGAAACCCAGTGGGCCAAAGACGAGCTACAGTTAAAAGGTGTGGAGTTCATGCAACAAGCTGACTACGGTAACTACTTGCAGCTATTGCTAGCTAAAAGGCTAGGAGTGGTCAAGCGCGTCGCCATCACTCCATACATGCTGAGAAATGAAGGGAAGGTGGAGCCTATGAAGGGTGATGACCTTTTGTGGATGTGTCGATTTGTCACACTTGCATGGTAAGGGTGTAAGTAAGTGCTCTACACTCTGTGCATCATGGATAACGGACCAACCACTTTTTTGTTTAGGTTTTTGCAATACATGCACGTAAATATATATAATAGGAAAATCTTCTCCCAACAAAAGATTGTGTATCTGTTTGGTGCTAGGGTGCTAGGAGAGATCCTTAGCTCCCCAAGCCCTATTATCCTCCCCATGTTGGATTACCATCACTCTTTCAATGTTTCCATTTTCATCCTATTCTGATCTATCCACCCAGCTCTGTAAGAAGGCCGCTATAAGCTGCTAAGTCATTTGTGTTTATAATAATAATAATAATAATAAAAGGTTTTAAGAAATATCTTGTTTTTAACAATGGAAAATTTTTCTTTCCCAACCTTCATGGGTAAGGCGGGGGAAGATGCTTCAGATTTCCTGGATAACCTTGAAATAGTATGTGTTGTCTCTCGGAGGCATGATGATGCTGCGTGTCTGTGCATTTTTTCGCTGCTAATGAAAGTGGAAGCAAGATCATGGTACAATGCCTTGGTGAAATCCACCAAGGAAAGTTGGGATCTGTTAGGAGAAGCATTCCTAAGGCATTTTGGAGAAGGCACCACATCCGAGAAGCTATGGTGTTTGATAATGGAGTTGAAGCAAGGAAGTATGGGTGAGTATGCAACATACAAATCAAAGTTTGTGGATCTATGTGGAGGATGGGTTGCATCATTGAAGTAGGGCACCCGATTTCTTGAAGAAAGACCGGTTTGTGGCTGGTTTATGGTGGCCAATTCTTAACACTAGGTTGGTAATGGGACACTTTTATGTCCTATTAAGTGACCATTTTCCTTGAATTATGTCAAGAGTTTCAAAATGTATTTTGAGGCACTATCTATCTAGAAAGTTGTCTCATGAGCTGAAAAAAAGTTGACATTTTTTTGGACTATCAATTCCATCTTTAACCATGTCCTTGCACAACATTTCACAACCTAAACTGTGTGAAAAAACGGGTCCTGTTTTTGGCTTTTTTCAACTTTTTGCAACTATACCACTCTAGAATTCATGTTTGTGATGTCTATAATGCTAGAGAACTATCTTTAGTAGTCCTCCACACGTCCTAATGCTTCTAGGGAGAAATAAATGTTAAATTTGTAAGTTATGACCAAATTACAAAAATTGTCAAATCCTGTTTTTTAGCCAATTTCAGCTCTTCTATGATTTTTTTGGTGGCTTTCATGATATCCAAATGCAGTTTTTATTTTCTATGTCGCATATTGTAACATAAAGCTAATATTCTTTGAGTTTTGGGACACCTAATACCCTATTTTGCATAGTAGACAACAATGGTTGATTTTTTCAATTATAGAAGAAAACGAAACATTCTAGTATATCAAGTATAGCTTTTTCAATATTGTTAGTTTTTTGTGACAACTACATGAATTTTGTAGGTAGTAACCATATCTAGTCATAAAGATCAAATTTGGCTAAATATTGAATAGTTTCTATGGGATTCTACAACTCGTAATGTTGAACCCAGTTTTTTCATGTTTGCTATATTTAGCACTTCATCTTTGTCCCCAAGATTCCCCTAGCTAAGAGATGTATTATTCTTTTGACATGCTCCATGGCTACTTATGAACCTAAACGAAAATAGGGAACCAAGAAAACATGCATATATTATTTGTATTGAGCGTGGCTATAGAAACTTTGATTATAGGTTTGCAGAATGGTAAAAATTGAAATTTTTTGTACCTATTTCTTTTGGCAAAACAAAAAATAGTGAGTGAGAAGCAATCATAAGTTCTAATCACCAACCCATTGAAGTTAACTAGGGAATTTATCTCAAGTCCTACAAAAATCCTTAATCTTATTTTTATGCAACAAAACGTAATAAATGACTGTTTTGATGAAAATGTACTGGTCCATCAAATTTGGAGGCTTGGTGTGACCAGAAGATGATAAATTTTACAAGTTTCTTATTTTTTACATGTGTAGTAGGCCTTGAACTATAACCTCACGAAAGGATTTTACAAAATGAGTGGATCTACTATGGTTTTGGAGGTTTTTTTCAAAACCCTGAAAGGACACTTTTATGTCCTGTTAGGTTACCAACCTAGTGTTAAAGAGAAGGTGAACGGAAGGTTTCCTACTACATATGAGATATCAGTTAAAGTAGCCCGCCTTAAAGATAATAAGTTGCATCTACAAACCAGAACTACCGAGGAAGAGGAATCGAGAAGGTCCTGACCACACCTAGCTGCACCTAAGCAGCCATCCAGAGGAATCATCCACATGAACCGATCAACAAGACCTACTAAATCAAATCACCAATCAGCTAGAGAATCTTTTAGTACATCTGATGCAACAAGGGCAAGCACCTGCCAGAAATCTAGAGCAAGGAAGAGGGCAGCAAAGAAAAAATTAAGACTACCATTGTTACAACTATGGAGAGGATGGCCATGGCATGTACTACCGTCCTCATCCTAGAAGGCCGAACTTCAATAGAGGAGGAAGATAGAATCAGATCTCTCCACCACGGGCGAGACCACCACTACCCAAGCAACTAGAGCTGATTCTACCGGTCCAAATCCTTCAACCACCCATACAACCACCACCACCACGGAAACCTCTCATTCCACCTCTACCTCCACCACCTGCTGGAAACCAAGCAGTACGTGTCATTAGCCTTGAAGCTAAAGGGAAGGAAAAGGTAGAAGAGTGTGTCAAAGAGAAGGACAAAGGGAAAAGAAAAGTAGACGAGGTGGATGACATGGGAGTGAATCATTCCAAGCACAAAGAATCCACTAAAAGGGAGGAGAAGATGAAAGGAAAAGGCGAGTCTGGCAAGCAGGAATCTAAGCCTTGGTGGAAGATGGACATTGTGGATTTTTCACTGGGTGAGTATGCTAAAGCATATGACCTAGTTGAAGATGTATTAATGCAAGGTCCCAAGATAACCTGGCCCCAATTACTCCATCTTGCACCAAGGATGAGGAGACAATGGACGAAGATGGTGAGTACAAGAAAATCAAGTCCAAGGATAGCTGGGGCTATCTCTGGGAGGAATCTTGAGGACATCCTACCTATCATGGATGCCCACATCAAGGGGAAACGTATCTCAAACATCTACATAGATGGTGACGCACAGATATGCATCATGAGTGAGAAAATGATGCACCATCTAGGCCTAGAGGTAAGTAGGCCGGCACCCTGCCAAGCTAAAATGGCAAATAACATAAAAGTGAAGTGCTTAGGCATTGTGAATGCAGTCAAGGTAAATGCATTCAACACAAAAGTGGAGGTAGATATTTTTGTCATGCCACACAAAGGGGAGGGCTACCCTATCATTCTTGGAAGGCCATGGCTCATGGCTATGGAGGCAAAGCAAGACTGGAGTACCGGAATGATCCAGATGAAGGATGCTAAGTAAAAGTCCATATTCTATGACATGAAGAATGGTAAGCAATGCAACATGATTTTGGAGGCATCGGAAGATGAGTTCACCAGTGAATCTTTGACCACCTCGAGAGAAGAGACGACAACAACTAGAGAGAGTGATAGCATCATCAAAGTGATGGGAGTCATCCTTAGAAACCCAAAGAGATTGACACAATCTGAAACACCACCAGAGAACGAAGAGGTACCATCAGGTACACAAACCTTGGTGGATACAAGTAAGTTACATCGGATCCCGGGGAAGTCACCTATCAAAATACACCTATATCACGTGCGTTCAAGAGGTAATTAATAATACCCCAATATACATACTATAGGTACACTGTGAGCCTATTTAAAAAAACCCCACCCCCCTTTGTATGTATACATTTTGGTCTTTTAATAATCCTCTTCGGTTAACTCACGTGATATCATACACATTCTAAAAAGTGACCGCCCCGGGCATCGGATGCTCTCCTATGAATTAGCTAGTGAAGAGAGAGAAGAATACATCTCTATGCTAGGTAACTTCACCACACTGTTTATTGATGGTTCTGACAAGATCATAGGCATCACAATGGTAAAACACCGTATAAGACTCAAGGCAGGAAGAAAGCCTATAGTGCAAAAGCTCAGAAGGCTTGGGGTAATTCAACAAGAAGCATTGCTCAAAGAGGTAAGGAATTTTCTACAGGAAGGTTTCATTTACCTCATTAAAGACTCTGAGTGGGTCTCTCTAGTGTTAGTCACACCAAAGAAGGATGGTAAGTGGAGGGTTTGTGTAGACTACAAATCGCTTAACGCAGAAACAAAGAGGGATCATTTTAACCTCCCATTCCAAGTTGAGATTCTCTACGAGGTAGCAAGTCATGAGTGCTACATAGTATGTGATGGCTACTCAGGTAACTTCCAGGTTAGCATTATAGAAGAAGATAAAAAAAAGACAAGTTTCATAACACCATGGGGATGTTTTGCTTACAGGGTTATGCCTTTTCGCCTCACCAATGCTCAGGCCACATTCCAATTCTATGTAACTTTTGTCTTCCAACCATACTTTGGTAAGTCAATACAAGTTTTCATAGATGATTTCTGTATCTACAGTTCTCGCTCCCTCAATTTTTGCAAGGTCTATGATGTCCTGACTAGTATGCAAACCCTAGGTGGCCAGCTTAATGTAGATAAGTGTAACATTGGTGAACGCAAGGTCACTCTTCTTGGCCATGTAATTTTAGAAAAAGGAATTGAGGCTGACCCTAGCAAGGTTCTAGCTTTAGTATCTTTTTCATCACCCACCATAGGTAAGCAATTGGTCTCTTTCCTTCAGAAGGTAAGGTATTTGAGAAAGTTCATTCACTTTCTCTCTCAGGTGGTTCTCCCTTTACAAAAAGTCACCCATAGAGATGTCTTCCTATGGAGTGAAGAAAATGAGCAACAATTTAGTGAAGTGAAACAGATCTTGGCTACACTTCCCACCATTGCACCCCCTGGATGGGATGAGCCATTTCATGTTAACCCCTATGTAGGAAGTGATACACTTGGATCCATACTAATTCAGAAGGACCCCCAAACCTCTTTCATGCGTCCTATCTACTTCTCTAGTCGTGTCGTGACTTCATCAGAAAAGGATTCACCATGGTAGAGCAGATGGTGTTTGCATTGATGTTTTCCACTATAAAGTTCGGCTCTTATCTTTTGCGTAGACCCTTTGTAATTCTGACAATGGAAGATGTCTTTCCATATGCGATGCAACACATGGATGTCTCACCTAGAATCTCTAAGTGGCTTGTTAGATTACAAGAGTTTGATTAGACTATGCAAGTAGAGAAGAAACTAACGATCAACACAGAACGTACACTTTGATGGGAAGTTTCTACACTCCCACTCCAACAACAAAGCAAAGTACGTGGCCCTAATTTTTGGTTTACAACAATGTGTTTTGCAAGGGGTTTCGTAGCTAAATGTGTTTCGCGATGCCATGCTCTTGATAAAGAAAATTAATGGCACTTGGATTCATAAAAATTAGGTTTTTCTTGGACATTTACACCAATCTAAGGATCCGTTAAGGAAGTTTGAAGCAGTGTAGTTATTTCATGTCCCTAGGGTAGAAAATCAAGAAGCATATGCTCTAGCCAAGGAAAGAATACAAGATGTTCCCGTAGGAGCAATCAAAATAAAGTTGTCCCTCTTTTAGGGTAGCGATGCTATGCCTGATATCACTAGCTGCTATGCCAATCTCTAGTGAAATCACGGAGGTAATCTCAAGTTTCCATGTTGTTGTTTGCGGTAGCCACTTTGCTCTAGATATTACCAGGAGGAAGATTCTACAGGTAGGATTCTCTTGGCCTAGTATGCACAGGGATGTGCATCTTTGGTGTAAATTTATAAAACATGAAGAGCTTGTTAAGTATGTAGTGATCGAACACTAACCTATGAGCCACAGACTCCTATCATCTCATATGGCCCATTTGAGAAGTGGGGAATAGATGTAGTTGGTCCTTTACCAAGGGCCGAGTCAGGTAAACTGTACATTCTAGTTGGTGTAGACTACATGACTCGATGGGCAAAAGCAATATCCACCACATGCATTACAACCCAAGAAGTGGCGAAGTTCATATTTGAGCACATTTGTTGCCTCTTTGGCACACCATTAGAGATAATATATGATAGAGGGCTAGGTTTCAGAGCTAACTTGCTAGGGAGAACTCATGAAAAAGTTAGGCATTAAATGACGACACTCCGCTCCATACTATCCACAGTGCAGTGGTCTAGTGGAAAAGATAAACATCATGATCTGTAAGATCATCACAAAGTAGGTGAATAATCACACACAAAATTGAGATAAGCATCTCATGGCCACTCTTTGGGCCTACCGCACGACATTTCGAACATCACTAGGTTTCACCCCTTTTCATTTAGTACATGGAAAGGAGGCCATTCTACCCATTGAAGTGCAGATAGCCAGCTTGCGAATCATGGCTAGTCAGTTACAACGCCCAATTACCCATCGTTGCAACCACACCTTGGATCTAGAAAGGCTTCATCTAGATAGGGAAGATGCGATCAGCCACTATGCAACGCAAGCAGAACAGCTCCGAATCACATTCAATCAAGGGCTTAAGGAAAAGGGTACGGAGAAAGACATGTTAGTGTTGAGATACAACAACATATTTTCCACTAGGAAAGCTAAAAAGTTTCAGCCAAGATGGGAAGGTCCATTCATTGTCAAAAAGCGATAAGCGAATGGCAGCTACGGATTGATGGAAGCAGATGGTCGAATTCACAAGACAAGAGTCAATGGATGGAGGCTAAAAAGATACTTCTTAAGATTTGATCTAGAGTTCATGTTAGATATTCCAGAGGATGGAGAACCCTCAAATTCCGGTCCTAGAGAATCAGAAGTAGAGCTAGAGGCATGAATGCCACTAGCCAGGGGAGGGCTAATGATGGCCGACTTTCAAAGCGACGGTCGCAAGAACCAAACTGATAGGTAAAGACGGTGTGCCTCACCGTGCTTTGCCCATGTCCACCAGCCAGTGTCCGCCTGCCCACATTTATCTCCTTATTCTTTATACATACAAAGAATAGGGAGCTCTCACTCACATTCTCACATGGTAATCATACAGTGAGATTTGGGAGCTCCACCCACATCCTGTGTCCTGCTCTTTGTCCCTCTCTCTCTCCTTCTCACTCTCCGCACACGCACCGCATTCGTGCACTCACAATTGGTATCAGAGCTATGGGCGATCGCGGAGAGCACGACGGCTTTGAGAGCTTCGAGACGATAGCTTGCTCGCTCTCAACGGTGGAGAGATTAAGAAATCTTGGAAGCTTTGTGAGAATGCAATGGGAGCTTGTGAGCTTAGTTGAGAGTGATGTATGCTCTTGTGGAAGCTCAGAAAGGAGTGTGGAAGACTGTGTGTAAGTGAAGGTGCTGCCCTAAAACTGTGTGTGCAGGAGCACTATTTTCAGATTCATTTTTCTCCTTGTAGAATGCAGAGCTGAGAGTTCTATCCACTCCGTTCATCCGTTTCGACGTGGTCTACAACTTTGCCGAAGAAACTTTTTGCAAATTCCTCACCGTTCTGCTGATATTCAGCTCATACTTTCTGTATACAGAAATTCCAGATTTTCTGTTGTCGCATTGTGTGCGATTTTGATGCACTTTTGGAAGCACGAGAGATGCTTGAAGATGAGTGCATAAATTGTGAGCTGAAGATGCAATTGCAGCTTGTGTTAAGCTTGTGGTTTGAGGGTTTTGGTAGACTTGGGCAACAAAGTACGGAGGCGTTTACACACCATCGAAGCGGTCTCTTGAGAGACATAGTTTTTTGGAGTACACAGGTGGAGCTTCTTTCACTTGTTTTCACAGCATACTTTGGCAGTGATTTTGTGCTTGGATTCATGGTCTTTGCGGATGGTTTTCATATGGTTATGGCGCATGGTTGATGCCCATTATACATGCATTTTCGCGCGCACTTTCAAGTGCCGGTGAGCTCTCTTGAGAGCATTGATTTCGCATTGATCAAGTTTCCGGATTGCAACTCTTTTGGCGCTTGCTTATGCGCGGTCACTCCGTTGATGTACGTTGAGTGCGGATTGCCATTGTATGTGAAAATGTGGAGCCATTTTGGCATTTCTACTCATTGGCATTGAGTAGTGTTATGGTTTATGGTAGAGATTGTACTTGAGTTTTTGCTCAGTTTTCAGGGGAAACTCTGTCGGATTTTTCCCAGATTCTCGCCATAGTTTGTGATTGAGTGTTTACTCTCATTTTGACAGGTTTTGTCAGTTTGGACACAGTTTTGTGTTTTTGTATCCACTCTCGCAAGAATGAGGAGTTGTGTATCCTTCTTTGCTTGAGACAGTGGTTTGCTCTCGGGTGGGAGAGTCGTGTGATCTCGAGCATTGTCTGCCATAGTTTTGGCATGGAGATGCTTCATGTTAGAGGCTGTTCTCGTTCACGATCGCGACTCACATGTTGGCACTGCGGCCATGATGGGCATATTAGGCGCCGTTGCTTCAGGCGTATGAGGCAGTGGAAGAGGCAGATGCATGGTGCTACTATGAGGACAGATGCTAGAGAGTATGCATGTGACGGACATGTCACTTTTGAGTCTAGCTTGCCTTCAGACTACTTTGTGTCTTGGGATAGCACATTGTCTATGCGTTTTCTACTAGACGAGCATGCAGTTTTTCATGTGACGCCACGTCGTGATTTGTTTTGCTCTTTCTCTAGTGGGAGACTTGGTTGTGTGCAGTTTGCTGATGGTTTAGCATACGACATAGAGGGTGCTGGAGATGTATGTATGTCCTTGCCTAGCGGTGCATTGCTTATGCTACGAGATGTATGTTATGTACCAAGACTCAGTCAGAGTCTCATTTCACTGCGTCAGTTGCCGAGTAGTGGACATCGTGTACTACTTGGAGAGCGATCATTTCAGATGCATAGGGGATCACTGGTGATAGCCAGAGGTGCTAGGAGTGATCTGGTATACCCTTTGCATATTTTTGACACATGAGGCGGTGTAGTTTCTGTGTATTTGTAGCCATGTTTGGAGCGAGAGACGAGGAGTGTCTCTTTTGCGGAGGTGCTGCATGGAGAGCAGGTTGTGCATTCATCTTGTGGTGATGTTCACGCAGACAGTGGTATCTTTGGGGATTCACAACATTGCCAGTCATCAGTTGAGATGACATCAATTGAGACAGAGACTACCGATGCATTGTTCTATGATGCATCTGATACATTTGAGGGTGACAGTGTCCTTCAAACAGCTGTGTGTGATTGCAGTGGTGTTGATTTTTTGGTTTTGCAGTCATTCTCAGCAGACATGCCTTTGCCAGATGATGCTGACATGGTGATGCATAGTCAGGTGGTTCCTGATGAGGATGCATGTGGCACTGAGGTTGCTGACAGGGATAGGTTGGCACTCATAGTGCATGTTTCGTCGGCTTTCGGGTCTCTCATGTCTGACCTTTTGGTTTCGAGACCTGATCTTGCTTATGCGGTTGGTGCATTTGCAGTGGGAGTTGTCAGTCGTGCGATGACTCTCACTGGCATTGTGCATTGTGGAGCCATGCAGGTCGTCACTCGATACCTGCATGAGGAGTGTCATCATAGCTCTAGCCATAGCGATATGCATGTTGCATCTACACTAGAGCATGTTTGGAGTGACCCCGTGGGCATAGGTTGAGAGTTGTCTTCTCTCACCTCTTGTATATACTAGTTGTAGGCTAGTCTTCTCGCCACTTATCGGCACACAGCCTTTAGTGGGAGAATGTTAGGTAAAGGCGGTGTGCCTCACCGTGCTTTGCCCATGTGGGCTATCGGCCAGTGTCCGACTACCCACATTTATCTCCTTATTCTTTATACATACAAACAATAAGGAGCTCTCACTCACATTCTCACAAGGTACTCATACAGTGAGATTTGGGACCTCCACCCACATCCTGTGTCCTGCTCTCTGTCCCTCTCTCTCTCCTTCTCACTTTCCGCACAAGCACCGCACTCGTGCACTCACACAAACCCACTTAGAGGGGAGCTTAATAATATAGCAAAAAAAGAAAAAAAAAATCAGCTGCATATGACGTTGCCACCCCACCCATCCTCATGCCCCCACAGTGGGCCACCTCTCCCTTGGAACCACCCTCCCCCTCTCCTCCATTATCCCCCTCTCCCTCCTTCATTATTATCACATGAAGCGGAAAATCCTCTCGCTCCTCAACCCACAGGGGTCCGTCATGCATGGGACAACTCTCTCTCTCTCTCTCTCTCTCTCTCTCTCTCTCTCTCTCTCTCTCTCTCTCTCTCTCTCTCTCGTTATTCCCACACACACACACACACAACCTCACACTCTCCCTCCCTCTCTCCCCTCTTGTCCATCTCTCTCTCTCTCGACCTCTTGACTATCTCTCTCCCTCTCTCCAGATCAGTGTTGGCCCGGGGCAGTCACTTATCAAAAGACCCCTATATCACATGCGTTCAAGAGGTAATTAATAATACCCCAATATACATACTATACTGAGTGAGCGTGCTGTGTACGTGAGAGAGAGTGTGAGCTTCGTCTTGACGCTACGTGTGCTACAGTGGTCCAAATCGAGTGCGGAGAAGTGCAGCGTGTTGCCCCCAACTAGAGCTACAAGCCGATACCAACATTGCGCGCGTACGGTCCGGCTTTGGGAGCTCCTTCTACGAGTTTCATCGGTTGTTTGGGTGAGCATATGCTATCTGATTTTGCATTGCAGCATATCCACACGTTCACATTGAGTAGAGCTACACATTAGGCACTTCATATTTTGGAAACGAAGACCTGCAGATTTTGGCGAGACATCCTACGTGTTTCTGCAATGGGTGTTTTGGGTCGTGATTTTGGTTCATAGACCTTAGGGAGAGCGGCCTATAGGTATTGGTAGGGTCTCCTTCAAGTTCTATGGTGTTTCGAAAGTGTTTGATGGGTGTTCGGATCTAGCAAGCGTTGTAGGAAAAATCCTCTTTTGCACTTTTGAAGACTGTGACTTAGACAAGTGGTAGGGACCTCTATAGGAATTAGTTAGGAGTCGGTCGAGTGTAGGTTGACACCTTATGCTTGCTTCCACGCGCTTATGGGTCGAGCTTCGTCCTTAGCTGACATTACTTGTTAGGTGAGTTCTCGCTGTGCTGACGTCCGTCGCGTCGTACCCGTCCAACATTGGCGCCGCTGCCGAGGACGAAAAACTTAGGTAGGTGACCGAGACTAATCCTTGAGGATTGGGATTTTTGGCTTGCCAAGAGTCTTGCTTTACATTTAGATAGGATCATAGGGTGGAGGACTCTCTAGGTCTTAAAGGGAGTCTAGGAAGCGTGTGTTTGGCTTAGATCCTTCGACTTAGGTAGAGGAGGTAGACTTAGGTAGTTTTAGGTAGTAGTCGAGTTCTAGAGTAGGAGTGGGAGTGGTAGAAGCGGTGAGAGGAGAGCTTGAGAGTCCGGAGAGGCCAAAAAGCAACCAAAACACCATTATCACCATTTTTTCATGATAGGTAGGAGTAGAGTAAGTACACTTTCTTGGTAGAATCATTACAAGTTTGTAAAAGACGCAAAAGTGTGGTTGAAAGCCTAATTGAAGTCCAAAAGTTAATGTGAGTGTTTCTGATAGGTCTACAGAGCATCAGGAGCATTCCTGTCAGAAATTTGTTTAATTTTAAGCTAGGAGACATCCTACGCGTAGTATGTCTACCGGCCAATCTGGGAGGAATTTTGGGATTTTGAGTTGACCAGTGTGTTCTGAAGGTAGGGTTTACCCTAATTTTAACTGGAAAGTGGAAATTTGGCCATCTCTTTACAGGATAAGTCCAGAAAGATTGAAATTGCTAGACATCCTACCCAATTAGTGCCAAAACATTAACTTGAAACCAAAACCATAAGAGGGTTGCATGAGTGTGTCTTGCATGATATATTGAGTGACTGAAAGGGGTTTCGCCTCATTGAGGTAAGAAAATTGGGTTCAAAGTGGACTTTAGCACTTTAACAGATGAATTTTGGGACCTTTGACATCCAAATCAAAATCTAAGCATACCACTGGGATACTGACATCAAAGGGAAGCTGTGGAACCAATCTGGGGTCAAACAAGCCAAAAGCACATCCTATGCGTAGGATGTCTTCTGAGTGATTTGGGACTCCAAACTGAAATCTGAGTATACCAAGGTGATCAGCAGCTCAAGGAGAGCTTAAGTCTTGAGTTTAAAGCCATTCTGATGAAAAACACATCCTACGCGTAGGATGTCTAATGCAAGAAAATAAAGCCAAAATTTGACTTTGAGCAGTGTAAGGTGTTATATAGCCTAAGGCAAGCCTTCTAGACAATTTTGGTCCAATTTGGAGTTGATTAGACTGATCAATACAATCAACAGGCAGTTGGAACAGATTTCTGACTCATTGACCACTTTATAGAAGTCCAAATCAAAAGGTAAAAGCAGTTGTAAGCTCAACACAACAAGGGGAAACTACAGTGCAAAATACAGCAGGAGACATCCTACACGTAGGATGTCTATTGGGCCATACTACAGAGAAAATATGACCTGGCCTAGACAGTGAGGTTCCATTTGGCTTAAGGGTTCCAGAACTTCTTCTAGAAGTGAATTTGGACCTTGGTTGCCCATTTGACAAAGCAAAGACTGAATTCAGACTTTTTCGCGTAAATTAGCCAATATCAGAGAAAAGTATTGTTTCAGATTAGCAACCTAATCAGGAACATCAACAGTGTATAAAATACAGTCGTGGTTGAGATTAACTCTCGAGTTATACCAATCATTACTAAGATAACCTCTAGCAGATAAATGATTTGATTCAATTGCCGAAATTAAAACTCTTGTGTACAGGAATATTCAGCAACAAAGCAAGAAGTTGTGCAGAATCTGACCCATTTCCAGGTGAGTGGTTGGAATTTTGCTAAATTTCATTGATAAGTTTGATGAATTTAAGATCAGGAAGATACATTGTTAGAGACCAGAAGATGGAAGGTGACCAAGGTAGCTTAGTGTCCACCGAAGAGAGTGTAACTCAGGCAAGGTTAGATCTGTTAGCACCGATTATTGAGGAAGGTAGTGATACTGACACTTCATCAGACAAATCTTTCTTCATGACCATACAGTTTTGTTCCTTGGATGTTTTTATGCATCTTTGCTTGTTCAAAAATTGATTTGAAGCAAAGTGGACCAAATTGTCAGCATTTTAGTCTAAAGGGACATTTGAGAGAAAATTCTGACAAATCTGCTAGCTTTGCATCCTATTCACTGAACAGGAGCCATGCAAGCAACGGAGAGGGCTAAAAAGAAGCTAAACCAAAAAGAGAAACTACAAGAACTACCCGCGTATCAACTAGACCCCGAGTCAATCAAAGCAGCAAAAGCATCCTATCTCTCTAGAGAATAGCTGGAAGAGCACCACACTACAATTTTCACTGGCAGGTTCAAAAGTGAAGAGGGACATCACCTGGAGTTGCAACTCTTGCCCAAAGAAGTCTATGATGTAGTTGCCAAACCAGAAACCAAAGAAGCTAACCGTAGGATGGGGCTCAAGCATTTCTACAAACAAGAGCCTTGCGGAGTGGATTTTCAGAAGGCTTATGAGCTTCTATCCACAATCATAGAAGATGAAACCGCACAGATATCCGACACCCAAGGAAACAAGGTCGAAGTAGTGATCACAAAAGAGATAGTTGCAAAGGCACTCAGACTGCCCACAGAAGGGATGCCCATGCAAGCAAGGGACATGAAAACTGTAGGCACATTTACCAAAGAGACATCCGCAGCTACATTCACAGACCTCATTCACAAACAAGTGGAAGAGCCAGCATGTTTGTACCACCATTACTTTCATTTCTTGGCAAAAAGTCCACCAAGGTACACTACAAAAAATCATGCCATGGCCACCACATTCACTTAAGTTCTGAAGTCGACAACAAGACAACCAGAGGACCACGTGTAGTATGTCTTGACAACCTTGATGGGCACCAAGAAGGAAGGCAAAATCACGTACTTGGGTGCGCCAGTGGTCTTGACTTGAATATCATATCATACCATTGGCATGGCCGAAAACCTATTGAGGCGGTCCGGGGCGGGCAACAAGAAGAGCAACCTCTAGACACCCTTCAAGGCTCCCGTGCTGCTCAATGGGGCTGGGGCACAACACAACACAAACCAAAACAACAAACCCACAGCCAAATCCCAACTACACAAGGGGCACCACCTAGTTTAAGAGCGAACTAGGACGCAAAAGAGGAGAATCGTTAGAGAAACCCACAAACAAGCAACCATGGAGTATCTCCGGGTTTGGATCACCAAAAGTAGGTCGGAACAACCGATTCGGCTGCGGACACTCAAAGCGTCATTTTGGCATAACGGCTAAAATTGACGACGAAATGACATGAAACTTCACAAGCAGCTTCAAATATACATGGATGACTTATGTTTGCAAGCAAAACCCAAAAGAAAGCTGATTCACTTACCGATGGTGAAAAAGACGCTTTCGGGCAACCAAATGGAGAAAGATGGAGAACGGGGAGCCAAAGTCAAGTTCAACCAAATAGGTGGCTTCACAACATATCCAATGAGCTGGAAATGCAACTCTCGAGAAGAAAAGTTGAAGAAATTCAACTCCAAGGCAAAAAGACGACTTCGGAGACTGAAATGCCTATAAGGGGGCTTTTTAGCTAAACTAATGACTTTTTAAGTTGAAAACTAGTTAGCAGGGCTTAGGGCACTAGCACAAAGCATTCTTTGCACAAAAAGACCAACATTTCAAGAAAAGATATCATACGCGTATGATGTCTCACAGCATGATTTTCACATCCATTTCAACATTTGAGTGCATAGCCTCATTCCACATGTTAATCACATCCTATGAACCAAGCATCATGAGAATTGGAGTTAGAAAACCCAAGGAAAACCAAAAAGACGCAAAGTAGGCCATAAAATTGATTTTTGGTCCTAATTTTGTCAAAATAACTCCAAACTCATTGAAACTTTGTAGGATTGTTGATTAACACATCTACAAGATATCTGGAACCAAAAAGCACCATTTTGACACAAAAGACATCATACGCGTATGATGTCTATTTGCACTTACAGAGCCAAAACTGCTCATTTGTCATCATACATCCATTATATATATCTAATACATGCTACATATGAAGTTTGGAACCATTTGGTCAAGTGGATCACCCCATTAGCCCAATTGAGGGCAAATCCTTCACCCAAACCCTATTTTAGCCCAAATTCAACATACTCAAGTCTAAACCAAGATTTGAGTAGAGACAGTCCTTCACTAGTACATGGGGAGTCCACAGAATCAATCCCATGAAAAATTGATGAAAAAGACATCATACGCGTATGATGTCTCCAGAGCCATTTTTAGCCCAAAATCTATCCAAAATTCATAAATCCACTGAATAAGCCTATCTAAAGCCATATCCAAGCTTATAGAGAAATTTGGTCCAAAAATACACTAAAAGACATCATACGCGTATGATGTCTCACTATGTGATTTTGGCACCTCAGGGCTTCAACCACCAAACAGAAGTGATCTACATGCCATTTGAAGGTGAACCACCAAGTTTTATCCAATTTGGATCATAAAATCCAATTCCCTTTCAAAATTTTTCCAAGAGCCTGAACTGGACTAAACTGGCCAAAACTTGACCAAATGGGATCCGAACTCAAATCCAAGCATATGATACTTATGTATACACTATCAGCTACAAGCACAACCAATATGAAGTCATTTTTACACAAAATACATCATACGCGTATGATGTCTCCAGCATGATTCTGAGCCCAGTTTGCATATTTTTTCACCTACCCTGCATCCTTAGGCCCTAAATAGCTCATGTTTCAATTTTCAAGTCATTTGAATAGTTAAAAGCTTCATTTCGGCTTTCAGTACTAAAAAGACGCTAACTTTTGAAATTGGAGTTACAGGATCTATGGATTCCGCCAAGTTATCGGCAACGAAGAGAAAAAGACCGACAATCAAAGATGCTCTTGCAGAAGCGGAACCCTTTGACATTCCAGCAGAAACCCTCAAGCCAACCAAAACTTGGGTGGAGGAAGCAGTACTGGAACAAGAGGGAATAAAGATCTACCAGGGGACTTTCAGAGATCCTCAAGGGCAAGCGGTGGATATACCGATGATCCCACAAGAATTGGTGGATTATAGCAGGTCAGAGAACATCAGCAGGTACCTGGAAAGGGCAGACTTGCACAGATTCTTCACCTCAAGACCATCAGGTGTGGATACAAGAAGAGTGTATGAGTTGGCAACCTCCATTCAGAAGGATGGGAAAGCCACATTGACAGCAATAGATGGAGAGAAAGGAGAGGTACATATCACTCCACAGCTCATTGCAGATGCATTGAAGCTGAACAACAAAGGGAGCTCTGTCAGAGAAAGAAGGGAGGCTATAGAGGTTTATGGGTCCAAGAAACAGAATGCAACTTATGGAGATATGGAAGACCAAAGAGCAGCAACCCTTTGCCGACTGTACAACCAATTTCTCCATATTTGCAGTAAAAGACCGCAAAAGTATACGACACCGCCCCATGCCATTGCAACTACCATCACATGGGCATTGAAGAGCAATATGCCAAAAGAGGTGAATTACGCTCAACACACCCACGAGCAAGTAATTGCCATGCACAACGAGAAGCCAAAGTATATAGGAGGAGATGAAGTTCTGACAAGAATAGCTTATGAAGCTATTGGAGCCAGAGATCAATGGCCAAAGGTTCCCTCCCAGAATGAGTGGCTTAGAGAAGCCGATGAGGAGGAAGAGCAGCCTGAAGTATCCAAGAGGGCGTCCACAAGAGCACGCAGGAAACTAGAAATAGTTTCAGAACCTGAAGACAATGTGGATGAGCCGATTATGAAGAAAGCAAAGAAGAAGGTTGCTCCCAAGAAAACCAAAAGTCAGAAAGCGGCAAGAATGGAAAGACTGGTGGAGCAGTTTAGAGCGGAAAGAGCTCTAAAGGGGGACTTTGAAGAAAAGTGGGTGCCAGACCCCACTAAAGTCGGAACTAGCTCAGCCAGGCCACATGTTGATCAATAGGATCAATATATTAGAGCTTATGAGGAGTCAGAGGCTATACTGGAGCAACAACCTGTCGAGCCATACAATGAAGAGGAAGAAGAAAGTAGATGAGTCTACTGAACCTCAAGAGAAAGACGGGAAAGCAAACAAAGGGAAAGCCAAGATGACTGAGGACAATCAGCCCTCCTTTACTGATGTACCCAGCCCGAAGAAGACGGAAATAATTGTGGAAGAGACCACAGTAGAGATGGACACGGCTGGTATGGAAAAGCCGGAGGCCGGGACCAAGGAAAAGGAGATAGATCCAATTCAGCAAAAGAAAAACGATTATGAGGATCTTGTAGCGATAGGGTACACTGAAGAAGAGGCCCTTGAGGCGGTTTATGGGATCACCCTACAAAAACGAGATGATCAGAGAGGGACAGAGGAAAATACAAAGAGTACAAAAGAAAGTGATGAAAAACTGGACGAGCAGAACGTACTAGAAGAGCCGAAGCCAGTGGAGGTGGTGGCCGAAAAAGATTTAGAGTTGACAGATGAAGATGAAAAAGACATGCACATGGTGCATGAACTGCTCAACAAGATCAAAGAAAGATCCAAGGCAAAGGAAGTGGAGATTGGGACAGCCAAACAAAGGGAAGCTGAGTTGCAGAGGAAATTAGAGGATGCTATGACTGAATCTGAAAGTCATAAAGCATCACTCTACAATGCGGAAAACGAGAGAGACGGCTTGATACTCCAGCTAGCCGAGGCTTCAAGAGAAGTAACAAGTGCACAGGAAGCAAGGGAGCGGATGGAAGACGACTTGGGAGCGGCTAAAGATGAGCTCATTGAGCTGAGGGAAAGAGTCGAGCTCCAAGAAAGAACAATCACTAGACTCAGGACAACTCCTAGAGCTAGCAGAGCAGGAACCGAACAAGAGGGAGCTCTTGTACCAGCTCTGGAAGACCAGGTCCGAAGCTTACAAAGAGAGCTAAGATTAGAGCAAGTGCAAAGGTTGCACATTGCCGAGGGATCATTGGCAACAAAGGAGAGGCTCACTTTAGAAAATCAAACACTAAGAACAGAGAATGAGACCCTCCGCAAACAGCTCCAAGATCTACAAGAGCAACAAAGAAGAGAGACAGAGACACCACAAGAAGGATCAAGTGGAGCAGCCATAGAGCTACCAGAAATGGGAGAGGCAACCACAATTGAAGATCCAGCCCCAGTTCAAGAGGTGGCCTCAACTTCAGGAATCTTTGAAGAAGAAGAACAAAGGCTCCATGACCAAATAGAAAAGTCAACAGAGGAGAGTGCCAAGGCGGAAATGGAATGGGAGAGGAGACTCCTAATCTCCATTAGACTTCAGGGATTAGACACAAAAGTGCTCCATGAAGAGTGGATGCAACCCAGCTTGCCTTTCCCTTTGATGAAGTTTGAAGTGATAAAAACAAAAAAGAGAATAGAGGAGAAGCAGTATGACGCTCTTTACGAAGGAGACATCACAAAAGAGGAACAATCAAAGAAGATTGTAGATTCGTAGCCTAGATGGAGGAAAGGTTGGCTGAACAAATACCCAGCCTACCTCATCTACTTGGTAGAGGCACCAAAGGAGATTCGGGAGGATGCAACCTTCTGCCCGGTGCCAAGAGTCAGAAGCTGGAAAGAGCATGGCAGGATTGCAGAAAAGAAGCCAAATTGGCTTAATTACCCAAGGATGCCAGGACCAAAGGCAGGAGAGAGAATAGGTAAAGCCTACATGGTGAAAACCCTAATGGGCACCATCAAGCTCTTTACTGACTCTCCTGACCTTTCGTGTCAGATGCTCAAGAAAATTTGCAGGACTCTCTTAGCTTGCATTGAAGTGTTCGCGCCAGATAAAGCCACGACCTCGAGTCTACTATCGACGGCCGACACAGTGACTGATATGATGTATGATCTTTCATTGTAGCCTTCTCCAAAAGTGTTGCACCTCCTATACCAGAGGATTATATTTTTGCGTAGCTTCCACATGCAAACATTCGAAGAAGCTTTCTACACCGGCTTTTCACCCACGAAAGCAAAATATTCGGCCCAACCTTGACCATCGGCAACCTGCGATACGAATCAAATTTGCAGATGCTCAAGACGACAGGACTTTATTGACCAAGCATAAAGGTCATGTCAGGGACGACATGAACGCGGAGGGGGGCAGTGTTGAGCCAGCAGAGGATCACACCCACATTTTTGCTCACACTCATCATTTTGTAACCATTGATTGTAATAAATGTCTTTCCGACATTAATTTTGATTTGAGCCATTCATTAAGTAACGGGACTCAATTGAGTTTTCAGCTTGTAATTCCGAAGTAATTTCACTTGCTGATATAATTAGTTAGAGATGTTCTCACCTCCAAGGCTGAGGTATATAAGCCAAAGTTTTTGTAACCTAAGGGATTCAGATTATTAATCAAAAGTGAGTTTTTGAGCGTTGTGACTGTGTCTGAGAGAGAGTGAGAGAGAGAGTCTTATCTACTTGCTACTCGAGCTACGGAGCCGCCATTGGAGAAGCGACACCGCCATTGTGTTAGCAACGGCGAGAGCTACGCACTGATACCAAGAGTGCGCGCTATCGGCTTCTATGTGTGGTAAGTTCCTACGAGCTTCGGTGTGAGTTTTCTTCCAACTCGTGTGTCGGAATAGAGCGTGCAGCATATCTATAGAACCACAACGAGTAGAGCTACGCATTAGTACCATCGGGGTCAAGTTTCGGTCACCTGTATTTTTCGGCCTGTCTTCATACGCGTTTACCGCGCGGAGTGATTATAGGTTGATTTTGCTGTTCAAGTCTTTAGGGTGTTGTTCTTACCTAGTGTATAGACTTCCCCTTGAGTTTGAGATCGATTCAATGATTCTAGATCCTGTTTCGTATAGCATTTGTTCGTAGTACGGATTTCAGTCACTTGCGTATTTTAAAACTTAGATTTGATTTCCTTAGTAGTGATTGTCATTAGAAGGTCGAGTAGGTGATTTGACACCCACCTAGTTGTTTCCATGCGCCTGCGGGTCAAGCTTCGTCCTCGTCTGACAAATTCTGTTGTTGGTTGAGTTCTCGCTATTTAGCTTCCACTAGCGGCGTAACCGCCTTAACATTTGGCGCCCTTGCTGGGGACGAGAGCCCTAAGTAGGTTACCTTAGACTAATCCTACGAGGTGAGTCGTATAAACTACTTTGTATACTTTAGTTAGAAAAGATCTAGGAGTGGTGGACTCCGAAGATCTCGAGAGATACTAGGAAGTGGAGTATTCCTGGGTCTTCTGTGTTGACAGTATTTCTAGTTTAGCTTAGATTTGTTTGTTGTTTTGTTGGTGTGGAGTAGTTGTTGATAGAAGAAGAATTTGCTAGTCCGTGAGTGGCAATGGATCTCTTTAAAATCACAATTACCAAACCCATTTTATGATTAGGAATAGCTTAGGTAGGACTTCATTTGATCCTGATCTAGAGCTAATAATCATTAGAGTATTTGCTTGATATGGTTGATTGCATGTTAGATCACTAAACCGTCGAGTTAGTAGTGAAACTTGCAATAAACAAAAGTCAGAGAAATTTTCTGTGTATCTGTGAGTTGCTGAGCACTAGAGAAAGCTTTAGGAAGGATTCTGTGCCAAAAAAATGGAAATCTGCAACTTTAGACATCATACACGGATGATGTCTAAATGACCAAACAAAGACCAAAACAGAAATTTTGACTTTACCAGAGTGTTCAAAAGGGGGGTTATACCCTAATTTCAACTTAAAACAAGAGCATTAACACTCAAAGAAACCCAAAAAGACAAGTCGGAGTCCAAGAAATGCAAAGAATAGGAAATTTTGGATTCAGATCTTGTTTTTACATTCAAACCTGACAAAAACACTTGAAACTCAATTATAAACATTGGAGAAGGCTTAAAACCAAGAATAGTCAAAATCTGGGACAAAAGACATCATACGCGTATAATGTCTTTTAGCACATCCACTGCTTATTTTTGATATCTGACCTGACACGATTGTTACAAGCACTGTAGGAAGCATAAATATCAAGTTTTGACCCAAATCGATGAAAAAGACATCATACGCGTATGATGTCTTTGACCTAATTTTGGACATATTTTGATACTTTGCCAACACAGATCCATTGTAATAGCTGTCTAGAGGTTATATTTCAAGTTTCATCCCATTTGGATCACAATTGACCCAAAAAACAAGTCAAAAGCGGAAAATTGCCAAGAAAAGCCTAAATTAGCCATAACTTGCTCAAACAGAGTTCAAACTGAATTTTGTGAGTGGAAAGAGCATAAGGGGGCTACTGAGAGTGAGCATAACCAAAATAGTCTAAATCTGTGAAAAAAAGACAGCATACACGTATAATGTCTTTTTCAGCATAACTGCAACAAAATTCTCACTTGATGAAACAGAAGTTGTCCAACTGACAAGATTAAACAATTGACCAAGTATCAATCAGTTTGGATCAATTCTGACCACAAAAACTTGGGGAAAACAAATTGCCGAGACGGAAAAGTTAAAGTCCTTTAGGGGAATTGATGAATTTGAGATCGGGCAGGAACCTCCAGAATAACCAACCAAAACAAGGGGAACCAGCAAGTGTCATATCAACCGAGGGAAGTGTAAACCAAAGTTGGGTGCAACCATTAGAGCCGATCTTTGAAGAAAGTGTCTCTGATACTTCTTCGGAGAGATCTTATGAGATTTTCACCGAACACTTGGAACACTTGAACTTAAACAACAGAGAAAATATGGCAGCAGGATCATCAAACCCTTCCGCCACAATGAAGCTATTGTTCATAAAATACAAGTACGACAATGAGCAAGGTGCCAAGATCTACAAAGATGGAATGGACCGCTATTGTGTAAAGATAGAGGAGAGACCTAGTGAGTTCAAGGACTTAGTGCCTGTGAGCTATAGTGGAGATAGATATCTAGATGACGAGGGTACCATGTACGTGGTAGTCCTAAACCCTAACATTGTGGACAAGTGGGGATTGATGGGCACCAAAGCCAAAGTAGATGAAGAACTTGAGGAGAAAGCACCAATAATGAACTTCCCTGATGCGAGGTTAAGAAGAGAGAATGAAACTACAAGGATGAACACTGATAACATCTATGTGGGGCTATACAAATATAATAATGGGGAGCAGGATCTCTATTATAGATGTGAAGAACCCTACACTGGAGAGTTGACAAACCGAAAAAGACTTTATGTCTTTACCTACACAAAGGGATCGCAAGTGAAAATTGCCGCTTACGACAAGTATGGCAGGCAATACTCAACAATGGGCAAGAAATAATTAGAAGGATATACATACTTTGGGGGACCACTACATTAGTATTATGTTACTTCTAGCTCACAAAGACCAGCACCAACAAATGGAGGGCAAAACCCAATGACGACAGGAGGACAAAGAACTCAAGCTGCTGACTCTTTCAGTCAACCTCAGTACTCGAAGCCCGGACCAATGGGATCATTACATTCCAGAGAGTCAATGGATACGAATTGAGGTAGTGCAGTTCCAATCCCCACGTATACCACTCCAGGTCCAAGGTTCGAAGTGGAACCATCACATTTACCTCCTAGTAGTAGATTCAGGGCAGGGGAACCGACAAGGGTAACCCATGAGATCCACGATGCTAGAGAAAGCTTTAGCCGGGACACAGGAGCAATGAGATTGGTAGCAGACCATAGACGTATGAGACCATCTCAAGTAGCGAAGTGTATGCCAAAGAAGTATGGTGGTTCAGGAGATCCATATGCACATGTGTCACTCTTTAAGCAAGTCTTAAGAGCTGAGCAGATAACAGATTTCCATACACAATACGAGGGATTTGGTCTTACTCTAGAAGGTACGGCATTGACATGGTTTCAACCACTGAACATAGGGGGATTCCATGACATTGACCATTTGCTAAGAGAGTTTGCTGAGGAATTCTCAAAACGAGGGATTAAGCACAATACGGTCTCACAAATATATGCTTTTAAACAGAGAGAACGCGAAAAAGTGAAGGAAGCTTCACTTCGCTTCAAACAATACATTGAGAGATGTCCAGTACGTGAACGACCACAAGATGACAGACTATCTGTTCTCTTTATTGAGGGACTGAGGAACGACACTCTCAAGAAGGACTTGCACTTGAAAGCTTGTACAAGTTTCGAGAAAGTGACAAGAGAAGCATTGTACTTAGTGGATAACTGTACGGTTTATGGAGAGGTGTCAGCGGATACAGATTTTGCATCCAGTAGCTCCTCCTCCGTAGCGAGCGAGACTACCACTAAAAAGAATGTTCAAACAACAACCATGCCAAATGTAGAGCAAATGATACAAGATGCTCTAAAAAGGATGGCACCATACCAAAAACCATTGCCAAAAACACTGAAATGGTGTGCTATTGAACAAAAATGGACAAACCATCCAACAGAGGAGTGCTATTACAACAAAGGGTATGTAAGGGAGCGTCAGTATGCACCTCCTGCTCAATTAGCACCACCTCAAGTACATCCAGTACCTCGATACCCAACGGGAAATGTACCAGGACCTATGGGGATAGAAAGACCGCAACCGGTATTGGGACAACAACCACCTTTACCAGGAGCAAGACCAGTAGGCATTAGATATGCACCAACCTTAGAGAATCAGGAAGAACAATCCCTAGTGCCTGTTCAAGCCTATTATGAAGAATCTGGTGCACACATGTCTCCAACTGTGTATTACCCACCAGAAGAACCCAAACAACCAGAACCATGGGGCATGATTGGGAATGTTGGAATACCAACAATTACAAGTGCTTCTGATGAAGAGAGATACAATTTGGACGCAAGAACATTGATGTTCATAGCTCATGGAGGGTTAACAGGACAAAGACCATCCTATCCACAAAGGACGAATCAAATGGGACCAAGACCAGCACTAGGACCCTGTTACAAGTGTGGAGGTGACCATCTGATGAATGTTTGTCCACATACGGAAATCATTAGAATTAACGCTTATTGCACTAAGTGAGGGGTTACTCACTTCATTGGGGATTGTTCAAAGAATCCAAACAAAGTGCAAAAGATGACATTGAATATGCTAGAAACTATTCCTACCAGCAGTGGGTCTGAAAATGAAACTCTGATACCAACGCAAGTTGTTACTAGAGCTCAAGCTAAGAAAACCACTAGAGAACTTGAGAATGGAAAGTTAGCGACTGAAATGGTTAGTCCAGGACCGCGGAGTCAGAAAAACACATGGAAAGCTAGAAAAGCACGCATGAAGTTGAGAAAAGAACGTGAAGACGCTATTCTAGCTGAGGAACTAAAGCAAACGAAAGATAGATTAGAAAAACTTGAGAGTCAAAACGGGAAACGAGAGATGAGCCCGGAAAGAACGAAACAAAAGAGTATCAAAGAAACAACGAGCTTAAGCTCAGGGGGATCAGTGCTAGTCGACAAAGTACACGAACCATTGGACGCACTGATGAGAGCTTACGAAGCTAGGTTAAAGAACAACCAAACACAAGAACAGAGGTGGATGACATACCCAAACGCGGAATTGGAAAAGCAGAGACTTGAAATGTGCCAGAGAATGATCGAGACTGCACAAGCCTTATTCGAACCACCAAAAGAAATAATGAATTGTGGAACGGAAAATCCAATTCAGCAAGAGACTATCGTTTCACGGGTAGCTGAAAAGACTCCCAGTGCACAAAAGCCTGAAAATACACACAAGGATGACCGCATAGTGTTGAACACAACCGATCAGGAGATAGAGAGTTTTCATCCAGTCATACAGAGGTCTTACGGAAGAGATGAGGATTACAATGAATTTTGGAAACAAGTGAGAGAGGCAAACTTTGCAAACGAGCTAAGTTGCCAAGCTAATCAGACAAATTGGAAAAAGGACATCAGGAATCCTCCCATAGTGGAATTTGAGGCAGGATCTCAAGTGGACTTGGATCTGCAATCTTACTGGGGAGATGGGGGCTCTGTTAGAACAATGGAGAGCAAACCTCATTCACTGAATACCTTACCTTCATACTTAGGAGAGTATGAAGCAAAATCCGAGATTAGAGCACTTCCCTCACGAAGAATTTCATCAGAAAAATTCATGGACTCGCAAGGATTGATAGAGATCTTGTCAACACCAGTGACGTGCACTATCACTCTAGCTGAGCTTTTGAGGCTAAGACCACATATGTGGACCACTGTAGGAAAATTCTTGGAGAAATTCGGGATAAAAGACCCAACATCGAGACTGCAAGAGGGTATACAAGAGCTGAGTAAACCACAAAAGAACGCTAAGCCTGTACCCTTAAACAAGGTCGGAGAGTATTGCGAAGGTGAAGAGGGGAATACAACCTTACCAGTTGAATTCCAAGGAGTAAACACGATGGCAATACTAGACAGCGGAGCTGGGGTAGCCATTGCTACAAAAGAAATCTGGAAAAAATGGGGGAAACCAGCAATAAGGAAGACTAGGTTGAAACTCCAATTAGCAGATGGACACATGGAGAAACCTATGGGGTTATTAGAGAAAGTTGTAGTGACTTCTTGCGGCATTGAATACGAACATACTTTTGCTATTGTCGATTTTGGCAAGGAGAATAACTATGATATCATATTGGGAAGACCATTCATGAGACAGTTGAAAATGGTCCAAGATTGGGGCTACGATCACATATACCTAAGAAATATGGAAACCACTACACGTGTGAACCTGAAAGACCATAGCTACAAAGATGTGAACCGAACACCGGTGGAGGAGTTTGATTCTGCTACTTTGGCGGGATCCTAATTTCCAGCTTGGTTAGGTAAACCCAAGGAGTTATGGATGTGTGGAGCTTCGAAATGTGGAAGTCTGAAACGAGAAGAATATGTTTTAGAAAGGGCTATCGAAGACGAAACTTATATAGGAGAACCCTTTCCAGAGGACACACTTGAACCATTAGAATGGACACACATTCTAGCAACCCTAGATGTTTGTGCAATTCCGGATGGTCCCACAACGAAATTTTGCGACAAGGACGGGTACGACGTGGTTCCGTACTTCATGTTGAGAATTGTATTCGAAAAAGAAACTGAAAAGAACGATACACTGGAAAAGGAAGATGAAGAGGAGGTGTTTCACGACATTCCCGATCATCCTGAGTGGGGAAATGAAGCAGACAACGAGTCAACAGACAATTCAAGCGGAAACGAAGAAACTATAACGGATGTCCGATTTTATGATTTTCCGAACCAAACTAAACAACGCCAAAAACGCTATAGAGCAAAGAGAAAAACAAAGGGGGTTAGAACCAATCCGATGCCTAGAATAAGAGGAAAAAATCAATTCCTAATGCTAGTAAAGGCGGAATATTGTGTTAAGGACAAGATTTCTAGAAGAATGAGAGGCAATGATCAAAAGAGCTTACGAAAAGACAAAAGAGGCTCAAGAAATCAAGTTCAAAGGAATGGAACGAAAACAGAAACAGAAAAATCAGAAAAGAACAAGCGCAACAGAGAACACACGGAGTCCAAGTTAGAACGTAGAAACAAGTACAGAGAGCTCAAGAAAACTCTGAAAGAAGTTTGGAAGACATAAATTGAGAGTGAAGAGGACGAAAACGCCAAAATCAACGAAAACATGGATGTTCCCTCTCACTATAGGAAATTCACAATAGAGGATAGGAAGGTGGTATTAACCCCACCTATTCGAGAGAGAAAGGAGAACGAATCTTATGACGGACCGGAGGATGCAAAAACATTTGATTTAGCAGCTCCAGGTGAGCCACCTAGACCGGTGTACATAGCTACAGATTTGTCTCTAGGCGAGGAAGAGAGACTTTTGGGTCTTCTCAGAGAGTATAGGGATGTGTTTGCATGGTCTTATAAGGACTTAAAGGGAGTTGACCCATCGATATTCCAACACACAATCCCACTGAAACAAGACGCAAAGCCTAGCAGACAGAGACCATACACATATAATGATACGTTTGCTAAGCGAATCAAAGAAGAGATAGATAAGCTAATGGAAGCTGAATTCATATACGATATTGAACACACCGATTGGGTATCTCCAATTGTGGTAGTACCCAAGAAGAACGGAAAACTCCGAGTGTGTGTCAACTTAAAGAAAGTGAATGCTGCAACAATCAGGGACAATTATCCCTTGCCGATAACTGATCATGTTCTAGAGCGTGTATCAGGGAAAACAACATACTCTTTTCTTGATGGTTTTTCAGGATATAACCAGCTAGCCATAGCACTGGAAGATCAACATAAAACAGCTTTTGCAACGGAGTGGGGAATTTATGCTTATCGGGTTATGCCTTTTGGTCTAACCAATGCTCCCGCAACCTTCCAGAGGCTGATGACGCATGCTTTCAAAGAATACTTAAGGTTGTTTCTAGAAATATACATGGATGACTTATGTGTACATTCTCTTCTGAGAGATGAGCATCTAGAACACCTAAGAAAAGTATTTGAGAAATGTAGGACATATCGCATTTGTCTCAATCCTGAGAAATGTGTGTTTATGGTCCGACAGGGCAGAATTCTGGGACATATTGTCTCACAAAACGGAATATCCACGGATTTAGAGAATATAAAGGTTATAGTGGATATGCCTAGACCAACCAATGCGAAACAAGTGCAGAGCTTTATGGGACATTGCGGATATTATAGACGATTCATTTACATGTATGCTATAATAGGCCAACCACTTTACAGGCTACTAGTGAACTTTGAATGGACAGAGGAGTGTGAGGAATTGTTCAAGAAATTGAAAGAGGCACTCATTACTGCTCTAGTCTTGAAATCACCAGATTGGGAGAAGATATTCCATGTGCACATAGATGCTTCGGCATATGCAATAGGATGCATTCTGGCTCAGCCAGAAGAAGGAAACATGGATTTTCCTATCTGTTATGCCAGTCGACAGCTCAACAATGCAGAGAAGAATTACACCACAACAGAGCGAGAGGGATTAGGAATGATATATGCTGTGAAGAAATTTCGGCATTATCTTCTAGCCAACAAGTTTGTGTTTTTTACGGATCACCAAGCCTTGCTCTACCTAGTGAATAAACCATGCAATACGGGGAGAATAGTGAGATGGTTCATTATCTTACTGGAATTCGACTTCACGGTAGTAGTAAAGAAAGGAAAAACACATCTTAGAGCTGATCATCTTTCGCGATTGACGAATGGAGAAGACCCTATAGGAGTAGATGACGACATGCCAGACGCGTACTTGTTCAACATAGAAATGATACCGAAGTGGTCTCAAAATGTCGTTAACCTATTAACCTATGGAGGAGAGTTCGATAGAAGAGAATACAACCTGAAACATATTGCTATTCAACAATCCAAGAATCTTCAATTGGTTGCAGGAAGGTTGTATCAATTGGGAAATGATCATGTTTTACGACTATGCATCAATCCTGAGGAATATAATATATATCTGCGCGAAGCACATGTTCAGGAATGTGCATTTCATTGTTCAAGAAGGAACACATATAGGAATTTGTTACAATTGGGAGTCTATTGGCCAGGAATGAAAGAAAGCGTACATGAATATGTCACTGTATGTATTGTATGTTCATCAAAACCGCCAGTAGAGTATTCGACATTATATCAGATAATGATCGCTCCAGAATGGAGTCAGTATATTGTTGAATATCTCACAAATAGAACTTTCCCAGAAGGAACGTCAAAAGCTTGTCAGAAATCTGTAGAGACAGAAGCTAGAGATTACGCTTTAATAGGAGATCAACTCTATAAGAGATGTAAAGACAACCAGCTTAGGATTTGCGCATCAGAGTCTGAGTATGTGATAATCCTGGAGCAAGCTCATGGAGGAGTAGGTGGAGGCCATTTCTCAGGTGATAAGATAGCAAAACTTGTCTTAGCCGCAAGAATATGGTGGCCAACATTACATATGGACGCTGAGGAATACGTTAAACGGTGCGATGACTGTCAGCAAACCAAAGTACCACTTAAAAGAGATGATATGCCGCTTAGACCAATGATGGGGGCAAGAGATTTTGCAAAATGGGGGATTGATTATGTTGGACCCATTTCACCTCCTGCATATAAGACTCATGCACAATACATCATTGTGGCTACAGACTATCTAACAAAGTGGGTCGAAGCAAAGGCAACTCAAAAAGCAGATGCCAGGACCACGGCACAATTTCTGTGTGAACACGTCTTTGTACGATATGGATTGCCAATAGAAATTGTGAGTGATCGAGGCACACATTTTATAAATGAAGTGATAGAGATCCTTCTAGATGAATTCATGGTAATCCATAGGAAATCAGCCCCGTATCATCCAAAAGCAAACGGACAAGCTGAAGCAACAAACAAAACCATATGCACGGTCCTCACGAAGATTGTATCTGAGTCGAGAACTGACTGGGACCAGAAGTTGCATTCAACATTATGGGCATATAGGGTAGCATATAAAACATCAATAGGAACGACCCCATATAACATGGTTTTTGGGCTAAATGCTATCTTACCAATAGAATTCTTGATTTCAACCTTAAGGGTGGCTAAGGATCTAGAGTGGACAGGGCACGAGCTTTCTGATAGAATAGATGACCTGGAAAATCTAGACGAGCTTCGCCTAAAAGCAGTAGCTTCTGTCTACGCTCAAAAAAGGCGACAAAAGGAATTTTTTGATAAGCATGTGCGGACTAAAGAGTTTAAGGTTGGGGACTATGTCCTAGTTTACACTCTGAAACAACATGCTAAGAAGCTTAAAAAGCGAGGGATGGGACCTCTGGTGATTAAAGATCTATCACCAAGTGGAGCCGTCAAGCTTGCTACATTAGACGGAGAAGAAATGCCCAATTGGATTAGTGGATGCAGAGTGAAAAAGTATCTTTTGCCGCTAACCCAAGACATGCTTCTCAAAATACATCAAGAAAAGTTGCATGTCCAGAAAAAGAAAATGATTGTGGAGGAAGCGCAAGCCGAGGCGAAGGAAAGAATGGAGAAAAGAAGACTACTGCGTCAGAAACAGCGCAATGAAGGAGCAATACGAATAAACGCAGTCAGTATAACAGAAATGGATAAGGACAAAGAAGAACCCATCATTGAATGCAAAGTGGGAACCAACCAAATCAAAGCCAGAGCACTATTGGATTCAGGAGCTCAAGCTAACCTACTGTCACTCAGTTTGTATAGACAATTGACAAATGACACTAAACTACAAACTGCCAAGCAAGTGTTAAAGAGTTACTCTGAGAATTCAATCAAAACTGTCGGATGCACAGTTTTACATATACAGATTAACCATTATGTGTATCCTCATATGTTTTACGTGGTTGAAGACCAAGCTACACAACAACCAGTATTCCTAGGACAACCATGGCAGAAGCAATACAATGCAATGATTGACTGGAGTTCTAAATCAGTGCTTATCAAATACGAAGGTGAAAGTCAATCAGTTAAGCTCACCAAAGGAGCAGAGCCAACTCCAAAGGACGAATCCAAAGACAAAGGTAAACAACAACCAGAGAAAAAGAAGAAGCAATGGCAACCAAAAGTTTCTATACAACCGGATTACTCTTCGACGAGGAATTCCCAACAGTGGATAAGGAAGACAAGCAATAATATAACAACTCAACCTTGGGAAAAAACGGAGTCAAAGTTGGTATGGAGACCAAAAAAGGTTGTGCCAGAGAACACAAAGGTGGAAAACAGATTCTTCAATACCAGACAACAGAGTGATTCCAGACAATCAAGGACAGTGAAACAGATCTGGATTCCAAAGAAGTTCATGAACAAAGCTATAGCAAGCAAATTTGGATCCCAAAGATTTGTAAACAGGAACTCCCTTCAGTACAATCCATGGAAACTCCTAGGTATTTCAAGGCGAGGAAATCAACACAAGGAACAAAGCAGGTTTGGGTCGCAAAGAGTTTGTGGCAAGCACAAGCAAAGCGGAAGCAGATTTGGATTGTGAAAAAGAACAACAAGGTAAAGAAGAATCCATCGACTGATTCTACTACCGAAGTATCACCAACCCAAAACCCGACCACCAATCCTTCAATCAAACACAGAGCATCTTTATTGGAAAGGCTGTTGTATCATCGCTCTGCAATTGCATTGGGAACTTATGACCAAAACAACTACAATGCTTCGCCCACAGACACTTCATAGTCGTCCGGGAGGACTCAGACTAGGAGGGAGGGAGGTATACAGGTATACAGGAGTTACAAAGCTGCTACAAGCGCCAAAAACAAAGAAAAACAAAAATTATATTACAAGGGCAGTGTCTTACATGATTTTGCAATTTTTATGTTTGATTGCGGATATTGATAATGTTTATGTCCTTATATACCTTTTTTTTTGCAACAAGAAGAGATCAAATGATGAATTTGGGTCTCTAGACGTGTAAATATCACTAAATAAGAGTGTTTTTGGAGCAAAAAAGTAAAAAAAGTGGTAATCCAAGTCCAGAAATCACAAATAAGTGTATATTCATATACACAGGGTTACCAGCTATTTATCGTGTATGTTTGGAATTTTTTGGCTTCAATTTTCTATTTTCCTTTTTTTTAATGATTTTCTTGATAAAAGTAAAAGAAAAATAAAAAAACAGGTGAAATGAGATCGGAAAAAAGAAAAGAATAGACGGTGATGGTCCTAATGACAAGGGCAACCCATGGTAAAAATTGGGTACAATTCTGAAAAAGTTGCGGAAAGCCCGAAATGACAGAATTTTGGCAAAGTGGACAGATTTCTCAGAAACAGGTCAAACGAAGTCCAAATTGAGAAATTTCAAATCCTAAAGTGCATTTCACGACAAGATAGGAGCACATGTCAAATTTGGTAACAAGTGATCCGGGAAGTCCGAAGTTAAGTATTTTTCACTTCACTTTCAAGCTCATTTCCACTATTACCTTCTTGAAGAGAGCGAAGAGCACACAGGAGCATCCGACCTTCTACCGCCTTCTACGACTGCTACGAGAGCTTAGAGGACACCAGACATGAGAGGTAGACTCGTTTCCATAAGCTTTTGATGCTTATCGTTAACTTTTGTCGCGAAAACTGACCAAAACCAAGAAACAAGAGCAGACGGGGAATGGGGAGGAACGCTAGGTAGGGGCACAACCGCCTAACCAAACCTTGCAAGAACTTAGAGGTGGGTTACCCTAACATAGAAGATGGGTTTCTAACACTCAAAGCTCGAGAAAGAACGACTTGAAAAACCCTAGGTCAACAGAGCCTGCAAGAGGCAAACAAAAAAAAGTTGTCGAAACGACACAAAACTTCTCAGGAAGCTTAACAACATCGAGGGCAATGCAACCATGGAGTATCTCCGGGTTTGGATCACCAAAAGTAGGTCGGAACAACCGATTCGGCTGCGGACACACAAAGCATCATTTTGGCATAACGGCTAAAATTGACGACGAAATGACATGAAACTTCACAAGCAGCTTCAAATATACATGGATGACTTATGTTTGCAAGCAAAACCCAAAAGAAAGCTGATTCACTTACCGATGGTGAAAAAGACGCTTTCGGGCAACCAAATGGAGAAAGATGGAGAACGGGGAGCCAAAGTCAAGTTCAACCAAATAGGTGGCTTCACAACATATCCAATGAGCTGGAAATGCAACTCTCGAGAAGAAAAGTTGAAGAAATTCAACTCCAAGGCAAAAAGACGACTTCGGAGATTGAAATGCCTATAAGGGGGCTTTTTAGCTAAACTAATGACTTTTTAAGTTGAAAACTAGTTAGCAGGGCTTAGGGCACTAGCACAAAGCATTCTTTGCACAAAAAGACCAACATTTCAAGAAAAGACATCATACGCGTATGATGTCTCACAGCATGATTTTCACATCCATTTCAACATTTGAGTGCATAGCCTCATTCCACATGTTAATCACATCCTATGAACCAAGCATCATGAGAATTGGAGTTAGAAAACCCAAGGAAAACCAAAAAGACGCAAAGTAGGCCATAAAATTGATTTTTGGTCCTAATTTTGTCAAAATAACTCCAAACTCATTGAAACTTTGTAGGATTGTTGATTAACACATCTACAAGCTATCTGGAACCAAAAAGCACCATTTTGACACAAAAGACATCATACGCGTATGATGTCTATTTGCACTTACAGAGCCAAAACTGCTCATTTGTCATCATACATCCATTATATATATCTAATACATGCTACATATGAAGTTTGGAACCATTTGGTCAAGTGGATCACCCCATTAGCCCAATTGAGGGAAAATCCTTCATCCAAACCCTATTTTAGCCCAAATTCAACATACTCAAGTCCAAACCAAGATTTGAGTAGAGACAGGCCTTCACTAGTACATGGGGAGTCCACAGAATCAATCCCATGAAAAATTGATGAAAAAGACATCATACGCGTATGATGTCTCCAGAGCCATTTTTAGCCCAAAATCTATCCAAAATTCATAAATCCACTGAATAAGCCTATCTAAAGCCATATCCAAGCTTATAGAGAAATTTGGTCCAAAAATACACTAAAAGACATCATACGCGTATGATGTCTCACTATGTGATTTTGGCACCTCAGAGCTTCAGCCACCAAACAGAAGTGATCTACATGCCATTTGAAGGTGAACCACCAAGTTTTATCCAATTTGGATCATAAAATCCAATTCCCTTTCAAAATTTTGCCAAGAGAGTGAACTGGACTAAACTGGCCAAAACTTGACCAAATGGGATCCAAACTCAAATCCAAGCATATGATACTCATGTATACACTATCAGCTACAAGCACAACCAATATGAAGTCATTTTGACACAAAAGACATCATACGCGTATGATGTCTCCAGCATGATTCTGAGCCCAGTTTGCATATTTTTTCACCTACCCTGCATCCTTAGGCCCTGAATAGCTCATGTTTCAATTTTCAAGTCATTTGAATAGTTAAAAGCTTCATTTCGGCTTTCAGTACTAAAAAGACGCTAACTTCTGAAATTGGAGTTACAGGATCTATGGATTCCGCCAAGTTATCGGCAACGAAGAGAAAAAGACCGACAATCAAAGATGCTCTTGCAGAAGCGGAACCCTTCGACATTCCAGCAGAAACCCTCAAGCCAACCAAAACTTGGGTGGAGGAAGCAGTACTGGAACAAGAGGGAATAAAGATCTACCAGGGGACTTTCAGAGATCCTCAAGGGCAAGCGGTGGATATACCGATGATCCCACAAGAATTGGTGGATTATAGCAGGTCAGAGAACATCAGCAGGTACCTGGAAAGGGCAGACTTGCACAGATTCTTCACCTCGAGACCATCAGGTGTGGATACAAGAAGAGTGTATGAGTTGGCAACCTCCATTCAGAAGGATGGGAAAGCCACATTGACAGCAATAGATGGAGAGAAAGTAGAGGTACATATCACTCCACAGCTCATTGCAGATGCATTGAAGCTGAACAACAAAGGGAACTCTGTGAGGGAAAGAAGGGAGGCTATAGAGGTTTATGGGTCCAAGAAACAGAATGCAACTTATGGAGATATGGCAGACCAAAGAGCGGCAACCCTTTGCCGACTGTACAACCAATTTCTCCATATTTGCAGTAAAAGACCGCAAAAGTATACGACACCGCCCCATGCCATTGCAACTACCATCACATGGGCATTGAAGAGCAATATTCCAAAAGAGGTGAATTACGCTCAACACATCCACGAGCAAGTAATTGCCATGCACAACGAGAAGCCAAAGTATATAGGAGGAGCTGAAGTTCTGACAAGAATAGCTTATGAAGCTGTTGGAGCCAGAGATCAATGACCAAAGGTTCCCTCCCAGAATGAGTGGCTTAGAGAAGCCGATGAGGAGGAAGAACAGCCTGAAGTATCCAAGAGGGCGTCCACAAGAGCACGCAGGAAACTAGAAATAGTTTCAGAACCTGAAGACAATGTGGATGAGCCGATTATGAAGAAAGCAAAGAAGAAGGTTGCTCCCAAGCAAACCAAAAGTCAGAAAGCGGCAAGAATGGAAAGACTGGTGGAGCAGTTTAGAGCGGAAAGAGCTCTAAAGTGGGACTTTGAAGAAAAGTGGGTGCCAGACCCCACTAAAGTCGGAACTAGCTTAGCCAGGCCACATGTTGATCAATAGGATCAATATATTAGAGCTTATGAGGAGTCAGAGGCTATACTGGAGCAACAACCTGTCGAGCCATACACTGAAGAGGAAGTACAACTTTTAAAAGCTGAGCTACAAAAGGACGACAAGGGGAAGAAGAAAGTAGATGAGTCTACTGAACCTCAAGAGAAAGACGGGCAAGCAAACAAAGGGAAAGCCAAGATGACTGAGGACAATCAGCCCTCCTTTACTGATGTACCCAGCCCAAAGAAGACAGAAATAATTGTGGAAGAGACCATAGTAGAGATGGACACGGCTGGTATGGAAAAGCCGGAGGCCGGGACCAAGGAAAAGGAGATAGATCCAATTCAGCAAAAGAAAAACGATTATGAGGATCTGGTAGCGATAGGGTACACTGAAGAAGAGGCCCTTGAGGCGGTTTATGGGATCACCCTACAAAAACGAGATGATCAGAGAGGGACAGAGGAAAATACAAAGAGTACAAAAGAAAGTGATGAAAAACTGGACGAGCAGAACGTACTAGAAGAGCCGAAGCCAGTGGAGGTGGTGGCCGAAAAAGATTTAGAGTTGACAGATGAAGATGAAAAAGACATGCACATGGTGCATGAACTGCTCAACAAGATCAAAGAAAGATCCAAGGCAAAGGAAGTGGAGATTGGGACAGCCAAACAAAGGGAAGCTGAGTTGCAGAGGAAATTAGAGGATGCTATGACTGAATCTGAAAGTCATAAAGCATCACTCTACAATGCGGAAAACGAGAGAGACGGCTTGATACTCCAGCTAGCCGAGGCTTCAAGAGAAGTAACAAGTGCACAGGAAGCAAGGGAGCGGATGGAAGACGACTTGGGAGCGGCTAAAGATGAGCTCATTGAGCTGAGGGAAAGAGTCGAGCTCCAAGAAAGAACAATCACTAGACTCAGGACAACTCCTAGAGCTAGCAGAGCAGGAACCGAACAAGAGGGAGCTCTTGTACCAGCTCTGGAAGACCAGGTCCGAAGCTTACAAAGAGAGCTAAGATTAGAGCAAGTGCAAAGGTTGCACATTGCCGAGGGATCATTGGCAACAAAGGAGAGGCTCACTTTAGAAAATCAAACACTAAGAACAGAGAATGAGACCCTCCGCAAACAGCTCCAAGATCTACAAGAGCAACAAAGAAGAGAGACAGAGACACCACAAGAAGGATCAAGTGGAGCAGCCATAGAGCTACCAGAAACGGGAGAGGCAACCACAATTGAAGATCCAGCCCCAGTTCAAGAGGTGGCCTCAACTTCAGGAATCTCTGAAGAAGAAGAACAAAGGCTCCATGACCAAATAGAAAAGTCAACAGAGGAGAGTGCCAAGGCGGAAATGGAATGGGAGAGGAGACTCCTAATCTCCATTAGACTTCAGGGATTAGACACAAAAGTGCTCCATGAAGAGTGGATGCAACCCAGCCTGCCTTTCCCGTTGATGAAGTTTGAAGTGATAAAAACAAAAAAGAGAATAGAGGAGGAGCAGTATGACGCTCTTTACGAAGGCGACATCACAAAAGAGAAACAATCAAAGAAGATTGTAGATTCGCAGCCTAGATGGAGGAAAGGTTGGCTGAACAAATACCCAGCCTACCTCATCTACTTGGTAGAGGCACCAAAGGAGATTTGGGAGGATGAAACCTTCTGCCCGGTGCCAAGAGTCAGAAGCTGGAAAGAGCATGGCAGGATTGCAGAAAAGAAGCCAAATTGGCTTAATTACCCAAGGATGCCAGGACCCAAGGCAGGAGAGAGAATAGGTAAAGCCTACATGGTGAAAACCCTAACGGGCACCATCAAGCTCTTTACTGGCTCTCCTGACCTTTCGTGTCAGATGCTCAAGAAAATTTGCAGGACTCTCTTAGCTTGCATTGAAGTGTTCGCGCCAGATAAAGCCACGACCTCGAGTCTACTATCGACGGCCGACACAGTGACTGATATGATGTATGATCTTTCATTGCAGCCTTCTCCAAAAGTGTTGCACCTCCTATACCAGAGGATTATGTTTTTGCCTAGCTTCCACATGCAAACATTCGAAGAAGCTTTCTACACCGGCTTTTTCACCCACGAAAGCAAAATATTCGGCCCAACCTTGACCATCGGCAACCTGCGATATGAATCACATTTGCAGATGCTCAAGACGACAGGACTTTATTGACCAAGCATAAAGGTCATGTCAGGGACGACATGAACGCGGAGGGGGGCAGTGTTGAGCCAGCAGAGGATCACACCCACATTTTTGCTCACACTCACCATTTTGTAACCATTGATTGTAATAAATGTCTTTCCAACATTTATTTTGATTTGAGCCATTCATTAAGTAACGGGACTCAATTGAGTTTCCAGCTTGTAATTCCGAAGTAATTTCACTTGCTGATATAATTAGTTAGAGATGTTATCACCTCCAAGGATGAGGTATATAAGCCAAAGTTTTTGTAACCTAAGGGATTCAGATTATTAATCAAAAGTGAGTTTTTGAGCGTCGTGACTGTGTCTGAGAGAGAGTGAGAGAGATAGAGTCTTATCTACTTGCTACGTGAGCTACGGAGCCGCCATTGGAGAAGCGACACCGCCATTGTGTTAGCAACGGCGAGAGCTACGCACTGATACCAATAGTGCGCGCTATCGGCTTCTATGTGTGGTAAGTTCCTACGAGTTTCGGTGTGAGTTTTCTTCCAACTCGTGTGTCGGAATAGAGCGTGCAGCATATCTATAGAACCACAACGAGTAGAGCTACGCATTAGTACCATCGGGGTCAAGTTTCGGTTACCTGTATTTTTCGGCCTGTCTTCATACGCGTTTACCGCGCGGAGTGATTTTATGTTGATTTTGCAGTTCAAGTCTTTAGGGTGTTGTTCTTACCTAGTGCATAGACTTCCCCTTGAGTTTGAGATCGATTCAATGATTTTAGATCCTGTTTCGTATAGCATTTGTTCGTAGTACAGATTTCAGTCACTTGCGTATTTTAGAACTTAGATTTGATTTCCTTAGTAGTGATTGTCATTAGAAGGTCGAGTAGGTGATTTGACACCCACCTAGTTGTTTCCATGCGCCTGCGGGTCACGCTTCGTCCTCGTCTGACAAATTCTGTTGTTGGTTGAGTTCTCGCTATTTAGCTTCTGCTAGCGGCGTAACTGCCTTAACAATCCTCAATTTGCAGAATTTATCATGGTTAAGATGCTGAATTTTAGATATTTTTAGGAGAGGTAAATGAAATTGTAACATAGAAGCAATAGAGAGAGACATGGAGAGGGTGTATGTATGTAGAGGTTCATAAAAGAACTATAGGGATGCGAGAGAAGGGTAATGGTGAAGAGGGTGGGAGAAGCCATGGAAATTGTAGGTTTGAGTGAGGGAAGGAGAGGGAGGGATGTGTAAGAGTGAGTAGGTGTGTGGAAGGGTGAGAGAAGACTAAGGGCTACTTGTGAGAAAAGTGGGCATACTGGGGTCCACTCAGAAAATCATAGCTCACCGCTGGTAGCTCCAAAAATCATGAAAAAATTTGAGGTGATTATTCAGAGCGTCGGCTACATTTTCTCTTTTGACCATCGCTCCAACTTCGGAGTGGAGATAGGTGCCAAAATTCTCACCAAAAAAGCCTTTTTTTATGCCTGCAAAAGTCTTTTAGTGGCCCCCTCCTTTGTTGAATTTGTACAATGCATCCAAGAGTGAGCCCCTTCTTTGTCATATTATAATACAAAGCATCCAAGTTGCCCTTGACCCATGCATGGAGGAGGTTTTTTGGTGAATAAAGAAATATATACATGGTGGGACTAGTGTATGGACTATTCATTGACTTTAGCTCAATGAGCACATGGTGTTAGAGTAATGAGTAAAAATAATAATAAAAATATGGAGGAGTTATGGATATGGAAAGATATTGGAATCATATGATATGGTCCCTCCTTGAATTATTTTGGGTGAAAGAGGAAAATGTATGCAAGTAAATGATATAATAAACGTAACCAATGAGTAGAAGTCAATTTTTTGTTTTCACGAGGGTGAGGGTGAAAATGTGGGAGTGATTTGTATAAAGAAAAAATATGAGGTTAGAGTATGTACATATTGGCAAAAAATATAATTATGGTGTAAGAGGATGAAAGAAGGTGTACATAGGTTTAATAAAACACACACCTAAGTAGAAATATTTAAATAAAATACCAAAATAATTATAAACAAATCCCTATATTTAGGCCATATATACAATGAAATATTTACACACAAAGAGGCCATAATATACTTTTATTTTTTTTTATTTTTTATTTTTTATTTTTTGGCTCAACTAGCCCAATGACTAGCTAGCTGAGGGTTTTTAAGAAGATATGGGAAAAGCCCCCTAACTAACACACGCCTATGTACAAGGAAATGGTAGGGATAGCCATAGCGTTTGGGTAAATTTGGTAGGGTGGAGTAACTTACTATGGAAATTATGGAGAGCCGAAAAATGGCTATCATTAGCCCTCCCCCAGGATGATGGTATATTCATGTACCATCATAGAGCATCTTTTCCAAACAGAGTGCTTCAGAGTCCTTGACGAGATCTTCATTGTTTGGCCCCTCAGAATTTTGGCTGGAGTTACACTCATGCTTTATGTAACAATACTTACATGAGACAGCGGCCTTTGGACAGATCTTTGGTAGATCCTTTGGTAGAAGGCGACTCAAATAGGGCTTCAAGCGATACTCGTTTACCTTCCTGGAGTGCTCTTTACCATTCAAGTCCATAAGCTGATAGTAATTAGAATTGAAAGCCTTCTTGACTATGTATGGCCCTTGCCATCTAGTTTCAAACTTGGCATCAAAACGATTGTCAAGTCGATTGTCATACCTTAGCACAAGCTCTCCTTCATTGATGCCTTTGTCCTTCAGTTTCTTGTCAAGCTTCTCCTTTGTCTGTGTGGATTTCCTCTTATAGCACTCGTATGCTGCTTCTCTTTTCCACTCAAGCTCACCTAAGGTAAGAAGTCGATCCATCCATGCTTCTTGATCATCTTGTGCTGATTTGCCATGAAGTCGCATTGTTGGAATATTAAGTTCAATTGGCTGTAAAGCCTCTTGACCATAGACCAAGTGAAATGGTGTGAACTCCGTGGCTTCCCTATATGTGGTTCGATACGCCCACAAGGCACCATCCAAGAAGTCATCCCACAACTTTGTCTTGTTTTTCACCATCTTTCTAATGATGCCTGCAATGACACCATTAGCTTTTTCTACCAAACCATTTGATTGGGGATAGTAGGGTGTACTGTGACGATGTAGAATGCGAAGTTCTTCACAGACATCTGTGAGCAATCCCTTTCTAAACCCTGGACCATTATCAGAAACAATCTCCAAAGGTGTGCCAAATCTACAACAAATGTGAGTGTAGACGAATTTGCTCACTGTCCTCTCATTTACCTTTGCCACACTTTGTGCTTCCACCCACCTAGTCATATAGTCTACAGCCACTAGAATGTAGAGTTTCCCATTTTTTTTCCTAGGCAGAGGACCCATAGCATCAATGCCCCACTTTTCAAAGGGTCCATTTGCAAGCACAATTTGCCTTGGACCATAAATCAATCTTCTATTCCCATTTACCTGACAATTGTGACAACTTTTACACCAATGTTGGACATCCACATGCAGACTTGGCCAAACATACCCCGCAAGAAAAATCTTCTTCACTGTTAATTCTTGGGAAAAATGACCACCACATGCCTCTTCATGCAAACCTTTTAGAATGGCTGGAATTTCCGCGATAGTTGGTACTCTTCTGCACACTTTATCCTTCCCTCTTTGATAGAGGGAGCCTTCTAGGAAGAGATACATGCTTTCCTTCTTCATGAGTCTCCTCTTCTGAGCTTTTGTGAAGGCTGGTGGAAACTCACCCTCCAAAATGTAGCCAATGATGGGAGCCAATGACTCCAATCCCTGGTACCTCGGTTGCTTCACAGCTGTCGCCACCATGATGACCTGCACTTCTTTCTTTACACATGCAACGGCTTGTTGTGCAAGTAAATCAGCATCTTCATTTTGTTTCCTAGGAATATGATATAATTGCACCTCCTCAAATTGATTAAATAGCCTACGGATGGTATGAAATTTGGCCCTTAGTCTTTCATTTTTGCTTGCCCAAATGCCTAAAATCTGCTTCACAATGAGAAGTGCATCCCCTTTTACCATGAGACGTTGTATACCATGGCCAATGCATATTTTTAAACCATGGAGTAGTGTGTCATATTCTGCTTCATTGTTGCTAGCTGAACTTGGTAGATTGAACTTCTCTTTCATGACCACCTCTCCACTTGGGTTGAGCAACACTAGCCCTCCCCCTGCTTTTCTTGTGGCTCGACTAAAAGCTCCATCAAAGAACAAGGTAAAAGCATTAGGAATACTTTTTGGTGGTGGAAATGGTAGGGTCTTTACTTCAGGCACCTTAATCTCCTTTTCATGCACCCTATAAGTGAGAATCCCTGCCAATTGTGCACGCACACTATCTTCTACCTTGAAAGAGTATTGAAACTCTTGCAACTCCATAATCCACTTTGAGATCCTAGTACTAAGATTCATTTGAGATGACACCCAAGGGAACAAATTTTCTGTAGTGAGAATTACAAAAGGTTTTGGTAGCAAGTAGGATCTAAACTTTCTCACCGCAAACATTAGAGAAAGCATCATGAGTTCTGCTTCTATGTAGTCTCTCTCCAAAGCATTCATGACCCTACTAGCAAAGTAGATGGGTCGCATCCTTGTACTGTGGGGATCTTGTTGTAGCAACACACACCAATTGTTTCCCTTCCAACACTAGAGCTAACAAAGAATGTGTACTCCCAACAAGGAGGCATGAGTGTTGGTAGCTCTGACAAAATGACTTTAATGTTACAAAAATACTCTTCAAGCTCATCAGACCATGCAAATTCTACTTGTTATGTCAACTTTTGCAAAGGATGAAGCAACTCCGAGGCTAAGTGAATGAAGCGTGACATATACTTCACCTTCTGAATGAAAGAGATGACCTCCTTAAGACTCTTCGGTGATGGGAGCTCAATAAGAGCCTTTGACTTTGAAGGATCCACCTCAATGCCTTTATAGGAAACCTTGTGACCGAGCAAGATCACTTCATCCTCACCTATGTGGCACTTGTCGGGGTTGAGTTGACCTCCCATGTCGTAGAGCTTCTTTAAACCTTCTTCTACCCTTTGTAGATGCAATGATTTTGAGCTATAAATGCAGAAATCATCAATGAACACCCTAATTGACTTTCCAAAGAATGCTTGAAACACCATGTTCATGAAACGTTGGAATGTTGCAGGAGCATTCAGACCAAATGGCATGACTCTAAAAGCATAACAACCCCAAGGAGTGATAAAGGTTGTTCTCAATTGATCTTCCAATGCGATACCTATTTGAAAGTAGCCTGAGTAGCCATCACACACAGTGTACTTCTCATGACCAACTACCTCCTTTAGTATCTCATCCTGAAATGGGAGGGGAAAGTGATCTCTTTTTGTTGCCTCATTGAGTGGACGGTAATCCACACACACCCTCCACTTTCCGTTTTTCTTAGGAGTGACAACAACGGGAGAGACCCACTCTGAATTCTCCACTGGATAAATGAAACATGCTGCTAGAAGCTTTCTTACCTCCTTGAGTAAGGCCTGCTCCTTGATGACTCCTAGCCCTCGTAGTTTCTGAGCCTTAGGTGTGGCCTCTGGCTTCAACTCAATTTTGTGTTGAACAACATCTACTCCACGCACATCGTCTTTAGCAAAAAGCCTAGGAAATTTCCTTAGAACACATTTGAACTCCTCTCTTTCATCCTTTGTAGGTGTTGTAGATAGCATACCTTCTAGCATTATTTCATCTTCCACTTTTTGGTTCTCTTGGGAACCTACCTCCTCCAAACCTTGACAAGAGGTCTCTTGGTTGGTTGGCTTAAACCTTACCCCCATGAATTCGATGGAAGACTCCTCTTCAGTAATGCTGCCGCTACTTTCTTCTTCTCAAGTGTTATCGGTCCAAGCTTCTTCCGTCTCACTTTGAGATGATTCTTCATGGAGCTCCTCTTGGCGTTGCTCCTTCATGTCAAAGACAACCTTCTTATGATTTTCGTTCCTGCAAATTATCTTTCCACTCTCCCAATCCTGCAAAGCTCGCATTTTCATTAGCCATGGTCTCCCTAGGATAAATGGGTAACCATTTCCTTTGGTAGACATGACATAGAAATCCATTGCCTTCTTAATGCCAAAAGCCTCCACAAAACATTTTTACAAATGCCTACGCACCTAGCCTTGCTATTGTTTTCCATGTTGACCTTAATTTCAGGTGTCTCATGGATGTGCATGCCTAGTTTTTGCATGAGTCCCTCTGTCATGATGCAAATTTGTGCACCCCCATCCACTAGACCTTTCCTAACCAATCTCCCTTTTATGTAACAATCTAGCACAGGTGTAATGTCCTCATTCATTTCAGCTTGTGCAATTTTTACAACAGGCACACTCTCTTTTACCTTTCTCCTAGTGCTAACTGCCCTTGTTAAATCCCTCCTAACTTGTAGACATAATGCAAGAAATTGAGGCCATGAGATATCAGGACCCTTACCTCTCATGTCTTCCAACAGGTTGTATGGAGCCATTCCATGTCCAAGAGGAAAGTCTTGGAGGTTGATACGACGTCCAGTCCTCTTAGCTTCCTTGGTCTCCTTTGCCTTCTTTTCTCGTCCATGGTCACTTTGTGATGTAACTCCTTCTTTCTCCTTACCTTTCCCTCGGCCACGCTTAATGCCATTTGCTTCCATGTCAACCTCTCTTGAATTTGTCACCTCTACCACATGCACGTTTGGGTCTGGCAAAGGTGGAACTCCTTCCACTCCTTGCGGAGGTGGTCTTGCTCCATTTGGCCTTTGTATAAGCCGTGATTTCTGACTAGTTCCTTCACCTGCATTCATCACTGAGTAATTCAAGTTAGGTCTCCCTTGCTCCCCATGGGGCCAAGGACAATTATACATCCCATGTCCACACTCACCGCAATTCCAACATTGCAAGACTCTCCTAGGTCGTGGGTCTCGCTCTTCAGACTTCTTTGCTTGTCCCTTTGGACCTACAGCTTGTGCAAGGTGAACTGACAAGCTGTTTAAAGATTCATTTAACTTCTCAATCACTTCCGCCATTACCACAGGAATCTCCTTACATGTTGATGCTTGTGACTTACCTTTGGGTCTAAGACCTTCTATTGGAACCTCCCCCCTTAAGCACTTGAGTTTCCTATATTTCTCAGCAGCCCTAGTTTCAGTTGCATCAAAGGTAGCAGGTGCACTCACCTCAACTTTTACCTTAAGGTCAAGAAAGAGTCCGGCTATAAACCTCTCCTTCTTTAGAAATTCTGCACCATCACCAGGGTTAGCAACATTTCGTATCCATAGAGCCCAAAGACGTAGGAACTCTTGCTTGTACAAGTAGTAGTCATCTAAGTCTTTTTGCTTATGAGAAACAATGTCTTGCCATAATTTCTGAGTGTTTTGGGGATCAAAGAAGTATTTCTTGAAACGATTCAAAACTTTCGTGTAATTCCCTTTAACTTCTTCAGGCAAAGAGTCAAACCAAGTGCTAGCATCTTTCCTAAGGACCACCTCAAACATTTCTACACGTTCTTGATCAGTTACTATCCTCTTGATACGGCAAGACATCTTGAAATTCGCTAGAAATAATTCTGCATCCTCTCCAGGCTCTCCAAAGAAAAGAGAATATCTAGACATTTGGCGTTGTCTCTCCATTGAATTGATTTCAAAGTGACGCGTTTTTGTTTTTTCTTTCTTTAAAAGATTTACACAATAATATTTTCTAAATTGCAATCTATTCTACAACAAAATAAAAATATTCACATCAAATGACCTATGATAATCAATAAGAGGTAGAATGACAGGGTTTGGTGACTCGAGAATTTCTCCTACTCTTTGGGCACCAAACATGAATACCATACGTTGTTGAAAATGGACTTTTCTACTAATTGCAATGTTTACTCTAATGTGTGGAGTGAAATGAAAGGGAAAAACCTGTATTCCTGGGCCATTATCCATGGTCTATGCATGACCTAATTCTTAAAACAAAACAAAAATATAGACGTGCAAACTAAGGTCGTACCTAATGAGAGGCAAAATAAAAGGATTTACTGATGCGTTTATCTCTACCAACCTAAGAGGACCTAAAATTCTATGAATTACTCGCTGAAATTGCAACTTAGTACTAACAATTATATATACCTTTTGCCTTGCAATGGGAATGAAGGGATCATACAAATTCTCGTGATTCATGCAAGCTACTTGATTATGCTAAATGTTAAGCCTTCACAAAACATACACAAGCCTGTCCTCAGTGGGGGCACCAAAATTGAGGCGGTCCGAGGCGGGCAACAAGAAGAGAAACCTCTAGACACCCTTCAAGGCTCCCGTGCTGCTCAATGGGGCTGGGGCACAACACAACACAAACCAAAACAACAAACCCACAGCCAAATCCCAACTACACAAGGGGCACCACCTAGTTTAAGAGCGAACTAGGACGCAAAAGAGGAGAATCGTTAGAGCAACCCACAAACAAGCAAGGAATTTACACTAACCCTAACACCAATGGAACACTCTCACACACTAAAACACGAGAGAGAGAGAGAGAGAGAGAGAGAGAGAGAGAGAGCAGGTGTACAACTTAGCTTCAACTTTATATTTTGCACAAAAAAGGAACTTAGAGCTTGCGGAATCAAGTGACAAGATTTGGTTATAGCATCACTAGCACATTGTCTTAGGGTTATGGGAGCCCTCTCACCATCCACCCTCTTACAATGGTAGCCAAACAATAGCCAATGAATCACAAGCAACAAAACAACAACCTTCAATGAAACAAGTCACCTTATGAAGCTGAATGAGTTTGCCAAGCCAAATTGGAGGAGAAGCGTGAGCCTTTGGACATGAATTGCACCCAAAACTACCAATTCATTGATGTTGGGGTAGATACAACAATGGTAGGAAGAATATCTTCTACTCGCACTCACTCAAACTAGCTCAAGCTTTTCTATGCACCAAGGTGATGGTGTATAGAAAGCTTACTCTCTCTTTACAACCAAGATAGAACTGGCGTGTGGTACGCTCAATCTAGTGTGCAATGGTATAGTGATGTCTTTTACAAGGAGGAATGGGTTCTATTTATAGGTTTTAGAAGCCTTGATTAGGATTAAGCCTAATCAATTTTATTAGGAAAGATCAAGGATTATGAATTTCAAATGAGAATGGGGTCTCTCTTTTCTCTTGAGTCACATGGATGTGGGCTCAAGTAAGAGAATTATTGATGTGGTGAAAGGAGAGAAACTTCCATGGGAGTGAGTGAATTTGGTTTACTTGTGCGGTTGCCTACTCCATATGTTGATAGTGTGGGTGCATTTTTACAAGAGAAGTTAGTTGTTAGTGGTAATAATCACTAGAATTGTTAGTGATACATTTACAATGGGTAGGATGAGTTGATTTGATGAAGGAAGAGGGGTGAATTAAAAGAGAATGATTGAGATGGTGAAGCTTGAACTCACCCTTGTGTAGATTGTGGAAAAAATGACCGCTGGTCTTCTTCTTCTTCTTCGCTTCTTTAGGCCGCCGCCACGGTTGACCACCACGATGAAAAGAGGATTTGTTGATGAAAATTCCTCAATTTGCAGAATTTATCATGGTTAAGATGCTGAATTTTAGATATTTTTAGGAGAGGTAAATGAAATTGTAACATAGAAGCAATAGAGAGAGACATGGAGAGGGTGTATGTATGTAGAGGTTCATAAAAGAACTATAGGGATGAAAGAGAAGGGTAATGGTGAAGAGGGTGGGAGAAGCCATGGAAATTGTAGGTTTGAGTGAGGGAAGGAGAGGGAGGGATGTGTAAGAGTGAGTAGGTGTGTGGAAGGGTGAGAGAAGACTAAGGGCTACTTGTGAGAAAAGTGGGCATACTAGGTCTACTCAAAAAATCATAACTCACCGCTGGTAGCTCCAAAAATCATGAAAAAGTTTGAGGTGATTATTTAGACTGTGGGCTACATTTTCTCTTTTGACCACCACTCCAAATTCACAGTGGAGATAGGTGCCAAAATTCTCACCAAAAAAGCCTGTTTTTATGCCTGCAAAAGTCTTTTAGTGGCCCCCTCCTTTGTTGAATTTGTACAATGCATCCAAGAGTGAGCCCCTCCTTTGTCACATTATAATACAAAGCATCCAAGTTGCCCTTGACCCATGCATGGAGGAGGATTATTGGCGAATAAAGAAATATATACATGGTGGGACTAGTGTATGGACTATTCATCGACTTTAGCTCAATGAGCACATGGTGTTAGAATAACGAGTAAAAATAATAATAAAAATATGGAGGAGTTATGGATATGGAAAGATATTGGAATCATATGATATGGTCCCTCCTTGAATTATTTTGGGTGAAAGAGGAAAATGTATGCAAGTAAATAATATAATAAACGTAACCAATGAGTAGAAATCAATTTTTTGTTTTCACGAGGGTGAGGGTGAAAATGTGGGAGTGATTTGTATAAAGAAAAGAAAAGTTGTAGTCGCAAACCAAGAAGAGCCAGCTCAAAAACAAGCATGCTTTGAAAGAGAGAAACAAGCGTACTAGCGCAGTAGTCAAGCACAAGGAAAGGACCCAAAAAAGGGGTACCTGTAGAACTTAAAGGCACTCAAAAGAAGCATCATACAAGAAAAGAGGCGGATGATCCAACATAATATTTAGAAAGAATGTACCAAGAGGCTGAAGCTCTAAAGTTGAAGGAGGTAGAAGAAGCTGCTAAAAAAGCCAAGGAGGCGGAAGACCAAAGGCAAGTTGAGGAAGCGGCTAGAGAAGAGCAAAGTCATGGATCTCCCTGACCCACCTCACCGTCTATAGAACAAAAAGACCATCCCATGCCTAGTCCACCACCATCACCTATAGGCAAAGACACCAATGATGAAGTAGAGCCTGAGAAAGACAGATTCTGAGTCCACTCAACAAACAGAATCTGCACAAGAAACTGACCACCCTGACGGACAAAAAGAAAAAGAAGCCGAGCCAAAACCGAAGAAGGCACCTGAAGATACTCAAAATCCAGAAGAGGACAAAGCAAGTAGATCTGAACAAGAGACTGCTAAGGAAGAAGATGCACAAAAAGAGTCTACCACTGCATATGAGAAAGAAACTGAGCCAGAGAAGGAAGAAAGGCCGGCACCTGAAGAGAGAGCAAGGTCTGATCCAACACCCTCTACTTCTACTCAGTTAGAAACTACCAACGCATCAAAGCCTCAGGATACCCAAGAAGAAGACTGACCATCTACCTCTACACAAGAACAACCAGCAGTTACGACGCAGCAAGAAGCCACGCATGAGGATGTAGTCACATCCCAGCTGGTAAGACAGGAGGAGTGGCAGTCAAACAACAAAGTAATAGTACATGTCAATGAATATGCATGAAAGATGTAGGAAATGATGGAGAGACTCCGCTCAGTAGGACTAAATTGTAACACCAAGGCCAAAGAACTTGAGATGGTGATCAAAGCTCTCCAAGGAGAGTTAGAAGACAGGATCACTATCATCACTGATCTACAAAGGTGGGTGCAAGAGCTGAAGGCAAAAGCGGAACATCATCAGTTAGCTAAAGATAGGAAACAAAAAGAAATGGAGGAGTTAGGTGATCTACTCACCAAGCTATCCAATGCCTACAAAGCAAAAGATGAGCAACTGACAAAAGTTACAAATAAACTTCTTACGACATCTCTTAGCTCAGAAAATTTAGGTGCAATTAGATGTTGCCAATGCTTCTCTGTAGTATTATGAACAGAGGATCAATGATCATGCCATTTTTTAATGGCAAATCAGAGAAAATCTAGCCGTGGCCTCGATCAAAGGAACTGATGAAGTGTACAAGGTACTCAGGAAGAAAATAAAGACCTTGAATTGGAATTAAATCTAGAACAATCCCAGCGTAGGGAACTGGCACTGGTGCGGATTCAAAGAGAGGAGGAGCTCCTAAATGAGATAGCAGAACTCAAGCAGATTAATCAACTCCTCGGATATGGAAAACTAGACACGCAGGAAGAGACATGCACTTTAGAGCCGCCACAGATAGACGTACCCTCGGTCTCGTTTGCTGAGTTTAAGACACAATCCACAACAGAGCTGAGTGGTGATGAATATTTTCAGATTAACATCACAAATGAAGACACAGTGCCAATGGTCTAGCTGTCAAAAGATGAAGAAGACGCACTGAAGGAGAAGATCACTCTAGAGGTAGATGAGCAGCGGAAAGCCACTATGGATTGGGAGTTGAGAGTTTTACACTGTCAACGTCGCTCAACTCACTCCCAATAAAATCAATGCTCAATGGCACCAACAATCCCTGCCGTATTTTCTCATCAAAGTAGATTTGTTACAAGTGAAAGAAAGACTATACAAAGATATGCAAGAAGATGGCGCAGATAAGGACCACCCAAAGTGGAGGTTAAGCTGGCTGAACAAGAATCCTAGATAGGTGATTTTGTTTATAAGAGCACCTGCAGCCCTTCAAAGAGATCCAACCTTCTATCGTGTACCCAAAGTAAGGACGTGGCAAGCGCATGAGTCACTGCAAAAGAAGAGGCCAACTTGGCTTAACTTCCCCAGGCTCCCAGCTCCAGAGAGAGGCCAAGCGACAGAGGAATACATGGTGAAAACCCTAACGAGTGCCATGTCCTTCTTCAAGAGTCTGCTAGATCTCTCCTGTGCCATGTTATATAAGATCTGCAAGATGCTGCTAACATGCATACAAGTTTTTAATGAGCCTGAGCAAACAGGAACCCCATGGGTATCATTCTTGGAAGGAAACAAAGGCTTATGCTACGATCTGAGTGGGCAGCCTTCGAAAGAAGTCCTTTAAGGATTCTATGCCAGATGTATGTTCTTGCCCTTGAATAATATGCTAGCCTTTGAAGAAGCTTTCTACACTGGATTCTTCATGTGGCAAACAAAGATATTTGCGCCGATGATCAGCAACCTAACATCCAGGTTTAGTCTACGCAGCGGGTGGAGCTGAAGAATCAAGTAACAATGCAATTTCTGCAAGTGCACGACAAAGAACGAAGAATCAGATACCAGAAGGCATTGGACACGCTTAAAGATGGACTCGCTAGCCGTTAATCCGAAGACTATTTCAGTCCATAAAGTTGTGTCAAGGGATGACACAGGCGAGGAGGGGGGGAATGTTTGCAGCATGCTAACACAGACACCATTTATCGAAGTTCTCTTGGTAAAAAAAATTATTATTTTGATAAATCGAGAATATTATAACTCCTTTTTTTATCAAATAAGCTCTGTAAATAATGAGCCCGGGCTACAAGCTTCCAGATTGTATCAGCCAGTCATTTCCTAAGTTTGGTAGAACTACAGATTATTAATTTTGACCACCCAAAAACCTTGGCTAAGGTATAAAAGCCAATTTTAGTGATTTTTTGTAAGTTTTTGGATAAGAAATACACAACGTGAGCTAACGATGTTCACTTCTCTCCTTCTCCCGCTTCCTACTCCCTCTCCGGTTGTCACATTGCCATTGTGTTTGCTACATTTCAACCGAAGGTAAGAGCTCTACGCATTGACGTAAGCCATTCACATTATATCATAGCTTTTGGCATTACCGACCCGCGACCTAATTTCATCATAACTAGGAATTTACACTTTTAAATCAAAAACTAAGCATAGGCAAGGTATTGGGGCATCATTGCGAAGCATTTAGATGCATTCTGGGTTGAAAACGTCTAGGTCAAAAATCCACTGCTGTCAATAATCGCGATTTTGGAACTTGACCTAAAGTGGGTTTTGAGACCATAAGCATGTGTGCTTAGGTCTTATAAACTTGTCCTAGAAGTTTCGTTACATTTGGATGTCATTTGATGCTATAACAGATGTGATTTGCTTGCAGATGAGAGATTGGATTTTAGTGATTTCAGTCACTTGAGTGTAGCCTGAGTAAGATGCAAGTTGTTAGTTGTTTTATGAGAGATTGACAACCTCTTGTAGCCTCTATGCACTAGTCGAGTGAGCTTCGTCCCATGGATTGACAAATTAATCCTGCTTCGCGCTAATACTGCAATAAGATAGGATGGTGAGGTTAGACATGCGTCCCACATAAATCTCAAGACAGCCCCCCTAATGATGAAAGTGGATGGAGAGTTAGATTAACTTAATAATTGTAATTAGTAACTCTCTTAACTAAAATACCCAACTTAGGGTTGAGGTATATAATCCAAACCCTTGTAACCTTGAGATAGACTTTTATTAAATCAATCTTGGGCTCAACTATGTTATGTACAGTGTCCTGTGTGTGAGTGGGTCTTCCTTTTATCTCTACACATGCGACAGAGAGTCATTTCTCAGGAGACTCCATCAACATATTAGCTACAATGAGAGCTATGCATCAATGCCAAGAATGCACAGTTCTTGATTCCTCAAGAAGAGCTCTTCCTCAAGCTTCAAGGTGAGTGTTATCCCTATCCGTGTGTCTGTTTCATTATTATTCTATATCCACACATTCATGGAAAGACAAGTTACGCCTTAGGTCTAATTACATTCATAATCGTTCACTTTAATTTTACTCTCAAACATCATTTGCGATTGTGATTGCGTGTGAGTGTAGATAGTACATTGGGGTAGAGACTTCAAAGTAGTTTCCTCTAGGTGTATAGAGACTAGACCTCAAGTTTCATAACGATTGGACATTGTTAGGTTATGTTTTGAGAGATAGATGTATTGTAGATATGGTAGTAGCTGTTATGTACCTATTGGGTTAGGATAGATTTCTTTGTATTGATTTTCTTAGAAGGTCCAGTAGGTGATTGACAATCACTTTCTTGTTTCCATGCGCTTTTGGGTCATTGCTCCACCCTTGGCTGACATTATGTTGGTCTAGTGCTCGCTGTTCTAGCGTCTGAGATGACGAATGCCGTCCCAACATTAGTGCTTCTACCAGGGATACAAGGACTTAGGTAGGTATTCCTACTAACACTGGTGTGATGGTTGCTTGCTTTAGTTTTGGCTAAAGAAAGAATTTTTCTTAAGTAGATCCACAAGAGTTTATTCCGTGATCATGTGGATAGCCAAGAAGTGTGTGTCTTGTCGAGGGTTTGTGACAAGTGTCCCCCTTTCCCCTTTTGTGAGAGATTAAGGTATTTAAATAATTCATCTAAAATCTCATTGGACATTTTTGTCTTATGGCCAATAGGAATCAAGCAAGCCATTGGGTTGCTTGATGCTCATTGGACCCCTTGGTAGACTGCCTAGTAGTCTTCTAGGGAGATTAACTTCTATTGGTTCTTTTATCAAGTAGTTCTAAACTGATTAGACTAAATTTACTCTAGCCCAACTCTCATTGGTCCACCTCTATTGGGTTGCTTGATACTCTGGTAGACTGTCTAGTAGTCTTCTAGGGGGATTAACTTCTATTGCTTCTTTTATCAAGCAATTCTAAACTGATTAGACTAAATTTTACTCTAGCCTAATTCTCATTGGTCCACCTCTATGGCCATCCAATAGGATTTGAGGGGAGGTTGGGGTCAACTGGCCTAGGAGCTTGACATGTGTCCATTATTCTCTTTGTGTAAAGGGGGATCCTTGGAGTGTGTGTGTGTGTTTCTCTCTCATCCCCTACAATATGGGCTCACCCCCTCCTTCCTAGGGATGTGGGAATACGTTTTAGTCTTCCCATGACCATCCAATTTCCCCTTTATTTGGCCATTGGTAAAAGATTTAATTTTTGGAACCTTAGCCTATGGAAGTCTTAATGGATCTCAACCTTGCGTCTTTTAAGTCCCATTGAAGCACATTGCTCTTTCGCAAGCTGTCCCCCTTTGGATCCCTATTTTTCCTACTTTGGATCCTTGACAGAGACCGGTCTAGCAGCCTTATCAATATTATAGCTTTTACTCCCCTGGTACTTCCCCATATGATCAATTTAGCATGAGAAAATCATTTGGGAGTATTAGATATTAGTTTTTATGACATTAACTCTCTCTTGAAATCATAGTCGTCCTCAATTATGAGGTAGAGAAGATAAAGCCTAATAATTAGTCCATTTTCTAGCAGGTAGAGGACCCCTATTTTACCCTATGACATCGTCCCAGAATGTATGACTAGTCCATTTGGTGCTTGAGAGCATTAGCTGCCACGAGCATGTCTGCACATTAGTACGTATCAATCTTCCATAGTAGAGTGACAAGCTCTACTTGGTGTTCGGGAGACGCCATCTCCACAAACATGATCCTAAGCATGCATAGTTATTAAAAATTTGTGCACAATAAAGGAAAAGAGAGTCTTATAAGACAAAAACTTTGTTCATTTATACATGTTTACATTTGCTTACCCAAGGAATCATTGTAAGCATTGACAAGGTTTGGGTTATCCTTTAATTGTATGCCTTGCAACCATCTAGAATCTTCAAAAGGATTATTTTTAAACTTGATAAGGTATCATCGGATAGTCTTACCTCCTCGTAATACGTTGTCTTCATGTCGGAGAATGGTCTCAGGATTCACCACCTCTTCTTGGTCCTCAATCTCCGATGGGTCTTCAATAATTGCTTCTTGAGGTGGCTCCCTTTTGTAAGGCTTTAGTAGGTTCACGTGGAAAGCATTGTGTATGAGCCAATGGGTGAGCAACTTGAGTTGATAGGCCATATCATTGATTGGTCTAAGAATTTGGAAGGGACCATAGTACCTTTTTGCTAACTTAGCATAGTACTTTTGGTGTCCTGTAGGATTCTTGCCCGTTTTGTGGCTTAATCGAGCCTTTGGAAACTCAAACAAGACCCAATCATTTTGTTTAAAGGCTAGGGCTCTTTTGTGATTATATTAGCAAAAGAATTTTGCCTTTTCTGAGAGATGGATATAGTATTCTTAATCTTTTGGAAAGATTCTTGCAGGTCTTGACTATTTTCATCTATGCAAAGATCTTCCCATGTACCTTGAGTAGTAAGGGACTTTTTTATCTTCCCTTTATCACCTCAAAAGGTGCTTTTATCATGGAAGTATGTACAGTGTTATTGTAATCATACTCCACTAAGGGTAAGTACTTCTCCCATTGGGACTTTTGATCTACTTCTATGACATAAGCTTTTAGTAGATCAAGAATCGGTTAGGTTAGCTATTTCACTTTGGCCATCCATTTGGGTATGATAGGCCGAAGAGAAGTTTACCCTTGTACCTAAATTCTCAAAGAGACCCTTCCAGAAAATTACTGGTCATTCTAGGATCTCTATCCAACACTATGGACATTGGCAAGTCGTGGTACTTGAAGATTTGTGATATAAAGAGGGCTGCCACTTGATGGGCTTTGATAGTCTTTTTGATAGGTATGAAATTTGCTTGTTTGCTAAACATGTCTACTATCATCCATATTCTTGTATTCCCATGGATAGACTTGGGCAATCCAAATATAAAATCCATGGATATGCTCTCCCACAATGAATTAGGGACTGACAAATTTTGAAGCAATCCAGGTTGCTTCCCTCTATCAAGCTTCATCTTTTGACATATCACACATTTTGAAACATACTCTTGTAGGTTTGCTTTCATAGCAGGCCAAAAAAAAAAAAAGGTTTTAGGGTAGACTGAATCCCTCCATGCCCCGCATAAGGAGGAGGATGAGATTCATACATTAATTTCTCATGTAGTGAGCTAGGTATGCATAGTCTATTGCCATAGAGAAGATAACCATCTTGTAGGGTAAATTATTCTTCTTTCATCCCTAATGCAAGGACTGAAATCACATATCTGAAATTGGGATCAATAGCGTACTCATCTATCATAGAAGATAGATCTTTGTGAGTTGCTATGGAAACCGCATTCACTCTCGGTCGTCTTAAGAGTGCATCGGCTACTTTATTATTCTTGCCAACAATGTGAGCAATATGAAAATGAAATTCAGAAAGGAAATTTTCCCACCTCATGTTTTGTGGAGAGCTTGGTCTGCGTCATGAAGTACTTAAGGCTTTGGTGATCCGTTCACAGAATGAAAGGAGTCCCCAATAAATAGTGCTTCCACGAGTTTAGAGCATGTAGAACTGCTAAGAGTTCCTTCTCATATATGCCTAGAGCTTGCTGAACAGGGTCAAGCCTTTGACTTTCATAGGCTATTGCATGCCCTTCTTGGAGCAAAAGAGCTCCAAGGCAATCACCACAAGCATCACATTGGACATTAAATGGCATTGAGAGATTTGACAGTGTAAGCACATCTTGAGAGATAAGCTTCTCTTTAAGCTTTTTGAAATCATTGTTCTCCTTGATGGACCATATATACCTAACGTTTTTCTTTGTTAGGTCATGTAATGGTCCCGCAATTTGTGAGAACTTTTCTATAAAGCGTCTATAGTATGCACACATACCTATAAAGCTTCTTAGTTCATGTAGATTCTTTGGATTACGCCATCCTTTTATTACCTCTAGCTTTGATGATCCATTTGGATGCCATCTTGAGAGATAATGTGACCTAAATACTGAATCTCTTGTAAGAAAAATTCACTTTTCTTTTGGTTAATATAAAGTTTATTCTCTCATAAAGCTTGAAATATTACCTGGAAAAGTTGCTTATGTTCGTCTAATGAATTAGAGTAGATGACTATATCATCAAAGAACACTTCAATAAAGGTTCCATGAGACCTAAATAGCTTCTCCATCAAGCAATTAAATGTGGTTGGTGCATTGGTCAAGCCAAAAGGCATGACAATGTACTCGTAAAGACCAAACGTAGTGCAAAAGCGGTTTTTACAGTGTCTTGATCAACAATCCTTATTTGATGGTAGCCACTTTTCAGGTCAATCCTACTGAAGTAGGTTGACCCTTCAAGCTTATCAAATAGGTCTTCTACCCGTGGAATGGGAAACCTATTCTTGACAGTGATCCTATTTAGTGCTCTATAGTCGAAACACATATGATATGTGTCATCTTTCTTTTGCACTAATAACACGGGTGAACAAAATGGAGATGAGCTAGGCCTAGACATGCCTTTCTCACTAACTCATGCACTTGGCATAATATCCTCTTGTTGAGCTTGGGAAACTCTGTGAGGTCTATTAGGTGGTGAACTTCCTGGAAGAAGTTCAATTGCATGGTCATGATTGCCTTGTTTGGGAGGTAGTTCACAACGGATATCTTCAATAAAATCATCTTGATAACTCTAACTCCTTTTGATTATTTATATTTTCTTTTGCTAAAGGATTCGGTTGATTTTGAGAATCTTTAACAAAAACCATCTACACAGAAATAGAGATCTTTATTGACTTATTGAAGGCTTGCTTATGTACAAGAGGTATGGTACTACCCAACTCCTTAGCATCTATGTACATATCTTTTTCCCTGAACCTAAAGTAGATTTGCCTTCAGGGAATTTAACATTGGCAGCCATGTAATCAAACCATGGTGCCTCTAGGATTACATCCTCGTGCTTCAGAGGATCGATAAAGAGATCCTCCTTGTCCACATATCTTTGGACATGGAGCCTCAATTTCCCAATTAAGGGAGTGATTGAGGAGTCTTGCCCCTTGAAAGAACCATCAAAAAGTAGGGAATCTCCCATTTCATAGGCTTGGATGCCTAGCTTGGTGGACAACTCTTTGTGGTTATGAAATTTTGAGTAGAACCAGGGTCAAAGAGAATAAAGAATCATGTTATCTTACCTTTGTTCAAGCATGGCGTAGAGGAGATCCTTTGTGATGAGCATCCTCTTCTTGAATTTCGACCAAGGTAGCTCTAGGAGGCTCATTACGTGTATTCTTGTGTGGGCAAGCACGATAGACATGCCCTTGCTCCCCACACTTGGAACAATGGTTATCTTTCTGATAGCACTCTAGCTCTTCAGGAGAGAGTTTATTTTTGCCTTTATAAACTCCCTTCGCCTTAGATTTGTTGTTGTTGGCATTGCCTTTGGGAGACTTTTGGACATTGTCCTTCCCCTTAGGCTCGTTATGGTCCTTGTTTTCCATGGACTTAAGATTTCTCTTAGCCCCTTGTTGGAAATTGATTCCTGAAGCCACCATGGTATGGTGTATGGACATCGCAGACATGTTGCGTGGCATTTGGGGGTTAACATAATCCACCATATCCTCAGTTAAACTCACACAAAATTGTTGTTTTTTCTCTCCAAAATGATGTTGAAGATAGTGGATGTGAGAAATAAATCTCAAAACTTTTCTACATATTTGTGAATAGGTTCGTAGGGAGAGAGCTTCAAGATTTTCCATATCGGTGAGTACTTTGTCTTTGGCATCGGTAGCTAGAAACTGCTTCTTGATGGAAGCTCTTAAAGCTTTCCATGTTCGTGGAGCTTCACTGTTTGCTTGTAGACTAGACCACCATCTCCTGGAAGACTTTTGAAAATGGATAGCTACATGACGTAGCTTAGAGTACTCCGTGAAGCCCTCATCTCGAGACGTCACATCAAATTGCTGGGTAAAGCCCAAGATTTTGTCCGTAGCACCAAAAGTGTCATCGTAGGTAAGGAAAGACATGATCTTTCCTCCCTCTTTGAACTTTTTGAGCTTGGACAACTTCTTTCAGGTGGCATAGGATTTCCTCTGGCCTCTTCTTTTAGGTGGTTCAAGAGCTGCACCATCACTTTCTTTAGAAGAGGAAGAGTATGAGGAGGATGGAGAAGAGGGTGACCTCTTTTTTTCCTTTTTCTTTGCTTGTTCCTCCTTGTCTGCACCATCAATTTCTTTAGAAGAGGAAGAGGATGAAGAAGATGGAGAAGAGGGTGACATCTTCCTCACCTTTTTCTTCTCTTGTTTTCTCTCGTCCCTCTTTGAATTATGGTGTAGAGAAGTATGCGATGGTCTCCCCCATTTAGGGGGTGTTGGAGAGTGTTTTGCCCGTCGTCTTCATGGAGACATCTCTACCGAGGTGGCAGAAGACACACTTATTTCTCGTTCTTTTGGTGGGGGCTCTACCATTGAAACTTGGGTTCTCCTTTGGGAAGGAGATTTTTCATTGAGTAGTAGATTTTTTAGCCTTCCGTATGGATTCTCTTCTTCTTCCGTTATCGGAGAGAGTCCTCTTTTGGAAGTCTCACTAGGAGGCTTCCTAGGTACTCTCTCTTCTTGGTGAGGAGTTTGGAGAATACTATGGGTGCACAATTGCTGTAGCACTTCACCTTGGAGGGATGGATTGTCCAGGGCTTGGTGTAGCCTAGAAACAAGATAGTTTACAGGCATAGGGGCATCATTAGTTTCTCTTTCATTAGCAAAATCAAAGCTATCAACATTCATTTCAATCTCTTTTCTTTTGTTAGCCAGACTAAATTTTTTTAGGTGTAAACATTTACTTGTACTTTGGCACTTCAAGCCCTAGTTGCTACTCCTCTTTACCTTCAAAGATAAGCACTCAAGCATCTATACTCGTGGCTTGAATATTATTAATTACAAGGAATAGAAGAGAGGGATCAACAGAGCCAAGAGAGCACCGGTTCCTACCAAGCTTCTAATAGGTCAATAATGGTTAATCCATAAGCAAGCCCCTTAGGCCTCCATTATTAAGACCATAGCTCTCACTGATGTCCCCGTTAACTGCATAAAGCAAGAATGATTCAAGGGTGAAAAAACCCTATTCTACTTACTCTTTTGCAATTAATAACACCATTTGTAGCAATCTTGAGGACCCCTCTTCTTGAGCAAGAAAAGAGAAACCAATAGCTTTGATACCAATGTAACATTTAATGCACTTATAACTTGTGTGTAGCGGAAATTGACAACATAGTGAGCATTTCATTAAGAACAAATTCCTAATGAGCATAGAGAGTGTACTTAATTGAGAAATCAACATAGAAATTTACACCTAGCTAATTTAGCATTGACAATACTTGAAAAGAGAGAAAAATAGAACAATTGAGAACACTTGAGGACCGGATTTACATGGAGCCGGTCCCTCCTCCATAATGGCTTTGTATTATAGCTCCTCCCATCAAAGGAGACTTTTGTACATGGAGCCAATCCCCCCCCAATAATGGCTTTGTATTATAGATCCTCCCATCAAAGAAGACTTTTGTACAATATAATTCTTGTGTTCCTTGCCAAAACTCGTTGGTGCAATGAAGATGGAAGCTTCATGCACCAAGTTATGCTTGAAAATCACACCTAGAGTCCCTAGCCTCAGTCCCAAGACATCACACCCTTCAAAAATGGCTAGAGTTAGCAGTGAGTGAGGATAGATTGAGAGGAAGAATAGGTATCTTACAAGGAGAAAGAAGTATTCTCCTCACATAATCACTCTAATAGAAGAGCTTAGCTTAGTAATTAGCATGATAGAGGAGATGAGCATGCCATTGAAGCTTGGATATTGGTTGGATTTGCATTCCATAGCCATGAGTTGTGTGTGTTTGTGTGTGTGTGTATGCGTGTAGCCATGTGTTACAATAAAATGCAGCCCCCTTCTCCCATCTTTGTTGATCTCTCATGCTAAATGCTCACGTTGGCCTCCCATTGGCTCCCGTAAACCTTAGGCAATCACAAATTAGAAGCATAGTTAATAGCCTTTTGACAAGTGTCACCCTTTCCCCTTTTGTGAGAGCTTTATGTATTTAAAAATTCATATAAACTCTCATTGGAACTTTTTGTCTTCTGGCCAATAAAAATTAGGCAAGCCATTGGATTGCTAGATGCTCATTGGACCCCTTGGTACACTGTCCAATAGTCTTCTAGGGAGCTTCATTTATATTGGTTCTTCTATGAAGCATTTTTAAATTGATTAGACTAAACTTATTCTAGCCTAATTCTCATTGGTCCACATCTATGGCCATCCAATAGGATTTGAGGGGAGGTTGGGGGTAGCTGACCTAGGAGCTTGACATGTGTCCAGTATTGCCTTTGTGTAAAGGGGGGAGCCTTGTTGTGTGTGTGTATGTTTCTCTTTTATCCCCTACAATATGGGCTTTCCCCCTCCTTCCTAGGGATGTGGGAAGACTTTTTAGTCTTCCCATGACCATCCAATTTCCCCTTGCTTTGGCCATTGGATAGAAGATTTGATTTTTGGAACCTTCGCCTATGGAAGTCTTAATGGAGCTGAACCTTATGTCTTTTAAGTCCTATTGAAGCACCTTTCTCTTCTGTAGTTGTGCCCCTTTAAATCCCTATTTTCCCTCCTTTGGATCCTTGACAAAGACCGATTGGCAGCCTTACCAGTATTCTAGCTTTTACTCCCCTTGTACTTCCCCATATTAAATGATCAGTTTAACATGAGAAAATAGTTTGGGAGTATTAGATATTAGTTTTTTTGACATAGTCTGATTTTGATATAGAGCTATTCATCATTGATCTATTTGCTAAGTGCTTACATTTAAAATCTCTGAAAAGTCTCCTTTTGAGGAAAAAGTGCAATAAAGATAGTTATGTTGACATTTTAGCATGGTTGATTGGTGCTGAGCATATAAGAGGGCATGTGCAAGAGTTCTGTGTACAAAAAATAAAATTCTATAAACTTGGATATCATACGCGTATGATGTCTCAAGAGGCATCTAAAGATCTAAATTGAAAAATCTCACTACACCAAAGTGTTTAGAAGGGGGGTTTTACCTTAAGTACACATTGAAGCTAGAGTTTTGACCAACTATGGATACCCAAAAGACAAAAGACAGAGTGTCGAAAATGGGAACAAGAGAAACTTGAGATTTTGAGCACAGTTTTGCATGAAAATTGGTAGAAGTCCTTGAAAACCAGTGTTAGAGACTTGGGGATGCTTGTGAATGAATTCTTACAAAAAAACCATTAGTAGACATCAAACATACACGTTTGATGTCTGAAGGCTGATTGTGGCAGCCAAAATGAATTTTTGACATTATACCTATCTTCTGCTTGTTGTGTTGAGCACATATGCCAAATCTCATATCACTTGGGCTTATAGATTAAAAAAGGGGGGGACTTTACTCTTTCAGGGGATCTCCTTGTCAAAAGTGATGATTTTGAGCAGTTTTGACATCCAGTTTTTTTTGTGAGAAAATATTCTTTGTGTACACACCAAGGGGCACCTCTGGTAGAAACAGAATTGAATTCTGACCACCTAGACATCATACGCGTATAATGTCTGAGAGGCCAAATCTGAACTTAAAAGCTACAGCTAAGTACACCCTTGCGATCTACATGGTTTAGGAAGCATATAGGCAAAATTTCATCAAATTTGAAGCAGTTTTTGGGCTTGTAAAGACCACAAATAGATCTAGGCAAAGTGATTTCTTGAATTGACCATATCTTGCACAAAAGCTGTTCAAATTTAGTTCTGAACTTGTTGTGAGTTGCCAATATAGAGAGGAACTTCTGGAGTGAAATTCACTTCAATCTGACCAGTTAGACATAATACCTATATAATGTTCGAAGGGCACTTTTAGGGAGGAAATTAGAAATCTGAGCATACCAGGGTGTTAAGCACCACAAGACAAGCTCACATACCAAATTCTGTCAAAATTTGAACAGATAGACATCATACGCATATGATGTCTCAAGGCCAGATCTAACAGTCCAATTGCACTCTTGACCACATAGGAGGGTTAGAAATGATCTTTTAAGGGTGTTTGCAAAATTTCATGTCATTCTCAGCCAAATACATATAATGTCTCAGTGGCCAAATCTGGGTCAAAAACAAACATTTGGGCATACTCAGTGTCCTAGAGCATAAAAGAGGTCCCTAGGCAAAATTTTATTGCATTTGGAGCTCATTTGAGCTTGTAAAGTCCAAAAGACAGATTTGGATAGGTTCATGGTTGTATTGATCATAACTTGTCCAAAAAATATCCAAATTGAATTCTGAAAGTTGCTGAGAGTTGATTGAGTGATAAGGAATCACTGGGATAAAAGTCATCTCATTCTGCCACAAAAGACATTATACGCATATAATGTCTCAAGTGTCAAAATAATAAACTGAGACTTGTAGCGGGTAGAAGACATCAAGCGAGGTCTACAGTTTAAGTTCAGAGAAAATATGAATCCTGGGACATTATACACGTATAAAGGCTCCAGGCATAAGTAGAGTCTGAAAAAAATTATTTTGGCCATAACTTGAGCTTTCGGTATCGGATTCAAAAACTTTTCTTATCAAAACAAATCTCCAGAGTATCTCTACGACTTTTTGTGTAAGTAGCCAAAAAAAAAAAGTTTAAGGCCTCAAAATTTATCCGAAAGTGACGGGTGTTTAAAATCGACAATTTGAAAGAATTGTGAGAAAACGGTCATAGTTTTGGACACAATTTAGACTTTTCCCTGACCAAGGCCCTTGACTACATTGGTCCAAATCTTCTTACATCAAGCTAGAGCTGTTAAATCCTAGAGATCGTTCTCTTTAGAGTCAATCTCAGCTTATACAAGCTTCAGAATCCCAGCGATAGAGGAGCATCCACCCATAATGGATTTTCCAAACTTGCAATAGATAAAGACCAAGCTTGTTGAAAGAGTTTGGATAACAGGTCATAAGAGTGAAGGACTATATAGACACGTTGACAAAAGTGAGGTCAACCTTTATAGGTGCTCAGAGCCATACCTAGAAGAGCTGACATATTACAAGCTCTTATATGTCTATACATACGGAGTCGACCATCAATGGAAGTCTATAATTGTTCACAAGTATGGACGAGAGTACAAAGCTATAGAAAGCACAAACCCACAAACTGCATTAGGCATAGGTGGAAATTTTGTCAATTAAGAACCACAAATATCTACACCAAACATGCGGATTCCTACGAGAATTCCAAAAAGGGAGCCACCTTGATTCCCTTCTAGAGCGATAATGGGAGATGAAGTGATCAAAAAGATGGCAAACATGCCTTTGCAAGGATCAATTTCCAACAGAACTATTAATCCCTTCAAAGAATAACCTAGGTATAGTAGAAGACCTGAAGCGAGAGATGGATTGGGAGAGTCTATGGTTAGGCTTGTAGACAATTAACGAGTTAGACCATCCCAATCCAGAAATGGGTAAAAAGAAAATACCTCGGAGATAAATATCCAAGAGTTCACATAGCGGCTTTGAGAAGAGTAATTAGAGTAGAGGAAGTTTTTTATTTTGCAACACGGTTTGTGGGTTTGGACTGATTCTAGAAGATGACACGGCTACATGGTTCGACTCAGTGGAAAGACGTGATTTTGAGACTCTAGACAAGCTCTTTTGATGAATTCATCAAAGAATTCTCGCAAAAAGGCATAGCTCACAACACGGTCTTGCAAATCCATGGATTCAAGCAAAAAGAGGATGAGTCTATACGCAAAGCGGCATTACGGCTCAAGAGATATGTCAAGTTCTATCCAAGAGTGGAACTTTTGATGCAATCACCATTGATGTTGATCTTTATCCAGGGAATGAGACATGTTTGTTGTAAAAAAGATCTGCATATGATAAGGAGCTTGACGCTAAACGAATTGATCAAAGAAGCTCGTTATCTGGTAGATAATTGTGAGCAATATAAAGAGAACAAATGTAAGAGTCAAAAGTGATTCACGGATGAGTGAGTCCATTGCAAAACTAGTGGCACCTATTGATAAAGAAAACTTTATCAAGAAAATAGTCAAGAGGTTAGCTCCTCTTGTAAATACTGATGGGAAGGAGTTTAAGTGGTGCAAAATTGAGAGAAAATGGACAAACCATAGGAGAGAAGAGTGTTACTATGGCAAGGAATATGCTAAGGAGAGATATGTACAACCTATTCCAGTAGCACCTCCTCCACCTAGATATGCTTTGGAGAATGTGCCAGATCCGGTAGGAGTTTCGAGGCCATAGCCTATTGTCTTAGGACAACAACCTCTGTTGCTAGGGGCTAGAATGCCTGTAGACATGAAATATACACAGATGATAAAAGCATCTAATAAACAAGCGCTAGTACCAGCTACATTGTGTTATAACAACCAAAGGGGATATTTCCCTTCAACGCGGCAGAAAATGAGAGAAACACATAAAGTGATAAGGGTGGTTGAACCTCTACCTGCTGCATTTTGACCTAAAGAAATAAGGTAAGAGATGGACAAAGGGACATTGCGGTTCATTGTGAGTAGAGGCTTAGCTAGGTCTCAGCAGCCTATTTACAACCAAGAGGAATTGCAAGAAGCTCCTCAGCCAGTGGTAGAGTTTCACAAAAGCCGTGGCAAAACAACTTGGTTAAAAAATGCCATTAGACGGATATCACACAAGTAAATGCATATTGTCTTGATTATGGTGTCATTCACTTGATCCCCAACTGTCCAAAAAACCCAAACCAAGTCACAAAGATCACAATGAATGTCTCAAAAATTCTTCAGCTAAGTAGCTTGGAAAATGAAAACGTTGTACCAGCTCAAGTAGTTATGAGAGCACAAAGTAAAAAAGAGGCAAAGAACCTAGAGACAATGAAAATGGAAACCGACGCGAGTCTAGAGACAGGTGAGCCAAAGACCGATGCACCTAGTCAAAAAACCAAGAGCAAACAGAATAGTTGGAAAGCTAGAAAGGCTAGGATGAAAGCACATACGGAATGAGAGTCCAAATCCCTAGTTGAGAAGCTTACCCAAGCTGAAGAGAAGATAAGATAACATGAAGAAAGTGTTTCTCCTTCTCTTGTGAAGACATCTCAACCTCTAGAAGAACCATCCACATATGAGAACCCAAGAAGTGCTAGTTTGAGAGGATTGGTCTTGGTCAAAAAAGTCAATGAATTGTTAGAAGCCATCCTGAAAGACTACAAAGCATGCTTAAGAACAATCAAACGCAAGTGCAAAAATGGATGACGTATCCATATGCTGAGCTAGAGAAGCAACAGCTAGAGATGTGTCAAAAGATGATTCAAGTAGCACAAACCTTAATAGCTCCTCCGGCTAGCAAACCAAGAGGTTGGATATAGGTTCCGCAACCAATTCTAATAGTCCCACCTAGATCGGAACGTAAAAAGATGAATGAGAGTTTGAAGAATGACTTAGAGCTAGAAAATCCAAGGGTAGTGCCGAATACTATAGATAATTCATTCAGGGATCTTCATCCTACCATACCTAAGGAATATAGAGAAGCGGATGGTATGGATGAATTATGGCGACAAATCCGTGAGGAAAATAAAGCCAATGAGCTGAGTCATCATGCGAATTAGTCCGGTAAGGGGAGAGATATCTTTCTTCCTCCAATCAGGTAACTTGAGGCAATTTCATAAGTGGATTTAGAAATGCAATCATATTTTGGAGATAAGGGATCTTTCTCTTCTAAAAACAGTAAGCCTCATTCCTTGAGAACCTTACCCTCATATATGGGAGAACATGAAGCTAAATCAAACGTCGTGGCAATCATGTGCCACAAATTGTCCTCTAAAAAGGTCATGGACTCAAAGGGCCTAATAGACTTTCTATCTACTTCTGTAAATTGTACAATCACACTTTGCTAAACTTCTACAAATATGGCGAAACATGTGGAATGCCGTAGGGAAATGTTTGGAGAAGTTTGGCATAAAAAATCCAAAAACGCGAATCAAAGAATGGATCAAAGAGCTTGAAAGTCCTCAGCTCGAAACTAGGCTAGTTCCATTAAACAAATCTGGAGAGTATTGTGAGGGAGAGGATCACAATACAAATCTTCCGATTGAATTTCAAAGTGTCACCACTATGACCATATTAGACAATGGATTTGGGGTTGCCATCCCAACAAAAGAGATCTAGAAACAATGGGAAAAACCGGCCTTAAGAGAAACTATAATGAAACTACATCTTGTAGATGGGTACATGGAAAATCCCCTCTGTCTTCTAGAAAAGATATTTGTAACCTCTTGTGGTATCAAGTATGTGCATACACTTGATGTGCTTGATTTTGACAAGAAGAATATCTATGATGTCATATTAGGGAAAACATTCATATGGAAGCTAAAGATGGTCCAAGATTGGGGATACGTACGACCATATCTATCTAAGACATTTGGAAACCACAACCTGAATAAATCTAAAATACCATAGCTATAAGGACGTCATAAGAACACCTCTTGAGGAGTTTTATTCCGATATTGTACCCGTGTCTGAACTTCCAACATGGTTGGGTAAGCCCAAAGTGCTATGGATGTGTGGAGCATCTAATTGTGGAAGCCTCAAACAAGAGGAGCATATCCTAGGAAGAGATATAGAGGACACAGATTACATCCCAGAACTTTTTCTGAAAGAAGCTTTAGAACCCTGGGAATGGGAGCACTTCCTAGAAACATTAGATTTATGTGCCACAATGGATTCTCCAAAAATGAAAGTGGATACGGTGTGTGGTTCCTTATTATGATTTTAGTGTGCTAAGAGAGGGAGGAGAGAAATATTAATTGGTTTGTTAAGACAGGTTAAAGCAGGGTCTTCAGCTATGCAAGAAACCCAATCCACTCAACAAACACCAAATATTGCCATAAAACACAACCAAGAGGATAACTATATAGATCCAATTGTCCTGGAAGTAATGACTGGCTATAACAAAGTGAAAGCACTAGGAAATTTGGTTTCCTTAAGCCTATATAATAAGCTTGCTGAGGTGGAATTACAAGCCATAGACGAAGACATTGAAGGATTTATTGGTTATCTAGCTAATGTCATACGCTCAGTAGTAATTCCACTACCATTGGTAAAATACCATGTGTACACACCAGTTCTGCATTGTCTTTGATACACAAATGCAATAACAACTCTGCTATTGGAACAACCTTGGCAAAAAGCTTATGACACCCAAATTTCCTGCTCACAAAGTGCTTTGCAGATTCAAACATTTAAAGTAAAGCACATAATTGCATTTGTTAATAAACACAAGACTCATGAAAGTGAAAAACTTACAAAAGAGTCCTCTTCACAATTTCCCAAAGAAGGAGCAACTCTATATTAAAAAATGGAAATCAATACGGCAAAGACAGCCCCTACAAAAGCCCAACTAACAAAGATTACCCCCAAGATCAACCAACTTGGTACACACTGTCAAATTTGGATACCTAAAGAACAGCTTGGCCAACTACAAATCTAGATCAATTAAGAAAAAAGCTCACAAAAGACATATTCAACTTCAACATCTAGGTGTCAACAACAAAGATCACAGAAGAGACAACCAAAGATAAAATCTAAGTCTCCAAATCATAAACAAGCATATTCACATCCATAGGGTTATTACAAATAGATATGGGTTCCAAAGAAAGTACTTCATGCATAGAAGAATGAAGAATATATTTGGATACCCAAACAAGACACTACAAAACCCCAAGATCAGTGAACCAACCAAAAGAAGAAGTCTCCATCAAGGGCACAAACAAGGACTCAGCAGTTACGACAAAGCAAATTTGGGTACCCAAGAAGCTATATCAAGCCCAAAAGAACTACTATCAGATTTGGGTCCCAGTGACAATATCTAAGGAGGTATTAGCAAAGGAATTACCCATCAAACAACAATGGAGACCAAAGGTCCAAATCAAAATAGACATCAAGGTGAAATGGGTTCAAAATCCCATCACGGATCAAATTAACATATGACATCACCTAGACACAATGATTAACCTCATCAAGTCGTAGTTTCAAATTGATCAAGAGGACTCACCCATGGGAGGGGGGATCAAATGCTACATAAAAAGACATACAAAATCATTTCAGCAACAAAAAATCCCACAAACTAACAAATACTAACTCACAATCAAGCATGAAACAAAGGAGCTCATCAACTCACATTCAACACAACAAAGGTGGACAAAAGGTAAAGCGACATCAACGCTTACCAAATCAAGAGAGAAAAGTATTTTGACAATCTAAATGGCAACTTTAATAATTGAAAAACCCAAACTTTAGAGAAAATTGACCTTCAAGTAAATATCAACATTGATTCAAAATACAACGATCTAGAGTATTCCCAATCATGAACAAAATGATGGCATCCAAAGACCAGCACAATGATGAAGTCTACAAACTGAAGAACCTTCTTACAACATGTAATGGATTCAAAAAAAGGTAAGTCCAAGTCGCCATTAAAAATGGCATAAAAAGTCAGAGTCAAGCAGCTGAGACAATAAATGAGCAAGGAATTAATCCCAAAGCTTCATGTAATATTTTTGTGGTCTAAGAGTCTTAGCTACCATAGGTACTGCTCGGTTTGGAAGAGTTGAGAATATTTAAGTTAGGTCGCTCAATGCTGGAATAGGTGAGCATAAGAGTCAAAATCTATATAATCTTAGTCCGATCAAGAAGAAGCAGAATGTCTAAAAGAAACTCATGCACTAAGCACAGTGAGGAATGAGTGGAAAATCATCTACATCAAAAACCCTTTTAGTAAAAGTGGAAGCTATTGAGATGTATTTGGATATCACAAGTGCTACATTCTTCCCTTCAAGTACCCATCAACTCCACTTCTCACATAGCATGGTTTTATTGAAAAAATTCTCAATTCTCATATGCATTTAGAGTTCCTATAAATGTCACTTGCAATAGGAATTCTTTTCTTGATTCTCCCAAGCACTCACCTTGCATGAATAGGTATTGAAAGCCCAACAAGCCCAACTCAAATAAGAGCGGATACCAAAGGCATTTTTCCCTCTAGGTTTTTCCATTTGGTCATCTAGGTTTTAGACCTTAATGTAGAATACCTCAACAATATATGTACATACATCAAAGACAATAAAGAAACACTACAAAAGGTACTAAGGATCTTACTAAGGAGGTACAAACAAAGAAAAAGTGCCAAAGATTTGCAAACTTCTATACACAAATCATGGTGACAAAAACTAAAGTACAAGCTTCAACAAAACTCTCACAAGAAGTCAAGTACTCAAACATAAAGACGCGAGGAAAAATCATCAAAAAAGCGACATTTATAGCAAGTTGTAGAAAAGCCACGTCTCAACAAAAGTCATTACCCTTTGTACACAAGAGAATCCTTTAAAGAGAGTGACAAATTACAAGAGAAAGCTCATCTCCAACAATTGACAATGACCCTCAAAACAAAGAAAAGGATGCCCTAGCAGAAGACAACAAGTCTTCTTAGGGACGACAAGAATGTGGGAGGGGGGAGTGTTGAAGTGGTTGACCAACACACGCCAAATCTAAGCGGTCAACGGAGGCACATTAATTAGTTATATCATTTTTTCCTAAATCCGGCTACGGTAGCTCACTGATTATGGGAAATGCTTTTAATATTGTAAATCTCAAAAAAACCGCTATAATGATGAAAGTGGATGGAGAGTCAAATTCACTCAATAATTGTAATTAGTACATCTCTTAGCTAAAATACCCAACTTAGGGTTGAGGTATATAAGCCAAAACCTTGTAACCTTGAGATAGAATTTTTTGAAATCAATATTGGGCTCAACTATGGTACGTACGCTGTACATGTGTCGTGTGTGAGTGGGTCTTCCATCTCTCTCTTTGCATGCTACAGGAGTGTCATTGTTGAGGCAAATCCATCTATGCATTAGCTACGATGAGAGATACGCATCGACACCCATTGTGCGCAGTTCTGGACTCCTTGCGAAGAGCTCTTCCTCAAGCTTCAAGTGAGTTTTCTCCCTATCCGTGTGTCTGTTTAATTATTGCTATATATCCACGCATTCACGGTGAGACAAGCTACGCCTTAGCCTAATCACGTTCAAAAGAGAAAACTTGAATTTTACTATTAGACATCATATGAGATTGTGATTGTGTGTGTGCGTGTAGATAGTATATTAAGGTAGAGACTTTAGGGTAGTGTCCTCTAGGTGTATAGAAACTAGCCCTCAAGTTTTCTAATGATTGGACATCGTTAGGTTATGTTTGGAGAGGTAGATGTGTCATAGATATGGTAGTCGTCATGTACATATTGGGTTAGGATAGATTTCTTTGTAGTGATTGTCTTAGAAGGTCGAGTAGGTGATTCACAACCACTTTCTTGTTTCCATGCGCTTGCAGGTCATTGCTCCACCCTTGGCGGACATTATGTTGGTCTAGTTCTCGTTGTGCTAGCATCTGAGATGGCGGAAACTGTCCCAACATCTACCCTATGCTTACCTCTCAATGAGATTTGGTAGATACACTAGCGGGTGAGAAAAACTTTATGGAATTAGAACGGCTAATACGTCCGTTGACCACGATTGATCCCTACTCAATAGAGAACATCGCTCGAATTTCACAAGCTTATTCTTTTGAGCAAGATGAATATCCATGCATAGTCACCTTCTTAGTGAACCTTTGTGTATCTGATGAAGAGGAAGATTTACATGATTTCACATATGGGACACATGGTTTCTTCAAGGCTAGGATGACTTTATTTATCTTGAGACGATGATGAGGATAGAAGTTTAGACTTAGGACTATCAGTCCATCTATACAATATCCTATCTCCTTGACCCTCTAGGGGGGGTGCAAATAGATAGGTTATGGATGTTTATGTTTCATTTGATTTTGTTCGGAGAGGGTTGGCACCTTTTCCCTATGCTGTGCACCTAGAGGTATTTCCTAGTTTCTTCTAGTGTGTACAAGAACGTATTGCAGTAGCTAGGATTTATAACATCAGAAATCCTTTCTCCATCCCTCATCAAATCAAGCATGATGGCCATTAAAAACATGTGTTTCTTGTCCATTATCATTGCTTGTTGTCTTTTCTAGTGAAGCGGTCCGGGGCGGGCAACAAGAGAGGCGACCTCTAAACACCTCTCAAGGCTCCCGTGCTGCTCAATTGAGGTTGGGGCAAGCACAATCAAAGATAACAACAACCCACAGCCAAAAACCAATACAAGAAAAGGGGCACCACCTAGTTGTAGATGCAAACTAGGACGCACGCGATATCTCCTTGTAATCAAACACACAAAGGTAGGGGAATGCAAGATAGCCACACACACCAAACACAAACATTCACCATGCCAGAGAGAGGTAAAGAGCACAAATCAACTTGAGAAACTCATTCTTCTCCTTAAAGACTAGATGCACACAAAGCTTGATGAGAAATAGAGAGAAAATACAAAACTTGACCTTGTTGCCAATACACAAATTGTCTTAGGGTCACGTGAGCCCTCTCACCGAGCACCCTCTTACAATTGAATTTTTAGGCAAACAATTCAACAAGCCCTCAAACCAACAAGCATGAAATAGCACAACAGCCTTCAAGGACAATATACCTTCAACCACCTGATGAGCCAACTTATCGAGTCAAATTGGAGAGAAGAGTCGTAGTTGCAGCATACAATTGCACCCAAAACTATAAATCTTATTTATGGACAAGAGTAGGCTACAAGTTTGATGCAGAGTATGGTATCAGTCCACTCCTCTAGATGGCATAACTAACTTCAAGCTTCTCCATGCACCTATGTGTAGTGGGAATAGAGCACTCACAATGCACACACTCTACACAACTAGGCTTGAAGAGTGGTGTGTTATGTGTTGAGAATGGTATGGTGTAGTGTGATCATGTGATGATTTAAAAGGAAGAGAATGGCTCTATTTATAGGTTTTACAAGCCCCAATTAGGATTAGACCTAATCAAGTTTATTTGGAGAAATCAAAGATTATGCATATTTATTTTTTTAAATGAGGGTGGGTCTCTCTTATCCTTTGAGTCACATGGATGTTGGCTCAAGGGAAGAGAACTATTGAGGATGAAAGGAAAGAGGGATTGAGTGAATAGTTTGGGAGTGCCTACTCTAGTAGAGGGTGCATTTTACAATAAGGTTAGTGGTTAGTAGTTAGTAATTATCACTACAAAATATTTACAAAATCATTCACCAAATGGTGAGATATATGATGAGAAAAGTTAGAGAAGGGATAAGCTTGTAAAGCAAGGTTGATGCTTGGAGAAGTTGACATTGACCTCTTTACAACACCGGTAGAAGAAGCGGTCAGCATGGCGAAGTAGTGCGTGTCGATGAAGCTATGTTATCTTCAAACCTTGGAAAATTCATGATAAAAGCCTTCATTTGCAGAGGTTAACCTTGGATTTTTTTGGATTTTTTGGAGTTCTTTACAAAGCAGAAGAGAGTATGGTAATATGGACATATATGTAGAGAGAAAGGGAAGCACTTAGGGGTGTAGAAATGGAGAATGAAGGCTATGGAGGTGTGAGAGAAGTGGCAATGGTGAAGAGGGTGAATTAGGACATGGGAGTTGCAGGTTTGGGAGTGGGAAGGAAAGGGATGAGTGTGCATAGAGTGGGCAGACTGGGTTGCACAAAACAATTCACCAAAATTCGTGCTTATCTCCAAAAATGCTAAAATATTTATGTAAAATACTTCAGCTCACGAGCTTCATTACTTCGTTAGCGTAGGAGCAAATTTCAAATCCCTGCGCTCTCATTAACCTACGTGGTTGCTAAAAAAACTGCGATGAAAAGCTCTAAAAAAAGCTACACCGTCAAAAGCTACCAACTGCCAAGTGAATAAAATAAAAAAAGCATTCTGCGTTGCTCTCAGCAGCAATTCGATCTTCTCCACAAGCAGGTCACAGGTTCCCAGAACTATCATCACTATGACAGATAAGCCCAACGTGGCTGGTTTATAGTACTTTGTTGTTCTCACGGGATAGAGGCTACCTCTTTCTAGTTGTTCCAATGCAATCACTTATGCTTGCACATTGCAGATGTATGGTCTTATGAAAGACGTTGACATGGGTGAGAGAATTCATGATGAGATTACTAGTCACGGACTGTTGCAAAAAATTATCATGCTTTGCTCGATGTTCTCACGAAAGCATGAAAAGCTCTTGATGGGAATTCTTTCCAAAATGTTGGAGCGCGTTGACTGCACAATATGCCTAACAAGAACCTTTTGTAACAGACCAAAGCTTGGCAGTATCTTGGTCGATATGTATGCCAAATGTGGTGCGCTTGACAAAGCACAAAAATCGTTTCAGGAGCTTCCTGTCTCGCATGTTGGCACTGATTGCGGGATGTGCGCAACGAGAGCAGGGCTAGAAAGCTCTTGATTGCTTTCAGCAGATGTGAAGCGAGGGCCTCTCTTTGGATGCAACCTCTATGCAAGATGCTGATATGGGCACAAAATGGTGATATGCGCTTGAGAAAGCACAAAAAATACCTCAGGAGCTTCCCGTCTGGAATGTCGGCACTGATTGCAGGATGTGTGCAATGATGCAAGGCTAGAAAGCTCTAGGCTGCTTTCAGAAGATGCAAAGCGAGGGCCTCTCCAGATGAAATCACCTACGCATGCATCTTGAATGCATGTGGCTCTTTGCAAGATGTTAATATGGGCACAAACTTATTAGTTAGTCAGAGACTGTTGAAAAAAGTTGACGTGCTTGACACTGTCTTGCTGGATATGCATGCCAAATGTGGTGCGCATGAGAAAGCATCAAAAGTGCTTGAGGAGCTTCGTGTCCAAAATGTCGCCTCTTGGAATGCAGAGATATTGCGGAATTATTTTGTTAGTAAGAGGGTGTTGAAAAAATATGTTGTGCTTGGAATTGTCTTGGTTGATATGTATGCCAAATGTGGTGTGCTTGAGAAAGCACAAAAAGTGTTGGAGGAGCTTCCTCTCGAAGGAATGCACTAATTGTGGGATTGTGCAACAAGAGCAGGGCCAAAACTCTCCAATTCCAATCACTGACACAGGCATCTTGGAGGCATGTGGCTCTACGCAAGATGCTAATATAGGCACAAAAATTACATTGTTGAAAAAGATGTTGTGCTTGGCGTTGTCTTGGTCCATATCTATGCCAAATGTGGTGCTTTAGGAGCTTTCTGTTTGGAATTTTGACACTGATTGTGGCAAGTGCGCAATGAGAGATGGGCTAAAAAGCTCTAGGCCGATTTCAACAGATGCGAAGTGAGTGCCTCTCTCTAGATGCAATCACCTACGCATGCATCTTTAAGGGGTGTGACTCTACACAAGATGCTCATATGGACACAAAACTTCACAATTGGTCAAAGATTGTTTAAAAATGTTGTCAATCTTGGCATTGTCTTGCTTGATATGTATGCCAAATGTGGTGTGCTTGAGAAAGTATAAAAATGGCTTGAGGAGCTTCATGTCTGGCATGTCGCCTCTTGGAATGCACTGATTGCGGGATTATATTGTTAGTCAGAGGCTATTGAAAAAAGATGTCGTGCTTGGAACTGTCTTGGTCGATATGTATGCCAAATGTGATGCGCTTGAGAAAGCACAAAAAGGAGCTCTAGGCTGCTTTCAGCAGCCTAGGCCTTCACTACGCATCTGCTTTCAGTAGATGCGAAGCGAAGGCCTCTCTTCAGATGCAATCACCTATGTCGCAAGCTTTTTTAATCATTGTCAAATCGCATTGCGTAACTGCCTGTGCTAAACTCCCTACGTTGGAGAAGTGCTTACAAGCAGCTTGGATTCAACAATACGAGCATCGATCGTGCTACATGTGCAGAGGTCCTTATGTTGGGAATAAAAATTGAATTGGGCCTCTAGACTATTTCTCCAGATGCAAAGCGATGCATAAAACGTGCCCGAGGAGCTTCTTGTCCTAAATGGCATCTCTTGGAGTGCATTGATTGCGGGATACGCACAGCAGAAGCAGGGATAGAAATCTCTCGATTGTTTAGAGCCGATGCAAAGTGAGGGACTCACAAAATGTGCCTGACGATCTTCCTATCTTGATGGTAGGCAAGGTCTCTTCAGATGCAATCACCTACACCTATGCCTACGCAGGCATCTTGAAGGCCTGCGGGTTAGCAGATGTAATCGCAAGCAGGGTCTCTCTCCCGAATGCCAAGCGGGGGCCTCTCTCCATATGCAACCACACACGCGTGGATCTTGAAGGCATGTGGCTATACGCAAGATTCTGATATGGGCTTGAAAATTCTCTTTAATAGTGGTTGTTGCAAAAAATTGCCGTGCTTGGCAATGCCTTGGTCGATAGGTATGCCAAATGTGGTGCCGGATATTGTCTCTTCGAACATTATGACTGTAGGATGTGCTCGACATGGGCCGTGCCGGAAGCTGTGGGCTATTGATATGGGCTTAAAAATTCACTCTCATATTGTTCGTCAAGTGCTGTTGCAAGAAATTGTCATGCTTGGTAATGCCTTGATCGATACGTATACTAAATGGAGACTAAATGTGGTGCACTTCAGAAAGCACAAAACATGTCTGAGGAGCTTCCTATCTCGAATGGTGTCTCTTGCAGTGCACTAATTATACGAGATACACATAACAAGAGCAGGGACGAAAAGCTCTCGACGGGATTGTTGGTGAAGAAATATCATACTCGGTGGTGCTTTGGTCTAATTGTATGTCAAATGTGGTGCTCCCACGATATTAAAAAAAAGCGTCTCTTGCAGCGGGTTAAGTGCAAGAGATACCCAATATCGTTGATGTAAGGAAGTGCATCGGTGATAGACATTCAGTCGCGCGCTGAGTAAGCATTATCATTTTTTGATTTTTGACACTAAGAACGCAGTCAATGAACACACTAAAAATTGCACGTTGCCGTGCAAATGGCAAACTCCCCCATGCAAGGAGACTTGCATGTTTTCTTTTTTTTTTTAAACATAAAAATGGAACAACAAACAATTAATAACATTGACATGTTGTATGATCATGAACATTGAGTTTGACAAAACTCTAACACTCCTTGTGGTTCTTGGCGAGGTACCCCTCTTAAGCACTACGATCGGTATCCAATTTATGCGGAGGTACACCTGTGAACCACGACAATCGGTATCACAAACACTCTCAGGTAGAAAAATCTAGCACGCTTTCATGAAAAATCTATCTCTCTCTCTCTCTCTCTCTGTCTCTCTCTCTCTCACTTTCCAATCTTTTGTTCGATCTCAATTCAATGAGAACACAGCTAACGAAGCACTCTAGTTTTGTATGTTGACAACTTTTGCTGATTCGGATGATAGAAGGGTGCCAAAATTCGCCCGAAAAGCTGTGTATTGTGGGATTGCAAAGGTGCTTATGTGGGACCCTTTTTGGTTGAATTCTCCTTATACATCCAAAGATGAGCCCCCCATAAGCCACACACGCACACACGCACACTATTTATAATGAAAAAGCGAGCCTAGTCATTGTGCTAGGGTGTTTTTGTGGGGTGAAGTTGCTTCTTAAAATTATTTTATGAGAGCCGAAAAACGGCTATCACTAGCATCCATGTTTGTCTGCTTTAATCATGATTCACACTAAAAATTTCAACACTTTTTCTTATTAGTATTAAAAATTAGATTCAATATAATTTTATGTCATTGTCCCTTGTCTAGATTTATTATTCAACAAGTCTGGCTAAGCTAGTTCGACCAAGGTAGGGCATTCAAGATCTTCTCTTAATACCATAAAGGATGTCTTCCTAATTTCGAATGGTTACCTTAGGCTCTTGATTTGATATTATGAATCATGGTGTGTATTGTGTGAGTGCTTTCTAGTGAGATTAATTCCTCAAGGCCTTTAGATTAAGTATTATAATAGGAGTTCGACTATTGTGATGAGCCTGGGGAGGGTAAGAATATCAAAAAATGATCACCCAAAGTTACAAATGGAAAATGCAACAAAAGAAAAACAACCAAAAAAGAACAAGAAAAAGGTTCCATCAATGTAAAACCTTAAGCTGGAAGAGAAATCCCGGTTTGATTTGGTACTTCAGTCACATGTATTGCCTATGGTACTAGAGCCCTAGAGGTTCTCAATGGTTGGGCGCTTTTCCTTGAGAAGCAAAAACACCCATGCATACAAAATAAGCACACACATCAAATGAATTTGAATCAATGTAAATAAAAAAGAGCCCAAAAGATCAATTAAGGCTCTACGTGGAAACAAAACCTAAACGCACGCACACGATTTGTAATGAAAAAGCAAGCCTACTCATTGTGCTAAGGTGTTTTTGTGGGGTGAAGTGGCTTCTTAAAATTATTTTATGAGAGCTAAAAAACGGCTATCATTTAGCCCTCCCCTAGGTGATGGCACATTCATGTACCATCAAAAGGCATATCTTCCAATGAGAGTGTTTTTCGATCCTTCGTGATATTTGGTGGCTTAGTTGAATCTTCATCTTGTAGTACCAAGATCAAAGACTTACATAGTATTGTAGTTGTTCCATGCTCTTGTAGATCCTCTGGTAGAACTCGACTCAAGTAAGGCTTTAATCGATACCCATTCACCTTCTTGGGGTGCTCCTTGCCATCCAAATGTTAAGTATGGAGCCTGATTTACCCTTGTAATTTTATGTGGTAAAAGCGCACATTTGTAAGGCCCCCATTATGAGGAGAAGCCATCGTGCGTGAAGGAAAATCACTCGTCGGAAACCAAAATTTTCACGGCCAAAAATCAGAGGAAACTTTAGGGGCCAAAAACCAAAAATCACTTTTTCCCTCACCGAAATATTATTGCCGGACGGCGGCCGGAAAGTGGTCGAAAAACAATCGTCGATTGACCGGTGGCCGGTAGTCAATGGCCGGTGGCCGGTGGTCGGAAGTCAATGGCCGGTGGCCGGTAGCCGAATTCAATGGCCGGTGGCCGAATTCAAAAGCGGACTTGTCTTCTCAAGGGAGGCCACACATGGGCGGATTGGAGGGTCCGATTTGGACTTATCTACACAAGGGCGGCTACACATGGCTGCCTCTCATGAGAGAGGGAAGCCCTTTTGGCCTATAAAAGGAGGCCATTTCTACATACATTTCATATTGTGAAGTTGATGCAACAAGGTGAGTGTGAGGTGGTGAGAGTGAAGCAAGGCGGGAGCTCCATTAAGGGTATAATCCCTTTGTAAACTACTTCTTGTTTTGAAGTACTAAAGCCATTGAGTGGCTTCTTTCCCGTGGATGTAGCCCACATTGGGTGAACCACGTATATCATGTGTACTCTCTCTCTCTCTCTACTCTATAATCTCATGTATGTAAATCTGTCTCTCTCCATTAAGTAATCTACTCAATTATCTATTTAGCTACGTCTTATTTCCTAACACCAAATCCATGAGTTGATAGTAGCTAGAGTTGAAGGTCTTCTTGACAATGTATGGTCCCTACCATCTGGTATTGAACTTCACATCAAAGAGACTGTCAAGGTGATTATCGTACCTTAGCACGAAATCTCCTTCCTTGATCCCTTTGTCTTTCACCTTTCTGTCGAGCTTGTCCTTTATTTGCGTAGCCTTTCTTTTATAGCACTCATAAGCCGCCTCCCGTTTCCATTCTAGTTCTGCGAGGGTGAGAAGTCGATCTTCCCATGCTGCTTCTTCTCCTTGTGTCACCTTTCCATGAAGTCACATTGTTGGAATGTTGAGCTCGATGGGTTGCAAAGCTTCTTGACCATAGACTAGGTGGAAGGTGTGAACTCTGGCGCTTCCTTATAGGTAGTTGGATAGGCCCACAATGCTCCATCCAAGAAGTCATCCCACAGCTTTGTCTTGTTCTTTACCATCTTCCGGATGGTTCTTGCAATGATATCATTAGCCTTCTCTACCAAACCATGACTGAGGGTAGTAGGGTGTGTTATGCCGATATAGAATGTGAAGCTCATCACAAACTTCCTTCCTAAACCCTGGACCATTATCAGAAACAATCTCCAAAGGTGTGCCAAATTTGCAACAAATGTGAGTGTACACAAACTTGCTAATTGTCCTCTCATTCACTCTTGCCACACTTTGAGCTTCTACCCACCTAGTCATGTAGTCTATAGCCACCAAGATATACAATTTTCCATTGTTACTCCTGGGTAATGGACCCATAGCATCAATGCCCCATTTTTCAAATGGACCATTTGCAAGGACTAACTGACGTGGACCATGTAACAGACGCTTGTTTCCATTAATTTGACAATTGTGGCAGCTTTTACACCAATGTTGAGCATCAATGTGCAAGCTTGGCCAAACATATCCGGCGAGCAAAATATTTTTTGCAGTGAGTTCCTGTACAAAATGACCACCACACACTTCCTCATGCAAACCTTCAAGAATGGCTGGAATCTCCTTGGTTGTTGGTATTCTTCTACAAACTAAGGTCACCTTCCAAAAACAAATATGAACTCGCCTTCTTAATGAGCCTCCACTTTTGAGCCTTTGTGAAGCCCTCTGGAAACTCGCCCTCTAAAATGTAGCTCACAATGGGAGCCAATGACTCCATCCCCTGGTACCTTGGTTTCTTTATCATTGTTGCTGCCATGATGACCTCCACTTCACACTCAACACATGCAACTGCTTTTTGTGCAAGTAAATCTGCATCTTCATTTTGTTTCCTAGGGATATGATATAGTTGCACTTCTTCAAATTGATTAAACAACCTACGAATGGCATGAACTTTTGTCCTTAGGTTTTCATTCTTGCATGCCCAAATGCCAAAAATCTTCTTCACAATGAGAAGTGCATCTCCCTTTACCATGAGATGTCGTTTACCTTGACCAATCCACATTTTTAAACCATGAAGTAGTGTGTCATATTCTGCTTCATTGTTGCTAGTTGAACCTGGTAGATTGACCTTCTCTTTCATGACCACATCTCCACTTGGGTTGAGCAATACTAGCCCTCCCCCTGCTTTTCCTGTGACTCGTCAAAAAGCTCCATCAAAGAACAAGGTAAAAGCATTAGGAATACTTTTAGGTGGTGGCAATGGTAAGGTCTTTACTTCAGGCACCTTAATCTCCTTCTCATGTACCCTATAAGTAAGGATCCCTGCCAATTGCGCACGCACAATATCTTCTACTTTGAAAGAGTATTGAAACTCTTGCAACTCCATAATCCACTTTGAGATCCTAGTACTAAGATTCATTTGAGATGACACCCAAGGGAACAAATTTTCTGCAGTGAGAATTACAAAATATTTTGGTAGCAATTAGCATCTAAACTTTCTCACCGCAAACATGAGACAAAGCATCATTAGTTCTGCCTCCATGTAGCCTCTCTCCAAGGCATTCATGACGCTGCTAGCAAAGTAGATGGGTCGCATTCTGGTATTGTGGGGATCTTGCTGTAGTAACACAACACCAATTGTTTCCTTCCCAACACTAGAGCTAACAAATAATGTGTACTCCCAACAAGGAGGCACGAGTGTTGGTAGCTCTGACAAAATGACTTTAATGTTAAAAAGGTACTCTTCAAGCTCATCATACAATGCAATTTCTACTTGTTGTGTCAACTTTTGCAAAGGATGAAGCAACTTCGAAGCTAAGTGAATAAAGTGTGACATATACTTCACCTTTTGAATGAATGAGATGACCTCTTTGAGATTCTTGGGTGATGGGAGCTCTATAAGAGCCTTTGCCTTTGAAGGATCCACCTCATGCCTTTATAGGAAACCTTATGACCAAGCAAGATCACTTCATCCTCACCTATGTGACATTTGTCTGGGTTGAGTTGACCTCCCATGTCGTAGAGCTTCTTTAAACCTTCTTCTACCCTTTGTAGATGCAATGATTTTGAGCTATAAATGCAGAAATCATCAATGAACACCCTAATTGACTTTCCAAAGAATGCTTGAAACACCATGTTCATGAAACGTTGGAATGTTGCAGGAGCATTTGTCAGACCGAATGGCATGACTCTAAAAGCATAACAATCCCAAGGAGTGATAAAGGTTGTTTTCAATTGATCTTCCAATGCGATACCTATTTGAAAGTAACCTGAGTAGCCATCACACACAGTGTACTTCTCATGACCAGCTACCTCATTTAGTATCTCATCCTGAAATGGGAGGGGAAAGTGATCTCTTTTTGTTGCCTCATTGAGTGGACGGTAATCCACACACACCCTCCACTTCCCGTTTTTCTTAGAAGTGACAACAATGGGAGAGACCCACTCTGAATTCTCCACTGGATAAACGAAACCTGCTGCTAGAAGCTTTCTTACCTCCTTGATGACTCCTAGCCTTCGTAGCTTCTGAGCCTTAGGTGTGGCCTCTGGCTTCAACTCAATTTTGTGTTGAACAGCATCTACTCCGAGCACATTGGTGTAGTCTTTAGCAAAAAGCCTAGGAAATTTCCTTAGCACACATTTGAACTCCTCTCTTTCGTCCTTTGTAAGTGTTGTAGACAACATACCTTCTAACATTCCTTCATCTTGCACATTTTGGTTCTCTTGGGAACCTACCTCTTCCAAACCTAGGCAAGAGGTCTCTTGGTTGTTTGGCTTAAACCTTACCCCCATGACTTTGATGGAAGACTCCTCTTCAGTAATGTTGCCGCTACTTTCTCCTTCTGAAGTGCTATCGGTCCAGCCTTCCTTCGTCTCACTTTGAGATTATTCTTCATGGAGCTCCTCTTGGCGTTGCTCCTTCATGTCAAAGACAACCTTCTTATGATTTTCATTCTTGCAAATTAATTTTCCACTCTCCCAATCCTGCAAAGCTCGCATTTTCATTAGCCATGGTCTTCCTAGGATAAATGGATAACCACTTCCCTTGGTCGACATAACATAAAAATCCACCACCTTCTTAATGCCAAAGGCCTCTACAAAAACAGTTTTACAAACTCCTACACACCTAGCTTTGCTATTGTTTGCCATCTTTACTTTGATTTCAAGTGTCTCATGGATGTGCAAGCCTAGTCTTTGCATGAGTCCCTCTCTCATGATGCAAATTTGTGCACCCCCATCCACTAGACCTTTCCTAACCAATCTTCCTTAGATGTAACAATCTAGCACAAGTGTAATATCCTCATTCATTTCAGCATGTGCATTTTTTACAACAGGAACATTCTCTTTTATCTTTCTCCTAGTGCTAATTGCCTTCGTTAAATCCCTCCTAACTTGTGGGCATAATGCAAGAAACTGAGGCCATGAGATATCAGGACCCTTACCTCTCATGTCTTCCAATAGGTTGTATGGAGCCATACCAAGTCCAAGAGGGAAGTCTTGGAGTTTGATACGACATCAAATCCTCTTAGCTTCCTTGGTCTCCTTTGCCTTCTTTTCTCGTCCATGGTCACTTTGTGATGTAACCCTTTCTTTCTCCTTACCTTTTGCTCAGCCACGCTTAATGCCATTTGCTTCCATGTCAACCTCTCTTGAATTTGTCACCTCTACCACATGCACATTTGGGTCTGGCAAAGGTGGAACTCCTTCCACTCCTTGTGGAGGTGGTCTTGCTCCATTTGGCCTTTGTAGAAGTCGTGGTTGTTGACTAGTTCCTTCACCTGCATTCATCAGTGGGTAATTCAAGTTAGGTCTCCCTGGCTCCCCATAAGACCAAGGACAATTATACATCCCATGTCCAGACTCACCACTTTTGTGTGTTTTAAAACATTGAAACGATTTATTTCAAAATTTCTGTGTAATTCCCTTTTACTTCCTCCGGCAAAGAGTCAAACCAAGTGCTAGCATCTTTCCTAAGGACCACCTCAAACATTTCTACACGTTCTTGATCAGTTACTAGCCTCTTGATATGGCAAGACATCTTGAAATTCGCTAAAAATAATTATGCATCCTCTCCAGGCTCTCCAAAGAAAAGAGGATATCCAGACATTTGGTGTTGGCTCTCCATTGAACTGATTTCAAAGTGATGCACGTTTTTGTTTTTTCAATAATATTTTCTAAATTGCAATCTATTCTACAACAAAATAAAAATATTCACATCAAATGACCTATGATAATCAATAAGAGGTAGGATGACACGGTTTGGAGATGCGAGAATTTCTCCTACTCTTTGGGAACCAAACATGAACAACATACGTTGTTGAAAATGGATTTTTCGACTAATTGCAATGTTTACTCTAATGTGTGGTGTGAAATGGAAGGGGAAATTATCTATTCCTGGGCCATTATCCATGGTCTATGCATGACCTAATTCTTAAAACAAAACAAAACTAAGGTCGTACCTAATAAGAGGCAAAATAAAAGGATTTACTAAAGCGTTTATCTCGATCAACCTACGAGGGCCCAAAATTCTATGAATTACTCGTTGAAATTGTAACTTAGTACTAACAATTATGTGCACATTTTGCCTTGCAATGGTAATAAAAGGATCATACAAATTCTCGTGATTCATGCAAACTACTTGACTATGCTAAAGGTTGATTCTACACAAAAATACACAATTCATCCTCCGTGGGGACACCAATTTGAAGCGGTCCAGGGCGGGCAACAAGAGAGGCGACCTCTAAACACCTTTCAAGGCTCCGGTGCTGCTCAATTGGGGCTAGGTCAAGCACAATAAAAGATAACAACAACCCATAGCCAGAAACCAATACAAGAAAAGGGGCACACCTAGTTGTAAATGTGAACTAGGACGCACACAATATCTCGTTGTACTCAAACACGCAAAGGTAGGGGAATGCAAGATAGCCACACACACCAAACACAAACATTCACCATGCCAGAGAGAGGTAAAGAGCACAAATCAACTTGAGCAACTCAGTCTTAGACTTAAAGACTAGATGTACACAAAGCTTGATGAGAAATAGAGAGAAAACACAAAACTTGACCTTGTTGCCAATACACAAATTGTCTTAGGGTCACGGGAGCCCTCTCACCGAGCACCCTCTTACAACTGACTTTTTAGGCAAACAATTCAACAAGCCCTCAAACCAACAAGCATGAAATAGCACAACAAACTTCAAGGACAATATACCTTCAACCACCTAATGAGCCAACTTATCAAGTCAAGTTGGAGAGAAGAGTCATAGTTGCAGCATACAATTGCACCCAAAACTATAAATCTTATTTAGGGACAAGAGTAGGCTACAAGTGTGATGTAGAGTATGGTATCAGTCCACTCCTCTAGATGGCATAACTAACTTCAAGCTTCTCCATGCACCTATGTGTAGTGATGGAATAGAGCACTCACAATGCACACACTCTACACAACTAGGCTTGAAGAGTGGTGTGTTATGTCTTGAGAATGGTGTGGTGTAGTGTGATCATGTGATGATTTACAAGGGAGAGAAGGGATCTATTTATAGGTTTTAGAAGCCCCAATTATGATTAGACCTAATAAAGTTTATTTGAAGAAATCAAAGATGAGGGTGGGTCTCTCTTATCCTTTGACTCACATGGATGTGGGCTCAAGGAAAGAGAATTATTAACGATCAAAGGAAAGAGGGATTGAGTGAATAATTTGGGAGTGCCTACTCTAGTAGAGGGTGTATTTTACAATAAGGTTAGTGGTTAGTAGTTAGTAATTATCACTACAAAATATTTACAAAATCATTCACCAAATGGTGAGATATATGATGAGAAAAGTTAGAGAAGGGATAAGCTTGTAAAGCAAGGTTGAATCTTGGAGAGGTTGAAATTCACCTCTTTACAGCACCGGTAGAAGAAGCGGTCAGCATGGCGAAGTAGTGCGTGTAAATGAAGCTATGTTATCTTCAAACCTTGGAAAATTCAAAGACCATATTAGGTATTTTGGTAAAAATCTCACATTATGGGAATCTCCAAATCGACTAAATTCATGTAATTTGGAAATTTTCCACTTGAAGTGGGAAAAATTGAGGTGTGGGGTTAGTAAATAAAGTGAAAATCTCATAGGATTGTGGTGTTGATAAACACCAAAAGTCAAGAGGATGTACAACACATGGATTTGAATAATAACTATAAATTACATAAAACAAAGGAAGATACAAAAAAGATTTTGTTTACAAACTGACTAGTATAGTCACAATAGAAGCTCCACATAATTCTACTCCACATTTGATACCATATCTGAACTTTGATCCAAGTGTGGTTGATGTGCACGAGTGAGGCCTTCTTTGGCTTTTAGAGAATGCCTTTCTGGAATCTTTATTCTAGAAAATGGTCCTTCTTTGTTGGGTCTCCACGACCAAACAATTGCATCTACAGTTTTCCACACTTGTTGGTCCTTATAGTTGACAGCCCAATAACCCTTCCAACAATTGCTGTAAGCTTGAGTATCTGTCATCCCACTTTTTCTCGCGCAAGGTGCCCAATATTGAATCAAGATTTTTCTGTAGTTTGGTGATGTAGGCCAGTTATCAATGTCAGATAAAGCCATTGCAAGCCACACTGGATAGATTTCTGTGTCACTCGGAACAAGCATAACAAAGTCACCTTGGTGCACATCAGACATAGGGTCAAATCTTCCCTTGGCCTATCTCGTTGAGGCCCACAAAAATGATCGTTCAACTCTTCAAGGCCTAGGAATCTTTCTGCTGCTTGTTGCAAATTCATTGTAGTGCTTTGTAGGTGAGAATATTCTTGAGTTTTTGGCCAAAACATTTCATACAAGACTCCCTCTGATATGATTGCTTTTCCAATCTCTTCAATTACCTTACTCCAATAATCTATCACGGGTCTATAATATCGCGGAATACTTGAACCATTCCCTAAATTTTTCCAAAATTTTATATAGTTCTTTAGCCCCAAAATGACTTCTTCATGGGCCTTGACATACTCCGCCATTTGTACTAGAGGTGGATCTCCATAAGGTAACATTGGCTTGCCTTCTGTGTCTGTTTTCCAAAGGCAAATACTTCCACTCCAACTTGATACACCTACATGTGCCTTATATTGCATCATTGGCGTCTCATCCTACATAAAGAACCTGAATTGAAGCGGTTTGGAATGTCCAACAAGTATGTCTTGTCCATCACAAAGATAGCCATCACAATATTGCTTGAAATCGACGATCTTTGTGAGAAAAAATGGAGCTGGAGATGAAGATGAGCTGTTTCGTAATGTATCCATCAAATGTGGCAAAGTATAGGTTTATGTAACTCTCAACTTCTCTGAAAACCTACTAAACATGGCGTCTATGTCCTCATGTGTATTCCCAACCATTAAAAATCCCAGCTGGATGGTTTTGAAAACACCCCTTGCAACAAGCATTGACAAATAGGAAAATAAGTATCGATTTTTGTTTTCCCCTGCAAAATTATCCAATTGTAGCTACAAGTTCTCTGGCAATCTGCGAAATGTTGACCCCAATTCCTCTTCTGCAATTTCTGACAACTGCACAATGGGCTCTTTTCCATCACTCAAGTTATGGTAGTCCAAAGCATCCCTTGAGTTCAAAGCATGTAGTAGTGAAATATTGCTCCTTGGAAGTCCATTTGTTACTAGATCACAAAGAGGATGCTTATCTATCCTCTCTAGGTTATGTAAACAATTAGGAATTGAGCCAATTGTAAGATTTGGATCAGCGGGCCAGAAACCATTCAAGACAAAGTGTCCGTAATGACCTTCTCCATGTCCATGAGTGATCATGCCAATCAATGCCACTTGCAGATTATATCCTGAATCCACACCCTTGGGAACAATGCGTAATCTAGGAATGGCAGTCTTCTTTTGATCCATCTTATCATGGATTATGCATACATATTTTTGTGGTTGAGTTTCTGAATACGAGCGCTATGCATAATATAGGCTTATGCAACGCTTTTGTTGTGCCATGTGAACTTCTCTCTCCCTCAAGAGAAGAGCTCTCTATTCAAGAGAAGGTTTAGCTTCTAACCTTGCCTTGATTGAGCTACAAATATTGCACTTAGAGAACTCACTCGTCTTTGTTAAAGTGACATGTGGGTACTCTTTGTTCCAAATTCTACCAAAAGAATATTGGGATAGCTTCTTCTCATAGCCCATTTGGTCAAGTGTCGTGTTGATTTCACATAAAATATCCACTTGTTTGTATGTTGATGGAATCACCAATTGAGTCTCTCTTGAGCCATCTAGTAGTGTTCTACTTCTATGTGGCATCTTCTCAGAGTTGTTTTCCACAAACTCATTTAGTAGTGCTCTTGCTAAACTAGTATGTTGAATCCCCTTCTCAATGTACATGTGTTCCCATGTACATATTGGTGCACACCATTTTCAAAGTTCTCCTTGTATCGATAAAATGATGTCTTTGGTATTCCATGTAGCTCATACCATGCTCTACAACAAACAATAGAGCCATTTAGCCTGAATTGGTATCATGACTTCTCATCTTTCTGATAACATATAGAAAGAACATCATAAACATAATTAGTGCGTGATTTTTGAGACTCTCCCCAAAACTGTTGTCGTAATCTTGTCACCATATCACGATCTGCAAACGGGCAACATTTTTGTGCACAACAATCAATGCATGATACCCTTTGATTTGATTGAAAGGTAAAAACTCGAAGCTGGTGCTGCTTTTGATTTTTGAGTCCTGTTCATGAAAGTGTATCGTCTCTTCCTTGACAACTGGACAACATTACTCCCATCAAGTTTTTTTCCAACATTTTCATCATTGAATACATCCTCATATGTAGCATACATGCCATCAACAGGAACAAATCGTTGTAATGGGCTCCAATTCAACATTGTTGTCTGCTTGATGGGCCACTTTAGCAAAGTGATGCTACCCACTTCAACCACATCATCAATACTTGCATTTTCTCTTTCAATACCCACACCCACACAATCAGGACCAAGTTCCTGAAAGTTGACATAATCATGTGGAAATACATATAAGATGGTCCCTTCATTCATGGTTTGCATCATTGTGTCATCTTTTAAAAGGACCCTCTGATTTCTCCAAGACTCTCGAATCATTGCTTCAAATTCTGGGCTTGTCATAGGTATTGCATCTGTAACTAGAGGATCAGAATGATCATGTTCTTCATCACCATTGTAGCTTTCCTGTGGATCAATTAAGTTCCCATTTAATACAAAAGATTGCAAAAGAAGCTTTGACCATCAAACAGCACTCCATAATGATCCTTGGAGAGATGAAGTATCCATTGTAGGAAAAGGTAGGACCACATCCTTCAAGCATTCCTCCACTAGTATGGAGACATTTCCTTGCCCTATCTTTGTACCGCCACAAGTGGAATCTGGATCTGTTCTACACACACAGCCAATACCAACAATTTCATTGTCAAGTATCATATGTACTTTCTCCCCAGATTCAAAGTCCATCCTGTAAGTGAAAAAGATTACATTGTTAAATCCATAGTTATAGAAAAATACTCTTCAAACAAAAAATCATGCTACAACATGGAAAAGGTTTGCATAGGTTGGACAAGTGGTGAACCTTGAGACCAAATCCTCCTTGCTATATTAATGGAAGCAAGGTTGGAAATTATGGTGGATCTTGAAACCAAAGCATCCTTTCTATATTAGAGCATAGGTTGGACAAGTGGTGGACCTAGTTGTAATATCCACTGCCACCTATCAACTACTATAGGACTATGCTTTCCAATGTCCAAGTATCCCTTGAGGCTTTCAAGGTTGACCACGTGGTGGACCTTGAAACAAAAATCCCCTTTCTATATCAGAGCATAGCTTGGACAAGTGGTGGACCTATTTATAATGCCCAATATCCAAGGTGAAATACCTTAGGACCTTGCTACCTTGCTTGCCAATGTTTACGTAGCCCCTCATTTATTTAATGGAAGTAATGTTGGACAAGTGGTGGACCTTGAAACCAAAGCCTCTTTGCTATATGAGAGCATAGGTTGGACCTAGTTGTAATACCCACTGCCACCTATCAACTACTATAGGACTATGCTTTCCAATGTCCAAGTATCCCTTGAGTCTTGCAAGGTTGAACACGTGGTGGACCTTGAAACGAAAATACCCTTTCTATATCAGAGCATAGCTTGGACAAGTGGTGGACCTAGTTATAATGCCCAATATCCAAGGTGAAATACCTTAGGACCTTGCTACCTTGCTTGCCAATGTTTATGTAGCCCCTCATTTCTTTAATGGAAGCAAGGTTGGACAAGTGGTGGACCTTGAAACCAAAGTATCTTTGCTATATGAGAGCATAGGTTGGACCTAGTTGTTATACTCACTGCCACCTATCAACTACTATAGGACTATGCTTTCCAATGTCCAAGTATCCCTTGAGTCTTGCAAGGTTGAACACGTGGTGGATTATTGAAACCAAAATCCCCTTTCTATATCAGAGCATATCTTGGACAATTGGTGGACCTAGTTATAATGCCCCCCCTTTCTTTAATGGAAGAAAGGTTGGAAAAGTGGTGAATCTTGAAACCCAAACCCTTTGGCTATATATAGAGGATAGCTTGGACAAGTGGTGGGCTTAGTTGTAGTATGCAATGTCCAAGGTCCAAGGTGAACTATGTAAAGACCTTACTTCCAAAAACAAAGTCGTAGAAGTGGTTCTCCTTCAAACCAAAACGTCCTTAGTGTATTAGAACATAGCTTGGAGAAGTCGTGGACTTAGTTGTAATGGTGAATGTCCAAAGCAAACTATTATAGGACCTTGCTTCCCAAATCATGTTTGGAGAAGTGGTTGATCTTGAAACCAAAACCCCCTTACTGTATTAGAGTATAGCTTAGATAAGTGGTGGACCTAGCTGCCATGGAAAATGTTCAATGTGAACTGCTACAGGACCTTGCTATTAAATGTCTAAGTAGAGCTAGCTTCTTTAATGGAATCAAGGTTGGGAAAGTGGTGCATCTTGAAACCAAAAGCCCTTTATTGTATTAGAGCATAGCTTGGACAAGTGAGGGACCTAGTGTTAATGTGTGATGTCCAAAGAAAAGTATTACAAGACCTTGCTTTCCAATATTTGAATTGGTCAAGTGGTTAAAACTAAGTATAAAACTTTGACCATTTTCTTCTCGAATTGCCAAAAAGCTAGTTTTAGACACCCCTAAATGAAAATGGTTTAGGGTGGCCTTAAGCAACGTTTTTTCAAAGACTTGAACAAAAGGGTTGCCGAAGAGTAATGAAAATTTATTATGGCTTGAAGTGCCTGAGTATGTGAAAACAAGCCTAGGTTTTCCACGAGGCAAAAGGTGACATAATAAGAACATTGGAAACTTAGGATTGACCATGTGGCCTAAACTTTGGCAAGTGCAGTGGTGGCCAAGTTTTGTGGCACAGTGTGCACTTGGTCCTATATGTGTTGACCACTTGTCTAAATCTAGGACCATAAGACCAAACCTTTGGCACCTTAAATATAGTATGGGACATAATCTAGAATTGCTATAGTAAATTAGTAGTATAGTTAATATGTTAATATTTGTATTATATTTAAGTATATGCTAAATATAATTTATGTTCAAAATTTCACTAATGAAGAATGTTCCCATTTAGCACTCCAGATGCGGGGTCTTAGGGCAATGCCACAATGGGGTGACAAAGCAGCGCTTCCACGTGAGGTTTGGGGGTAGCGCTCTTGATGGGGATGTGGAATATAGCGCTCTCGATGGCGGGGCTTGGGAGGCTGATTTTGGGATATTGTTCCAGGCGGGGTCCGGGAGTATATGCGCACGTAGAGGAGCAAACATGGCATCGTACACAACACACAGGTGGAGCGCACAGGATTGAAAGTTTGCGCACAAGATAAAGAAATAGCAACGTACGCACCGCTTTCTAGAAGGGCAGGATCAAGCATAGCTTCTTCTCAGGAGACATTGCACACCTCACGAATAGAGAAAAAATAGGTATTTCTCTCTCTCTCACTCTCTGTCTTTCTCCATATAGAGAAGATGGTTCTCTGTAACTCTTCTTGCATACAAACTCTCTCGTCAAAAGACAAAGATACGTAGTTTAAAAATATCCCCGCACACATACACATATTCCTACACATCGTCTTCCTCTCTTCCACATACATAACCACAGTGAAATCTGTTATCCTGTTGTCTCTCTCTTGAAAATACATGCACATATTCCCACACATCGTCTTCCTCACTTCCACATACATAACCACAGTGAAATCTGTTATCTTGTTGTCTCTCTCTTGAAAATACGTGCACATATTCCCGTACATCGTCTTCCTCTCTTCCACATACATAAACACAGTGAAATCTGTTATCTTTCTCTCTCTCCTCTCTCTAGAAAACAGGTATTTCTCTCTCTCTCTCTCTATCTATCTCTGTATCTTGCTATCTCTCTCTTGAAAATACATGCTCATGTATGTGTGCGTCTGTGTTATCTATGTGTATGTATGTATATTTGTGTTATTTCATTGTAATACTCATACATAATGCAGATACACAATTACACTTAATTACGATATGCACACATAGTATATATACATACATAAATATCACAAATAACTAGCACATTGTAATACTAGTAAACTTGAATGGAAGACTTACTTGCGTGATCTGTTAAAGTTGATTCTTGTAGCGAGTTCTGGATGTATGCTGAGCTGATTTTCCTCTAATCCATTTGTAGATATGATTGTAACTTCTGTTTCTCCAAAATAGTAGTGTTGTTTACTGATACACCTAATGGACATAAATGGTTGAAACTAGGACATGTAGACCAAAAATATGTGTATTTCTTTGGATGAATATATACACTTTTTGGTGACCCTTAACACAAGTGGTGGACCTTGAGACCAGTGGACTATAAGGACCTCCAAACAATACCTTGTACACTCAATCCTTCTTGGTATTTAGGTTGGACAAGTGGTGGACCTTGTTCAAATTCTCTAACCACTCTCTCTAACATGGTGACATAATTTAGGTGTGATAAATTCATATCTATGCAAACTAATATCAGTTTAGGCTTGTTAATTTGAATTTGTTTGAATTTATGTACAATATAATGATTTGAGGTTTGCATATTTGAATTTAGGTGGTATAATGATATCTCTTTGTGGTAAACTTGAATTTAAAAGCAATTTCGTGTGGAATATTTTAAATTTAAGTGGTAAAATTTAAATTTTTATAAAAAAGTTTGAATTTTAAAATTTGGGCGGGATATTTTAAAATTTAGGCGGGATATTTAAAATTTGGGAGGGATATTTTAAATTTAGGCAATCAGATTTTGAATTTTAAATTTAGGCGGGAAGGTTTTGAATTTATAGCGAGATCTCCCTTACATAAGAGAGTATAGGTTGGACAAGTGGTGGACCTTAAAGCTACAACATCCATGCTACTGGACATGATAGGTAGGGAATCTAGTTGAATATTGTATGTATAATATATATGTAATAGATCTAGCTTGGGCAAGTGGTGGACCTTGGAGCAAAACCCCATGTAAAACATATCATGCACATTCCAAGTGGTGAGAAAAATATCATTTAAGATATAGCCTTATAGGTTGGACAAGTGGTGGACCTCAACACCAAGATATTCTTAATGTAATGACATAAAGTGGAAAACTGGTGAATCTTGAGACCAAACCATGCTACTAGCGATAATAGCTTGGACAAGTGGTGGACCTTGAAAGTAATCCCCCCATCTACGAAATATCGTGGGTTTAAGGTATTTTGATGGAGCCTAGCATCTTGGAGACATGGTGCAACTTGCTTCTCTTCATGTTCAATGGAGCCTATCTTGGACAAATGGTGGAGCATCCTTCTCTCCATGTTTCAATGGAGCCTAGCTTGGACAAGTGGTAGACCTTTGCTTCTCTCTATGATTCAAGTGGTGGACCTTGGAACCAAACCCCCATGTAAAACCTATCATGGTCACTCCAAGTGGTGAGAAAGAATAACCTTTAAGATATAGCCTTATAGGTTGACAAGTGGTGGAACTTAACACCCAAATATTCTTAATATAATGACATAGAGTGAAAAAGTGGTGAATCTTGAGACAAAACCACTCATGCTACTAGCGATAATAGCTTGGACAACTGGTGGACCTTGAACGTAAACCCCCCATGTTTCAATAGACTTAGCTTCGACAAATGGTGGAGCATCGTTCTCTCCATGTTTCAATGGAGCCTAGCTTGGACAAGTGGTGGACGTTTGTTTCTCTCTATGTTTCAATAGAGTTATCTTGGACAAGTGGTGGACCTTGGAACCAAACCCCCATGTAAAACCTATCATGGTCACTCCAAGTGGTGAGAAAGAATAACCTTAATGATATATCCTTATAGGTTGGACAAGTGGTGGACCTTAACACCCAGATATTCTTAATATAATGGCATAGAGTGGAAAAGTGGTGAATCTTGAGACCAAACCACTCAGACTACTACCAAAAATAGCTTGGACAAGTGTTGGACCTTGAATGTAAACCCCTCATCTACGACATATCGTGGGTTTAATGTTTTTCGATGGAGCCTAGCATCTTGGAGACATGGTACAGCTTGCTTCTCGTCATGTTTCAATGGAGCCTATCTTGGACAAATGGTGGAGCATCCTTCTCTCCATATTTCAATGGAGTTAGCTTGGACAAGTGGTGGACCTTGGAACCAAACCCCCATGTAAAACCTATCATGGTCACTCCAAGTGGTGAGAAAGAATACCCTTTAAGATATAGCCTTATAGATTGGACAAGTGGTGGACCTTAATACCCAAATATTCTTAATATAATGACATAGAGTGAAAACGTGGTGAATATTGAGATAAAACCACTCATGCTACTAGCGATAATAGCTTAGACAAATAGTGGACCTTGAACGTAAACCCCCCATGCTTCAATAGACTTAGCTTCGAGAAATGGTGGAGCATCGTTCTCTCCATGTTTCAATGGAGCCTAGCTTGGACAAGTGGTCGACCTTTGTTTCTCTCTATGTTTCAATAGACTTAGCTTGGAAAAGTGGTGGAACTTGGAACCAAACCCCCATGTAAAACCTATCATGGTCACTCCAAGTGGTAAGAAAAAATAACCTTTAAGATGTAGCCTTATAGGTTGGACAAGTGGTGGACCTTAACACCCACATATTCTTAATATAATGACGAAGAGTGGAAAAGTGGTGAATCTTGAGACCAAACCACTCAGGCTACTACCAATAATAGCTTGGAGAAGTGTTGGACCTTGAATGTAAACCCCTCATCCACGACATATCGTGAGTTTAATGTTTTTCGATGGAGCCTAGCATCTTGGAGACATGGTGCAACTTGCTTCTCGTAATGTTTCAATGGAGCCTATCTTGGACAAATGGTGGAGCATCCTTCTCTCCATGTTTCAATGGAGCTTAGCTTTGACAAGTGGTGGACCTTTGCTTCTCTCTCTGTTTCAATAGAGTTAGCTTGGACAAGTGGTGGAGCGTGGAACCAAACCCCCATGTAAAACCTATCATGGTTACTCCAAGTGGTAAGAAAGAATAACCTTTAAGATATAGACTTATAGGTTGGACAAGTAGTGGACCTTAACACCCACATATTCTTAATATAATGACATACAGTGGAAAAGTGGTGAATCTTGAGACAAAGCCACTCATGCTACTAGTGATAATAGCTTGGACAAGTATCGGCCCTTGAATGTAAACCCCCCATGTACAAAATATCCTGGGTTTAAGGTATTTCGATGAAGCCTAGCATATTGGAGACATGGTGCAGCTTGCTTCTCTTCATTTTTTGATGGAGCCTATCTTGGACAGATGGTGGAGCATCCTTCTCTCCATGTTTCAATGGACCCTAGCTTGGACAAGTGGTGGACCTTTGCTTCTCTCTATGATTCAATAGAGTTTGCTTGGACAACTGGTGGACCTTAAAACTCAAACCCCCATGTAAAACCTATCATGGTCACTCTAAGTGGTGAGAAAGAATAACCTTTAAAATATAGCCTTATAGGTTGGACAAGTGGTGGACCTTAACACCCAAATATTCTTAATATAATGACATAGAGTGAAAAAGTGGTGAATCTTGAGACAAAACCACTCATGCTACTAGCGATAATAGCTTGGACAAGTGGTGGACCTTGAACGTAAACCCCCCATGTTTCAATAGACTTAGCTTCGACAAATGGTGGAGCATCGTTCTCTCCATCTTTCAGACTTATAGGTTGGACAAGTAGTGGACCTTAACACCCACATATTCTTAATATAATGACATAGAGTGGAAAAGTGGTGAATCTTGAGACAAAGCCACTCATGCTACTAGTGATAATAGCTTGGACAAGTATCGGCCCTTGAATGTAAACCCCCCATGTACAAAATATCCTGGGTTTAAGGTATTTCGATGAAGCCTAGCATCTTGGAGACATGGTGCAACTTGCTTCTCTTCATTTTTTGATGGAGCCTATCTTGGACAGATGGTGGAGCATCCTTCTTTCCATGTTTCAATGGACCCTAGCTTGGACAAGTGGTGGACCTTTGCTTCTCTCCATGATTCAATAGAGTTTGCTTGGACAAGTGGTGGATCTTGGAACTCAAACCCCCATGTAAAACCTATCATGGTCACTCTAAGTGGTGAGAAAGAATAACCTTTAAAATATAGCCTTATAGGTTGGACAAGTGGTGGACCTTAACACCCAAATATTCTAATATAATGACATAGAGTGAAAAAGTGGTGAATCTTGAGACAAAACCACTCATGCTACTAGTGATAATAGCTTGGACAAGTGGTGGAACTTGAACGTAAACCCCCCATGTTTCAATAGACTTAGCTTCGACAAAAGGTGGAGCATCGTTCTCTCCATCTTTCAATGGAGCCTAGCTTGGACAAGTAGTGGACCTTTGTTTCTCTCTATGTTTCAATAGAGTTAGCTTGGACAAGTGGTGGACCTTGGAACCAAACCCCCATGTAAAACCTATCATGTTCACTCCAAGTGGAGAGAAACAATTACCTTAATGATATATCCTTATAGGTTGGACAAGTGGTGGACCTTAACACCCAGATATTCTTCATATAATGACATAGAGTGGAAAAGTGGCGAATCTTGAGAGCAAACTACTCATGCTACTAGCGATAATAGGTTGGACAAGTGGTGGACCTTGAATGTAAACCCCCCATCTACGAAATATCGTGGGTTTAAGGTATTTAGATGGAGCCTAGCATCTTGGAGACATGGTGCAACTTGCTTCTCGTCATGTTTCAATGGAGCCTATCTTGGACAAATGGTGGAGCATCCTTCTCTCCATGTTTCAATGGACCCTAGCTTGCACAAGTGGTGGACCTTTGCTTCTCTCTATGTTTCAATAGAGTTAGCTTCGACAAGTGGTGGACCTTGGAACCAAACCCCAATGTAAAACCTATCATGGTCACTCCAAGTCGTGAGAAAGAATAACCTTTAAGATATATCCTTATAAGTTGGACAAGTGGTGGACATTAACACCCAGATATCCTTAATATAATGACATAGAGTGATAAAGTGGTGAATCTAGAGACAAAACCACTCATGCTACTAGTGGTAATAGCTTGGACAAGTGCTAGACCTTGAACGTAAACCCCCCATGTTTCAATAGAGTTAGCTTCAAGAAATGATGGAGCATCCTTCTCTCCATGTTTCAATGGAGCCTAGCTTAGACAAGTGGTGGACCTTTGCTTCTCTCTATAATTCAATAGAGTTAGATTGGACAAGTGGTGGAACTTGAAACCAAACCCCCATGTAAAACCTATCATGGTCACTCCAAGTGGTAAGAAAGAATAACCTTTAAGATGTAGCCTTATAGGTTGCACAAGTGGTGGACCTTTACACCCACATATTCTTAATATAATGACATAGAGTGGAAAAGTGGTGAATCTTGAGACCAAACCACTCAGGCTACTACCAAAAATAGCTTGGACAAGTGTTAGACCTTGAATGTAAACCCCTCATCTATGACATATCATGGGTTTAATGTTTTTCAATGGAGCCAAGCATCTTGGAGACATGGTGCAGCTTGCTTCTCGTCATGTTTCAATGGAGCCTATCTTGGACAAATGGTGGAGCATCCTTCTCTCCATGTTTCAACGGAGCCTAGCTTGGACAAGTGGTGGACCTTTGCTTCTCTCTCTATTTGAATAGAGTTAGCTTGGATAAGTGGTGGAGCTTGGAACCAAACCCCCATATAAAACCTATCATGGTCACTCCAAGTGGTAAGAAAGAATAACCTTTAAGATATAGACTTATAGGTTGGACAGGTGGTGGACCTTGAATGTAAACCCCCCATCTACTAAATATGGTGGTTTTAAGCTATTCAGATGGAGCCTAGCATCTTGGAGACATGGTGCACCTTGCTTCTCTTCATGTTTCAATGGAGCCTATCTTGGACAAATGGTGGAGCATCCTTCTCTCTATGTTTCAATGGACCCTAGCTTGGACAAGTGGTGGACCTTTGCTTCTCTCTATGTTTCAATAGAGTTAGCTTGGACAAGTGGTGGACCTTGAAACCAAAGCCCGATGTAAAACCTATCATGGTCACTCCAAGTCGTGAGAAAGAATAACCTTTAAGATATAGTCTTATAGGTTGGACAAGTGGTGGACCTTAACACCCAAATATTCTTAACATAATGACATAGAGTTAAAAAGTGGTGAATCTTGAGACAAAACCACTCATGCTACTAGCGGTAATAGCTTGGAAAAGTCGTGGACCTTGAACGTAAACCCCCCATGTTTCAATAGAGTTAGCTTCGACAAATGGTGGAGCATCCTTCTGTCCATGTTTCAATGGAGCCTAGCTTGGACAAGTGGTGGACCTTTGCTTCTCTCTATGATTCAATAGAGTTAGCTTGGACAAGTGGTGGACGTTGGAACCAAACCCCCATGTAAAACCTATCATGGTCACTCCAAGTGGTACGAAAGAATAACCTTTAAGATGTAGCCTTATAGGTTGGACAAGTGGTGGACCTTAACACCCACATATTCTTAATATAATGACATAGAGTGGAAAATTGGTGAATCTTGAGACCAAACCACTCAAGCTACTACCAATAATAGCTTAGACAAGTGTTGGACCTTGAATGTAAACCCCTCATCTACGACATATCTTGGGTTTAATGTTTTTCGCTGGAGCCTAGCATCTTGGAGACATGGTGCAGATTGCTTCTCGTCGTGTTTCCATGGAGCCTATCTTGGACAAATGGTGGAGCATCCTTCTCTCCATGTTTCAATGGAGCCTAGCTTGGACAAGTGGTGGACCTTTGCTCCTCTCTCTGTTTCAATAGAGTTAGCTTGGACAAGTGGTGGAGCTTGGAACCAAACCCCCATATAAAACCTATCATGGTCACTCCAAGTGGTAAGAAAGAATAACCTTTAAGATATGGACTTATAGGTTGGACAAGTGGTGGACCTTAACACCCACATATTATTAATATAATGACATAGAGTGTAAAAGTGGTGAATCTTGAGACAAAACCACTCATGTTACTAGCGATAATAGCTTGGACAAGTGGTGGCCCTTGAATGTAAACCCTCCATGTACAAAATATCCTGGGTTTAAGGTATTTTGATGAAGCCTAGCATCTTGGAGACATGGTGCAGCTTGATTCTCTTCATGTTTCGATGGAGCCTATCTTCCACCAATTGGGGATCATCCTTCTCTAAATGTCTCAATGGAGCCTAGCTTGGACAAGTGGTGGACCTTTGCTTCTCTCTATGTTTCCATAGAGTTAGCTTGGACAAGTGGTGGACCTTGGAACCCAACCCACATGTAAAACATATCATGGTCATTCCAAAAGGTGAGAAATAATACGCTTTAAGATCTAGCCTTATAGGCTGGACAAGTGGTCGACCTTAAAACCTAGATCTTCTTAATATAACGACATAGAGTGGAAAAGTGGTGAATCTTGAGACCAAACCACTCATGCTACAAAGGACAATAGGTTGGACAAGTGGTGGACCTTGAATGTATACCGCCCATGTACGAAATATCATGGGTTTAAGGTATTTCAATGGAGCCTAGCATCTTGGAGACATGGTGGAGATTGCTTCTCTTTATGTTTCAATGGAGCCTATCTTTGACAAATGGTGGAGCATCCTTCTCTCCATGTTTCAATGGAGCCTATCTTGGACAAGTGGTGGACCTTTCCTTCTCTCTATGTTTCAATAGATTTAGCTTGGACAAGTGGTGGGCTTGTAACCAAACTCCCATGTAAAACCTATCATGGTAACTCCAAGTGGTGAGAAAGAATAAAGTTTAAGATCTAGCCTTATAGGTTGGACAAGTGGTGGACCTTAGCACCCAGATATTCTTAATATAATGACATAGAGTGGAAAAGTGGTGAATCTTGAGACCAAACCACTCATGCTACTAGAGATAATAGGTTGGACAAGTGGTGGACCTTGAATGTAAACCCCCCATGTACAAAATATCATGGGTTTAAGGTATTTCAATGGAGATTAGCATCTTGGAGACATGGTGTAGCTTGCTTCTCTTCATGTTTCAATGGAGCGTATCTTGAACAAATGGTGGAGCATCCTTATCTCCATGTTTCAATGGACCCTAGCTTGTACAAGTGGTGGACCTTTGCTTCTCTCTATGTTTCAATAGAGTTTTCTTGGACAAGTGGTGGACCTTTGCTTCTCTCTATGTTTCAATAGAGTTTTCTTGGACATGTGGTGGACCTTGGAACCAAAAACCCATGTAAAACCTATCATGGTTACTCCAAGTGGTGAGAAATAATAACCCTTAAGATATAGCCTTATAGGTTGGACAATTGGTGGACCTTAACACCCAGATATTCTTAATATAATGACATAGAGTGAGAAAGTGGTGAATCTTGAGACCAAACCACTCATGCTACTAGCGTTAATAGGTTGGACAAGTGGTGGACCTTGAATGTAAACCCCCCATGTTTCAATAGAGTTAGCTTCGACAAATGATAGAGCATCCTTCTCTCCATGTTTCAATGGAGCCTAGCTTGGACAAGTGGTGGACCTTTGTTTCTCTCTATGTTTCAATAGAGTAAGCTTGGACAAGTGGTGGACCTTGGAACTTCTTAATATAATGACATAGAGTAGAAAAGTGGTGAATCTTGAGACCAAACCACTCATGCTACTAGGGAGAATAGGTTGGACAAGTGGTGGACCTTGAATTTAAACCCCACATATACAAAATATCATGGGTTTAAGGTATTTCAATGGAGCCTAGCATCTCGAAGACATGGTGCATATTGCTTCTCTTCATGTTTCAATGGAGCCTATTTTGGACAAATGGTGGAGCATCCTTCTCTCCATGTTTCAATGGACCCTAGATTGGACAAGTGATGGACCTTTGCTTCTCTCTATGTTTCAATATAGTTAGCCTATATTAGACAATTAGTAGACCTCGAATCTCTCCATGTTGTCTAGAGCTAAGCTTGGACAAGTGGTGGACCTTACTTCTCCCTTCCCTTAGTTTACTAGCTTAAAAGATTACTATGTATACTTGCTTAGATCTAACTTGAACAAGTGGTGGACCTTGTATTCACACAAACTTAACTCATTACAAAAAAGTATATGCTAAAATAACATTTGTTTTTTTTTGTTTCAGGAAATATGTCTCCAAAAAAACAGGTTGCAAGGGTTGCTGTCTCAGTTGACTATACTTGCAATGATGTTAGGAAATGGTATTTGGACATACATGGTATAGAGGGTGCACAATTTCATAAGGTGCATCTATTTATTGCCAAAAAGGAGAATGACAGCTTGTTTGAAGATGTTGGACAAGTTGTGGAAGCATCTGTCTCTGTAGTTGATAGTCATCCGGAGGTGGAATGCATTGACATTCTAGTTCCAATGAATCTAGAATTTCAACTATCTCCAGGAGCATATGCATTGGAGCGCATGTCTAGAAACAAAGAAGAGACATCACAGCAGAGTTCCAAGTTCCACGACAGGTCCAAGCTAACTCTATTGAAACATAAAGAGAAACAAAGGTCGACCACTTGTCCAAGCTAGGCTCCATTGAAACATGGAGAGAACGATGCTCCACCATTTCTCGAAGCTAAGTCTATTGAAGCATGGGGGGTTTATGCATTGACATTCTAGTTCCAAGTTTGCAGAATCAAATCCAAACATCACATCAGATCAACTTCAAAGCTCCATCATTGCCACACTACAACAAAAAAAGGTGAAAGCTTCACGACCACCATCCACAAAGAAGCAAGCAAAAGTGCAAAAAGTAGCAGCTAAGCGAACTAGTTCCATTTTGGATGTAGACAAGGCATCTTTGGCATCCTCATCAACAGAGGGTTCAATGTCAAAGATGAGAATTGTGGATCCAGATGTTTTAGAAGCTGAGGCCATGAAAGGACAAGAAAAAGATACAGGTGGAATGAATAAGTACATAAATTATTTTCCTTTCCAATATAGGGAATTTGATATCCCTATTCAAAATTGTTGCTTGCTCCTGATCACTATAATGCACGTATTATGGATAAAAAACACGCTGAAAGTGTGTTATTTGGATTTTCACGGAGTACGACCAAGCCTGCAGCATGTGCATATTTGATGCCTAGTCGAAATGCAAAATCAAAGAAGGGGACTCCTTTGGCAGTAGAAGAGGTAGAGGAGCAAAAAATTAAAGATTATCATTATTGGATTCTTGATGGGCAGCATTCAATCTATGCTGCAAAAGTTTTGCTTCAAAATGAACAAAACAACAAAGAGATATTTGAAAGACTGATTAGCGTGTATAAATTTAGAAAGACTCGCATTGTTGTGAATGCTCCTCCATTTTTTGCAACTACTATATCTGCCATTGCAAATGAGGAGGCTCACGCATTGTATGTCAAGCAACCTTACAGCCAAATATTGAGACATTTACGGAGTCAATGGATCTTCTCAGGACGACCACCAAAGGCAGCAAGTGGAATTGTAGAGGGACATGCATCTCGTGCCGAATGGGATGTAAGTTATTTTCTTTGTCTTTTTGATAGTGTTTAATTAACAAATCTTGCTCAATAGTTTAACTATTTCTCTATTTCTTTTTAGGCTTTTCTTCGATTGGCAAGAATGTGTGCAACAGCAAGTTGGATTGCTAAACAGGCACACATGGTCATGTACTCTGATTTAGTTTATGATTGCTGGATAGAAATCATTGAAAAGCTAGAAGAGGAGAATAAGAAACCCCCAACAACTGTATTTAGATACCTTTGTGGCCTTGAGGAATCAGAGGTAAAGACTATTCAAGAAGAGATTAGAGATGAGAAGATTTTACTGTCAAAGAGTGCAAAGGATGGTGATGCAACTGACATGTATGATCGAATCAAGCAGTTGAAGCAAGACAAATTGATTCAAGATGCACTTCTTGAAGGCTTCAACAATTTGAATGAGTCTTCACCATGTAAAGACTGGGAGGAGGTGGTCAAAATGTATAACATCAATGATGTTGTTTATAAAAAATTTTAATGCTATGCGAGGAATGGATCAAATCTAGTTTGACGCGTGGAACAAAGAAAATGGCTTTTCCAGATGGAGCAATAAAATACATGCAATGGGCAATTCACCTTCAAAAGGAGAAAACTGAGCCTAGAGATTTGCCATGGTCAATCTATGTGGTGAGCCTACAAATGGAAGGCAATCTCTACTTGATGCGCCACTTCAATAATAAAGTGCCTATTGGCTTATGTGTTTTAGATATGACAAAAAACGTTGGAGGCAATTTGAAGTGGAGTGAGGAGACATTTAACAATGCTTTGGATGGGATCTTGGCTATTGCTGGAGGGTCAACAGATCCTGGATTTGTCTTTCTTGCATTTGTGGATTTCACTAACTTCACAAAATTGCAATGTGCCTTTCACGCCATGGGAGATAATCTGAGCTACCATTGTTGTGGTGCATTGCATCACTTTCCATCAGCTCCTTGCAAAGGAGCAATTCAATTCCTAACAGTTATTGCCTTCTTGGGACAAGGCAATGCATTTGAAGACCTGAGAAGAAGATCAGAGGAACATCCCATGCCAATTGATTGTTCTCTTCTTCAAGTAGCAGATAACGATATGTCAGATTTGCAATATTTGGAGGCCAAAAAAAGAGCTTTGGTCAAGCACTACATTCGTACATATTGTTTTGAAGACCGCAAGCTTGTTGATGTTTTTGGTGATGGCTCCTTGGTTGCACAAGAAGGAATACAACAGAAAAAAGAAGTTATATGCTTAATTGATAGTGTGGAGGAGGCAAAAAACGTGGAGACCATGCTGCTAGACTTTGCTAAGTCTCATGAAGATATAGAAAAATGGGCTGGACTTCAACAATCCACTTCGCAATCAGATGACATTGTGCCTGTTACAGAGGAGTGCTCTCCACAAAGAGAAGAAGAAGAACAACAACAACATCCTCTGTCAATGGAGGACTTTTTGGAAATGGAGACACGTATGTTTTGAGTTTCTTGTGCATGTTAGTGTTTCTTGTTACTGATTTGATACTCTTAATGTTAGATTTTGCTTTATATAGTATTGATTGAGTTTGTATTTTTTATCTCAAGCATTCAAGGTTTGAATGTAAATAATAAATTACTTGAGTTTTTGAATGGTGGATCTTTAGACTAAAACTATAACATTTAATACTCACAAAGACTTAATTACTTAAGAGCTTGAACTCAATAAGTTTTGGACCTTTTATCAATACCCCCTTGATATGATACATTAGATCGTAGCATGGTTAAATGGTGATGCTTCATAAATTGAACCTAGCTTAGACAGGTGTTGGAGCCTAAATTTAAACTAACCTTGCTAGAAGGGAGCTTATGTTTGGACTTTGAGAACTAGCATAAGTAATCAATTAGAGCATAGATTAGACATGTGGTGGTGGCCTTAGAGACCAAAATCTTAATGAGCTTGGAAAGGTATTTAAGTACTGCAATTTACTTAGTTTTAGTACTCACTAAAGGCATAGCTTGACAAAAGGTGGACCTTACATGGATCCTAATTTCAAGAGGTGTGGTAGACCTTCAAACCAAGATCATATAGCTTGGACATGTGGTGGACCTTGCATGGAGACTAGTTTAGACAAGTGTGGTACACCTTGTAACCAACACCCATTTGTTATATTAGCTTGGACAAGTGGTGGACCTTGCTTTTATGTTTCAATGGAGCATATTTTGGACAGGTGGTAGACCTTGTTTCTCTCCATGCTTCAATGGAGAGAAACATTAGCTTGGACAAGTGGTGGACCTTGCTTTTATGTTTTAAAGGAGCATATTTCGGACAAGTGGTAGACATTGTTTCTCTCCATGGTTCAATGGAACCCACCTTAGACAAGTGAAGTACCTTGAAACCAAACCCCCATAATACAACCTACTAAATAGGTTGGAAAATTGGTGGTATATGAAACCATCCATGATAGAGCATAGTATAGGTGAAAACGTAGTGGTCCTTATATCAATTACCCATGCATAGCTTGGACAAGTGGTGGACCTTGATTCTCTCTATGTTTCAATGGATCCTATCTTGGACTATAGATATATCTTACTTATTTCCATGCTTCAATGGATTGTAGCTTGGATAAGGAGTGGACCTTCAAACAAAACTCCACAGCATAGCATATATTAACAATTCATGGGTTTTATAGAGATTTTCTTGCCTATTTTGGAGAGTTGGTACACCTTTATTCTCCATTCTTCAATGGATCTGAGGTTGGACAAGCGGAGCTGGAGAAGTGGTCAACCTTAAAATGAAACCTCCCATGCTACAACCCATCATAGATCGTATATGTAGTGGACCTTGAAACTCTTTTATGTCCCTAGCTTAGAGAAGCATTGCACTCTTTATTATCTCCATACATGAAGGCAAGGTTGGACAAGTGGTGGACCTTCAAACCAGAATCTCTATGCAATAATAGGCAAGTGGTGGAGCTTGTTTTCTCCATGTTCCAATGGAGCCTAGCTTAGACAAACAATGGAGCTTGCTTCTCTCCATGTTTCAATGGATCCTAGCTTAGAAAAGTGGTGGAGCTTTGATTCTCTCCATGTTCCAATGGACCATAGCTTAGACAAGTGGTAGACCGTGAAAAAACCCCCCGTATACAACATATTATGGGGTTTTCATGTTTCAATGGCACCTAGCTTGGAAAAATGGTAGAGCTTGCTTCTCTTTATGTTTCAATGGATCCAATCTTAGCCAAGTGGTGGACCTTGAAACAAGAATCCCCCCCCCCCCCCCCATGTACAACGTATTATGGGTTTTGAAAGCACTGGGAGAAAATAATAGCTTTGATAAGTGGTGGACCTTGCTTCTCTCCATGCTTCAATGGAGCCGAGGTTGGACACATGTTGGAGAGAAGATGGTTGCCCATGAAATAAGACCATGCATGCTATAATCAATCATATGTTGTACACATGGTGGACCTTGCAATTGTTTTATATGCCTAACTTGGACAAGTGGAGGACCCTTGATTACCTCCAGATATCAACAACAAGCCAAGTTTGGACAAGTGTAGTACCACCAAACCAGAATCTCTATGCTACAATAGAGTATAGGTAGGACACGCAGTGAACCTTGATATCAAACCATCCATGCTACTAGAGATGATAGGTTTCACATGTGGTGGAACCTTGTATCAATGTTCTATGTGTAGTTTTTGACTAGTGATAGACCTTGAAACTAATCCCTCTAGGCTACAAGAAAAAAGAGATGGATGAGGAGGCTAGACTACTTTTGTTGCATCAATGCATCCCATGTTACCACATATACTATAGGGTTCTTGGATAAGTGTTGGATCTTGTGTCAATGCTCCATGTCTAGCTTGGACAAGTGGTGGACCTTGGTTCTCTCTATGCTTCAAATGGGCAATAGATTGGAGACACAGTGGCCTTTTTTTTCCAATGATTTTATTTTTTGGAAACCTTGGAGGCACCATGTAAGAGGCACTCTAAGTCTTTCATACAATAGACCTATTGGACTATAAAATAATGATATCTTTCTTTGATATTGTCATTATTTTATGCATAATATTTTCTTCTTTTTGCAGACACAAAGGAGTTAAGTGATATAAAAACTAGATGTAGTTCACACTATGATTGGCATGAAGATCCTTTTGGGACACCAACTTTTCCTATTCCCAAAGATGTAATTTTCCATATTAACGGTGTGGATTTTGAAGTGCGACTTTCATGTATTGAAGGAGCTGGTTATGGGCTATTTGTGCATACTACCCTGGAAAGTGGTTTGACTATTCCAAACTATGGAGGGCATAAGTATAGATTTCAAGACTGGAAAAAGATATGCAAAATTTTTCCAAGAGCTTATAAATATTCTCTTCTAGAGGATCCAAACATAGAAGAGAAAGATCAATCATACATTATTGGTTGTGTAGAAGAAGGAAACGTGTCGGGCTATATAAATAGTTCTCACAGTACAAATGTCTGTCCCAACGTACGCTATACATTTGATCCAAATTTTCCACCTTGGCATAAATGCACCTCTTCACACATCAAGTCAGAAGAATATGGCCATGTATGCATTGAGACTATTTGTCAAGTTGAAGCAGGAGAAGAGTTGTTTGCTGACTATAACTTTACTTGACATTGTAAAGTATTGTACATGGATGGAAATCTCAAGTACATGCATCATTTTCATTTTTCATGGATGAAATCTCAAGTGAATATAACATTTGATTATTGTTTAGTTTATGCTCAACGAGAATCTAAAGTGCTCTTATGATTTGTGTGTTGTCTAACTTATTTGACTACCTTGGCCATAGAATCTTGATTCTACTCTAGATTTGTGATAAATCTTACCAAAATTTAATCAATGTCTAGGTTGGACAAGTGGTGGGGCTTCAAACATTACTGTCTTAAACAAGTGGAGTTATCTTACTTGAATAAGTGGTGGCCTTTGAATCCAAATCTAAGCCAAATCTCTAATTGTTTGCTTGTAGTCTAGGTTGGACATTTGGTGGACCTTGTATCCATGTTTCCTCAACAAGGGTGGCTTTTAGTTTTCACTTTAAGTACTCATCTTTAATAAAGTGTAGGATGGAAAATGTTGAGTTAGTAGATTGTATTTTAGACAAGTGGTGTTTGGTGTACGAATGCTGAAAATGGTTGCAAGGATTCTAACAACGACTTTACCTTAAATAAATTTCTTACTAGGAGTTCTACATATAAATATGGTGAATAAAATTCTAGTGGTTTTGAGATACCATTTGTGTGTGTGTTTTCTTAGATTCACAAACTGGGATGGATAATGCTCCTATGGTTCAGTCAACAACTATAGAATCCATAGATTCTATGGTTTCTAAAGTGCCCAAGATGGATGATATTTCTATACTAGAGTCTAGTGTTGTGCAACTTGAGCAAGCTTCCAATAATGAGAACCAAGAAATCGATGCTTCAAAAATGCAACATACATCAAAAGAGACTGAAAAGTCCACTCACGAGCTATTGCCAATTGGTACTACGTCATGTAGCGTAGATGTTGAGAAATCCATGCTTACAATTATATTGGATTTAAATGGTCTATTGTTGAAACGTTCCCCTCAACCATCCTCACACCACAACTCAGTGCAAATGGATTCAAAAAGATATATTATACTCAGGCCAGGTTGCATCCAATTCTTGAAGACTATTTTACAGAGGTTTAATGTTGCAATTTGGTCGACAGCTACTAGGAATAATGTGTATCAAATCCTTGCAGCACTAAACAACTTAGCTGAGGATACATTGCCTTTCTTTGCAATTTGGTCGCAAGATGTTTGCTACACCGCTCAAACTCAAAAATTGTTTAGACCCGACAATCCAAACGTTGAGGCAATGTTCAAGCCTCTAGCCAAAATTGCCATGGGGTTTGAATGTGATCCACAAAGAACAGTGCTTATTGATGACTCTCCTTACAAGGGATGTATTTCACCAGCAAACAATTGCATTTTTCCACCACAATTTGATGCTGAGAAGATGGTTGACAATATGCTCTTGGAGGAGCTACTGCCATACTTGATTCAGCTTGATGAGAGAAGGGATGTGCGTGATTTAATTGCTTCTAATCGTTATGGACAACCTATAGTGACAAATGATAGTGAATACAAACAAATCATGGAGTATTGGAAGCAGAAAAATGATGTTTGGTCAGCTAAGGTGTTCTTTACAAGAAGAATACCACCTGCAAAAGGTGACAGGGATGAAACTATCATTGAAAATGCAAGTGACACAAGCCACCGCAATGAAATGAGAAGAGCCCAAATACAAGAGATCTTAGCAAAGGAGCGTACACCCATTGAAAGCATGAAGGCGTCACAATTGACCACTTTAGCTAGGCAATTGGGTTGTAACACAAAAGGAGTTTTGAAGGCAACCACAGCAAAGGCTTATATAAATAAGGTGAAAGCTGAGAACAATCTTCTAAGGCTGGATAGAAAGCAACCCTAAGGTACTAGTGACATGTCATATATTCTTGATACACATACTTGAACACTCATGTGCATGGTATCTAACAAATCTTTCTTTTTATTCCTTCCTGCAGGATCTTACAAAGGATACTACTAGATGGAGCTCAATCAATAGAGATTTTGATATGTTTGCTCAAAATAATGAAGCAGTCACCTACATTTTTTGTTTATCAATTTCTTGAGAGACTTTCTTTTAGTTTGTAATCATCAAATGAAATGAAAAGTATCCTTCTTATAAGATTGCTGATCTTTTTCTCGTTCAAAACTTTCAATTGTGATTTATAGTTTTGTTAGCATGAGATTGTGCTTTTTTAGTTTGAAAAAAACTGTCAAAGATCCAAGTCTTTTTGGCTTTACTTAAGTTATTAATTGTGAAAGATCCAAGTTTTTTGCTTTACTTAAGTTATTGATTGTCTATGTAATAGTCCTTAAAACAATATCGGATGGCTTTCTTGCTCCCATGTCTCACATTGGTCTTTAGGTAAGACAAGTGGTGACCTTGAAAGTATGGTCTCATATCTCGATCAAGTGAAGAGACATGAAGCTTAAATATCACTACTATGTATCTAGTGTTAAACTCCATCAAGACAAAGATACTAGAGTGCCAAATTGCAGTCTAGTTTAAGTGAAAATCCATTTGAGCTAAGGTAAAACTTATAGTGCCTCATTTTTCTAGGATTCTACCCCATCAAGGAAGTTAGAATCTAGCACAAACCAATTAAGACTCTTTTGGAGCCTAGATAGGACAATTCGTGGAACTTAAGAGACTTATTATTGAGTTAGAGTCTAGTTTAGATAAGCAAAAGATCTTCAAACCAGCACTTGACTTTCTTACTATTCAATATTCAAAGTCCCTTGAGGCTAACAAATTACATACCTACTTGTAACCTAACTAATGAGTAATTATATAGATCTAAGCAAGTATATATAATGAGTCTTCAAACTAATAAACCAAGGGAAGAGAGTAGCAAGGTCCACTACTTGTCCAAGCTCAGCTCTAGACAACATAGAAAGATGCTAGTTCTACTAATTGTCTAATTATAGGCATGGAGAAATGATAGAAGGTTGAACACTTGTCCAACCTATCATCTCTAGTAAGATGGGAGGTTTGGCCTTAAGATTCACCATGTAACCAACCTATACATCATTGTATTATGAAGAGTAGAAAAGCAAAGCTCCACCACTTGTCCAAGCTAGTTCTAAAATCCACATGGAGATAAGCAAGCTCCACCATTTGTCAAATCTCTCTTCCATTAAAACATGAAAAAACTCAGCTATGTTGTACAGGGGGGACTTTTTTCCAAGGTCCACCACTTGTTCAAGCTAGGATCCATTAAAACATGGAAATAAACAAAGCTCCACCACTCGTCCAACCTTTAGAGTTGCAAAGTGTATGGGTTGTCTAAACTAGGTATGGGAAAATAATTGAAGGTCCACCACTTGAAACATGGAGCGAAGCAAGCTCCACCATGTCTCCAATATGCTAGACTCCATTGAAACACCCTAAACCCATGATATTTTGTACATAGGGAATGTACATTCAAGATCCACCACTTGTCCAACCTAGTATCCCTAGTAGCTTGATAGCTTTGGTCTCAAGATTCACCACTTGTCCACTCTATGTCATTGTATTAAAAAGGATTGGGTGTTAAGGTCCACCACTTGCCCAACCTATAAGGTTATATTTTAAATGGTTTTTTTTCTCACAACTTGAACTACCCATGATATGTTTTACATGGGAGTTTTGTTTCAATGTCCACCACTTGTCCAAGCTAACTCTATTGAAACATAGAGAGAACCAAAGATCCACCACTTGTCCAAGCTAATCTATATTGAAACATGGAGAGAAGGATGCTCCACCATTTCTCCAAGATAGGCTTCATTGAAACATGGAGAGAAGAAAGCTCCACCATGTCTCCAAGCTAGGATCCATTTAAATGCCCTAAACCCATTTTATTTTGTACATGGGGGGTTTTATTTCAAGGCCCACCACTTGTCTAACCTATTATCCCTAGTAGCACGAGTGGTTTGGTCTCAAGATACACCACTTGTACACTCTATGTCATTATATTAGGAAGAACTATGTATTAAGGTCCACCACTTGTCCAACCTATAAGGTTATATCTTAAATGGTATCCTTTCTCACCACTTGAAATCCCATGATATGTTTTACATGGGGGTTTCATTCCAAGGTCCACCACTTGTCCAAGCTAACTCTATTCAAACATAGAGAGAAGCAAAGGTCCACCACTTGTCCAAGCTAACTCTATTCAAACATAGAGAGAAGCAAAGGTTCACCACTTGTCAAAGCTAGGCTCCATTGAAGCATGGAGAGAAGTAACCTCCATCATTTTTCCAAGATAGGTGCCATTCAAACATGGAAAGAATCAAGATCTACCATGTCTCCAAGATTCTAGGCTCCATTGAAACACCCTAAAACCATGATATTTTGTACATGGGGTGTTTACATTCAAGGTCTACCACTTCTCTAACGTATTATACCTAGTAGCATGAGTGGTTTGGTCTTAAGATTCACCACTTATCCACTCTATGTCATTATATTAAGAATAACTGGGTGTTAAGGTCCACCACTTGTCCAACCTATAAGGGTATATCTTAAATGGTATCCTTCACCACTTGTCAAGGTCCATCACCACTTTTCCAACCTTTAAGGTTATATCTTGAATGATATTTTTCCTTATCACTTGTAATGTCCATGCTATGTTTTAAAAGGGGTTTTGTTCAAGACCCACCACTTGTCCAAGCTAACTCTATTGAAACATAGAGAGAAGCAAAGGTCCACCACTTGTCCAAGGTAGGCTCCATTGAAACATGGAGAGAAGGATGATCCACCATTTCTCCAAGATAGGTTCCATTGAAACATTGAGAGAAGCAATCTCCACCATGTCTCCAAGCTAGGCTCCATTGAAATACCCTAAACCCATAATTTTGTACATGAGGGGTTTACATTCAAGGTCCACCACTTGTCCAACCTATTATCCCTAGTAGCACGAGTGGTTTGGTCTCAAGATTCACCACTTGTACACTCTATGTCATTATATTAAGAAGAACTATGTGTTAAGGTCCACCACTTGTCCAACCTATAAGGTTATATTTTAAATGGTATCCTTTCTCACCACTTGAAATGCCCATGATATGTTTTACATGGGGGTTTCATTCCAAGGTCCACCACTTGTCCAAGCTAACTCTATTAAAAAATATAGAGAAAGAAAGGTCCACCACTTGTCCAAGGTAAGCTCATTGAAACATGGAGAGAAAGAACCTCCACTGTTTCTCCTAGATAGGTTCCATTGAAACATGGAGAGAAATAAGCTCCACCATGTCTCCAAGTTGCTAGGCTCCATTGAAATACCCAATACCCATAATATTTTGTACATGGGGGGTTTACATTCAAGGTTCACCACTTGTCCAACTTATTATCCCTAGTAGGTTTGGTCTCATGATTCACCACTTGTCCACTCTATGTCATTATATTAAAAGGAATTGGGTGTTAAGGTCCACCACTTGTCCAACCAATAATGTTATAGCTTGAATGGTATTTTTTCTCACCACTTGTAATGCCCATGACATAATTTACATGGGGGTTTTGTTCCAAGGTCCACCACTTGTCCAAGCTAAATCTATTGAAACATAGAGAGAAACAAAGGTCCACCACTTTTCCAAGCTAGGCTGCATTGAAACATGGACCTTAATACCAAATTATTTCTAGTAGCATGAGTGATATTTTGTACATGGGGGGTTTACATTCAAGGTCCACCACTTGTCTAACCTATTTCCCTAGTAGGTTTGGTCCCAAGTTCACCACTTATTCACTCTATGTCATTATATTAGGAATAATTGGGTGTTAAGGTCCACCACTTGTCCAACCTATAAGGTTATATATTAAATGGTATTTTTTCTCACCACTTGTAATGCCCATGATATGTTTTACATGGGGGTTTTGTTCCAAGGTCCACCACTTGTCCAAGCTAGGCTCCATTGAAACATGGAGAGAATGATGCTCCACCATTTATCCAAGATAGGCTGCATTGAAACATGGAGAGAAGCAAGCTTTACCATGTTTCCAAGCTAGGCTCCTTTGAAACACTCTAGGGGGTTATATTTCAAGGCCCACCACTTGTTTAACCTATTATCCCTAGTAGCATGAGTGGTTTGGTTTCAAGATTCACCACTTATACACTCTATGTCATTATATTGTGTTAAGGTCCACAACTTGTCCAACCTATAAGGTTATATCTTAAATGGTATCCTTTCTCACCACTTGAAATGCCCATGATATGTTTTACATGGGAGTTTCATTCCAAGATCCACCACTTGTCCAAGCTAACCATATTTAAACATAGAGAGAAACAAAGGTCCACGACTTGTTCAAGCTAGGCTCCATTGAAACATGGAGAGAAGAAACCTCCACCATTTCTCCTAGATAGGCTCCATTAAAACATGGACATAAGTAAGTTCCACCATGTCTCCTAGATGCTAGGCTCCATTGAAATACTCAAAACCCATGATATTTTGTACATGGGTGATTTACATTCAAGGTCAACCATTTGTCCACCCTATTATCCCTAGTAGGTTTGGTCTCACAATTCACCACTTTTCCACTCTATGACATTATAATAAGAGGAATTGGGTGCTAAGGTCCACCACTTGTCCAGCCTATAAGGTTATACCTTGAATGGTATTTTTTCTCACCACTTGTAATGCCCATGACATGCTTTACATGGGGGTTTTGTTCCAAGGTTCACCACTTGTCCAAGCTAATTCTATTGAAACATAGAGAGAAACAAAGGTCCACCACTTTTCCAAGCTAGGCTCCATTGAAACATGGACCTTAATACCAAATTATTCCTAGTAGCATGAGTGATATTTTGTACATGGGGGGTTTGCATTCAAGGTCCACCACTTGTCCAACCTACTTTTCCTAGTAGGTTTGGTCGCAAGATTCACCACTTGTCCACTCTATGTCATTATATTAATAATAATTGGGTGTTAAGGTCCACCACTTGTCCAACCTATAAGGTTATATATTGAATGGTATTTTTTCTCACCACTTGTAATGTCCATGATATGTTTTACATGGGGATTTTGTTCCAAGGTCCACCACTTGTCCAAGCTAAATCTGTTCAAACATAGAGAGAAACAAACGTCCACCACTTGTCCAAGCTAGGCTCCATTGAAACATGGAGAGAATGATGCTCCACCATTTATCCAAGATAGACTCCATTGAAACATGGAGAGAAGTAAGCTCCACCATGTCTCGAAGATGCTAGAGTCGATTGAAATACCCAAAACCCATGATACTTTGTATATGGGGGGTTTACATTCAAGGTCCACCACTTGTCCAACCTATTATCCCTAGTAGCATGAGTGGTTTGGTCTCAGGATTCACCACTTATCCACTCTATATCATTATATTAAGAAAAATTGGGTTTCCATATCTAAATGGATCTTTGCTTGGATAAGTGGTAGACCTTGAGACCTAAATACCCATTCTACACTAGAGCATTGGTTAAGCCTTATGCACTTCAAGCATACCTTTAACAACAAGTAGTAGTTATTAGTTGACTTAAGTCTAGTTGAACTCTATGGTATTGAGACTAAGAGAGAGTGTAGCATAAAAAAGAGTCAGGATTTTAATTTGACTTTCTTTATATTAATGAGTAGATCATAGACAGATTTTGGTATCTAATAAAACCTTAGGGTAGACAATGTAAAACTCATGTGTATTGTTGTGTTTGCATTAAGTGTTCTTTTTTTTAATTTCAGAACCATTACAGAAAAATGGATTGGCTATATGTTGACATAAATTGAAGAAAACTATTGAATTACCCATCCAACCTCCTCCAAGACCTTGTCCAAGGAATGAATCACCTCCTTATCACCTACCACTTGCTTTCAAGGACATCAAAAGAGTACTTATCTTGGATCTAGAGGGGTTACTTCTCAAGACAATTGAAATGAAACATGGAGATTCTATGCCATCTTGGGCTCAACACATGCGACTTGTGGAGGATAAAGATGAAGTTTATCATGTGGTGCGACCAGACGCACAAAGTTTTTTGGATTTTTGTGCTGAATACTTTGAGCTATGGATATGGAGTTGCTATAACTTAACAAGGGTGCAACGCATCACACAAAAATGTTTTCCTGAGCAGTATACCAAGTTCAAGGTGTTTATGAGTAACAAAAATTGCCAAAATCCAAATATTATGTTAGGATTTACAAGGGTTTATCACAAAAATTTGAGTGATATTTGAGGATTTGGATGCAAACAATACCTTAATTTTTGATGACACTCCATATAGGGTGATGTGGAACATGCCAGGGACATATCTTATATTTCCAAAGATGTGGAGGCAAACTTCCGAGCAACTTCAAAACTTCTTGCAGAGAACCATAATTCCATGGTTGGTAGGATGGTTGTATGCAAGAGATAAGAGAGTCTATACATACAACACAATTGTAAATCAGTATAGTGATTCTGAGACAAATTATGTCCTTGGTGTGTACTTGTCAACACGAAAGCATTGAATAAATATGGCCATAAGATGCTTTTTTTATTCTAGTGTGTATCTTTCAACATTTGTATAATTTGATATAGTCTTTTTTTAAAAAAACAAAGGTGTGTCAATTTTATGAACACTTGAATGGAGTGCACCCTACTCTAAGGGACTTCAATGTACTATTGGAGTGCATCCTATTGTAAGGGGACTCTGATGTATTGCTAGAGTGCACCCAAATTTTTGGAGACTCAATTTTTATTTGATTGGGGCCTATGTTGGGTCATATAGTAAAAGAAATTCATTTTTTGTCAATTCATATCGAGGCTGCATTTATTTGTAACTATGAGAGAATTGATGTTTGATGTCAAAATAAAACTTGTAAGTATGGATCAGAGAATTCATGGACTTTAAATATGTGAGAGGGATCTTTTTCTTGGGCACAAATGTTTGCTTCAAGAATTTTGTCATTACATACTTTACGTGAAAGAGTTTTAGAACCTAAAAGACTTTGAAAACAAAACTATGGAATCTAAGTGCATGTATTCTTGAATGGCTTGAAAGTTGATGTATACATGCATGTCGCTTTGATGAAGATTTAGATCTGACAAGATGCAAAACTAGAATTCTTGGACGTTACCTTTGTCAATTTGGTACTAACATATTTAACTTTCTTTTATTATGGGTGGAAAATATATAATTATGTGCATTTGGAACCTAATTGCTTGACCTTCAAACCAAGATTCCTATGTTATTTTTTCATATACTTTTTTGTAATGAATTAAGATTGTGGATACAAGGTCCACCACTTGTTCAAGCTAGATCTAAGAAATCAAGCTTCACCATTTGTCCAAGATAGGTTCCATTAAAACATGGAAAACCTCATATATGTTGTACATGAAAGCTTTTTTCCAAGCTCCACCACTTGTCCAGGCTAGGATCCATTAAAACATGGATAGAAACAAGGCTCCACAACTCGTCCAACCTTTATAGCTGCAAAGGGTACCGGTAGTCTAAACTAGGCATGGGAAAATAATAGAAGGTCCACCACTTATCCAATATATTATCTTTAATAGCATGGGAGGTTTGGTCTCAAGATTTAGGAATTGGCTAACCTGTATTTCATTGTATTATGATGAATTTGGTTTTAAAGTCAACTACTTATCCAAGCTATAAGTTTATATCTTGAATGGTATTCCTTCCCATCACTTAGAAAACCAATGATATGTTGTACATGGGGGGGTTTGTTACAAGGTTCACCACTTGTCCAAGCTAGTTTCATTGAAACATGGATGAAGACAAGCTCCACCATTTGTTAAATCTAGACTCCATTGAAATCTAGAAAATCCATTCTATGTTGTACATGGGGTTTTTGTTTTAAGGTCCAACACTTGTCCAAGCTAAGATCCATTGAAACATGGAGTAGAGAAACACTCCACCACTTGTCCAAGCTAGGAAACATTGATAGTAGTTGGCTTAGTTTTGAAGATCCACCACGTGTCTAAGCTAACTCTATTGAAACATAGAGAGAAGCAAAGGTCCACCAACTGTTCAAGCTAGGCTCCATCGAAACATGGACAGAAGCAAGCTCCACCATTTCTCCAAGATAGGCTCCATTGAAACATGGAGAGAATCAAAGGTCCACCATTTCTCCAAGCCAAGCTCCATTTGTCCAACCTATAAGGTTATATCTTAAATGGTAATCTTTCTAATCACTTGGAATACCCATGATATGTTTTACATGGGGGTTTTGTTCCAAGATCACCACTTGTCCAAGCTAACTCTATTGAAACATAGAGAGAAGCAAAGGTCCACCACTTGTCCAAGCTAGTCTCCATTGAAACAAGGAGAGAAGCAAGCTCCATCATTTCTCCAAGATAGGCTAGCATGGATAAGTGCACCTTGAAACCAACCTTCCTATGAGGCAATAGAGCATATGCTACATATTTTATGTATGCCCCATGCCTCATGCCTAAATAAGAAGTGAGATTACCAAGTGCTTAAATGTCACATGCAATAAATTAAGGAAAAATAGCCAAGTGGATTGTATTCCTCAATGGATCCTTGCTTTCACAAGTTGTGAACCTTGAGTCACTTTTACATTAACTTGGACAAGTGGTGGACCTAGAAACCAAGCTCTCCATGTTGAGATAAGTTGTAGGTAGGACAATAGAACATAGACAACGATAATGGATGCAATATACTCGTCTCCTAATAATCCAATTGATTGAAACCATGGTATTTTAGTTGTTTTCATTGTGTATTGTATGTGCATAAAGTGGAATGAGACCATAAGAAAACTCAAATTTTTGACAAAATCTCTATATTTTGTACATGATATATTGAAAGTTGTCCAACCTAGGAATTGGGATTTTCCCACTTTACCTAATATGGTCTTTTCATGTTAAAAGCCTTCATTTGCAGAGGTTAACCTTGGATTTTTGCTGATTTTTTGAAGTTCTTTACAAAGATGAAGAGAGTATGGTAATATGGACATATATGTAGAGAGAAAGGGGAGCACTTAGGGGTGTAGAAATGGAGGATGAAGGCTATGGAGGTGTGAGAGAAGTGGCAATGGTGAAGAGGGTGAATTAGGACATGGGAGTTGCAGGTTTGGGAGTGGGAAGGAAAGGGATGAGTGTGTATAGAGTGGGCAGACTCCGTCGCACAAAATAATTCACAAAAATTCGTGCTTATCTCCAAAAATTCTGAAATATCAATGTAAAATACTTCAGCTCACGAGATTCATTTTGTATGTTGACAACTTTTGCTGATTTGGATGATAGAAGAGTGCCAAAATTCTCCCAAAATGCTGTGTATTGTGGGACGGCAAAGGTGCTTATGTGGGACCCTTTTTGGTTGAATTCTCCTTATACATCCAAAGGTGAGCCCCCCATGAGCCATGCCATGACCTAAGGAATCCAAGTGGCCCTTGCCACATGCATGGATGATGAATTTTGAAGAATAAAAAACAATTGCACATGATAGACCTAGTGCTTGGATTTTTCCTAGCCATTGTCTTTATGAGCACATGGTGTATGGAAAAAATATGTGCAGGACCCATGAAGGAATATCATGATAGGAGTATTTTATTTTGTTTCTGGGTGAAAGAGTAAAATATGCAACTGAGAAAATATCCTGTGAAAGCGAGTGACAGTGTAGAAACAAATTTCGACTTCCACGAGGGTGCGGGATGAAATATAGGGTTTATTTTGTTTAAAAAAGTATTATGGGGTATGTACACACTAACATAGAAATATTTCATGCCATGAAAGGATGCAAGGAGATTTAGAAAAATGCACACTTAGGTCTAATAACGCACACCTAGGAATATGTATTTATATAAATACAAAAAATTTGAAAAAAACCCTTTATACTTAGGTCCTTTATTTGATAAAAAATATTTACATGTAAAGAGGACCGTAATATTATAAATTTATTTTTTTGGTCTCCTAGCCCAATGACTCGCTCAATGATTTGATATAAAAAAATATGATAAAAACCTAAACGCACGCACACTATTTATAATGAAAAAACGAGCCTAGTCATTGTGATAGGGTGTTTTTGTGGGGTGAAGTGGCTTCTTAAAATTATTTTATGAGAGCCCAAAAACGACTATCACTGGCATCCATGTTTGTCTGCTTTAATCATGATTCACACCAAAAATTTCAACACTTTTTCTTATTAGTATTAGAAATTAGATTCAATATAATTTTATGTCATTGTCCCTTGTCTAGATTTATTATTCAACAAGTCTGGCTAAGCTAGTTTGACCAAGGTAGGGCATTCAAGATCTTCTCTTAATACCATAAAGGATGTCTTCCTAATTTCCAATGGTTACCTTAGGCTCTTGATTTGATATTATGAATCATGGTGTGTATTGTGTGATGCTTTCTAGTGTCCCTTGTTAGCTTAAGTATTATAATGGGAGTTTGACTATTGTGATGAGCCTGGGGAGGGTTAGAATATCAAAAAATGATCACCCAAAGTTACAAATGGAAAATGCAACAAAAGAAAAACAACCAAAAAAGAAAAAGAAAAAGGTTCCATCAATGTAAAACCTTAAGCTGGAAGAGAAATCCTCGGGGGGTTCACTACGTGTAAAACTACCATATCACGTGCCTTCAAGAGATGTTTGTAAAACCCCTTATTTGTGAATTTTGTTAAGAATATAATGTACCCTTTCTTTTAAAATCTGTAAGTTCTTTTCAATTTTGAAAAAATAATGCCCTTCTGTATATATATTTCTGTAAGTTTCAAGAACTTTAAATACCCTTCTGTTGAACTCACGTGATAGGTTACATTTTTATTAGGTGACCTCCCCAGGGAGAAATCCCGGTTTGATTTGGTACTTCACTCACATGTATTGCATATGGTACTAGAGCCCTAGAGGTTCTCAATGGTTGGGCGCTTTTCCTTGAGAAGCAAAAACACCCATGCATACAAAATAAGCACACACATCAAATGAATTTTAATCAATGTGAACAAAAGAGATCAGCCCAAAAGATCAATTAAGGCTCTACGTGGAAACAAAGCATCTATCATAAACACTTTGAGGGGTCAAACAAAGAGAACCATTTAGGCAATGATTTAATGTCCGATTTTCTTTATCGTATCTTAACTAGACGGTCTTCTAGGTATAGCCTCTAGTCAGCCCTAGGACATGAAACACTCTACTCTTGCGATTAAACATCTTATTGACCATAGAGAATCAAGAAGCTTGCGCATGGCAGAGTGTGTTTTATTTGCGAGCTTTCCATTTCGAGCTTTTGCAATCAAAATCAGTTTTGCGAGCTTTTTTATTTTAGATTCAGAGCCTTTTATAATAACAAAAAAAAAAACCAAAACAAAGACATCAAAATATTATACACAACAAAAAACATCTATCATCTTGCAACAAATTGGCTTAACACTAGGTTGGTAACCTAACAGGACATAAAAGTGTCCTTTCAGGGTTTTGAAAAAAACCTCCAAAACCATAGTTGATCCACTCATTTTGTAAAATCCTTTCGTGAGGTTATAGTTCAAGGCCTACTACACATGGAAAAAATAAGAAACTTGTAAAATTTCTCATATTTTGGTCACACCAAGCCTCCAAAGTTGATGGACCAGTACATTTTCATGAAAACAGTCATTTCTTACGTTTTGTTGCATAAAAATAAGATTAGGGATTTTTGTAGGACTTGAGATAAATTCCCTAGTTAACTTCAATGGGTTGGTGATGAGAACATATGATTGCTTCTCACTCACTATTTTTTGTTTTGCCAAAAGAAATAGGTACAAAAAAGTTGAATTTTTACCATTCTGCAAACCTATCATCAAAGTTTCTATAGCCACGCTCAATACAAATAATATATGCATGTTTTCTTAGTTCCCTATTGTCCTTTAGGTTCATAAGGAGCCATGGATCATGTCAAAAGAATAATACATCTCTTACCAAGGGGAACCTGGGGACAAATATGAAGTGCTAAATACAGCAAACATGAAAAAACTGGGTTCAACATTATGAGTTGTGGAATCCCATAGAAACTATTCAATATCTAGCCAAATTTGATCCTCATGACTAGATATGGTTACTACCTACAAAATGCATGTAGTTGTCACAAGAAACTAACAATATTGAAAAAGCTATACTTGATATACTAGAATGTTTCGTTTTCTTCTATAATTGAAAAAATCAACCATCGTTGTCTACTATGCAAAATAGGGTATTAGGTGCCCTAAAACTCAAGGAATATTAGCTTTATGTTACAATATGCGACATAGAAAATCAAAACTGCATTTGGATATTATGAAAGCCACCAAAAAAATCATAGAAGAGCTAAAATTGGCTAAAAAATAGGATTTGACAATTTTTGTAATTTGGTCATAACTTACAACTTTAACATTTATTTCTCCCTAGAAGCATCAGGACATGTTGAGGACTACTAAAGATAGTTCTCTAGCATTATAGACCTCACAACATGAATTCTAGAGTGGTATAGTTGCAAAAAGTTGAAAAAAGCCAAAAACAGGACCCATTTTTTCACACAGTTTAGGTTGTGAAATGTTGTGCAAGGACAAGGTTAAAGATGGAATTGATATTCCAAAAAAATGTCGAGTTTTTTTCAGCTCATGAGACAACTTTCTAGATAGATAGCACCTCAAAATCCATTTTGAAACTCTTGACATAATTCAAGGAAAATAGTCACTTAACATGACACAAAAGTGTCCAAGGACATAAAAGTGTCCCATTACCAACCTAGTGTTAAGATTTTGAGCCTCTTTTAACAATACACACCAAAAACATGTACAAGTTTTCCAAAGCCCCAGGTTTGAGCTTGTACAATCGTCTAGATAGATACCACAATGCATGCTTCTCTTACTAAAAACAGTTCAGATAATTTCTCATATGTCCAAAAAATCTACTTCACATCTAATACATAAGAGAAATCTCCTTCAATGCCTACCTCTACATGACATTCTCTAAGATTTAGGTCCACTACACCACAGGTTTTATCTTGCGGGTTTGCCCTAATACAAATGCAAGGTCTATGGGAGTTAGTGCAGGCTGATGAATGACCATATGCTCTTTTGGTTGAAGCCCTAGAATATGCACATACAAATAGTACGTGTGCTTACACGACAAAAACAATTTTTGTGTGGATTCTCTCTTTTAAAAATCGAGACATGTGCAACTAGGTTCTACCTTAATGTATACACCATAATAACTCTCTATAAATACCCAAAAAATTGTGTGTTGTTCACTTTCTAGTTTCTCCTCCAAGAACATTGTAACCATACTTGTAGCTAACTCCAATCTCTTTTGCGCTCCTTTGGAAATACTATGTCTCCACTTATGCTTCCTGCTATTGGAGCCTCCTTGTGTAAGAGAAGCATTTGTATTGTTCATGCGCCGTAGTGGTGTTGCAAAATTTGCAAATTGAAATCCACCTTGTACCAAGCTGTCACTCTCTTCCTATGATAAGTTTGTTCCAATATCCACTTGCCAAAAAGTAGGAACAACAGGTGAGAATTTAAGTTGCCTTTGTACTTTTTGTGTGTGGCCTACTTCATAATTGCAAAACGATATCCACTATAAAATTGTCTTCTTTGTAAAAGTTCTCTTAGACCAAAAACAGGGAGCAACCATTCCCACTTGTCGAAGGCTCTGTAATTTTCTACCACAACTTTTCTTCCCTACCATTCCAAAACATTTCCTCATGCAATTGGCTGACATCCTTTGTAAAGCCCACCCTTTGCGGGAAACTCCGACCTCTTGAATACACCTTGTTGAATTTTCCCCGTGCTGCATAAGAATGCTCTCTCTTGCTTCACTATCAATGACAACATATACTTCGTCCTTATCCTCTCTATCAAAATGTATACTCCGTGGTGTCCCTTGGATTTGTGAGTGTCTTGCTTCCATTACATATCCAGGTTTATGTGAGTTTTTACCAACTGCACTTGTTTTTTTCTTCCATTGTACTAGCTTTTTGTCACCTTCCATCACAGGCTCCTCATACAAAGGACTACCAACCAAACCTTTTAATGTACTTGCAAAATGTGTTGCATTTGGAGATTCTCTGCATTTGGAACTAGCCATCATTGCTTCTATAGAAGGGCATGTGGTGTATCCCAATCTTTTTTAACGGTTCATTGTCATCCCACGAAGTGTTCTATAAAATTTTTCCATATCTTCTTCATTGAACTTGTCCAATAAGGACTGTGGATTTTAAAAAGCTATTTTTTGCATAGTGGTGTGAGCCACATGGAATCTTGTCACCTTATTTTTTAATGAAACATTATATAACAAATAATAAATCAAGTTCACCAATAGAAGTGTGAAGAAAATTTCTTTTTGATCATGCCGATCACCAATAGAAATTTTCCCATCTCCACAAGGTATCACTTCACAATCATGCACTCGACCTTTGGTGTAGAGAATTCATCCAATCCCTCCTGCAATGCCCAATCTTTCCATGCAAGGAGCCGATGGTTGACATCCCATACAATGAACATTTTCTCCTCCATGTGAGAGAGCTTGGGAATGTCTTTCATTTGGTCATCAAATGTGGATGACATCAGCAAATCTCTCTCGTAAGTTCCATGCCTATCGAATGATATAGGACCTTGTCAGGGAAAAGCTTCGGACACAATGAAGCAAGACATCATGGGATGAACCTGTTTTGGCTATAGAGGTTGTTAGTTCTAGCACAAAATCATCATGCATTCTAATTTCTAGGTTGGCCAAAAGAGGACAAAGGGGGATGCGAGGCAGTAAGTTATTGTATGGCACAATATGTGCATCAATCTAACTGCATGGTTGTCCATGTAGCATGGTGCCTTCATGGAATTCCATGCAGATAACAACATATTGCGTGTCTATCCACATAGATTGCGTGTCAACCGCAGTCCACATGGAAGGGCGGCTCCGAGGCCCGTGCATTGCGTGGCCTATTCGCGTGCTGCTATCGTGCAACTGCTCTTCCATGACAAGAAAATGAGTAAAGGGATGCCAATCAAGTTTATTTGAATCCTAAATGATTATTCAGCAGTAATAAGGGCTTGCTAACAAGTCAATTTTAAGCTAAAAGTATGCTAGATGTGGCTCTAAGGGCCAAAATATGTCTTGGTAATGCTAATAGTGAGTATTCTTGAAGTGTTCATAGCGGCGATTTTATTGATAAATTTTCAGTACTTGAAGTGCTCTACAGGCCTATCTTTACGCCTTGTCAATTGGAGCTACAGATAAGAAATTATGTCAGTTTGAAGTTGAGTCAGTAGCAGATCCGTACCGGATTGGGTAGCTGCTGATAAAGGGTCAAAGATGATATAAATACATGGGCCTAAAGTGCTCACTTCTAGGAGCATGTTGGTCTTTTGAGTTTGTCGATCGGGGTTTTGGTTGTCAAGATATGGCCAGTTTAAGTATCACCAAGGGCTAGTTCCGTACCGCTTTGGTCACCTTGATCAGTCAAGTTCATCTAGTAATTTTTGAGCTTCAGCCAGGTTCTGGGAAATGGAGACGTCGAAGCAGATTGCTATGCCTTCGGTGATGTAATCACCCAAATATGATTCCTTCATTAACATCTTGATGAGTTTATCACGGGAATGCCTTGGTCAATTTATGTGCCAAGTATGGGCAACCAAAGGCCGTCTCCACTAGCAATGTATTTTCAAGTTGGCCAGTATACATGCTTAATGCAATGCATTGCTCGATATGTATGCCAAATGTTGGCGATACGGAAGCATTTTTTTGTTGTAATGCCTTGATGGACATGTAAGTTCAATGGGTTGTGCACATGCCTTGCCCGATGCAAAGGGAAGGTTTTTCTTCTCTCTAAAAGCATTCACCTATGCGTGCACCTAAGCTAACCATCCAAGGGCCAAATAAAATAGGCTGCCAATGACCTACAAAGTGTGGTTGCCCACTAGATCTAAATAGGGTTTTTTTAAACCTAATGTGAAGAGGCAAGAAGGAATGGCGGGTGGCACGAGCACGGATGGAGGCGTAGGTAAAGGCGTTCGCCCAGACCAGCGTAAGCCTCAGATGGCTTGCACGATGAAGCAAAATTTGCAGAGAAGGCTGGGGTGCTCCTATTTGGAGCCACTCCCGTTTGGTAGCGTGGAGGTTGACCTTTGCCATGCAATGTCAGAAAGAGGTGCTACCCATTAGCGATATCGCTAATGGGTTGGCCGTAATTAGCAAGAAGGGGATTCCCATGCAAACACCCAAGTCCCTTGCATAAAAAAGGGGGATGAAGCCTCATTCGGGTCTCTTATCTTCCTCTTCTTCTGACGGGGAGAGCCCATAAGCCTTTAAGATCCACTGCAATCCTAAGTAAAATCTCATAAGCTTGTAAGCTCTACTCTAATCCTAAGTAAAAGCCCATAACTTATTTGAAAACCGGAAGCTTCCTAAGCCTAAGTCTGCTAAGCCCATTTAAATGGACCCACTTAAGCAAACCTTAATACTATGCTAAGACAATCCTAATCAAAAACTCACCCCATAACCACGGTAATCCAAAGGATGCAAGCTTAATCCAAACCTTCTTTCGCCAACCTTAACCTCATTCTAAGCCTCCATGTCCACTTGATCCATTCAAATCCTTTCTTCTTCTCACACAAGCAGTAACTCATAAGCCGATAATCCTAAGCCTTCTCTAATTCAAACTCCTAAGGTCATTTGAAGCCGAATCTCCCATAGCCATAGCTGAAGAGAAAATCAACTCTCTCTTGAACGTTGTTAAAGAGTTGGCGGTCTTGCCACAAAGGCGCCGAGCCTCTAGCTGTGAGGGTTTGTGGGGACACTGTGAAGCTTTTCACTTAAGCAAGCTTAGTGTTGTAGCAAATACATTGTGTGTAGCCATTGGAATCTTACACGCAGACACACACATACACACATGTGAAGCCCTCAAAACAAAACAAAGATGAAAACATCAAGGCTTTGATCGTATCTAGTCAAAGGTAGGATGAAAGGGTTCACTTCTGCATTTATAACAGCAAGTCGTTGTGCTCCAAATAGACTGTGAATGGTTCTTTGAAACTGTAACTTAGTGCTTACAAAGATGTAGATATTTTGCCTAGCGATAGGAGTGAGCCGTGTGTACAAGTCTTCTTGGTTCATAGTAATATAAATAAATCAAGACTCAACCCCTAGAGGAGAATAAATATGTGCACATCGAAAAAATTAGAGTAATCTAGTAGTGGCAAAATAAGAGGACGTGGAGAAAGAATAATTTCTTGCAGTCTTTCTGGCCCAAAGAGTAGCACAATTCTCTGTTGGAAGTGGATTTTACGGCTAATACAAAAATTAATTCTAATATGTTGCACAAAGTGAAAGGGTCGAAAAGTTACACCATTGGGGTTATTCATCTAATAAGAGGACGTGGAGAAAGAATAATTTCTTGCAGTCTTTCTGGCCCAAAGAGTAGCACAATTCTCTGTTGGAAGTGGATTTTACGGCTAATACAAAAATTAATTCTAATATGTTGCACAAAGTGAAAGGGTCGAAAAGTTACACCATTGGGGTTATTCATCTAAGAAAGCTCAGAAAGTAGTCAAACAATGGAGGAAAAAGATAAGAGATACAACCAACACACAAAGACCCACACAATCTAAATCCAAATAATTGATGCACACCTCAAGACTTGTGGTATTGTAGCCAACTTGATGAAGTAGATGATGCGTAGTAGTCCCCAACACCGTTTGCAAGCCACCAAAAATGTGTCTTTATTGATTAAAGAAGGTTACATAGAGTGTATGAGTATTACAAGTGAGGAGATAGAAGGCTCGAGGCATGAAGTAGCAAGATCAAGATGTGTTGGGTTGAAATTGAGAGAAATTTTTCCTCAAAGAGATGGCTAGGAGGTTGGGTGACGGCTTGATAGAGTAGCTTGATTATGGGGATTGTTTGAGCGCTTGATTGCTTGATGGTTTGATTGATGCCCAAGTGAGGGGCAAGAGGCTCTATTTATAGGTGAAGTTGCCTCTTGAATAAGATATTTTCTTAGAAGTATCCAAGGGATTTGTGTGACAAGTGTCTCTCTTTTCAAAATATCTCGAAATTATCTTCAAAGTTTCTAGATATTTCTCTTCAAGAAACATCTAGAGGTTCTTCTAGATCGTTCTCCAAATATCTTCTCCTTGCCCCCACATGTCAAGAGTCGTTGAGTTATGGTGGGAACATGTGCATAAAGTAGCTTCATAAAAATTTGAGAAAGAGCTTGGCATACATCATGAATGACATCAAACAAACTCGTAACCAATTTTTGAAGGGATTTTTCTAGGTCCATAATCACTCCAAAGTGCACCTACTATGTGTAGAATGACACCTCATGGGGTATACTATGACTAAGGCCACTTTTGGCCATGCTATACATGTCATATGCCACCTAGGATTCCTAGTAGATAGGAGGTATGTTTTATAGGCTCATTTGATCATGGCTCCAAGAAGAGGTTCACAAAGAAGCCTGGGATCGAAGCCCATCCCCAACAAGAGTGACACATCAGACTTCGACTAGCTTTTTGCATGCTAAATGGAAAATGAATATACTTATGCACACTTAAGGTATACACATAAAATCCATAATATTTTAGGGCTTAGCTTCCGTTCCCACCATGCATGTGCCACGGCACGACATCCACCCCCTCTAAACCTGCACATCCTCTAGTATGTGCCACATCCAATGTTTGCAGGTTCGACTGTCTTGGAGTTTCTTGTTCTTCATCTTCACTGGGTGATTCCAAGCCTTCATTCTCGCTTACTTGATCAGCCAGACTATCCTCTCTTCTTTTTAATACCTTGATTCTCTTTCCTGCAATGGGTATCTTTATCTCTATTCCATCCAATTCAGCCAGGGTGTAGGTGGCATTGTCATGTACGTACTTGACTATATACGGTCCAAACCATCTTTTTGAAACCTTTCGTATGACAATATGCTGGTTATCAAAACTACTGTCATATACTAAAACTCAATCTCCTTGCTTAATTTCCTTCCTTCTTAGCATGTGTCGTCTATCAAAGTAGTCCTTGCTTTTCAACCTGGCATTCTTCAATCTTTCTTTTGCAACCTCAATGTCTTCAAGACTTCTTTCTAGTTGTCTTATACGCAAGGCAAGGAGCTCTTCTCTACTAAGCCCATCTTGCCAAGGTAGCACATTCCATGTGGGAATGGTCTCTTCAATGGGCATTACAGGCTTTTGACCGTACATCAATTCTGCAGGAATGTAGCCAGTTTACTAAGCTGTGTGTCGTGCGATCAGCCCATAGAGCATATGGCAATAGTTTTGGCCACTCACTAATTCTCCCTTCACAAGCTTTAGCCAAGGCTTTGATGATTGGTGGATGCCCTCTTTCACTTTTCCCTTTTCCTTCCGGATTGTAAGCAGTGGTAAGGGAAAGATTGATTCCTATCCTGGAAAATAATTCCCTTGCTTCCTCGGCATCCAACTCTCCTCTGTCTGCAGCTATCTTTGCCACACAACCATAGCGGAAGATTACATCCTCAAGGAGAAATTTACATACTGTCTCCGTTGTCTTTGTCCTTAAAGCTCACCCTTCAACCTGATTAGTCAAGTCTTCTCTTGCAAGAACCAAGTACCTCATCTACCAGAGTCCTAAAGGCATGGTGACTAGATCCACAACCCATTTGTAATGCATGGCTAGTGGATAAGTAGGATGTAACCCATCACGATGTTGCACATTTGAATACATTTGACATGTTACGCATGATTCCACAAAGTGGGATACATCCTTGTACATACCTTTTCACCAATACCTTTCCTTTAGCCGTGAAAAGGTTTCCCACATACCATGGTGTACAGCCCATAGGTTCTCGTGAAACTCCTACATGAGCATTACTTAACTCTGTTTGTTACATACTACCCTTTGTGGTATAGCACCTCTTTGTTTTGGATGTTTCCATAAGTAGCCATCCTGCCGAAAGTACCCATATTCTTTTTTGCGTATCCTCTTAAACTCATGCTCAGACCAATCACCCTATTTTGTTAAAGTACTCAAATAACGACCAATAAGCAACCAGTCTCCTTCATACCCATCTTCTAAAAACAACTATAGTGCACTAGGTGTGCCAACATCATTATGCTCAACATGATTAATGGAGTAGAACCTTATGCCTACATCTTCACTATCATCTACCATGTGTTTCTCATCCTCATACCTTGCCCTTGACAGCATATCCGCTACCGGATTGTCTTTTCCTACAATATGCTTGAACTCAGGATTCACGGACTTAATGTAGGCAATCCATCTTAGCATGGCAATGTCTGGTGTTGAGTAGGTTGTAATGTTGTAACCATGCCCCATAACTCCCATTTTACCTGTGGATAGTTCCTTTGTCGAGTACTTAGAACCTTGGCTCCAAACCTTACCACATACCTATGTCCCTCTTCGTCATCCTGTCCTATTGCCCCTCCATTTCCTGTCGGACTCATATCCACTATCACTGTTACTGGCTTTCCACACTCATAGTTTACCTTTCTTAAAGTCGATGGTTGTTGTAGCAAATCCTTTAGCTTTCTTATAGCCCTTGCTTGTGTGTCTCTCCAATAAAACTTTTGATTTTTCCTTAACAACTGGTACAAAGGATCCGCTACATGTGCATAATGTGGAATCCATATAGCATAAAACATGCATGCACCAAGAAATCTGCGAACTTCACTCACAGGTATGCATACCTCCTTCATCTTTTGAATTGCATCATTTTTTATTGGACAAGGTCGCCTCCCATTGGGACCACACATGTGCCCAACAATCAACACCTCCTTCACTCCAAACACAGACTTTTGTCCTGAGAGGGTAAGGTTCACTTCTTCCAGTCTGGATAGGATCTTGTCACAATCATCTATGTGTTGTTCCACAAAGTTGCGGCACCCCTTGGAATCAAAGCTTCATATTTATTACTTACTTCACATCCTTTGATAGGAACATCATCAAGAAAGGGCATAGTTACTTGGGGAATAAAGTCATGTAGGACCTTATTCATACCATTCATCATATGTGCAACCAAATTGGTTGCTCCCTGTGGTAAGGTACACATCCTTACCAAATCCAAAGGTGTCCTCATGGTAGTCAGATCCCTGCTTTCCATTACTAATTGGAACTGATCATACCCTGAGTACAAGTCTCCCATAGAATATATTGCCCTTCCTACAAATGCTTCTGCAAACTCATCCACAATTGGCCCTGTAGCCATATTCCTGATTGTGACTTTGTTGACCGGTTGCATATCTTGGATGAAGCACAAAGCTCCATTCTTCTTTGGTACTGTGAACCACATGTTTGAGTATGGAGCACATGAAGGCTCCAAAATACCTATCTTGATCTTCTCATTTAGTAGCTCAAATAAATTTTGTAAGTGAGCCTTTGGAATTGGTATTGGACATAAGCTCCAAGGTACATGAGAGATGGTAAAGATCACCATAGGAGCAACAATGGTAGGATCTACACATCCTATCTCATGTGGCTCAAATGCGAATGCTTTTCCATGTTTAGAGAGCATCTCTTCAAAACATTCCCTTTCAACCAGTGTCAAGGAGTCCTCATTCCCAATCTTCAATTGCTTTAGAGACTCCTTTGTAAACCTATGTCCAATCCCTTTTGGATCTCTGATACTAGGTTGCAAAGAAGCCTGTTCTAGCTTTTCCTTGCATACCTTTGGCAAAGGAAGTGCCGCTGGTTTTACCTTCTCTGCCACAGTCTTGTACTTGGTGTCCACCTTTACTTCATGTTTTTGCTTCCTCCTATTCCTTTTGAAATTCCTCAACTACATTTTACATTTCAAGTGAGCACACTTTTACTATGTCATTTTGGTCATGCGAAGGATAATCTACTATAGACTGCAGATCCTACAATGTGTCCAGAAAGGAAAACGCCTCAAACACACTTTTTATGTTTTCATTGTTTCCTAGCAGACCATGTTCTTTCCACTCCTTTTGTAGACTATGTACATGTTTGCGGGAACCTCGACTCAAGTTCTCACATTTTAGAAAAGAGACATATCCATATTCTGTTAGACCTACAAAACCTGTACAAAAAACCTTCTTATGTGAGAACCTTTCCCTTTTCGTACCATTGTAATCCCACTCTACAGTGGTACCTGGCCAAAACCCATTCTCTCGATGATGATCATAAAACTCTTTACTCAATCTGCGCAATGGGCGCTCTTGGAGACTGTCACGATTTCTTTCATGATTCACACAGAGAGTGAGAAATTGAACAACACGTTTTCCATCTTTACTTCTTATCCTAGCATAAGCAGAACCATCATCCATTACCTTTGTTTCCATTCTAACCCCTACAATGTAGGGTTGTCCAAGGATGATATCATTAGAAGATGTGTCCTGTACAAAGAAATTTGCTCTTCCCTTACATCTCCAATAGTCACTTTCACACTAGGACAAGCTGCATATAACTCACTTGATGAATTATTTGCTACCTTAACCATCCAGCCATGATCTATGTCCATTGATAATTTGCACTTGTTGAATAATCTCTTTGACATTATGTTTATTTCTGAGCCATGGTCAATTAAGGCAACAAATGGCTCTTCAAGATCACCCACCTTGACCATTGTCTCTGTCGTAGCTCTTGTCAAATGATTCTTGGAAAAGTGACTTCTTGGAATGGCTCCGTACTCCTCATCTCCACTTGAAAACTGAACTTGCTTTGTTCTTCTAGAAGAATGGTAGCACCCTATGACATCCTCATCATGCTCTCTGCCTTCCACATGTATTACCTGTTTCTTTAAGCTTTCTCCTTCAGATTGCGGGCAAATGGTGTCAACAAGTGTTTGCCTCTTCCTCTTGATGATATCAATTAATACCTCATGAAACTCGTGCTTGGCTATGCCAAGCGCGAGTGTTTGCCTCTTCCTCTTGATGATATCAATTAATACCTCATGAAACTTGCACTTGGCTATGCCAAGGACCTCCCCTAATGTAAACTCTATTTTTCTATTCAAAATTCTTTCTTCTAGAACTTTCTTTAAGTCTGTAGCAACTTCAATATCAAACTGTAACTTATAAGTTAGAGTTTTAGGCTTTCCTTTTGATGACTCCTTTTTCCTCCCAGTTGTACTTTCTTCCATAGTCACTTCAGGTGGGGGTGCTTCCTGTGTTGGGGGCGCTCAAGGAGGTATTGTATCGCTTCTTCTAGTAATTCTTTTTTATGATCCTTCGTCACCACTCTCTTGCCTGGGCTTTTCTTCCACAAAAACTTCGTTGTTTTGACATTTTGCAATATAGGCATGCACTGACAAGGAGTCCACAGGGTCATTCCATCTTGTTTCTAGACGAATACAGTCACCTGCTTCATGTAGGAATTCTCTTGTAAGCTTTCCTTTCCTTGCTAGCTCTATAGCACTTGGCCACAACTTACCATTTTCTTCAAAAATCCTCAATGGTTCAATCTTGACTGTATAGGTAGATGCCTCAGATGCAGAGATGGCATGAGTAGTGGCCATATCCTCTACCAGACTCTGCATTCCTCCTTTCCCAAAGTTAGTCCTTAAGGGTAAACCTGTCTCCCTTAAGTGAATCTTCCCATCCTTAATGAAGACAAGGTCTTTTCTCAAACCTTCACTGAAGCTGTCACATTCTCTCCTAGCATGCTCTATGCATTCACACCATATGCATCTATGAAGAAAACCTTCTTTAGGTTGTTGTTTTTTCCTTGAATATGGTGCCAATGGTTGCCCCTTCTCTTCAAGCTTTGTAAGTTTTAATTTTAAATCCCTCATACCTTTCACAAGCTCATTTACTACATCATCGTCAACTTTTGGGAGTATAAAGGAAGAAGGCTTTACCACTTTTCAGAAGTTGCGGAGGTAGATGGTGCACTACCAACAACCATCTTATCCCGTCTCCTTTGGTGCTTGGCAAGTAATGAAACAGGAGCTTCAACTTCGTCCCTCAATCTGTCTTCAGTCCCTGCTCAACATCTTTGTCCTCAAGAAGTAGCTCCAATTGCTCCTTGAGCTCCTTTCTTGTTTCTCGTAGGAAGAGCTCTGTCTTTTCTGAGTCGAGTGTGGCCTTCTCTGTCCTTGTGAGTTGAGCATGTCGTCGCTCAAACTCCCTGAGTAGCTCTGTTGGAGAGAGCCCTCCTTCGGCTTGGCTACCCACTCCAGGAAAATTCTCTTTTTTACTCTCTCAGAGTCCTCCATGAAATACTCCTCCTGCATCGCTAGCTTGAACTCCTCCCAATTTCTTCCATGCTCATTCTTGATTCCTCTCACATGATCTCTAATCTCGGGAGTCACAACAAGATCAAAGCTTTGGAGAATCTCATCTTCTGGCACACGATGAAACTCCATCTCCTTTATATAGCCACGAAGATACTTTGTCACATCTTTCCCATTAAACTGATCCATTTTCTGCACCACTGCTTGAATAGCTTTGGTTGCTGACACTTCTCGTCTTTCTGTAGCATGTTGTTGTTGCATAAACAAGGCAAATGCTTGAAACATTTGCATTATAGTGGGATCAAAATCATACCTTGCTACTGCGGATGATGATCACCCATGGTTGAAGTAGCTTGTACATCCCCACTAACTCACCCTGACAAACTTCGCATCGGGTTCACCAAAAAGTGTGTCAAAAGCTTGGCAGTCTTGCCAAGAAGGCACCGGGCCTCTAGCTGTGAGGGTTTGTGGGGAGAGTGTGAAGCTTTCCACTTAAGCAAGCTTAGTGTTTGTAGAAAATACATTGTGTGTAGCCATTGGAATCTTACACGCAGACACACACATATACACACGTGAAACCCTCAAAACAGAAAAAAGATGAAAACATCAGGTCTTTGATCGTATCTAATCAAAGGTAACATGAAAGGGTTCACTGATTCTTTTATAACAGCAATTTGTTTTGCTCCAAATAGACTACGAATGGTTCTTTGAAACTGTAACTTAGTGCTTACAAAGATGTAGATATTTTTCCTAGCGATAAGAGTGAGCCATGTGTACCATTAGGTGAATTTTGGACTCACAAAGGGGCCCTTTAAGGAGTTTGACTTTACCTCTCTCTACCAAAATGGGTGCATGGATAAATTTTTGCAAACAAACTCCAAAGTTGGCGGAGGTTTGACAATTAGAATGTCCTCTTCAAGCTCTATCTACTGATATATAGCACGCCATGCGATTCCTCATATTTTAGAAGATTCTTTTTTTGATTCGCTTAGATTCCGACAGAGTTGTCACATCATAGGTGAATCAAGAAATGAATCTTCTAAAATATGAGGAATTTCATGGTGTGCTATATATCAGTAGATAGAGCTTGAAGAGGACGTTCTAACTGTCAAACCTCCACCAACTTTAGGGTTTGTTTGCAAAAAGTTATCCATGCGCCCGTTTTGGTAGAGAGAGGTAAAGTCAAACTCCTTAAAGGGCCCCTTTGTGAGTCAAAATTTCACCTAATGAAGTCTTCTTGGTTCATAGTAATATTCAAAACGCAAGACTCAACCCCTAGAGGAGAATAAATATGCGCACATCAAAAGATTTAGAGTAGTCTAGTAGTGGCAAAGAAAGAGGACGTGGAGAAAGAAGAATTTCTTGCAGTCTTTCCAGCCCAAAGAGTAGCACAATTCTCTGTTGGAAGTGGATTTTACGGCTAATACAAACGTTAATTCTAATATGTTGCACAAAGTGAAAGGGTTGAAAAGTTACACCATTGGGGTTATTCATCTAAGAAAGCTCAGAAATCAGTCAAACAATGGAGGAAAGAGATAAGAGAGACAACCAACACACAAACACCCACACAATCTTAATCCAAATAAGTGAAGCACACCTCAAGACTTGTGGTATTGTAGCCAACTTGATGAAGTAGATGATGCGTAGTAGTCCCCAACACCTTTTGCAAGCCACCAACAATGCATCTTTATTGATGAAAGAAGGTTACATAGAGTGTATGAAAGAGGACAATAAACTTCTGGTAGCCTTCCCGTGGAGTAGGTTTTTCCTAGAAAAATTAGATTTCTCTCCTCCCACTCTGCAACAACCTTACCTATATGGTTATAAAGCTCATTACCTTGAGCAATGGGTGATTTTCCATATAAATGAGACCCTGTAACTGTGTGAATGTGATTAACATGATTGAGAGCTTTGATATATGGTAGCAGCTCCCCAAGGAGGATATTATCCTCCTCATCATCAACATTAAATGATGGTGGAAAAATACAATTCAATGCAAGATTCACACATCCCTTCAATGGTTCATCATCTACAATGAGAAATCTTCTTGCATCAAGCCCAAATTTTGATGATGCAATAGCCAACGGTTTGAAAAGTGCTTCTACTCGTGGATTAGATAAGCGAGTGATCCTTGATTCTACGCATGGTTGATATTGGCTTTGTCCCCAGATCATAAAGAATGGAAATTTTTCTTTAGCTTCGTTTTCTAAAATCTTGATGATGTCCACAACATGCATGTCATTAGCAGCTGACCATATCCCTACATTGAAATTTCTACGTAGACCCTTTAAAAACTCAATGCATCCTGGACAAAGAACAATATGCTCATGTCCAAAATTTAAGCTCTTCATTTTATTGGAGTTTTGTCAGCATCTCCGAAGGAACAATCCACACAAGCTCACTATTATAGTCAGCATTGGTTTGTTGGTGGATGGAAGGTCTGACTCACCATGCACTTCAATTTCCAAATCCTAGGTGCTAAAATAATTGTGTTGGATTCTTCTTCTGGCGTTGCACATGTTCTGGAACTTGCATTGACTTCTACTTCCATTGTAGTGCCATGCAATCCAACTCCCAAATCTTGGGCTCCTAGAATATTTTCATTGGATTCTTCTTCTTGCCTTGCACATGTTCTGGAGCTTTCACTGTCTTCTTCCATTGGATTACTCTTTAATTTTATCTCCAGTTGTTGTAGCGGTTGACCTTTAAAAACTTGTAGATTCTTGTCATCTTCTTTAGAAACTCTTTGGTTGACATGGAGATTGATAGAATCTATCTCAGTGGCATGAGCATCCTCTATACCAATGATCTCGAGTAAAACTTTGTCAGCCGCAATATCTTGTTGAAGGATTGCAAGTTTAAGGGACACCTAATTTTAGATTCCAAAGTATCTACATTTTGATAAATATTTTTTGTCACACTCTTAGAAAAAACTAATCGCAAATAGCTGATTTACTAATTGACAACACATCTACAACAAATTTATATTTATAATCCTCATTGTCTAGAGATTCCTAATCTTTATCTCGCTAAATTAGTTCATTGTCCATGATGGTGGCGTCTAGAAGTATGCTTGGAGAAACATTTATGCCTTTAAGCTCTAGAGCATAAGTCTCATTTTCTATTTCCATGATCTTCTTGCATTGGATGATTTCCTTGACTAAGTTTCTTATGGCCTTCAAGCCATAGGTTTCTCTTTGTAGATATCTCTATGACTTTAAGATAATCCAAAATATGACTCTTTATGGCCTCAAGGCCATAGGGTTAGGATTGTTAGTAGGTCTCAAAATATAAACATATCTATGGCTTCTTGCATTGGATGATTTTCTTGACTAAATTTCTTATGGCCTTCAAGCCATAGGGTTCTCTTTGTAGATATCTCTATGACTTTAAGATAATCCAAAATATGACTCTTTATGGCCTCAAGGCCATAGGGTTAGGATTGTTAGTAGGTCTCAACATATAAATATATCTATGGCTTCAAAGCCATATGGTAATTTATTTATGTGTTACCCTATGGCCCTAAGGCCATGGGTTGTCATAGGGCCACAAGATGCCCTCTATGAGCACTAGTAAGAAACCATCTATGCTTTATGTTGGCACCCTATGGCGCGAGGGCCACAATGTCACAAGGTGTGCCTCTTATCCTAGTAAGAAACCCTTTATGCTACATGTTGTCACTCTATGGCCCTTGGGCCATAGGGTTCCCTTTGTGCTAGTAACAAATCCTCTATGCTCTATGTTTGTACCCTATGGACCTAGGGCCACAAGATACCCTCTATGATAGTAAGCAATCCTCTATGCTCTATGTTTGCACCCTATGCACCTAGGGCCACAAGGTACCCTCTATGCTAGTAAGAAATCCTCTATGCTCAATATTGAAACCCTATGGCCCCAAGGCCATAGGATGTCCTCTATGGTAGTAAGAAAAACCCTCTACCCTCTATGTTGGCACCCTATGGAGACTTGAGGGACACAAGGTACCCTTTATAATGCTACTAAGAAACCTTGTATGCTCTAGGGGAGCACCAAATAGCCCCTAGGCCACAAGGTTCCCTCTATGCTAGAAAGAAAACCTCTATGCTCTACATTGGCAACCTACAGCCCTCGGGCCATAGGGTGCATCAAATGGCTCCTAGGCCACAAGGTGCCCTCTATACTAGAAAGAAAACCTATGTGCTCTACATTGACACCCTATGGCCATAGGGTGCCCCCTACGCCTAGTAAGAAACCATTTAAACTGTATATTAGCATCTAAAGACCGTAGGCCACAAGGTGCACTCTATGCTAGTAAGAAACCATCTAAACTCTATGCTGGTAACATATGGCCCAAAGGCCATAGGGTGGTCAAGGAACCCTTTAGGAGCATTCCCCACAAAGACCGCCTTATGGCCCCATGGTGATTTAGTAGCCTAGGTGCCCTTCTTTAGACTCTTCTGTTTTGGTATCATATGGCCCCAGGGAAATAAGATATCCTCTATGCTATCAAAAACCCCTTTATGATCTTTGTTGGAATCGTATGGACCCAAGTCCATAGGGTGCTCTCTATGCTAGCAATAAACCCTCCATGATGTATGTTTGCACCCTATGGCACCAAGGACACAGGGTGTCCTCCATGATAATAAGAAACCCTCTATGCTCTATGTTTGCACCCCATTTGAGACCCTATGGCCCTAGGGCCATAGGGTGCTCTCTATTCTAGTAAGAAACCCTATATGCTCTCTGTTGGCACTCTATGGTCCCAAGGGCCATGGGGTGGAAAATGTGACCTTTGAGAGTATTCCGTACCATGTTTGGAAAGACCACCTTAGCCTAGGTTCCATCTTAGAGACTCTATATTGGCACCCTATGACCTAGGGCCATAGGGTGCCCATTATCCTATAAAGAGTTTCTCTATGTTAGCAATAAACCCTCTATTCTGTATGTTGGCACCCTATGGTCCTAGGGCCACAAGGTGCCCTTCATCCTAAGAAGAGACCCTTTATGCCCTATATTGGTACTCTTTGGCCCTACGGTCAAAGTGTGCCTTCTATGCTAGTAAGATACACTATATGGTCTAGATTTCCACTCTATTGCGTAGGGCTAAAAGGTTTGCTCTATGAAGAAACCATGTATACTATATGTTGGAAGTGTATGGACCTAGGGCTAGAAGGAAACCCTAGGGCTATAGGGTGTCCTCTATGCTACTATCATATGGTCCAAGGGCCAAATGGTGGCCAAGGTGTCATGTGTGAGAGAATTCTCTACTACATTTACAAAAACCACTTTATGGAACTATGGCGTCCCAAGGGAAACAAGGTGCTAATAAAAGGCCCTCTATGCTCTATGTTGGCACCCTATGGCCTTGGGGCCATAGGGTGGAATTTATGCTAGTAAAATTCCCTCTATGCACTATGTTTACGTGTATACTTATAAGAAAACATTTATGCACTATGTTGGAATCTTATGACCCTACATCCATAAGATGTCCTCTATGGTAAAAGAGAAATCGTACATGGGCTATGTTGGCATCCTATGCTCCTAGGGCCATAGGGTGTCATCTATGCTAGAAAACCCTCTATGCCTAATGCTTGCACCCTATAACCCGAGGGTCACAAGGTAGCCCTCCAAGGTCTATATAGGCACCCTATGGCCCTAGGGCCATAGGGTCGTTCTATGGAATTAAGAACCTCAATATGCTTTATGTTGGAACCCTATGGCCCTAGGGACACAAGGTTCCCTCAAGGCTAATATAAACCCCAAAAATTTTATGTTTTCACCGTATGGTGCTAGTACCACAAGGTGTTTTCTATGCTAGGAAGAAACCTTGTGTGCTTTGTGTTCACAGCCTATGGCCTTAGGGTGCCCTATATGCTACTAAGAAACACCATATGGTCTATGTTGGAACCATGTGGTCCTAGGGCCATAGGGTGCTATCATAAGAAACCATCTATTGTCTATGTTGAGACCCTATGGCCCTAAGTCCATAGGGGGACCTAAGGTCCATAGGGTGTCCAAGGTGTCCTTGAAGAGAATTCCTTACTACATACACATAGAATACTTTATGGCCCCAAGACCATTGAGTGACCTAAGTGCCCCTTTAGAGACTCTATATTTGTATCCTATGGACATTGAGTGACTTACGTGCATCTTCATAGACTCTATGTTAGAGCCCTATGGCACTAGGGTCATAGAGTGCTCTCTATGCTACTGAGAGACCCTGTATGATCTTTGCTGGCACTCTTGGGGCCATAGGGTACCTTTCATGTTAGCAAGAAATTATACATGCTTTATGTTAGCACCCTATGGCCCTAGGGCCACAAGGTGCCCTCTATGCTTCTATGCTAAAAGGAAATCCTCCATGCCCTAAGTTGGCATATGATCCAAGGGCCAAAGGGTGTCTTCAATGCTAGTAAGAAACACTATATGCTTTAAGTTCGTATCCTATGGCCCAAGGGACATAGGGTGGCCAAGGTATCCATGGTACATTCACAAATGGATTTTGACTACGATGTCATTAGAGCACATAGCATTCTTTCTAATATTAGTAATTTCAATAAAAAATTCAAGTTGTTTTCGTGATCTTAAATACCATTTATATAAGTGATATACTGTTTGACATAAATTTCAAGGATAAATACACATTAAAAGTTTTCATAATAAAATAGTCATGAAAAAATCCAAGTGTATTTACACATTAAAATAATTATAGGTGGTATATATCAACTTAATTAGACATTGATAGTCATGAAAAAAATCAAAGTGTTAATTTTTTATAAAATCTCAATGTATTTATGATCTTATTAAAATGTGTAAGTTAATACTACGGTAAATATGCAATCCAATATACAAAATTGAATCATTATCATACATCTATTGCTTTGCCACACAGTTGAAGGGGTATTTGCCTTCAAATATCGCCATAACATTCAAACATTTAAATCAAATTTGGAAGTACTTTAATTCACAAATGCATTGATTTGTTGGTGGATGAAAGGTCCGGCTTACCATGCACTTTGCTTTTCAAATCCTGGGGGGGGGGGGGGGGGTTGGATATTTCTGTTGGATTCTCCTTATGGCATTGCACATGTTCTGGAACTTGCATTGCCTTCTACTTCAAATTTACAAACTTAAACAATGGTTATACATTATACAATCATTTCTTTGCAATACACTTTGATACAATGTTCCGATTGCTACATGATAAGGTAAAAAATTGTACTAGTCCTAGTTTCCCTCTATTGAAAAAAATTCAAGATATAAATTCCAATTCTCTGCATCATCTAGAAGAAAAAAAAAATCATAGTTTGGAACAAAATACTCGCACTTTATATCTTTGAATAAAATCTTGTTACAACTAAAGGACTAGATCTTTACATAATCCAAAGGACAAATGCTTCAATAACCATTTTCACTTTGATACTCGATGTTTACTATCTAAGCAAATAATTGGCATTTACAACAAATTTTGAATATATGTTTAATCTAGTTAGTTGCAATACAAAGATCATTATTTTAAACGCTTACACCATCAATTCACAATAGAAGAACTTACACCCAAAAAAACATGTTTACTATCTAAGAAAATAATTGGCATTTACAACAAATGTTGAATATATGTTTAATCTAGTTAGTTTCAATACAAAGATAATTATTTTAAACGCTTATACCATCAATTCACAATAGAAGAACTTACACCCAACAAAAAATGGTCATCCATCAATTGTTCAAACTCTCATTTTGGAATTTTGAGGACTAAATACTTTTTTGTTTTTTCTAGCTTATTTCATTCTCAATAGAGTATTAAACCTTAATCACAAGATAAGCAATATATGTCCCTAATGTATATGGACACAAGATAGTAAGGGAAAAGAAAAAAAAATTGAAACACTTAAAGAGTCTTTAAAGACCATATTAGGTAAAGTGGGAAAATCCCAATTCCCAGGTTGGACAACTTTCAATATATCATGTACAAAATATAGAGATTTTGTCAAAAATTTGAGTTTTCTTAAGGTCTCATTCCACTTTATGCACATACAATACACAATGGAAACAACTAAAATACCATGGTTTCAACCAATTGGATTATTAGGAGACGAGTATATTGCATCCATTATCGTTGTCTATGTTCTACGTCCTACCTACAACTTATCTCAACATGGAGAGCTTGGTTTCTAGGTCCACCACTTGTCCAAGTTAATGTAAAAGTGACTCAAGGTTCACAACTTGTGAAAGCAAGGATCCATTGAGGAATACAATCCACTTGGCTATTTTTTCTTAATTTATTGCATGTGACATTCAAGCAAGGTCCACTTCTAATCTATAACTTCTTAATTTGAGGCATGGGGCATACATAAAATATGTAGCATATGCTCTATTGCCTCAAAGGAAGGTTGGTTTCAAGGTGCAATTATCCATGCTAGCCTATCTTGGAGAAATGATGGAGCTTGCTTCTCTCCTTGTTTCAATGGAGACTAGCTTGGACAAGTGGTGGACCTTTGCTTCTCTCTATGTTTCAATAGAGTTAGCTTGGACAAGTGGTGATCTTGGAACAAAACCCCCATGTAAAAAATATCATGGGTATTCCAAGTGATTATAAAGATTATCATTTAAGATATAACCTTATAGGTTGGACAAATGGAGCTTGGCTTGGAGAAATGGTGGGCCTTTGATTCTGTCTATGTTTCAATGGAGCCTAACTTGAACAGTTGGTGACCTTTGCTTCTCTCTATGTTTCAATAGAGTTAGCTTAGACACGTGGTGGAGTGTTTCTCTACTCCATGTTTCAATGGATCTTAGCTTGGACAAGTGTTGGACCTTAAAACAAAAACCCCATGTACAACATAGAATGGATTTTCTAGATTTCAATGGATTCTAGATTTAACAAATGGTGGAGCTTGTCGTCATCCATGTTTCAATGAGACTAGCTTGAACAAGTGGTGGACCTTGTAACAAACCCCCCCATGTACAACATATCATTGGTTTCCTAAGTAATGGGAAGGAATACCATTCAAGATATAAACTTATAGCTTGGATAAGTAGTTGACTTTAAAACCAAATTCATCATAATACAATGAAATACAGGTTAGCCAATTCCTAAATCTTGAGACCAAACCTCCCATGCTATTAGAGATAATATATTGGATAAGTGGTGGACCTTCTATTATTTTCCCATGCCTAGTTTAGACTACCGGTACACTTTGCAGCTATAAAGGTTGGACGAGTTGTGGAGCCTTGTTTCTATCCATGTTTTAATGGATCCTAGCTTGGACAAGTGGTGGACCTTGGAAAAAAGCTTCCATGTACAACATATATGAGGTTTTCCATGTTTTAATGGAACCTATCTTGGACAAATGGTGAAGCTTGCTTCTCTCCATGTTGATTTTGGAACTACCTTAGACAAGTGGTGGAGCTTTGCTTTTCTACTCTTCATAATACAATGAAGTATAGGTTGGCTACATGGTGAATCTTAATGCCAAACCTCCCATTTTACTAGAGATGATAGGTTGGACAAGTGGATCAACCTTCTATCATTTCTCCATGACTATATTGGACAATTAGTAGACCTAACATCTCTCTATGTTGTCTAGAGATAAGCTTGGACAAGTGATGGACCCTGCTTCTCTCTTCCCTTGGTTTACTAGTTTGAAGACTTAGTATATATACTTTCTTAGATCTAGCTTGAACAAGTGGTGGACCTTGTATCCACAATCTTAATGCATTACAAAAAAGTATATGAAAAAATAACATAGGAATCTAGGTTTGAAGGTCAAGCAATTAGGTTCCAAATGCACATAATAATATATTTTCCACCCATAATAAAAGAAAGCTAAATATGTTATTACCAAATTGACAAAGGTAACATCCAAGAATTCTAGCTTTGCATCTTGTCAGATCTAAATCTTCATCAAGGCGAAATGAATGTATACATCAACTTTCAAGCCATTCAAGAATACATGCACTTAGATTCCATAGTTTTGTTTTCAAAGTCTTTTAGGTTCTAAAACTCTTTCACATAAAGTATGTAATGACAAAATTCTTGAAGAAAACATTTGTGCCCAAGAAAAAGATCCCTCTCACATATTTAAAGTCCATGAATTCTTTGATCCACACTTACAAACTTTATTTTGACATCAAACATCAATTCTCTCATAGTTACAAATAAATGAAACCTCGATATGAATTGACAAAAAATGAATTTGTTTTACTAAATGACCCAACATAGGCCCCAATCAAATAAAAAATGAGTCCCCAAAAATTTGGGTGCACTCTAGCAATACATCAAAGTCCCCTTACAATAGGATGCACTCCAATAGTACATTGAAGTCCCCTTAGAGTAGGGTGCACTCCATTCAAGTGTTCATAAAATTGACACACCTTTGTTTTTTTATAAAAAAGACTATATCAAATTATACAAATGTTGAAAGATACACACTAGAATAAAAAAAGCATCTTATGGCCATATTTATTCAATGCTTTCGTGTTGGCAAGTACACACCAAGGACATAATTTGTCTCAAAATCACTATACGGATTTACAATTGTGTTGTATGTATAGACTCTCTTATCTCTTGCATACAACCATCCTACCAACCATGGAATTATGGTTCTCTGCAAGAAGTTTTGAAGTTGCTCGGAAGTTTGCTTCCACATCTTTGGAAATATAAGATATGTCCCTGGCATGTTCCACACACCCTATATGGAGTGTCATCAAAAATTAAGGTATTGTTTGCATCCAAATCCTTAAATATCTTCCAAATATCACTCAAATTTTAGTGATAAACCCTTGTAAATCCTAACATGATATTTGGATTTTGGCAATTTTTGTTACTAATAAACACCTTGAACTTGGTATACTGCTTAGGAAAACATTTTTGTGTGATGCGTTGCACCCTTGTTAAGTTATAGAAAGTCCATATCCATAGCTCAAAGTAATCAGCACAAAAATCCAAAGAACTTTGTGCGTCTGGTCGCACCACATGATAAACTTCATCTTTATCCTCCACAAGTCGCATGTGTTGAGCCCAAGATGGCATAGAATCTCCATGTTTCATTTCAATTGTCTTGAGAAGTAACCCCTCTAGATCCAAGATAATTACTCTTTTGATGTCCTTGAAAGCAAGTGGTAGGTGATAAGGAGGTGATTCATTCCTTGGACAAGGTCTTGGAGGAGGTTGGATGGGTAATTCAATAGTTTTCTTCAATTTATGTCAGCATATAGCCAATCCATTTTTCTATAATGGTTCTGAAATTAAAGAACAAGAACACTTAATGCAAACACAACAATAGACATGAGTTTTACATTGTCTACCCTAAGGTTTTATTAGATACCAAAATCCATCTATGATCTACTCATTAATAGAAAGAAAGTCAAATTAAAATCCTGACTCTTTTTTATGCTACACTCTCTCTTAGTCTCAATACCATAGAGTTCAACTAGACTTAAGTCAACTAATAACTACTACTTGTTGTTAAAGGTATGCTTGAAGTGCATAAGGCTTAACCAATGCTCTAGTGTAGAATGGGTATTTAGGTCTCAAGGTCTACCACTTATCCAAGCAAAGATCCATTTAGATATGGAAACCCAATTTTTCTTAATATAATGATATAGAGTGGACAAGTGGTGAATCCTGAGACCAAACCACTCATGCTACTAGGGATAATAGGTTGGACAAGTGGTGGACCTTGAATGTAAACCCCCCATGTACAAAGTATCATGATCAGGGGTTTTGGGTATTTCAATCGACTCTAGCATCTTCGAGACATGGTGGAGCTTACTTCTCTCCATGTTTCAATGCAGTCTATCTTGGATGAATGGTGGAGCATCATTCTCTCCATGTTTCAATGGAGCCTAGCTTGGACAAGTGGGGGACGTTTGTTTCTCTCTATGTTTGAACAGATTTAGCTTGGACAAGTGGTGGACCTTGGAACAAAATCCCCATGTAAAACATATCATGGATATTACAAGTGGTGAGAAAAAATACCATTCAATATATAACCTTATAGGTTGGACAAGTGGTGGATCTTAACACCCAATTATTATTAATATAATGACATAGAGTGGACAAGTGGTGAATCTTGCGACCAAACCTACTAGGAAAAGTAGGTTGGACAAGTTGTGGATCTTAACACCCAATTATTATTAATATAATGACATAGAGTGGACAAGTGGTGAATCTTGCGACCAAACCTACTAGGAAAAGTAGGTTGGACAAGTGGTGGACCTTGAATGCAAACCCTCCATGTACAAAATATCACTCATGCTACTAGGAATAATTTGGTATTAAGGTCCATGTTTCAATGGAGCCTAGCTTGGAAAAGTGGTGGACCTTTGTTTCTCTCTATGTTTCAATAGAACTAGCTTGGACAAGTGGTGAACCTTGGAACAAAACCCCCATGTAAAGCATGTCATGGGCATTACAAGTGGTGAGAAAAAATACCATTCAAGGTATAACCTTATAGGCTGGACAGGTGGTGGATCTTAGCACCCAATTCCTCTTATTATAATGACATAGAGTGGAAAAGTGGTGAATTGTGAGACCAAACCTACTAGGGATAATAGGGTGGACAAATGGTTGACCTTGAATGTAAATCACCCATGTACAAAATATCATGGGTTTTGGGTATTTCAATGGAGTCTAGCATCTAGGAGACATGGTGGAACTTACTTATGTCCACGTTTTAATGGAGCCTATCTAGGAGAAATGGTGAAGGTTCCTTCTCTCCATGTTTCAATGGAGCCTAGCTTGGACAAGTCCTGGACCTTTGTTTCTCTCTATGTTTAAATATGGTTAGCTTGGACAAGTGGTGGATCTTGGAATGAAACTCCCATGTAAAACATATCATGGGCATTACAAGTGGTGAGAAAAAATACCATTTAATATATAACCTTATAGGTTGGACAAGTGCTGGACCTTAACACCCAATTATTCTTAATATAATGACATAGAGTGGATAAGTGGTGAACTTGGGACCAAACCTACTAGGGAAATAGGTTCTACAAGTGGTGGACCTTGAATGTAAACCCCCCATGTACAAAATATCACTCATGCTAGTAGAAATAATTTGGAATTAAGGTCCATGTTTCAATGCAACCTAGCTTGGAAAAGTGGTGGACCTTTGTTTCTCTCTATGTTTCAATAGATTTAGCTTGGACAAGTGGTGGACCTTGGAAAAAAACCCCCATGTAAATCATGTCATGGGCATTACAAGTGGTGAGAAAAAATACCATTCAAGCTATAACATTATAGGTTGGACAAGTGGTGGACCTTAACACCCAATTCCTCTTAATATAATGACATAGAGTGGACAAGTGGTGAATCGTGAGACCAAAACTACTAGGGATAATAGGTTGGACAAGTGGTGAACCTTGAATGTAAACCCCCCATGTACAAAATATTATGGATATTGGGTATTTCAATGGAGCCTAGCAACTTGGAGACATGGTGGAGCTTATTTCTCTCCATGTTTCAATGGAGCCTATCTAGGAGAAACATTGGAGGTTCCTTCTCTCCATGTTTCAATGAGCCTAGCTTGGACAAGTGGTGGACCTTTCTTTCTCTATATATTTTAATAGAGTTAGCTTGGACAAGTGGTGGACCTTGGAATGAAACCCCCATGTAAAACATATCATGGGCATTTCAAGTGGTGAGAAAGGATACCATTTAAAATATAACCTTATAGGTTGGACAAGTGGTGGACCTTAACACATAGTTCTTCTTAATATAATGACATAGAGTGTATAAGTGGTGAATCTTGAAACCAAACCACTCGTGATACTAGGGATAATAGGCTGGACAAGTGGTGGACCTTGAATGTAAACCCCTCATATACAAAATTATGGGTTTAGGGTATTTGTTAACCCTCACGGCACACGGACACCCATCACCTACGACGGACGTGTATTATGTATTTGGTAGAGTCAGGTACCGGGCTTGTCGGTCCAATAGGGAAAGGTAGAGTGATCGCCGATGAGAGGCGCACTTTAACTTGGACATTCAAGGGATTAGTTGGTTAAGCATGGGCGCCCAAGTGTGAATGGGGTGAGCTCCTATAAAAGCCAACTAAACCTAATTTTTACTCATTCTCTCATTTGTGCAATTGAAGAGTGCTCTTGCTCCATCTCCATCTTCTTCTTCTTCACCTCCTTGTGTGTGTGTGTGTGAGAGAGAGAGAGAGGGAGAGTGTGTGTGCGATCGAGCATTACGAAGGCACGACGGCGGTGAAGCGGTTGAGCGCGGCACGACTGCAGCTTCTTCTTCATTGCGGCGAGGAATCCACCACGAAGGCGAGCGTAGAGCGGTGAGTGACACACCCTTTGTTTTCTTGAGCTTGCTAGTTTAGGCTTGTTGTGTGCTTGGAGCCGTTTGTGGCTCGCATACGGTGTATTGGCAAGTCCCTTGCTTCGACAGTGCGGCAAGGAGCGCACATTTTTGGCGCCGCTGCCGGGGATATGCCCTACACTAAGCTCGGTTAGCACTTTACGCTTCCTTGTGGTACAATTTCTATCATAGGAAAGGCAGGGAAGGAGTGTGTGGAAGGTTTCTGTTTTTTGCGTTTTCTGCAATTGCTGTCAAGTTTCAATTTCTGCTATTGTCTGCGTTTTTCAATTTCTGCAATTTGTGCGTTTTCAAGTTCGGCGTTTCCACTTCCTCCAATTTTTCGCATTTCTGTCAATTTTCTGCAATTTCTACGTTTTTTCCGCATTTTCTGCAATTTCTGTCAATTTTCTGCAATTTCCGCGTTTTTCCTGCATTTTTTTCAATTTCTGCGTTTTTCTGTAGCAAAAAAAAAAAATATAAAAAAAATGAAAAAAAAAAGTTATTCGAGAAAAAAAATAATAATAATTTTGAAAAAAAAAAAATTTTAAAAGGAAAAAAATTTCGGAAATTAAAAACGCGAGCGAGTGGTTGGCGATATTTTTCGAAAATAAAAAACGTGACTCTTAAAACGTACGGGTTGGTTTGTACAAAAGATAGATCGGGATCGGGATCATTAGCCCAAGCCCAAGCCCAGGCCCAGGCCTCAGTCCTCAGTCTTATGATATATACTAGACTCACTCTTATATATATACCCTACTCCCTCAAGAGAGAATGAGAGCATGTGGGACAAGTCCTCCACTCTCCTCCTTTCTCTTCCCACTTGCACCCTTAGACTTTCTAGTTTGGGCCTAGTTCCCTACTGGAAATTGACAGTTTTAGGGATTCCGAGGGCATAAAGTGACCAAACGAAGGGCTGTAAAGCAAGGCACGACCCTCTGACCGATACACTCGTTTCGAGCTATCACACGGCCCATTCCACGACACGCTCTAAAAAATCTAGCAAAAAAAACAAACAAAAAACACGCTAAAAACTAGTCACAAGGCCTCCTAGAGCAGCTTTTTGACACCTTAGGGTATCAAAAGCACATGCACTTACGCTCTGGGCGGGTGCTAGAACACGAGCATATTGAGGGTGCCTCTGTTCATACGGACACCCATTACCCATCCACGATAAGCTCTAGACCCTCAGCGGGGACACAAGGTAGCACCACCCAAGACCCTAAAATAGCCGCTAGTGATTCCTCCTCCGACTCAGAAATCATGGAAGCATACCCTACCCAAAACACTGAAAGAGAAGGCCATGCACCTCCCGAAGCTCCACAGCCTAGTACTAGTATGTTTAGCCGTTTCATGGAAACATTAGGTAGAGCTACTCGCTCGGAACCTGATGCAAATGAAGCACACGAAGGGGGTGGGGAAGTGGACTCTCCTTTCACATCGCACGTGGACCCCACACCCCCAAAGAGTGTCCATGTGGATATCCTACCAACTTCTTACCAAGAAGGCCCTGTTGAGCTGCCTCCTTCAGAAGTTCCCTCTAGAGTACCGTTGGTGACAAGTAAAACCACGGGGAGCAACATTGCTTCTACCTCACAAGAAACCGTTAACACGTCGACTCTAGAAGGATTGTTCATTAATGATCATTGGACATACGACCTCCACACTGAGGTGTTGACGGATCTACACTCTGGCCACGCCTACCATGTAGGATGGATAGAGATTGTACAATCCACCTCTAGTGCCACGAGCATCGAAGATCAACAGAAAATGATCTGTAATGTTATCCATGGCATTATTCAATCAGAAAGGCAAAACCGAGGGGTAAATATACTCTCAACTGGCCCCATGAGATTTTTGGATACGAGCAAGGCTCAACAGCCTACTCTATCACAAATGGAGACTCCTCTAATGAGTCCCATGGACCCATCTTACGTCATTTCACCTGGGGTCTCTATGCAATCTGAGCCTCCGAGCGAAAACTTTAGCTTCCCTAACTTGGCTCAACCCTCTATCAAGGAAAACACAGTGCTCACTCCAGGGATAAGCCTGACAGAGAATGTACCGATGACATCTACGGTTAGTGCAGTGCCACTACCTAGTGTTGTAGTACCTAATATGGGGCCTCGACCATATGTGCCTCTATCCCCTTATGCACACATGGCCCCCACACCTCCAATTGTACCACTTGCTTATGCTCCTCGAGTGCCGCTCCCTAGCTCTTATCCGAGTGGACCTATGCCCGGTTATGTTCCATATCCTGCATCATCCACACATATGCCAAGACCGGTACCCGTTCCTCTCCCACATATGATTCCAAGAGTACCTCCACCGGCCCTGCCTCCTCACATAGGTGACTTGGCAGCGTTTGCTCAAACCATAGGTCGATCTATCGCGGAAAATATGCGTCATGCATCTGATAGAGAGCCTAGAAGTAAGGCAGTACAAATTGCCAAACTCACGCAAAAATTCAATGGGGACGAAGATGCTAGAAAACACATTGAAGTGTTTGAACAAGTATGTGATTCCTTAGGGGAACGCAACGAACTACATAAGTGCAATGCCTTAAGCTTGACATTAAGTGGGAAGGCTGGAGATTGGTATAGGACCCTAAGGGTGGACGAGAAAACAATCTACCCTACCCTTCGAAGGTTGTTTCTAAAGGAGTACATACGAGAAGGTGTGCTTTGGGGTGTAGCATCTCAGCTACAGAAGGCCGAACGTAAGGAAGGAGAGTCAGTAAGGGACTTCATTAGTCGTCTAAAGCACTTAAACTCTCGTTGCCCTGTAAATGAGCGCTTCAACAATAACCAACTGCTTGATCGATTCATTCGAGGGTTGAGGAATGAAGGAATCTATAATGGACTAGTGATTAGAGGTATCACAACCTGGGAAGATGTCACTGCCAATGCAATCCAATTAGAGGACAACTTGATGATAGCAGGCATGAGGGTGTCTACTGACACGAGATCCACTAGCTCACAAGCCATTGAGTATGAACCCATGACTGCAAAGCCCATTGCCAATGAGCCAAAGGTATTTGAGACATTCTTGACAGACCTCACCAAGGCAATCCAAGAGTCTCTTAAGGATAATCGACCCCCTCAAAATAGTCACATGTATCCAAGAAGGGAGCAACAATGGTGTTCCATTTGCTTAGGTCCACATAGCACTAGTGAGTGCCCTACGTTTAGAGTAAAATTTAATGGAACTTGCAACGCATGTGGTAGGTATGGTCACCAAGCTAAGGATTGTTTAATGATCAAACGTATGATGGCAAATAGACCACCTGTAGCCTGGACGGATGCACCTCGAGCTCCTGTATTGATGCCTACTCCACCTGTTGAGCAACTACCGCAACACATGGTCCCTAGATCTCAAAATGTTGTACAAGCTACACCGCTACCACCTCCTGTGCTAGGACCGCAGCCCCCGCATCCAAGAGTCGCCCCTATGAACCAAGTGGGTTGCGAGCCATCAAATGCTTATGCAGATGGTTGTGAGGAGGAAATAGACACTAGTATTGCCTACGGACTTGATACATTGGAAGAGTGTCCTATATACTACATGGAAGATTGTTGGGGACAAGTCAAGCCGGTTTATCAAGCTGCTGCTCTCGCATCCAGAGGTCAAAATATCAACACCCAGGCTAGGAGGCCACCTCTTCAATGCTACGAGTGTGGTGGACCACATCGAGTAGCGGATGCCCTATTAGGCTGCAAAAGAATGCTGCACAGATGCAAGTGAATCAAGGGAGCACGTCTGCAATGCCAATACTCACATGTAATCGTTGTGGCATAGATCACTTGATTGCCCAATGCCCCTATAACCCAAATGCGCCTAAAATCACACCCCTGAATTTGGTCGAAATTGCTAGTGTGACATCGCCAATACCACCCGTCGCACCCGCTTATGCGATTACACGGTCCATGCTTCAAGGGCCAGGACATATCCTCGAAGAGAGAGATACCGCGTCAGTTATCCAAGCAAAGAAAAAGAAGACACGAAGGAAGAAGTCGCAGAATACGGAAAATTCAAAGCCAAGTTCCAAAACAAACATAGGAACAGGAGATGACCCCGTGTATATGAATGACCTCGAGGATGATTCAGATTCAGTCGAGACAATGGAGACTAGAACCAATACCACAAAGGGAAAGACCGACAAAGAAAACCGTAACATGGAACCAAATGAAAACCGAATAAGAGAAAACCATAAAGAGCCTCTGAAAACACCACAAGTGTTTCCAAATCCAATCCAAGACCCCCAAGATAAATCGCAGGGGCAAAAAGGGAAAAATCGTAAAAAGAAGATTGGGACGTACCCAAACCCAGTAGATGAGATTGAGCAGGTGAAACATCTAAGAGGTTTAGTGGAGGAGACTCAAAGGAAACTAGAACCAGAACCCATGCAGGTCAAAATTCATGACACAGTGTTTCCCACGCAAGTTCATCCACCCCACATGAACCATAGACCGTTAGCCATATCTAGTATCATCCAAGAAGGGAGTGAGGACGGGACATCAGAAAGTGAGCATACACCCTTCTTGTTGGAAAGGATGTTTAACGAAGGAATACCTGATCCCATTGAGGAATATGAGATTCCATCCTCACCAGTTCCTAGTCAAGGACCTACACCCTGCAAAACGCCAATGAATGTTGCCAAACTAGTGGACTTCATGTCTTCTGAGGTCCGAACCACGATCATAGCAAAGCTGTATGGAGATCCTGAGTTATTCCTTGCACTTCGAGCATTCCTTAACGGAGAGCTACGAACGGGATTACCGCAGTTTGCGCAACCAAATAGGCCTGACTCGATTATGATTGATGAGGAAAATCATGTGCAATCACTTGACTTAGATGGACACGAGTCTGTGATCGAGGTACCCATTAACGAATTAGGGCAGTATTTTGAAGGCGACGAGTCTAATGCGACCCTACCCATCACTACCAAGGGATTAACTATAAAGGGAATTCTTGATGGTGGTGCGGGAGTTAGCATCGTTACAAAAGATTGTTGGGAATCCATGGGAAAACCCCGCCTCAGTGTTACTAACATTGTGGTAAAGATGGCAAATGGTACCATAGCCAAACCTATGGGGATGCTCAAGGATCTTAAGATCAAAGTTCTAGGACACAAGGTACGACATACGTTCATTGTAATGGATTTCTCTAAACACCTTATGTCATATGAAATGATTTTAGGACGACCATTCATGAGGGAAGCACAAATGGTTCACGATTGGTCTAAAAATCATGTCTATTTGCAATTCCAAGACTCTGTCCTTAGAGTGGATTTGGTGACTGGTAAGGTACACCCCTTAGGGAGTAAAACCATTATTGATCATCGCTCTGACACCACGGTTCACTCGGCCCCACTACAATATTGTTACACTTGTAAGAAGGATACAGACATTGGCCAAGATTCTCCTTATATGGATGTGTTACCGGGTATGACGGAATCAGACAATGTGGATTGGGTCCACCTAGCTGCAACCATAGATACCTGGGGAAATAGAGGAACCACTTGGGTCACACCAGAGGGGGAAGAGGTACTACAAATTGCACCTCTGAACATGATAAGTGCCATACATGCATCTTCTAAGGGCAAGGCAATTGTGGACCAATCTGACAGTGACACTGATAGCTCAATAGAAGACTTTGACCAACACGACTTGGACACTGACTCCCAGAGTGAAACGGATTCTGAATCTCATGAATTAGAGAGTGGAGCAAGTTCACAGTCAAAACATTCGGAAGGACCGAGCACATCAACCGATGATAGCTCCTCCGAGAGTGAAGAGGACACCAACGAGGACTCCTTTAGTGAGCCAGATCTAAATGCAAATCAAAAGCAGGTCTCAAATAAGAAAAAGAAAAACCTTAAGAGGCGTCGATATCGAGCCAATGTACGTGCTAGGATAAACAAGAAGAGATCCTCAGCAGAATGGCTCAGTTATATAGGAGCATGCGATGCTCATCGAAAATTGGTAGACAATTGGGGTGAATATCTCCAAAATGTTATGTGGTGTAGACCACGACCCCATGACATAGCCCAATTAGAGATCATAGACAAGCCAAAGTTGAGCCACACTGCAAGGAGGCGTCAAAACCAAGAGTTAGCTAGACAACACAAGAAAGCAGAAATGGAAGCACAAACCAACGCACAACCAGAATCCACAGACTTGCATCCTGCACCAGAACATTTCAAATCTTACACCACAGGGGAAGCAAAGGTTGTGTACACAAAAGCCCAAAGAATACCTATCGAGAGTTTTTATTGCCCAAGACCTCACAGAAGTTGAAGAGGCGGTCCTCAAAGAGCTTCTCAAGGAATTCAAGGACGTATTCGCTTGGACATACCATGATATGAAAGGTGTTCCGCCTTCTGTGGTCCAACATACAATCCCTATGATTAGCACTGCGAAGCCCATACAACAAAGACCCTACCCGATGAATCCTAAGTACGCAAAGATCATTCAAGAAGAACTAGAAAAGCTTATCAAATGTGGGTTCATATATCCTATTGAACACTCTGAATGGGTGTCGCCAATAGTTATCGTGCCAAAAAAGAATGGGAAACTCAGGGTGTGCGTGGACCTCAAAAAAGTTAATGCAGCTACTAGAAGAGACCATTACCCCCTACCATATTCCGAACATGTACTCGAAAGAGTTGCAGGCAAGGAAGCTTATAGCTTTCTAGATGGGTACTCAGGCTACAACCAAATCACGATAGCGCTAGAGGACCAAGCTAAAACTGCCTTCATCACAGAATTTGGCGTGTTTGCATTTCGTGTGATGGCTTTTGGCTTAACAAATGCCCCTGCTACATTCCAACGATTAATAAACACTGCTTTTAAAGAATATTTGAGAGAGTTTTGTGAAGCTTTCTTAGACGACCTTTGTGTTTACTCTTCTTGGAAAGAACATCTATCATGTTTGCGGAAGGTGTTTGAAAAATGTAGGTTATATCGTATCTCATTGAACCCGTTCAAATGCCAATTTTGGGTCAAGCATGGAGTTATTTTAGGGCATATAGTATCCAAGAATGGTATCTCAACCGATGAGAGCAAAATTAAAGTGATTCTAGAGTTACCACCACCAACCAATTACAAGGGAGTTCAAAGGTTCATGGGACACGTGGGTTATTATCGACGGTTTATTTTATTTTTCGCTGAGATAGCACGTCCTTTGTACAAGCTTCTCATTGAATTTAAATGGACTGAAGAGTGTGACCAGGCCTATGAACAATTGAAGAAAACACTAGCAAGTGCTCCAATTTTAAGGACACCTAACTGGGATGTCATTTTCCATGTGCATATTGATGCATCAAACTTTGCTATTGGGTGTGTTCTCACTCAACCAGGAGAACATAAATTGGACTATCCCATTAGCTTTGCAAGCCGTCAATTGAACGATGCTGAAGGAACTACACCACTACAGAGCGAGAAGGTTTGGCAATGGTTTATGCAGTAAAGAAATTTCGCTACTACCTTCTGGCAAACAAGTTTGTATTTTATGTGGATCATCAAGCGTTGCTGTATCTGGTAAACAAGCCATGCTCCACAGGAAGAATCACACGATGGTTGTTAATTCTTCTTGAGTTTGATTTCACGATTGTAGTGAGACCCGGTAAAAGGCACGTCATGGCTGATCATTTGTCTCGCATACCCAATGGTGAAGCCCCTACAGGAGTTGATGATGAATTACCCGATACTTCCCTATTCATAGTTGAGACTATGCCTGAATGGAGTGAGAACATTGTTAACTTTTTAGTTAATGGTTTTCCACCCAAGGAACTTCGTAAGGATATCGCTCGAAGGCTAGTAAAAGAATGTGAACCCTATTGTTTGATTGCCGGAACCTGTATAGATTAGGCAAGGACGATATTCTTAGGCGTTGTGCCCGCGAGGATGAATATTTGTATATCTTGCAAGAAGCACATATGGGCATAGCAGGAGGACATTTTTCAGGGGACCTGACTGCTAGAAAGGTGCTGCAATCAGGCTATTGGTGGCCAACTTTATTTAAGGATGCATCACTTTTTACAAAAGGGTGTGATGAGTGCCAACGTTACAAGACCACACAGCGCAAGGACAGAATGCCCTTACATCCTATTAAAGTAACCCAACCATTTGAAAAATGGGGCTTAGACTTTGTAGGTCCAATTAGTCCCGCAGCTCGCAACACTCAATCTCGATATATTCTAGTTGCTACGGACTATGTAACAAAGTGGGCTGAAGCTAAGGCTTCACAAAAAGCTGACGCGAGGACAACAGCTAAGTTTCTTTTGAGAACATTATCACAAGATTTGGTTGCCCTTTTGAAATTGTTAGTGATAATGGTACCCATTTTATAAATGAGGTAATAAGAGAGCTTACCACGACCTTTATGATATCCCACCATAAGTCTACACCTTATTACCCGCAAGCTAATGGACAAGCCGAGAGCACCAACAAGACTCTAATCTCTATTTTAACCAAGACGGTAGAAGCTCATCGCACTGATTGGGATTTGAAGTTGACATCTGCTCTATGGGCTTATCGTACTGCTTATAAAGTGGCTATTAATTGTACGCCATTCAAAATGGTATACGGCCAAGAAGCGGTTATGCCTTGGGAGTTTGTCATTCCTAGTCTTAGGGTAGCTTCGCAAGAAGGATGGAATGGTAACCCCTTAACCGAGCGTTTGTTTATCTTAGAAAAACTAGACGAAGAGAGACAGTTGGCTGTGCAAAATGCTCTTGTGGAAAAGGATAGGAGAAAGAAGTGGTTTGATCGCCATGTGAAGGACAAGGACATCAAAGTTGGTGATAAAGTCCTTATGTATGGAGTACGTAAAGAGAAGAAAAAGTTGAAATATGCTGGTAAAGGACCATATAGAGTATGTGAAATTACCCCACAAGGTACCCTTCGTGTGGAAACTCTTGATGGAGTTGAAACCATTGGATTCCTCAATGGGAGTAAATTCAAAAGATATTATGATCCTTTAAGCCAAGAAGAACTACGGGCCATTCATCAAAAGAAGGCCGCCAAAGCACAAACCGAGTTAAACAAGATACAAGCTCAAGCTGAGGCTAAGGAGCGACAACAACGTATAAGACAAAAACGAGAGGCTAACCTTGGGTCACAAATGCATTCCACGTGGAAATCGAAGAGGATGGGTTGGACTCTGACACACCTCTACGATACCCATTGAGTTAAATAGTGCCTATGGAAAAGTGCTATATAACGCCTTATTGGACACGGGTGCTAAATACAATCTGCTATCCTATGGGGTGTGGTGTCAGTTAGGGAAGCCACCTCTATCTGAGAGTATTATCCAAGTCAAGGGTGTCAACAAGAAAAAAACTACGGTTTTTGGAATCTGGCACACTTCTGTCAGTTATGACAATGGGGTGGTAGCTCAAGACTTTTTGGTCATGCCTACTGGAACTATGGAGGGTAATATAAACCTAGGCCGCACGTGGATGATAGCCACCAAATGCACTATTGATTGGGGGACTGGGGGTGTTACAACGCAAAAACCAACTCTTAGCCCTACCACTCAAGCCATAGTCCCTGAGATATTGCCCAAGGAAATAAAACCCAAGACATTGCATGTCCAGGAGGTTGAACCATACGTCCCCATAGCCCAACTCTCTAGAGCTTCAACTAATGTAGTTGAAAGAAAGCTTGAGACACACAAGAACCATCCTAATATAACAGAGAAAACATACAAGTGGGTCCCTAAAACCTCTGTAGTGAGCATGGTTGATGCAAAAAAACGGAAACCTAGTAAGAAACGTACCACTCACTCCAAGAAATGTAAAGAAACGTTGCGTTGGATTCCTAAACGACTATTGGAAGCCCAAGGATACTATGAAGGAAATGATCAAATCTGGGTGCCCAAACGTAAAGTGTACTCTTACCTGTCACCTGGCCCATGTAAACCCAATCCTGTGGCTCCAAAACAAATTGAAAATCGCGGAAAGGAAAAAATCATGGAATGTTACACACCCGTTCTAGAGCTAGTTTGGGTACCAAAGAAAGAACGATTTGTTCCACCTAGCTCAGGAACAGGAAATCAAATGAAGCTTCTTGCTCTTCATGTAGTTCCTATATGCAAATAGAAGCTTCGACACAACTCCACCTACCACTGTACATATCCATCCAAGCACGAAAGAGTTTGCACCTTCCGGGGTAAGTTCACCACCTACAACAACGTTGCAAATAAAATCCTGGGAGAGTACCTTACCACCCTTGCAACTTGACGAGGCACCTAGGGTAATAGAAAACTACTGGCAAAAATCCTCACCTATTACCAACTGGAACAATTGGTTTCAAAGGGTGACAAGCTCATTTCAAACGGTATGATCTACCCAAGGAAGGGGGGAGTGTTTGCTGACATCATCATTCATTGCTTCCCTCTCAACCTTTTTCCCTGACCTCTCAATCTCCGATCTTAGGGAATGTATATATATAGCCTTATACTCACAAAAAAACAAAAATAGTAAAGAGCAAGAGCGCCTAGCAATGAGAGAGCACCCTATCAGATCTTACATATAAGTCCAAATTCACCGTGTCAATTCAAGCAACACACAAAAACAACTCTTATGTTTTAAAGGCCTAACCAATCTATCTGTCTTGTCAGAAATGGCTACTTCAGAGGCATGCACTTCTATTTTTGATGAAAGGTACCCTTGTCTTTTCAACAAGTGTTCTACGTATGCTACCCTATACTTTCTTGCGAATGGGATTTGATAGAGAGCCTTGCATGTGAGAGAAATTTTGAGGAGTTAGAATGGCTGATACGTCTATGGCTAACTAGTGATCCCTACCCAGTAGCGAATGTGTCTCCAATGGCACATGCTTATTCTTTTGCACAGATGAGTATCCACGCATCACGAGGTTCTTGATTAGCATGCTTGCACAGAGGATGATGAAGAGGAACTAATAGAGACCGAGGAAGACTATGGCCTCACGGACAACGATTTTATTTATCTAGATGATGAGGATAGAGGCCTAGCCTTAGGGTGGCCACCCGGTTTATATAATATCCTCTTTCCTTGATTCTAAAAGGGGTGACAGATAGGTAGGTTAGGGGTCTAGATTGTGTTTTGAGTTTGTTTTTTAGGAGTTTTAATTTTTCCCACTGATGTGCCTCCTGGAGGTATTCCTTTTGTTTTCCTAGTGTGTACAGGAGCGTGTTGCTATTGATAGGATTTGGACCTTCATGGAATCTTTCTCTCGTTCACATTCATATCAAGGCGACATCAACACAAACAGGTGTTTCTTGTCCATTAGCATTGCCCTTATCTTTTTGCATCCATGTTTGTCTGCTTTGATTGTGATTGGTAGCATAATATTCAGCGCATTGGCTTAGTATCAAACATTTAATTCAATGTAGTGTTTTGTCATAATCACTTGTTTAGGTGTAAAAATCAAGCAGTCCGACTAAGCTAGTTTGACCAAGTTAGGTGTTAGAGATCTTCTCTTAATACCATGGGGAATGCCTTCCTAATAAGCAATGGTTACTTAGGTTCTTAATCCGATTTAGGCAGCATTGTATGAAATGTACTAGGTCTTTCTAGTGGGCTTAACCCTATTGACCTTTAGCTTAAGTATTATAAAGGGATTTTACTAATGTGATGAGCCTGGGGAGGGTAACAATGTTATATGACCCCCCAAAGTTACAAAATTTAAATGTTGAAAATGAACAAGCAAAAAATCAAAGTGCCACAATGTAAAATTTTAAGCTGGAAGAGAAATCTCAGCTTGATTTGGTACTTCACTCACATGTATTGCCTATGGTACTAGAGCCCTAGAGGTTCCCAGTGTGGGCGCTTTTCCTTGAAAAGCAAAAAACCCAAGGCATACAAAATAAGCACACACATCATAATTGAATCACTGTGAAAAGACCTTGGGGGGTCAAAGAAAAAGTACTCAGCCAGGCGATGATTTCATGAGAAATTCCTTTTATGGTAGCTTAACTACAAGGTTTTCTAGATATAGCCTCTAGTCAGCCCTCGAACATGAATACTTGGCTCTCGCGATTAAACAACTTAATTGACCACAGAAAGTTAAGAAGCTTACCCATGGTATTAATATTCGATCTCTAGTGCTTTTCGACCGTCAAATTAGCGACCCCGGACTTGTTTAATTTTTTCCCTTTACATCTGTTTATGCATTTGATTACATTGCAATTTAATGTTCATTGCTAACAAATTGTTTGAAATTCTTTGACCAATCAATTTTTCTATCTAAAACTGCATATGCTTTTTATGAGAATGCAATTACTGTGCCAATGTTGTTTGATTTTGCAGTGACTGAAGAAGGCTAAGGACATTCATCTCAAATGCTCTTCCACCTCGACGAACCAGCTTCAACTCAATAGCTTCCGAGGACGGAATCTACATCAGGAAGGGGGGCATGTTAACCCTCACGGCACACGGACACCCATCACCTACGACGGACGTGTATTATGTATTTGGTAGAGTCAGGTACCGGGCTTGTCGGTCCAATAGGGAAAGGTAGAGTGATCGCCGATGAGAGGCGCACTTTAACTTGGACATTCAAGGGATTAGTTGGTTAAGCATGGGCGCCCAAGTGTGAATGGGGTGAGCTCCTATAAAAGCCAACTAAACCTAATTTTTACTCATTCTCTCATTTGTGCAATTGAAGAGTGCTCTTGCTCCATCTCCATCTTCTTCTTCTTCACCTCCTTGTGTGTGTGTGTGTGAGAGAGAGAGAGAGGGAGAGTGTGTGTGCGATCAAGCATTACGAAGGCACGACGGCGGCGAAGCGGTTGAGCGCGGCACGACTGCAGCTTCTTCTTCATCGCGGCGAGGAATCCACCACGAAGGCGAGCGTAGAGCGGTGAGTGACACACCCTTTGTTTTCTTGAGCTTGCTAGTTTAGGCTTGTTGTGTGCTTGGAGCCGTTTGTGGCTCGCATATGGTGTATTGGCAAGTCCCTTGCTTCGACAGTGCGGCAAGGAGCGCACAGTATTTCAATGGATCCTAGCTTGGAGACATGGTGGAGATTGCTTCTCTCAATGTTTCAATGGAACCTATCTTGGAGAAATGGTGGATCATCCTTCTCTCCATGTTTCAATGGAGCCTACCTTGGACAAGTGGTGGACCTTTGCTTCTCTCTATGTTTCAATACAGCTAGCTTGGACAAGTGGTGGGTCTTGGAACAAAACCCCTTTGTAAAACATAGCATGGACATTACAAGTGATGAGGAAAAATATCATTCAAGATATAACCTTACAGGTTGGAAAAGTGGTGATGGACCTTGACAAGTGGTAAAGGATACCATTTAAGATATACCCTTATAGGTTGGACAAGTGGTGGACCTTAACACCCAGTTATTTTTAATATAATGACATAGAGTGGATAAGTGGTGAATCTTAAGACCAAACCACTCATTCTACTAGGTATAATATGTTAGAGAAGTGGTAGACCTTGAATGTAAACACCCCATGTACAAAATATCATGGTTTTAGGGTGTTTCAATGGAGCCTAGAATCTTGGAGACATAGTAGATCTTGATTCTTTCCATGTTTGAATGGCACCTATCTTGGAAAAATGATGGAGGTTACTTCTCTCCATGATTCAATGGAGGCTAGCTTTGACAAGTGGTGAACCTTTACTTCTCTCTATGTTTGAATAGAGTTCGCTTGGACAAGTGGTGGACCTTTGCTTCTCTCTATGTTTGAATAGAGTTAGCTTGGACAAGTGGTGGACCTTGGAATGAAACCCCCATGTAAAACATATCATGGGCATTTCAAGTGGTGAGAAAGGATACCATTTAAGATATAACCTTATAGGTTGGACAAGTGGTGGACCTTAATACATAGTTCTTCCTAATATAATGACATAGAGTGTACAAGTGGTGTATCTTGAGACCAAACCACTCGTGCTACTAGGGATAATAGGTTAGACAAGTGGTGGGTCTTGAAATAAAACCCCCCATGTACCAAATAAAATGGGTTTAGGGAATTTAAATGGATCCTAGCTTGGAGACATGGTGGAGCTTTCTTCTCTCCATGTTTCAATGAAGCCTATCTTGGAGAAATGGTGGAGCATCCTTCTCTCCATGTTTCAATATAGCTTAGCTTGGACAAGTGGAGGATCTTTGGTTCTCTCTATGTTTCAATAGAGTTAGCTTGGACAAGTGGCGGACATTAAAACAAAACTCCCATGTAAAACATATCATGGGTAGTTCAAGTTGTGAGAAAAAAAACCATTTAAAATATAACCTTATAGGTTGGACAAGTGGTGGACCTTAACACCCAATCCTTATTAATACAATGACATAGAGTGGACAAGTGGTGAATCTTGAGACCAAAGCTATCAAGCTACTAGGGATACTAGGTTGGACAAGTGGTGGATCTTGAATGTACATCCCCTATGTACAAAATATCATGGGTTTAGGGTGTTTCAATGGAGTCTAGCATATTGGAGACATGGTGGAGCTTGCTTCGCTCCATGTTTCAAGTGGTGGACCTTCAATTATTTTCCCATACCTAGTTTAGAAAACCCATACACTTTGCAACTCTAAAGGTTGGACGAGTGGTGGAGCTTTGTTTATTTCCATGTTTTAATGGATCTTAGCTTGGACAAGTGGTGGATCTTGGAAAAAAGTCCCCCTTGTACAACATAGCTGAGTTTTTTCATGTTTTAATGGAAGAGAGATTTGACAAATGGTGGAGCTTGCTTATCTCCATGTGGATTTTAGAACTAGCTTGGACAAGTGGTGGAGCTTTTCTTTTCTACTCTTCATAATACAATGATGTATAGGTTGGTTACATGGTGAATCTTAAGGCCAAACCTCCCATCTTACTAGAGATGATAGGTTGGACAAGTGGTCAACCTTCTATCATTTCTCCATGCCTATAATTAGACAATTAGTAGAACTAGCATCTTTCTATGTTTTCTAGAGCTGAGCTTGGACAAGTAGTGGACCTTGCTACTCTCTTCCCTTGGTTTATTAGTTTGAAGAATCATTATATATACTTGCTTAGATCTATATAATTAATCATTAGTTAGGTTACAAGTAGGTATGTAATTTGTTAGCCTCAAGGGACTTTGAATATTGAATAGTAAGAAAGTCAAGTGCTGGTTTGAAGATCTTTTGCATATCTAAACTAGACTCTAACTCAAAAATAAGTCTCTTAAGTTCCACGAATTTTCCTATCTAGGCTCCAAAAGAGTCTTAACTGGTTTGTGCTTGATTCTAACTTCCTTGATGGGGTAGAATCCTAGAAAAATGAGGCACTATAAGTTTTACCTTAGCTCAAATGGATTTTCACTTAAACTAGAGTGCAATTTGGCACTCAAATATCTTTGTCTTGATGGAGTTTAACACTAGATACATAGTAGTGATATTTAAGCTTCATGTCTCCTCACTTGATCGAGATATGAGACCATACTTTCAAGGTCACCACTTGTCTTACCTAAAGACCAATGTGAGACATGGGAGCAAGAAAGCCATCCGATATTGTTTTAAGGACTATTACATAGACAATCAATAACTTAAGTAAAGCAAAAAGACTTGGATCTTTCACAATTAATAACTTAAGTAAAGCCAAAAAGACTTGTATCTTTGACAGTTTTTTTCAAACTAAAAAAGCACAATCTCATGCTAACAAAACTATAAATCACAATTGAAAGTTTTGAATGAGAAAAAGATCAGCAATCTTATAAGAAGGATACTTTTCATTTCATTTGATGATTACAAACTAAAAGAAAGTCTCTCAAGAAATTGATAAACAAAAAATGTAGGTGACTGCTTCATTATTTTGAGCAAACATATCAAAATCTCTATTGATTGAGCTCCATCTAGTAGTATCCTTTGTAAGATCCTGCAGGAAGGAATAAAAAGAAAGATTTGTTAGATACCATGCACATGAGTGTTCAAGTATGTGTATCAAGAATATATGACATGTCACTAGTACCTTAGGGTTGCTTTCTATCCAGCCTTAGAAGATTGTTCTCAGCTTTCACCTTATTTATATAAGCCTTTGCTATGGTTGCCTTCAAAACTCCTTTTGTGTTACAACCCAATTTCCTAGCTAAAGTGGTCAATTGTGACGCCTTCATGCTTTCAATGGGTGTACGCTCCTTTGCTAAGATCTCTTGTATTTGGGCTCTTCTCATTTCATTATGGTGGCTTGTGTCACTTGCATTTTCAATGATAGTTTCATCCCTGTCACCTTTTGCAAGTGGTATTCTTCTTGTAAAGAACACCTTAGCTGACCAAACATCATTTTTTTGCTTCCAATACTCCATGATTTGTTTGTATTCACTATCATTTGTCACTATAGGTTGTCCATAATGATTAGAAGAAATTAAATCACGCACATCCCTTCTCTCATCAAGCTGAATCAAGTATGGCAGTAGCTCCTCCAAGAGCATATTGTCAACCATCTTCTCAGCATCAAATTGTGGTGGAAAAATGCAATTGTTTGCTGGTGAAATACATCCCTTGTAAGGAGAGTCATCAATAAGCACTGTTCTTTGTGGATCACATTCAAACCCCATGGCAATTTTGGCTAGAGGCTTGAACATTGCCTCAACGTTTGGATTGTCGGGTCTAAACAATTTTTGAGTTTGAGCGGTGTAGCAAACATCTTGCAACCAAATTGCAAAGAAAGGCAATGTATCCTCAGCTAAGTTGTTTAGTGCTGCAAGGATTTGATACACATTATTCCTAGTAGTTGTCGACCAAATTGCAACATTAAACCTCTGTAAAATACTCTTCAAGAATTGGATGCAACCTGGTCTGAGTATAATATATCTTTTTGAATCCATTTGCACTGAGTTGTGGCGTGAGGATGGTTGAGGGGAACGTTTCAACAATAGACCATTTAAATCCAATATAATTGTAAGCATGGATTTCTCAACATCTACGCTACATGACGTAGTACCAATTGGCAATAGCTCGTGAGTGGACTTTTCAGTCTCTTTTGATGTGTGTTGCATTTTTGAAGCATCGATTTCTTGGTTCTCATTATTGGAAGCTTGCTCAAGTTGCACAACACTAGACTCTAGTATGGAAATATCATCCATATTGGGCACTTTAGAAACCATAGAATCTATGGATTCTATAGTTGTTGACTGAACCATAGGAGCATTATCCATCCCAGTTTGTGAATCTAAGAAAACACACACACAAATGGTATCTCAAAACCACTAGAATTTTACTCACCATATTTATATGTAGAACTCCTAGTAAGAAATTTATTTAAGGTAAAGTCGTTGTTAGAATCCTTGCAACCATTTTCAGCATTCGTACACCAAACACCACTTGTCTAAAATACAATCTACTAACTCAACATTTTCCATCCTACACTTTATTAAATATGAGTACTTAAAGTGAAAACTAAAAGCCACCCTTGTTGAGGAAACATGGATACAAGGTCCACCAAATGTCCAACCTAGACTACAAGAAAACAATTAGAGATTTGGCTTAGATTTGGATTCAAAGGCCACCACTTATTCAAGTAAGATAACTCCACTTGTTTAAGACAGTAATGTTTGAAGCCCCACCACTTGTCCAACCTAGACATTGATTAAATTTTGGTAAGATTTATCACAAATCTAGAGTAGAATCAAAATTCTATGGCCAAGGTAGTCAAATAAGTTAGACAACACACAAAGCATAAGAGCACTCTAGATTCTCGTTGAGCATAAACTAAAAAATAATCAAATGTTATATTCACTTGAGATTTCATCCATGAAAAATGAAAATGATGCATGTACTTGAGATTTCCATCCATTTACAATACTTTACAATGTCAAGTAAAGTTATAGTCAGCAAACAACTCTTCTCCTGCTTCAACTTGACAAATACTCTCAATGCATACATGGCCATATTCTTCTGACTTTATGTGTGAAGAGGTGCATTTATGCCAAGGTGGCAAATTTGGATCAAATGTATAGTGTACGTTGGGACAGACATTTGTACTGTGAGAACAATTTATATAGCCCGACACATTTCCTTCTTCTACACAACCAATAATGTATGATTGATCTTCCTCTTCTTCTATGTTTGGATCCTCTAGAAGAGAATATTTATAAGCTCTTGGAAACATTTTGCATATCTTTTTCCAGTCTTGAAATCTATACTTATGCCCTCCATAGTTTAGAATAGTCAGACCACTTTCCAAGGTAGTATGCACAAATAGCCCATAACCAGCTCCTTCAATACATGAAAGTCGCACTTCAAAATCCACACCGTTAATATGGAAAATTACATCTTTGGGAATAGGAAAAGTTGGTGTCCCAAAAGGATCTTCATGCCAATCATACTGTGAAATACATCTAGTTTTTATATCACTTAACTCCTTTGTGTCTGCAAAAAGAAGAAAATATTATGCATAAAATAATGACAATATCAAAGAAAGATATCATTATTTTATAGTCCAATAGGTCCATTGTATGGAATACTTAGAGTGCCTCTTACATGGTGCCTTCAAGGTTTCCAAAAAATAAAATCATTGGAAAAAAAAGGCCACTGTGTCTCCAATCTATTGCCCATTTGAAGCATAGTGAGAACCAAGGTCCACCACTTGTCCAAGCTAGACATGGAGCATTGACACAAGATCCAACACTTATCCAAGAACCCTATAGTATATGTGGTAACATGGGATGCATCGATGCAAAAAAAGTAGTCTAGCCTCCTCATCCATCTCTTTTTTCTTGTAGCCTAGAGGGATTAGTTTCAAGGTCTATCACTAGTCAAAAACTACACATAGAACATTGATACAAGGTTCCACCACGTGTGAAACCTATCATCTCTAGTATCATGGATGGTTTGATATCAAGGTTCACTGTGTGTCCTACCTATACTCTATTGTAGCATAGAGATTCTGGTTTAGTGGTACTACACTTGTCCAAACTTGGCTTGTTGTTGATATCTGGAGGTAATCAAGGGTCCTCCACTTGTCCAAGTTAGGTATATAAAACAATTGCAAGGTCCACCATGTGTACAACATATGATTGATTATAGCATGCATGGTCTTATTTCATGGCCAACCATCTTCTCTCCAACATGTGTCCAACCTCAGCTCCATTGAAGCATGGAGAGAAGCAAGGTCCACCACTTATCAAAGATATTATTTTCTCCCAATGCTTTCAAAACCCATAATACGTTGTACATGGGGGGGGGGGGGGGGATTCTTGTTTCAAGGTCCACCACTTGGCTAAGATTGGATCCATTGAAACATAAAGAGAAGCAAGCTCTACCATTTGTCCAAGCTAGGTGCCATTGAAACATGAAAAACCCATAATATGTTGTTTACGGGGGGGTTTTTCACGGTCTACCACTTGTCTAAGCTATGGTCCATTGGAACATGGAGAGAATCAAAACTCCACCACTTTTCTAAGCTAGGATCCATTGAAACATGGAGAGAAGCAAGCTCCATTGTTTGTCTAAGCTAGGCTCCATTGGAACATGGAGAAAACAAGCTCCACCACTTGCATATTATTGCATAGAGATTCTGGTTTGAAGGTCCACCACTTGTCCAACCTTGCCTTCATGTATGGAGATAATAAAGAGTGCAATGCTTCTCTAAGCTAGGGACATAAAAGAGTTTCAAGGTCCACTACATATACGATCTATGATGGGTTGTAGCATGGGAGGTTTCATTTTAAGGTTGACCACTTCTCCAGCTCCGCTTGTCCAACCTCAGATCCATTGAAGAATGGAGAATAAAGGTGTACCAACTCTCCAAAATAGGCAAGAAAATCTCTATAAAACCCATGAACTGTTAATATATGCTATGCTGTGGAGTTTTGTTTGAAGGTCCACTCCTTATCCAAGCTACAATCCATTGAAGCATGGAAATAAGTAAGATATATCTATAGTCCAAGATAGGATCCATTGAAACATAGAGAGAATCAAGGTCCACCACTTGTCAAAGCTATGCATGTGTAATTGATATAAGTACCACTACGTTTTCACATGTACTATGCTCTATCATGGATGGTTTCATATACCACCAATTTTCCAACCTATTTAGTAGGTTGTATTATGGGGGTTTGGTTTCAAGGTACTTCACTTGTCTAAGGTGGGTTCCATTGAACCATGGAGAGAAACAATGTCTACCACTTGTCCGAAATATGCTCCTTTAAAACATAAAAGCAAGCTCCACCACTTGTCCAAGCTAATGTTTCTCTCCATTGAAGCATGGAGAGAAACAAGGTCTACCACCTGTCCAAAATATGCTCCATTGAAACATAAAAGCAAGGTCCACCACTTGTCCAAGCTAATATAACAAATGGGTGTTGGTTACAAGGTGTACCACACTTGTCTAAACTAGTATCCATGCAAGGTCCACCACATGTCCAAGCTATATGATCTTGGTTTGAAGGTCTACCACACCTCTTGAAATTAGGATCCATGTAAGGTCCACCTTTTGTCAAGCTATGCCTTTAGTGAGTACTAAAACTAAGTAAATTGCAGTACTTAAATACCTTTCGAAGCTCATTAATATTTTGGTCTCTAAGGCCACCACCACATGTCTAATCTATGCTCTAATTGATTACTTATGCTAGTTCTCAAAGTCCAAACATAAGCTCCCTTGTAGCAAGGTTAGTTTAAATTTAGGCTCCAGCACCTGTCTAAGCTAGGTTCAATTTATGAAGTATCACCATTTAACCATGCTACGATCTAATGTATCATATCAAGGGGGTATTGATAAAAGGTCCAAAACGTATTGAGTTCAAGCTCTTAAGTAATTAAGTCTTTGTGAGTATTAAATGTTATAGTTTTAGTCTAAAGATCCACCATTCAAAAACTTAAGTAATTTATTATTTACATTCAAACCTTGAAGGCTTGAGATAAAAAATACAAACTCAATCAATACTATATAAAGCAAAATCTAACATTAAGAGTATCAAATCAGTAACAAGAAACACTAACATACACAAGAAACTCAAAACATACGTGTCTCCATTTCCAAAAAGTCCTCCATTGGCAGAGGATGTTGTTGTTCTTCTTCTTCTTCTCTTTGTGGAGAGCACTCCTCTGTAACAGGCACAATGTAATCTGATTGCGAAGTGGATTGTTGAAGTCCAGCCCATTTTTCTATATCTTTATGAGACTTAGCAAAGTCTAGCAGCATGGTCTCCACGTTTTTTTCCTCCTCCACACTATCAATTAAGCATATAACTTCTTTTTTCTGTTGTATTCCTTCTTGTGCAACCAAGGAGCCATCACCAAAAACATCAACAACCTTGCGGTCTTCAAAACAATATGTACGAATGTAGTGCTTGACCAAAGGTCTTTTTTTGGCCTCCAAATATTGCAAATCTGACATATCGTTATCTGCTACTTGAAGAAGAGAACAATCAATTGGGATGGGATGTTCCTCTAATCTTCTTCTCAGGTCTTCAAATGCATTGCCTTGTCCCAAGAAGGAAATAACTGTTAGGAATTGAATTGCTCCTTTGCAAGGAGCTGATGGAAAGTGATGCAATGCACCACAAAAATGGTAGCTCAGATTATCTCCAATGGCGTGAAAGGCACATTGCAATTTTGTGAAGTTAGTGAAATCCACAAATGCAAGAAAGACAAATCCAGGATTTATTGACCCTCCAGCAATAGCCAAGATCCCATCCAAAGCATTGTTAAATGTCTCCTCACTCCACTTCAAATTGCCTCCAACGTTTTTTGTCATATCTAAAACACATAAGCCAATAGGCACTTTATTATTGAAGTGGTGCATCAAGTAGAGATTGCCTTCCATTTGTAGGCTCACCACATAGATTGACCATAGAAAATCTCTAGGCTCAGTTTTCTCCTTTTGAAGGTGAATTTCCCATTGCATGTATTTTATTGCTCCATCTGGAAAAGCCATTTTCTTTGTTCCACGCGTCAAACTAGATTTGATCCATTCCTCACATAGCATTAAAATTGTTTTATAAACAACATCATTGATGTTATACATTTTGACCACCTCCTCCCAGTCTTTACATGGTGAAGACTCATTCAAATTGTTGAAGCCTTCAAGAAGTGCATCTTGAATCAATTTGTCTTGCTTCAACTGCTTGATTCGATCATACATGTCAGTTGCATCACCATCCTTTGCACTCTTTGACAGTAAAATCTTCTCATCTCTAATCTCTTCTTGAATAGTCTTTACCTCTGATTCCTCAAGGCCACAAAGGTATCTAAATACAGTTGTTGGGGGTTTCTTATTCTCCTCTTCTAGCTTTTCAATGATTTCTATCCAGCAATCATAAACCAAACCAGAGTACATGACCATGTGTGCCTGTTTAGCAATCCAACTTACTGCTGCACTCATTCTTGCCAATCGAAGAAAAGCCTAAAAATAAATAGAGAAATAATTAAACTATTGAGCAAGATTTGTTAATTAAACACTATCAAAAAGACAAAGAAAATAACTTACATCCCATCAGGAACGAGATGCATGTCCCTCTGCAATTCCACTTACTGCCTTTGGTGGTCGTCCTGAGAAGATCCATTGACTCCGTAAATGTCTCAATATTTGGCTGTAAGGTTGCTTGACATACAATGCCTGACCCTCCTCATTTGCAATGGCAGATATAGCAGTTGCAAAAAATGGAGGAGCATTCACAACAATGCGATCCTTTCTAAATTTATACACGCTAATCAGTCTTTCAAATATCTCTTTGTTGTTTTGTTCATTGTGAAGCAAAACTTTTGCAGCATAGACTGAATGCTGCCCATCAAGAATCCAATAATGATAATCTTCAATTTTTTGCTCCTCTACCTCTTCTACTACCAAAGGAGTCCCCTTCTTTGATTTTGCATTTCGAACAGGCATCAAATATGCACATGCTGCAGGCTTGGTCGTACTCCGTGAAAATCCAAATAACACACTTTCAGCGTGTTTTTTATCCATAATATGTGCATTATAGTGATCAGGAGCAAGCCAACAATTTTGAATAGGGATATCAAATTCCCTATATTGGAAAGGAAAATAATTTATGTACTTATTCATTTCACCTGTATCTTTTTCTTGTCCTTTCATGGCCTCAACTTCTAAAACATCTGGATCCACAATTCTCATCTTTGACATTGAACCCTCTGTTGATGAGCATGCCAAAGATGCCTTGTCTACATCTAAAATGGAACTAGTTCGCTTAGCTGCTACTTTTTGCACTTTTGCTTGCTTCTTTGTGGATGGTGGTCGTGAAGCTTTCACCTTTTTTCGTTGTAGTGTGGCAATGATGGAGCTTTGAAGTTGATCTGCTGTGATGTTTGGATTTGATTTTGCAAACTTCCATCCTCGAGAAAACATTGTCTCTTCTTTGTTTCTAGACATGCGCTCCAATGCATATGCTCCTAGAGATAGTTAAAATTCTAGATTCATTGGAACTAGAATGTCAATGCATTCCACCTCCGGATGACTATCAACTACAGAGATAGATGCTTCCACAACTTGTCCAACATCTTCAAACAAGTTGTCATTCTCCTTTTTGGCAATAAATAGATGCACCTTATAAAATTGTGCACCGTCTATACCATGTATATCCAAATACCATTTCCTAAGATCATTGCAAGTACAAACCCTTGCAACCTGTTTTTTTGGAGCCATATTTCCTGAAACAAAAAAAACCAAATGTTATTTTAGCATATACTTTTTTGTAATGAATTAAGTTTGTGTGAATACAAGGTCCACCACTTGTTCAATTTAGATCTAAGCAAGTATACATAGTAATCTTTTAAGCTAGTAAACTAAGGGAAAGGAGAAGTAAGGTCCACCACTTGTCCAAGCTCAGCTCTAGACAACATGGAGAGATTCAAGGTCTACTAATTGTCTAATATAGGCTAGCTATATTGAAACATAGAGAGAAGCAAAGGTCCACCACTTGTCCAATCTAGGGTCCATTGAAACATGGAGAGAAGGATGCTCCACCATTTGTCCAAAATAGGCTCCATTGAAACATGAAGAGAAGCAATATGCAACATGTCTTCGAGATGCTAGGCTCCATTGAAATACCTTAAACCCACGATCTTTTGTATATGTGCGGTGTAAATTCAAGGTACACCACTTTTCCAACCTATTCTCCCTAGTAGCATGAGTGGTTTGGTCTCAAGATACACCACATTTCCACTCTATGTCATTATATTAAGAAGATATGGGTGTTAAGGTCCACCACTTGTCCAACCTATAAGGCTATATCTAAAATGGTATTATTTACCACCACTTGGAATGCACATGATAGGTTTTACATAGGGGTCTGGTTCCAAGGTCCACCACTTGTCCAAGCTAACTCTATTGAAACATAGAGAGAATCAAAGATGCACACCTTGTCCAAGCTAGGCTACATTGAAACATGGAGAGAAGGATGCTCCACCATTTGTCCAAGCCAGGTTCGATTGAAACATGAAGAGAATCAAGCTGCACCATGTCTCCAAAATGCTAGGCTCCATTGAAATATCTTAAACCCATGATATTTCGTACATGGGGGGTTTACATTTAAGGTCCACCACTTGTCCAACCTATTACTGAAATATCTTAAACCCATGATATTTCGTACATGGGGGGTTTACATTTAAGGTCCACCACTTGTCCAACCTATTATCACTATTAGCATGAGTGGTTTGGTCTCAAGATTCACCACTTTTCCACTCTATGTCAGTATATTAAGAAGATCTGGGTGTTAAGGTCCACCACTTGTCCAACCTATAAGGCTATATCTTAAAGGGTATTCTTTCTGACCACTTGGAATGACCATGATAGGTTTTACATGGGGGTTTGGTTCCAAGGTCCACCGCTTGTCCAAGATAACTCTATTCAAACATAGAGAGAAGAAAAGGTCCACCACTTGTCCAAGCTAGGGTCCATTGAAACGTGGAGAGAAGGATGCTCCACCATTTGTCCAAGATAGGCTCCATTGAAACATGAAGAGTAGCAAGCTGCACCATGTCTCCAAGATGCTAAGATCCATTGAAATACCTTAAACCCACGATATTTTGTACATGGAGAGTTTACATTCAAGGTCCACCACTTGTCCAACTTATTATCTCTAGTAGCATGGGTGGTTTGGTCTCAAGATTCACCACTTTTCCACTCTATGTCATTACGTTAAGAAGATCTGGGTGTATAGGTCAACCACTTGTCCAACCTATAAGGGTATATCTTAAAGGGTATTATTTCTCACCACTTGAAATGTCCATGATATGTTTTACATGGGGGTTTGGTTCCAAGGTCCACCACTTGTCCAAGCTAACGCTATTGAAACATAAACAGAAACAAAGGTCCACCACTTGTCCAAGCTAGGCTCCATTGAAACATGGAGAGAAGGATGCTCTACCATTTGTCGAAGCTAACTCTATTGAAACATGGGTGGTTTACATTCAAGGTCCACCACTTTTCCAACCTATTAACGCTAGTAGCATGAGTGGTTTGGTGTCAAGATTCACCACTTTTTCACTCTATGTCATTATATTAAGAATATCTCGGTGTTAAGGTCCACCACTTGTCCAACCTATAAGGCTATATCTGAAGGGTTATTTTTTCTCACCACTTGGAGTGACCATGATAGGTTTTACATGGGGGTTTGGTTCCAAGGTCCACCACTTGTCCAAGATAACTCTATTGAAACATAGAGAGAAGCAGAGGTCCACCACTTGTCCAAGCTAGGGTCCATTGAAACATGGAGAGAAGGATGCTCCACCATTTTTCCAAGATACTCTTCATTGAAACATGAAGAGAAGAAGCTACACCATGTCTCCAAGATGATAGGATTCATCGAAATACCTTAAACCCAGAATATTTTGTACATGGGGGGTTTACATTCAAGGTCCACCACTTGTCCAAGCTATTATCGCTAGTAGCATGAGTGGTTTTGTCTCAAGATTCACCTCTTTTTCACTATATGTCATTATATTAAGAATATTTGGATGTTAAGGTCCACCACTTGTCCAACCTATAAGGCTATATCTTAAAGGTTATTCTTTCTCACCACTTGGAGTGACCATGATAGGTTTTACATAGGGGTTTGGTTCCAAGGTCCACCACTTGTCCAAGCAAACTCTATTGAATCATAGAGAGAAGCAAAGGTCCACCACTTGTCCAAGCTAGGGTCCATTGAAACATGGAGAGAAGGATACTCCACCATTTGTCCAAGATAGGCTCCATCGAAAAATGAAGAGAAGCAAGATGCACCATGTCTCCAAGATGCTAGGCTTCATTGAAATACCTTAAACCCAGGATATTTTGTACATGGGGGGTTTACATTCAAGGGCCAATACTTGTACAAGCTATTATCGCTAGTAGCATGAGTGGATTTGTCTCAACATTCACCACTTTTTCACTCTATGTCATTATATTAAGAATATGTGGGTGCTAAGGTCCACCACTTGTCCAACCTATAAGTCTATATCTTAAAGGTTATTCTTTCTTACCCCTTAGAGTGACCATGATAGGTTTTACATGGGTGTGTGGTTCCAAGATTCACCACTTGTCCAAGCTAACTCTATTGAAAAAGAGAGAGAAGCAAAGGTCCACCACTTGTCCAAGCTAGGGTCCATTGAAACATGGAGAGAAGGATGCTCCACCATTTGTCAAAGATAGGCTCCATTGAAACATGACGAGAAGCAAGCTGCACCATGTCTCCAAGATGGTAGGCTCCATCGAAAAACATTAAACCCATGATATGTCGTAGATGAGGGGTTTAGATTCAAGGTCCGACACTTGTCCAAGCTATTATTGGTAGTAGCCGGACTGGTTTGGTCTTAAGATTCACCACTTGTCCAACTTATTATCACTAGTAGCATGAGTGGTTTGGTCTCAAGATTCACCACTTTTCCACTCTATGTCATTATATTAATAAGATCTGGGTGTTAAGGTCCACCACTTGTCCAACCTATAAGGCTATATCTTAAAGGGTATTCTTTCTGACCACTTGGAATGACCATGATAGGTTTTACATCGGGGTTTGGTTCCAAGGTCCACCACTTGTCCAAGATAACTCTATTGAAACATAGAGAGAAGAAAAGGTCCACCACTTGTCCAAGCTAGGGTCCATTGAAACATGGAGAGAAGGATGCTCCACCATTTGTCCAAGATAGGCTCCATTGAAACATGAAGAGTAGCAAGCTGCACCATGTCTCCAAGATGCTAAGATCCATTGAAATACCTTAAACCCACGATATTTTGTACATGGGGAGGTTACATTCAAGGTCCACCACTTGTCCAACTTATTATCTCTAGTAGCATGGGTGGTTTGGTCTTGAGATTCACCACTTTTCCACTCTATGTCATTACGTTAAGAAGATCTGGGTGTTAAGGTCGACCACTTGTCCAACCTATAAGGGTATATCTTAAAGGGTATTATTTCTCACCACTTGAAATGTCCATGATATGTTTTACATGGGGGTTTGGTTCCAAGGTCCACCACTTGTCCAAGCTAACTCTATTGAAACATAAAGAGAAACAAAGGTCCACCACTTGTCCAAGCTAGGCTCCATTGAAACATGGAGAGAAGGATGCTCTAACATTTGTCAAAGCTAACTCTATTGAAACATGGGGGGTTTACATTCAAGGTCCACCACTTGTCCAACCAATTAACGCTAGTAGCATGTGTGGTTTGGTCTCAAGATTCACCACTTTTTCACTCTATGTCATTATATTAAGAATATGTGGGTGTTAAGGTCCACCACTTGTCCAACCTATAAGGCTATATCTGAAGGGTTATTTTTTCTCACCACTTGGAGTGACCATGATAGGTTTTACATGGGGGTTTGGTTCCAAGGTCAACCACTTGTCCAAGATAACTCTATTGAAACATAGAAAGAAGCAAAGGTCCACCACTTGTCCAAGCTAGGGTCCATTGAAACATGGAGAGAAGGATGCTCCACCATTTGTCCAAGATACGCTTCATTGAAACATGAAGAGAAGCAAGCTACACCATGTCTCCCAAATGCTAAGATCCATTGAAATACCTTAAACATATGATATTTCGTACATGGGGGGTTTACGTTCAAGGTCCACCACTTGTCCAAGCTATTATTGCTAGTAGCATGAGTGGTTTTGTCGCAAGATTCACCTCTTTTTCACTATATGTCATTATATTAAGAATATTTGGATGTTAAGGTCCACCACTTGTCCAACCTATAAGGCTATATCTTAAAGGTTATTCTTTCTCACCACTTGGAGTGACCATGATAGGTTTAACATGGGGGTTTGGTTCCAAGGTCCACCACATGTCCAAGCAAACTCTATTGAATCATAGAGAGAAGCAAAGGTCCACCACTTGTCCAAGCTAGGGTCCATTGAAACATGGAGAGAAGGATGCTCCACCATTTGTCCAAGATGGGCTCCATCGAAAAATGAAGAGAAGCAAGCTGCACCATGTCTCCAAGATGCTAGGCTTCATTGAAATACCTTAAACCCAGGATATTTTGTACATGGGGGGGTTTACATTCAAGGGCCAATACTTGTACAAGATATTATCGCTAGTAGCATGAGTGGATTTGTCTCAACATTCACCACTTTTCCACTCTATGTCATTATATTAATAATATGTGGGTGCTACGGTCCACCACTTGTCCAACCTATAAGTCTATATCTCAAAGGTTATTCTTTCTTACCCCTTAGAGTGACCATGATAGGTTTTACATGGGTGTGTGGTTCCAAGCTTCACCACTTGTCCAAGCTAACTCTATTGAAAAAGAGAGAGAAGCAAAGCTCCACCACTTGTCCAAGCTAGGCTCCATTGAAACATGGAGAGAAGGATGCTCCACCATTTGTCAAAGATAGGCTCCATTGAAACATGACGAAAAGCAAGCTGCACCATGTCTACAAGATGCTAGGCTCCATCAAAAAACATTAAACCCATGATATGTCGTAGATGAGGGGTTTACTTTCAAGGTCCAACACTTGTCCAAGCTATTATTGGTAGTAGCCTGAGTGGTTTGGTCTCAAGATTCACCACTTTTCCACTCTATTTCATTATATTAAGAATATGTGGGTGATAAGGTCCACCACTTGTCCAACCTATACGTCTATATCTTAAAGGTTATTCTTTCTTACCACTTGGCGTGACCATGATAGGTTTTAAATAAGGATTTGGTTCCAAGCTCCACCACTTGTCCAAGCTAATTCTATTGAAGCAGAGAGAGAAGCAAAAGTCCACCACTTGTCCAAGCTAGGCTCCATTGAAACATGGATAGAAGGATGCTCCACCATTTGTCCAAGAAAGGCTCCATTGAAACATGACGAGAAGCAAGCTGCACCATGTCTCCAAGATGATAGGCTCCATCGAAAAATATTAAACCCATGATATGTCGTAGATGAGGGGTTTACATTCAAGGTACAACACTTGTCCAAGCTATTATTGGTAGTATCCTGAGTGGTTTGGTCTCAAGATTCACCACTTATCTACTCCATGTCATTATATTAAGAACATGTGGGTGTTAAGGTCCACCACTTGTACAACCTATAAGGCTACATCTTAAAGGTTATTCTTTCTTACCACTTGGAGTGACCATGATAGGTTTTACATGGGGGTTTGGTTCCAAGGTCCACCACTTTACCAAGCTAACTCTATTGAATTATAGAAAGAAGCAAAGGTCCACCACTTGTCTAAGCTAGGCTCCATTGAAACATGGAGAGAAGAATGCTCCATCATTTGTCGAAGCTAACTCTATTGAAACATAGGGGGTTTAAGTTCAAGCTCCACCACTTGTCCAAGCTATTACCGCTAGGAGCATGAGTGGTTTTTTCTCAAGATTCACCACTTTATCACTCTATGTCATTATGTTACGAATATGTGGGTGTTAAGGTCGACCACTTGTCCAACCTATAAGGCTATATCTTAAAGGTTATTATTTCTCACGACTTGGAGTGACCATGATAGGTTTTACATGGGTGTTTGGTTCCAAGGTCCACCACTTGTCCAAGCTAACTCTACTGAAAGAGAGAGAGAAGTAAAGGTCCACCACTTGTCCAAGCTAGGCTCCATTGAAACATGGAGAGAAGGATGCTCCACCATTTGTCCAAGATAGACTCCATTGAAACATGAAGAGAATCAAGGTGCACCATGTCTCCAAGATGCTAGGCTCCATCTAAATACCTTAAACCCACGATATTTCGTAGATGGGGGGTTTACATTCAAGGTCCACCACTTGTCCAACCTATTATTCTAGTAGCATGAGTGGTTTGCTCTCAAGATTCACCACTTTTCCACTCTATGCCATTATATTAAGAGTATCTGGGTGTTAAGGTCCACCACTTGTCCAACCTATAAGGATATATCATTACGGTTATTCTCTCTCACAACTTGGAGTGAACATGATAGGTTTTACAGGGGGTTTGGTCCCAAGGTCCACCACTTGTCGAAGCTAACTCTATTGAAACATAGAGAGAAACAAAGATCCACCACTTGTCCAAGCTAGGCTCCATTGAAACATGGAGAGAACGATGCTCCTCCATTTGTCGAATCTAAGTCTATTGAAACATGGGGGATTTACATTCAAGGTCCACCACTTGTCTAAGCTATTATCGCTAGTAGCACGGGTGGTTTTGTCTGAAGTTTCACCACTTTTTCACTATATGTCATTATATTAAGAATATTTGGGTGTTAAGATCCACCACTTGTCCAACCTATAAGGCTATATCTTAAAGGTTATTCTTTCTCACCACTTGGAGTGACCATGATAGTTTTTACATGGGGGTTTGGTTCCAAGGTCTACCACTTGTCCAAGATAACTCTATTCAAACATAGAGAGAAGCAAAGGTCCACCACTTGTCCAAGCTAGGGTCCATTGAAACATGGAGAGAAGGATGCTCCACCATATGTCCAAGATACGCTTTATTGAAACATGAAAAGAACCAAGCTACACCATGTCTCCAAGATGCTAAGCTCCATTAAAATACCTAAAAACCATGATATTTCGTACATGGGGGGTTAACGTTCAAGGTCCACCACTTGTCCAAGCTATTATCGCTAGTAGCATGAGTGGTTTTGTCTCAAGATTCACCACTTTTTCACTGTATGTCATTATATTAAGAATATTTGGGTGTTAAGGTCCACCACTTGTCCAACCTATAAGGCTATATCTTAAAGGTTATTCTTTCTCACCACTTGGAGTGACCATGATAGGTTTTACATGGGGGTTTGGTTCCAAGGTCCACCACTTGTCCAAGCAAACTCTACTGAATCATAGAGAGAAGCAAAGGTCCACCACTTGTCCAAGCTAGGGTCCATTGAAACATGGAGAGAAGGATGCTCCACCATTTGTCCAAGATAGGCTCCAATCAAAAAATGAAGAGAAGCAAGCTGCACCATGTCTCCAAGATGCTAGGCTTCATTGAAATACCTTAAACCCAGGATATTTTGTACATGGGGGGTTTACATTCAAGGGCCAATACTTGTCCAAGCTATTATCGCTAGTAGCATGAGTGGATTTGTCTCAACATTCACCACTTTTCCACTCTATGTCATTATGTTACGAATATGTGGGTGTTAAGGTCGACCACTTGTCCAACCTATAAGTCTATATCTTAAAGGTTATTCGTTCTTACCCCTTGGAGTGACCATGATATGTTTTACATGGGTGTTTGGTTCCAAGCTCCACGACTTGTCCAAGCTAACTCTATTGAAAGAGAGAGAGAAGCAAAGGTCCACCACTTGTCCAAGCTAGGCTCCATTGAAACATGGAGAGAAGGATGCTCCACCATTTGTCAAAGATAGGCTCCACTGAAACATGACGAGAAGCAAGATGCACCATGTCTGCAAGATACTAGGCTCCATTGAAAAACATTAAACCCGCGATATGTCGTAGATGAAGGGTTTACATTCAAGGTCCAACACTTGTCCAAGCTATTATTGGTAGTAGCCTGAGTGATTTGGTCTCAGGATTCACCACATTTCCACTCTATGTCATTATATTAAGAATATGTGGGTGATAAGGTCCACCACTTGTCCAACCTATACGTCTATATCTTAAAGGTTATTCTTTCTTACCACTTGGCGTGACCATGATAGGTTTTAAATAAGGATTTGGTTCCAAACTCCACAACTTGTCCAAGCTAACTCAATTGAAACAGAGAGAGAAGAAAAAGTCCACTACTTGTCCAAGCTAGACTCCATTGAAACATGGATAGAAGGATGCTCCACCATTTGTCCAAGATAGGCTCCATTGAAACATGACGAGAAGCAATATGCACCATGTCTCCAAGATGCTAGGCTCCATCGAAAAACATTAAACCCATGATGTGTCGTAGATGAGGGGTTTACATTCAAGGTCCAACACTTGTCCAAGCTATTATTGGTAGTAGCGTGAGTGGTTTGGTCTCAAGATTCACCACTTATCCACTCTATGTCATTATATTAAGAATATGTGGGTGTTAAGGTCCATCACTTGTACAACCTATAAGGCTACATCTTAAAGGTTATTCTTTTTTACCACTCGGAGTGACCATGATAGGTTTTACATGGGGGTTTGGTTCCAAGGTCCACCACTTGTCCAAGCTAACTCTATTGAATTATAGAAAGAAGCAAAGGTCCACCACTTGTCTAAGCTAGGCTCCATTGAAACATGTAGAGATGGATGCTCCATCATTTGCGAAGCTAACTCTATTGAAAAATGGGGGGTTTTTATTCAAGGTCCACCACTTGTCCAAGCTATTACCGCTAGGAGCATGAGTGGTTTGGTCTCAAGATTCACCACTTTATCACTCTATGTCATTATATTAAGGATATCTGGGTGTTAAGGTCCACCACTTGTCCAACCTATAAGGCTATATCTTAAAGGTTATTATTTCTCACGACTTGGAGTGACCATGATAGGTTTTACATTGGGGTTTGGTTCCAAGGTCCACCACTTGTCCAAGATAACTCTATTGAAACATAGAGAGAAGCAAAGGTCCACCACTTGTGCAAGGTAGGGTCCATTGAAACATGGAGAGAAGGATGCTCCACCATTTGTCCAAGATAAGCTCCATTGAAACATGAAGAGAAGCAAGCTGCACCATGTCTCCAAGATGCTAGGCTCCATCTGAATACCCTAAACCCACGATATTTCATAGATGTGGGGTTTGCATTCAAGGCCCACCACCTGTCCAACCTATTATACTAGTAGCATGAGTGGTTTGCTCTCAAGATTCACCACTTTTTCACTCTATGCCATTATATTAAGAATATCTGGGTGTTAAGGTCCACCACTTGTCCAACGTATAACGATATATCATTACGGTTATTCTCTCTCACCACTTGGAGTGAACATGATAGGTTTTACATGGGGGTTTGGTTCCAAGGTCCACCATTTGTCCAAGCTAACTCTATTGAAACATAGAGAGAAACAAAGGTCCACCACTTGTCCAAGCTAGGCTCCATTGAAACATGGAGAGAACAATGCTCCTCCATTTGTCGAAGCTAAGTCTATTGAAACATGGGGGATTTACATTCAAGGTCCACCACTTGTCCAAGCTATTATCGCTAGTAGCATGAAAGGTTTTGTGTCAAGAATCACCACTTTTTCACTGTATGTCATTATATTAAGAATATTTGGGTGTTCAGGTCCACCACTTGTCCAACCTATAAGGCTATATCTTAAAGGTTATTCTTTCTCACCACTTGGAGTGACCATGATAAGTTTTACATGGGGGTTTTGTTCCAAGGTCCACCACTTGTCCAAAATAACTCTATTGAATCATAGAGAGAAGTAAAGCTCCACCACTTGTCCAAGCTACGGTCCAATGAAACATGGAGGGAAGGATGCTCCACCATTTGTCCAAGATAGGCTCCATCGCAAAATGAAAAGAAGCAAGCTACACCATGTCTCCAAGATGCTAGGATTCATCGAAATACCTTAAACCCAGGATATTTTGTACATGGGGGGTATACATTCAAGGTCCACCACTTGTCCAAGCTATTATCGCTAGTAGCATGAGTGGTTTTGTCTCAAGATTCACCACTTTTACACTGTATGTCATTATATTAAGAATATGTGGGTGTTAAGGTCCACCACTTGTCCAACGTATAAGTCTATATCTTAAAGGTTATTCTTTCTTACCACTTAGAGTGACCATGATACGTTTTCCATGGGGATTTGGTTCCAAGCTCTACAACTTGCCCAAGCTAACTCTATTGAAACAGAGAGAGAAGCAAAGGTCCACCACTTGTCCAAGCTAGGCTCCATTGAAACATGGAGAGAAGAATGCTCCACCATTTGTCCAAGATAGGCTCCATTGAAACATAATGACAAGCAAGCTGCACCATCTCTCCAAGATGCTAGGCTCCATCGAAAAACATGAAACTCACGATACGTCGGAGATGAGGGGTTTACATTCAAGGTCCAACACTTGTCCAAGCTATTATTGGTAGTAGCCTGAGTGGTTTGGTCTCAAGATTCAACGCTTTTCGACTCTGTGTCATTATATTAAAAATATGTGGGTGTTAAGGTCCACCACTTGTCCAACCTATAAGGCTACATCTTAAAGGTTATTCTTTCGTACCACTTCGAGTGACCATGATAGGTTTTACATGGGGGTTTGGTTCCAAGGTCCACCACTTGTCCAATCTAACTCTATTGAATCATAGAGAGAAGCAAGGTCCACCACTTGTCCAAGCTAGGCTCCATTGAAACATGGAGAGAAGGATGCTCCACCATTTGTGGAAGCTAACTCTATTGAAACATGGAAGGTTTACGTTCAAGGTCCACCACTTTTCCAAGCTATTACGCCTAGTAGAATGAGTGGTTTTTTCTCAAGATTCACCACTTTTTCACTCTACGTCATTATGTTAAGAATATTTGGGTGTTAAGGTCTATCACTTGTCCAACCTATAAGACTATATCTTAAAGGTTATTCTTTCTCACGACTTAGAGTGACCATGATAGGTTTTACATTGGGGTTTGTCCAAGGTCCACCACTTGTCCAAGCTAACTCTATTGAAACATAGATAGAAGCAAAGGTCCAACACTTGTTCAAGCTACGGTCCATTGAAACATGGAGAGAAGGATGCTCCACCATTTGTCCAAGATAGTCTCCATTGAAACATGAAGAGCAACAAGGTGCACCATGTCTCCAAGATGCTAGGCTCCATCTAGATACCTTAAACCCACGATATTTCGTAGATGGGGGGTTTACATTCAAGGTGAACCACTTGTCCAACCTATTATCACTAGTAGCATGAGTGGTTTGCTCTCAAGATTCACCACTTTTCCACTCTATGCCATTATATTAGGAATATCTGGGTGTTAAGGTCCACCACTTGTCCAACCTATAATGATATATGATTAACACTAGGTTGGTAATGGGACACTTGTATGTCATGGGACACTTTTATGTCTTGTTAAGTGACCATTTTCCTTGAATTATGTCAAGAGTTTCAAGATGGATTTTGAGGTGCTATCTATCTAGAAAGTTGTCTCATGAGCTGAAAAAAACTCGACATTCTTTTGGAATATCAATTCCATCTTTTACCTTGTCCTTGCACAACATTTCACAACCTAAACTGTGTGAAAAAACGGGTCCTGTTTTTGGCTTTTTTCAACTTTTTGCAACTATACCACTCTAGAATTCATGTTTGTGAGGTCTATAAAGCTAGAGAACTATCTTTAGTAGTCCTAAACATATGCTAAAGCTTCTAGGGAGAAATAAATGTTAAAGTTGTAAGTTATAACCAAATTACAAAAATTGTCAAATCCTGTTTTTTAGCCAATTTTAGCTCTTCTAGGATTTTTTTGGTGGCTTTCATGATATCCAAATGAGGTTTTGATTTTCTATGTCGCATAATGTAACATAAAGATAATATTCCTTGAGTTTTGGGGCACCTAATACCCTATTTTGCATAGTAGACAACGATGGTTTATTTTTTCAATTATAGAAGAAAACGAAACATTCTAGTATATCAAGTATAGCTTTTTCAATATTGTTAGTTTCTTGTGACAACTACATGCATTTTGTAGGTAGTAACCATATCTAGTCATAAGGATCAAATTTGGCTAGATATTGAATAGTTTCTATGGGATTCTACAACTCATAATGTTGAGCCCAGTTTTTTCATGTTTGCTGTATTTAGCACTTCATCTTTGTCCCCAAGATTCCCCTTGGTAAGAGATGTATTATTCTTTTGACATGATCCATGGCTCGTTATGAACCTAAAGGACAATAGGGAACTAAGAAAACATACATATATTATTTGTATTGAGTGTAGCTATAGAAACTTTGATGATAGGTTTGCAGAATGGTAAAAATTCAACTTTTTTGTACCTATTTCTTTTGGAAAAACAAAAAATAGTGAGTGAGAAGCAATCATAGGTTCTGATCACCAACCCATTGAAGATAACTAGGGAATTTATCTCAAGTACTAAAAAAATCCCTAATCTTAATTTTATGCAACAAAACGTAAGAAATAACTGTTTTGATGAAAATGTATTGGTCCATCAACTTTGGAGGCTTGGTGTGACCAAAAGATGAGAAATTTTACAAGTTTCTTATTTTTTACATGTGTAGTAGGCCTTGAACTATAACCTCATGAAAGGATTTTACAAAATGAGTGGATCTACTACGGTTTTGGAGGTTTTTTTCAAAACCCTGAAAGGACACTTTTATGTCCTGTTAGGTTACCAACCTAGTGTTAAGGTTATTCTTTCTCACCACTTGGAGTGACCATGATAGGTTTTACATGGGGGTTTGGTTCCAAGGTCCACCACTTGTCCAAGCTAACTCTATTGAACCATAGAGAGAAACAAAGGTCCACCACATGTCCAAGCTACGCTCCATTGAAACATGGAGAGAACGATGCCCCACCATTTGTCGAAGCTAAGTCTATTGAAACATGGGGGGTTTACGTTCAAGGTCCACCACTTGTCCAAGCTATTATCTCTAGTAGCATGAGTGGTTTTGTCTCAAGATTCACCACCTTTTCACTGTATGTCATTATATTAAGAATATTTGGGTGTTAACGTCCACCACTTGTCCAAGCTATAAGGCTATATCTTAAAGGTTATTCTTTTTCACCACTTGGAGTGACCATGATAGGTTCTACATGGGGGTTTGGTTCCAAGGTCCACCACTTGTCCAAGCTAACTCTATTGAATCATAGATGGAAGCAAAGGTCCACCACTTGTCCAAGCTAGGGTCCATTGAAACATGGAGAGAAGGATGCTCCACCATTTGTCCAAGATAGGCTCCATCGAAAAATGAAGAGAAGCAAGCTGCACCATGTCTCCAAGATGCTAGGCTTTATTGAAATACCTTAAACCCAGGATATTTTGTACATGGGGGGTTTACATTCAAGGGCCAATACTTGTCCAAGATATTAACGATAGTAGCATGAGTGGCTTTGTCTCAAGATTCAACACTTTTCCACTCTATGTCATTATATTAAGAATATGTGGGTGTTAAGGTCCACCACTTGTCCAACGTATAAGTCTATATCTTAAAGGTTATTCTTTCTTACCACTTGGAGTGACAATGATAAGTTTTACATGGGGGTTTGGTTCCAAGCTCCACCACTTGTCCAAGCTAACTCTATTGAAACAGAGAGAGAAACAAAGGTCCACCACTTAACCAAGCTAGGCTCCATTGAAAGATGGAGAGAAGGATGCTCCACCATTTGTCAAAGATAGGATCCATTGAAACATGACGAAAAGCAAGCTGCACCATGTCTCCAAGATGCTAGGTTCCATCGAAAAACATTAAACCCAGGATATTTCGTAGATGAGGGGTTTACATTCAAGGTCCAACACTTGTCCAAGCTATTATTGGTAGTAGCATGAGTAGTTTGGTCTCAAGATTCACCACTTTTCCACTCTATGTCATTATATTAAGAATATTTGGGTGTTAAGGTCCAGCACTTGTCCAACCTATAAGGCTACATCTTCAAGGTTATTCTTTCTTACCTCTTGGAGTGACCATGATTGGTTTTACATGGGGGTTTGGTTCCAAGGTCCACCACCTGTCCAAGCTAACTCTATTGAAACATAGAGAGAAACAAAGGTCCACCACTTGTCCAAGCTAGGGTCCATTGAAACATGGAGAGAAGGATGCTCCACCATTTGTCCAAGATAGGATCCATTGAAACATGATGAGAAGCAGGCTGCACCATGTCTCCAACATGCTAGGCTCCATCGAAATACATTAAACCCACGATATTTTGTAGATGAGGGGTTTACATTCAAGGTCCACCACTTGTCCAAGATATTATTGCTAGTAACCTGAGTGGTTTGGTCTCAAGATTCACCTCTTTTATTAAGAATATGTGGATGTTAAAGTCCACCACTTGTCCAACCTATAAGGCTATATCTTAAAGGTTATTCTGTCTTACCACTTGGAGTGACCATGATAGGTTTTACATGGGGGTTTGGTTCCAAGCTCCACCACTTGTCCAAGCTAACTTTATTGAAACATAGAGAGAAACAAACGTCCACCACTTGTCCAAGCTAGGGTCCATTGAAACATGGAGAGAAGGATGCTCCACCATTTGTCCAGGATAGGCTCCATCGAAAAATGAAGAGAAGCAAGATACACCATGTCTCCAAGATGCTAGGCTTCATTGAAATACCTTAAACCCAGGATATTTTGTACATGGGGGGTTTACATTCAAGGGCCAATACTTGTCCAAGCTATTATCGCTAGTAGCATGAGTGGCTTTGTCTCAAGTTTCACCACTTTTCCACTCTATGTCATTATATTAAGAATATGTGGGTGTTAAGGTCCACCACTTGTCCAACCTATAAGTCTATATCTTAAAGATTATTCTTTCTTACCACTTGGAGAGACCATAACAGTTTTTACATGGGGATTTGGTTCCAAGCTCCACCACTTGTCCAAGCTAACTCTATTGAAACAGAGAGAAAAGCAAAGGTCCACCACTTGTCCAAGCTAGGATCCATTGAAACATGGACAGAAGGATGCTCCACCATTTGTCAAAGATAGGCTCCCTTGAAACATGACGAGAAGCAAGCTGCACCATGTCTCCAAGATGCTAGGCTCCATCAAAAAACATTAAACCCACGATATGTCATAGATGAGGGGTTTAGATTCAAGGTCCAACACTTGTCCAAGCTATTATTGGTAATAGCATTAGTGGTTTGGTCACAAGATTCACCACTTTTCCACTCTATGTCATTATATTAAGAATATGTGGGTGTTAAGGTCCACCACTTGTCCAACCTATAAGGATACATCTTCAAGGTTATTCTCTGTTACCACTTGGAGTGACCATGATAGGTTTTACATGGGGGTTTGGTTCCAAGGTCCACCACTTGTCCAAGCTAACTCTTTTGAAACATAGAGAAAAACAAAGGTCCACCACTTGTCCAAGCTAGGGTCCATTGAAACATGGAAAGAAGGATGCTCCACCATTTGTCCAAGATAGGCTCCATTGAAACATGACAAGAAGCAAGCTACACCATGTCTCCAAGATGCTAGGCTCCATCGAAATACATTAAACCCACGATATTTCGTAGATGAGGGGTTTACATTCAAGGTCCACCACTTGTCCAAGCTATTATTACTAGTAGCCTGAGTGATTTGGTCTCAAGATTCACCACTTTTATTAAAAATATGTGGGTGTTAAAGTCCACCACTTGTCCAACTTATAAGGCTACATCTTAAAGGTTATTATGTCTTATCACTTGGAGTGACCATAATAGGTTTTACATGGGGGTTTGGTTCCAAGCTCCACCACTTGTCCAAGCTAACTCTATTGAAACATACAGAGAAACAAAGGTCCACCACTTGTCCAAGCTAGGGTCCATTTTAACATGGAAAGAAGGATGCTCCACCATTTGTCCAAGATAGGCTCCATTGAAACATGACGAGAAGCAAGCTGCACCATGTCTCCAAGATGCTAGGCTCCATCGAAATACATTAAACCCACGATATTTCATAGATGAGGGGTTTACATTCAAGGTCCACCACTTGTCTAAGCTATTATTGCTAGTAGCCTCAGTGGTTTGGTCTCAAGATTCACCACTTTTATTAAGAATATGTGGGTGTTAAGGTCCACCACTTGTCCAACCTATAAGGTTGCAATTTAAAGGTTGTTCTTTCTTCCCACGTAGAGTGACCATGATAGGTTTTACATGGGGGTTTTGTTCCAAGGTCCACCACTTGTCCAAGCTAACTCTATTGAAACATAGAGAGAAACAAAGGTCCACCACCTGTCCAAGGTAGGCTCCATTGAAACATGGAGAGAACAATGCTCCACCATTTGTCAAAGCTATGTCTATTGAAACATGGGGGGTTTACGTTCAAGGTCCACCACTTTTCCAAGCTATTATCGCTAGTAGCATGAGTGGTTATATCTCAAGAATGACCACTTTTTCACTCTATGTCATTATATTAATAATATTTGGGTGTTAAGGTCCACGACTTGTCCAAGTTATAAGGCTATATCTTAAAGGATATTCTTTCTCACCACTTGGAGAGACCATGATAGGTTTTACATGGGCGTTTGGTTCCAAGGTCCACCACTTCTCCAAGCTAGGGTCCATTGAAACATGGAGAGAAGGATGCTCCACTATTTGTCAGGGATAGACTCAATTGAAACATGAAGAGAAGCAAGCTGCACCATGTCTCCAAGATGCTAGGCTTCATCGAAATACCTTAAACCCACGATATTTTGTACATGGGGGGTTTACATTCAAGTGCCACCACTTATCCAAGCTATTATCGCTAGTAGCATGAGTGGTTTTGTCTCAAGATTCACCACTTTTCCACTCTATGTCATTATATTAAGAATATGTGGGTGTTAAGGTCCACCACTTGTCCAACTCATAAGTCTATATCTTAAAGGTTATTCTTTCTTACCACTTGGAGTGACCATGATAGGTTTTACATAGGGATTTGGTTCCAAGGTCCACCACTTGTCTAAGCTAACTCTATTGAAACAGAGAGAGAAGAAAAGGTCCACCACTTGTCCAAGCTAGGCTCCAGTGAATCATGGAGATAAGGATGCTCCACCATTTGTCCAAGATAGGCTCCATTGAAACATGACGAGAAGCAAGCTGCACCATGTCTCCAAGATGCTAGGCTCCATCGAAAAATATTAAACCCACGATATGTCGTAGATGAGGGGTTTACATTCAAGGGCCAACACTTGTCCAAGCTATTATTGGTAGTAGCCTGAGTGGTTTGATCTCAAGATTCACCACTTTTCCACTCTATGCCATTATATTAAGAATATCTGGGTGTTAAGGTCCACCACTTTTCCAACCTATAAGGATATATCATTAAGGTTATTCTTTCTCACCACTTGGAGTGACCATGGTAGGTTTTACATGGGGGCTTGGTTCCAAGGTCCACCACTTGTCCAAGCTAACTCTATTGAAACATAGAGAGAAACAAAGGTCCACCATTTGTCGAAGCTAAGTCTATTGAAACATGGGGTTTTACGTTCAAGGTCCACTAGTTGTCCAAGCTATTATCGCTAGTAGCATGAGTGGTTTTGTCTCAAGATTCACCACTTTTTCACTCTATGTCATTATATTAAGAATATGTGGGTGTTAAGGTCCACCACTTGTCTAACCTATAAGGCTATATCTTAAAGGTTATTCTTTCTCACCACTTGGAGTGACCATGATAGGTTTTACATGGGGGTTTGGTTCAAAGGTCCACCACTTAAATCATAGAGAGAAGCAAAGGTCCACCACTTGTCCAAGCTAGGCTCCATTGAAACATGGAGAGAAGAATGCTCCACCATTTGTCCAAGATAGGCTCCATTGAAACATGAAGAGAAGCAAGCTGCACCATGTCTTCAAGATGCTAGGCTCCATCAAAATACCTTAAACCCACGATATTTCATGGATAGGGGGATTACTTTCAAGGTCCATCACTTGTCCAAGCTATTATCGCTAGTAGCATGGTTTGGTCTCAAGATTCACCAGTTTTCCACTCTATGTCATTACGTTAAGAATATCTTTGTGTTAAGGTCCACCACTTGTCCAACCTATAAGGCTATATCTTAAATGATGTTTTTTCTCACCACTTGGAATGTGTATGATATGTTTTACATGGGGTTTTGTTCCAAGGTCCACCACTTGTCCAAGCTAGATCTATTACATATATATTATACATACAATATTCAACTAGATTCTCTACCTATCATGTCCAGTAGCATGGATGCTCTAGCTTTAAGGTCCACCACTTGTCCATCCTATACTCTCTTATGTAAGGGAGATCTCGCTATAAATTCAAAACCTTTCTGCCTAAATTTTAAATTCAAAATCTGATCGCCTAAATTTAAAATATCCCTCCCAAATTTTAAACATCGCGCCTAAATTTTAAAATATCCCGCCCAGATTTTAAATTCATTTTTTTAATAAAAATTTAAATTTTACCACTTAAATTTAAAATATTCCACGCAAAATTGATTTTAAATTCAATCTTACCACAAAAAGATATCATTAGACCACCTAAATTCAAATATGCAAACCTCAAATCATTATATTGTACATAAATTCAAACAAATTCAAATTAACAAGCCTAAACTGATATTAGTTTGCATAGATATGAATTTATCACACCTAAATTATGTCACCATGTTACAGAGAGTGGTTAGAGAATTTGAACAAGGTCCACCACTTGTCCAACCTAGATACCGAGAAGGATTGAGTGTACAAGGTATTGTTTGGAGGTCCTTATAGTCCACTGGTCTCAAGGTCCACCACTTGTGGTAAGGGTCACCAAAAAGTGTATATATTCATCCAAAGAAATACACGTATCTTTGGTCTACATGTCCTAGTTTCAACCATTTATGTCCATTAGGTGTATCACTAAACAACACTACTATTTTTGAGAAACATAAGTTACAATCATATCTACAAATGGATTAGAGGAAAATCAGCTCAGCATACATCCAGAACTCGCTACAAGAATCGACTTTAATAGATCATGCAAGTAAGTCTTCCATTCAAGTTTACTAGTATTACAATGTGTTAGTTATTTGTGATATTTATATATGTATATATACTATGTGTGCATATCGTAATTAAGTGTAATTGTGTATCTGCATTATGTATGAGTATTACAATGAAATAACACAAATATACATACATACACATAGATAACACAGACGCACACATACATGAGCATGTATTTTCAAGAGAGAGATAGCAAGATACAGAGATAGATAGAGAGAGAGAGAGAGAGAGAGAAATACCTGTTTTCTAGAGAGAGGAGAGAGAGAAAGATAACAGATTTCACTGTGTTTATGTATGTGGAAGAGAGGAAGACAATGTATGGGAATATGTGCACGTATTTTCAAGAGAGAGACAACAAGATAACAAATTTCATTGTGGTTATGTATGTGGAAGTGAGGAAGACGATGTGTGGGAATATGTGCATGTATTTTCAAGAGAGAGACAACAAGATAACAGATTTCACTGTGGTTATGTATGTGGAAGAGAGGAAGACGATGTGTGGGAATATGTGTATGTGTGCGGGGATATTTTTAAAGTACGTATCTCTGTCTTTTGATGAGAGAGTGTGTGTGCAAGAAGACTTACAGAGAACCATCTTCTCTATATGGAGAAAGACAAAGAGTGAGAGAGAGAGAAATACCTGTTTCTTCTCTATTCGTGAGGTGTGCAATGTCTCCTAAGAAGAAGCTATGCCCGATCCTGCCCTTCTGGAAAGCGTTGCGTACGTTGCTGTTTCTTTATCTTGTGCGCGAACTTTCAATCCTGTGCGCTCCACCTGTGTGTTGTGTACGATGTCGGGCTTGCTCCTCTACGTGTGCGTATACTCCAACTGTGTGCGATCCGTGTGCGCTTTCTGTGTGTTTGTTGCTCACCTGCTTTCTCTCTGTGCGTTGCTCGTGCGCTCTCTCTGTGCCTAATCTTGATAGGGTTTATTAGAATGCCACGTATGCTACAAGTCCATGTTTTATCATAGGATTAAAAAAAACAGAAGCAATATAAAACATTAACCAATTCACACAGCCAAAATTAAAGAAATCATGGTTGAAAATATGCAAAACATGCGTAACTCTATACTATGAATTCACTTTTATAAAAAAAAAAAACTTTGGGCACTGCCCCTAGCCCCACGGGGACGCTGCCCGGGACCCCGCCCGGAACAATATCCCAAAATCAGCCTCCCAAGCCCCGCCATCGAGAGCGCTATATTCCACATCCCCATCAAGAGCGCTACCCCCAAACCTCACGTGGAAGCGCTGCCTTGTCATCCCATTGTGGCATTGCCCTAAGACCCCGCATCTGAAGTGCTAAATGGGAACATTCTTCATTAGTGAAATTTTGAACATAAATTATATTTAGCATATACTTAAATATAATACAAACATTAATATATTAACTATACTACTAATTGACTATAGCAGTTCTAGATTATGTCCCATACTATATTTAAGGTGCCTTATGGTCCTAGATTTAGCCAAGTGGTCAACACATATAGGACCAAGTGCACACTGTGCCAAAAAACTTGGTCACCAGTTCACTTGCCAAAGTTTAGGCCACATGGTCAATCCTAAGTTTCCAATGTTCTTATTATGTCACCTTTTGCCTCGTGGAAAACCTAGGCTTGTTTTCACATACTCAGGCACTTCAAGCCATAATAAATTTTCATTACTGTTCGACAACCCTTTTGTTCAAGTCTTTGAAAAAACATTTTTTAAGGCCACCCTAAACCATTTTCATTTAGGGGTGTCTAAAACTAGCTTTTTGGCAATTCGAGAAGAAAATGGTCAAAGTTTTATACTTTGTTTTAACCACTTGACCAGTTCAAATATTGGAAAGAAAGGTCTTGTAATACTTTTCTTTGGACATCACACATTAAAACTAGGTCCCTCACTTGTCCAAGCTATGCTCTAATACAATAAAGGGCTTTCGGTTTCAAGATGCACCACTTTCCCAACCTTGATTCCATTAAAGAAGCTAGCTCTACTTAGACATTTAATAGCAAGGTCCTGTAGCAGTTCACATTGAACATTTTCCATGGCAGCTAGGTCCACCACTTATCTAAGCTATGCTCTAATACATTAAGGGGGTTTTGGTTTCAATATCCACCACTTGTCCAAACTTGATTTGGGAAGCAAGTTCCTATAATAGTTTGTTTTGGACATTCACCATTACAACTAAGTCCACCACTTCTCCAAGCTATGTTCTAATACACTAAGGAGGTTTTGGTTTGAAGGAGAACCACTTGTACGACTTTGTTTTTGGAAGTAAGGTCTTGACATAGTTCACCTTGGACCTTGGACATTGGATACTACAACTAAGCCCACCACTTGTCCAAGCTATCCTCTATATATAGCCAAAGGGTTTGGGTTTCAAGATTCACCACTTTTCCAACCTTTCTTCCATTAAAGAAAGGAGGGGCATTATAACTAGGTCCACCAATTGTCCAAGATATGCTCTGATATAGAAAGGGGATTTTGGTTTCAATAATCCACCACGTGTTCAACCTTGCAAGACTCAAGGGATACTTGGACATTGGAAAGCATAGTCCTATAGTAGTTGATAGGTGGCAATGGGTATAACAACTAGGTCCAACCTATGCTCTCATATAGCAAAGAGGCTTTGGTTTCAAGTTCCACCACTTGTCCAACCTTGCTTCCATTAAATAAATGAGGGGCTACGTAAACATTGGCAAGCAAGGTAGAAAGGTCCTAAGGTGTTTCACCTTGGATATTGGGCATTATAACTAGGTCCACCACTTGTCCAAGCTATGGTCTGATATAGAAAGGGGATTTTCGTTTCAAGGTCCACCACGTGTTCAACCTTGAAAGACTCAAGGGATACTTGGACATTGGAAAGCATAGTCCTATACTAGTTGATAGGTGGAAGTGGGTATTACAACTAGGTCCAACCTATGCTCTCATATAGCAAAGAGGCTTTGGTTTCAAGGTCCACCACTTGTCCAGCCTTACTTCCATTAAATAAATGAGGGGCTACGTAAACATTGGCAAGCAAGGTAGCAAGGTCCTAAGGTATTTCACCTTGGATATTGGGCATTATAACTAGGTCCACCACTTGTCCAAGCTATGCTCTGATATAGAAAGGGGATTGTCATTTCAAGGTCCACCATGTGTTCAACCTTGAAAGCCTCAAGGGATACTTGGACATTGGAAAGCATAGTCCTATAGTAGTTGATAGGTGGCAGTGGGTATTACAACTAGGTCCACCACTTGTCCAACCTATGCTCTAATATAGCAAGGATGCTTTGGTTTCAAGATCCCCCATAATTTCCAACCTTGCTTCCATTAATATAGCAAGGAGGATTTGGTCTCAAGGTTCACCACTTGTCCAGCCTATGCAAACCTTTTCCATGTTGTAGCATGATTTTTTGTTTGAAGAGTATTTTTCTATAACTATGGATTTAACAATGTAATATTTTTCACTTACAGGATGGACTTTGAATCTGGGGAGAAAGTACATATGATACTTGACAATGAAATTGTTGGTATTGGCTCTGTGTGTAGAACAGATCCAGATTCCACTTGTGGTGGTACAAAGATAGGGCAAGGAAATGTCTCCATACTAGTGGAGGAATACTAATGGATACTTCATCTCTCCAAGGCTCATTATGGAGTGTTGTTCGATGGTCAAAGCTTCTTTTGCTATCTTTTGTATTAAATGGGAACTTAATTGATCCACAGGAAAGCTACAATGGTGATGAAGAACATGATCATTCTGATCCTCTAGTTACAGAAGCAATACCTATGACAAGCCCAAAATTTGAAGCAATGATTCGAGAGTCTTGGAGAAATCACAGGGTCCTTTTAAAAGATGACACAATGATGCAAACCATGAATGAAGGGACCATCTTATATGTATTTCCACATGATTATGTCAACTTTCAGGAACTTGGTCCTGATTGTGTGGGTGTGGGTATTGAAAGAGAAAATGCAAGCATTGATGATGTGGTTGAAGTGGGTAGCATCACTTTGCTAAAGTAGCTCATCAAGCAGACAACAATGTTGAATGGGAGTACATTACAACGATTTGTTACTATTGATGGCATGCATGCTACATATGAGGATGTATCCAATGATGACAATGTTGGAAAAAAACTTGATGGGAGTAATGTTGTTCAGCTGTCAAGGAAGAGACGATACACTTTCATGAACAGGACTCAGAAATCAAAAGCAGCACCAGCTTTGACTTTTTACCTTTCAAACAAATCAATTCAAAGGGTATCATGCATTGATTGTTGTGCACAAAAATGTTGCCAGTTTGCAGATCGTGATATGGTGACAAGGTTATGACAACAGTTTTGGGGAGAGTCTCAAAAATCACGCACTAATTATGTTTATGATCTTCTTTCTATATGTTATCAGAAAGATGAGAAGTCACGATACCAATTCAGGCTAAATGGCTCTATTGTTTGTTGTAGAGCATGGTATGAGCTACATGGAATACCAAAGACATCATTTTATCGATACAAGGAGAACTTTGAAAATGGTGTGCGCCAATATGTACATGGGAACACATGTACATTGAGAAGGGGACTTCAACATACTAGTTTAGCAAGAGCACTACTAAATGAGTTTGTGGAAAACAACTCTGAGAAGATGCCACATAGAAGTAGAACACTGCTAGATGGCTCAAGAGAGACTCAATTGGTGATTCCATCAACATACAAACAAGTGGATATTTTATGTGAAATCAACACAACACTTGACCAAATGGGCTATGAGAAGAAGTTATCCCAATCTTCTTTTGGTAGAATTTGGAACAAAGAGTACCCACATGTCACTTTAACAAAGACGAGTGAGTTCTCTAAGTGCAATATTTGTAGCTCAATCAAGGCAAGGTTAGAAGCTAAACCTTCTCTTGAAGAGAGAGCTCTTCTCTTGAGGGAGAGAGAAGTTCACATGGCACAACAAAAGAGTTGCAGAAGCCTATATTATGCATGGCGCACGTATTCAGAAACTCAACCACAAAAATATGTATGCATAAGCCATGATAAGATGGATCAAAAGAAGACTGCCATTCCTAGATTACGCATTGTTCCCAAGGGTGTGGATTCAGGATACAATCTGCAGGTGGCATTGATTGGCATGATCACTCATGGACACGGAGAAGGTCACTACGGACACTTTGTCTTGAATGGTTTGTGGCGAGCTGATCCAAATCTTACAATTGGCTCAATTGCTAATTGTTTACATAACCTAGAGAGGATAGATAAGCATCCTCTTGGTGATCTAGTAACAAATGGACTTCCAAGGAGCAATATTTCACTAGTACATGCTTTGAACTCAAGGGATGCTTTGGACTACCATAACTTGAGTGATGGAAAAGAGCCCATTGTGCAGTCGTCAGAAATTGCAGAAGAGGAATTGGGGTCAGCATTTTGCAGATTGCTAGAGAACTTGTTGCTACAATTGGATAATTGTGCAGGGGAAAACAAAAATCGATACTTATTTGCCTATTTGTCAATGCTTGTTGCAAGGGGAGTTTTCAAAACCATCCAGCTGGTATTTTTAATGGTTGGGCATACACATGAGGACATAGACGCCATGTTTAGTAGGTTTTCAGAGAAGCTGAGAGTTACACAAACCTATACTTTGCCACATTTGATGGATACATTACAAAACAACTCATCTTCATCTCCAGATCCATTTTTTCTCACAAAGATCCCCGATTTCAAGCAATGTTGTGATGGCTATCTTTGTGATAGACAAGACATACTTGTTGGACATTCCAAACCGCTTCAGTTCAGGTTCTTTATGCAGGATGAGACACCAATGATGCAATATAAGGCACATGTAGGTGTATCAAGTTGGAGTGGAAGTATTCTCCTTTGGAAAACAGACACAGAAGGCAAGCCAATGTTACCACATGGAGATCCACCTCTAGTACAAATGGCGGAGTATGTCAAGGCCCATGAAGAAGTCATTTTGGGGCTAAAGAACTATATAAAATTTTGGAAAAATTTAGGGAATGGTTCAAGTATTCGGCGATATTATAGACACGTGATAGATTATTGGAGTAAGGTAATTGAAGAGATTGGAAAATCAATCATATCAGAGGGAGTCTTGTATGAAATGTTTTGGCCAAAAACTCAAGAATATTCTCACCTACAAAGCACTACAATGAATTTGCAACAAGGAGCAGAAAGATTCCTAGGCCTTGAAGAGTTGAACGATCATTTTTGTGGGCCTCAACGAGATAGGACAAGGGAAGAGTTTGACCCTATGTCTGATGTGCACCAAGGTGACTTTCTTATGCTTGTTCCGAGTGACACAGAAATCTATCCAGCGTGGCTTGCAATGGCTTTATCTGACATTGATAATGAGCCTACATCACCAAACTACAGAAAAATCTTGATTCAATATTGGGCACCTTGCGCAAAAAAAAGTGGGATGACAGATACTCAATCTTACAGTAATTGTTGGAAGGGTTATTGGGCTGTCAACTATAAGGAGCTACAAGTGTGGGAAACTGTAGATGCAATTGTTTGGTCCTGGAGACCCAACAAAGAAGGACTATTTTCTAGAATAAAGATTCTAGAAAGGCATGCTATAAAAGCCAAAGAAGGCCTCACTCGTGCACATCAACCACACTTGGATCAAAGTTCAGATATGGTATGAAATGTGGAGTATTTTTATGTGGAGCTTCTATTGTGACTATACTAGTCAATTTGTAAGCAAAATCTTCTTTGTATCTTCCTTTGTTTTATGTAATTTATAGTTATTATTCAAATCCATGTGTTGTACATCCTCTTGACTTTTGATGTTTATCAACACCACAATCCTATGAGATTTTCACTTTATTTACTAACCACACACCTCAATTTTTCCCACTTTAAGTGGAAAATTCCCAAATTACATGAATTTAGTCGATTTGGAGATTCCCATAATGAGAGATTTTTACCAAAATACCTAATATGGTCTTTTTAGGTGACCTAGAATAACCAACCTATGGTCTAAAGGCCTAAAAGAGTCTTTAGGTGACGTAGAATAACCAACCTATGGTCTAAAGGCCATAGGGTGTCATGTGATTTTTTCTAAGATGTGTTCATAGAGAGCTAAGTGATTTGTATCCATGGGGTGGTTTAAGTGCCCCTGTGGAGATTCTATGTCACCACCCTATGGCCCTAAGGCCTTTAGCCCAAATTCTTATGTGCCCTTTTAGAGACTTTATGTAATCACCCTATATCCGTAAGGTTGTAGGGTAGGCCAAATTCTTTTGGGGGATTCTATGTTGAGACCCTATGGACCTAAGGCTATAGAGTAACCCAAATGTTCATGTTCCCTTTTAGAGACTCGATGTAATCACCCTACGTCCGTAAGGTTGTAAGGTATCCCATTTGCTTTTGGGGGATTCTATGGCCCTAGGGCCATAGGGTGTCATGTCTACAAAGAACTCTATGATCCTCAAGTCATAGGGTGTTCTTCCCAAACCTCATATGATCACTTAACTTTAAAGTATTACATAATGTATCTTATGACCATATATATATCTAGAATTCTATTTTCCACAACATGTCCATATAATATCATACACTTCTAAATTGATAAAAATAATGAACCAAACATCAATGTTTTTAACATCATGGGTAGATTTGAGATGGGACAAATAAAATAACATGACAACAATAATAATCTAAATATCACTAATGTAATATCATGGGTAGCTAGCTTAACGTGTTTCCTGTAGAATTTCTAGAATGGCCTCAGCACTTGCATCCAATGGTTCTTCAATTTCTTCTTTCTTTGAATCCTTGGCATTGACTTTCTCTGTGTTATCCACACCTTCCCACCTTCTAATATCAAGGTCTTCTTTCACTATGGAATGGAAAAGAGATTCCAATTGCATCATTTGATCACTACTACATGCAACTGATATCACCTTTCTCTGTTGTTGTAGCGTCTCTTTAGTCCCATAGCCTAATGAGAAGATGTCTATTACTTGATCATCTTTTTGAAACAGATGAATTTGATTGCAGGACGCACAAAAAATGCTTTGGCCATGGTCACAGCATCATACTCATTGTCATTGATGCAAAGAGTATGCATTCGCTTCAACGGTGACTCTTTAACACTAGAGTAGTTGGTGTACTGCTCTCCTTGACTAAAAAATGCCCAAACCCCAAAAATTACTTCACGTAGAGCACATGTTTGGATGGTCTCCGATCCCATCAAGGAGCTCAAAGGTAGCATTTCATACCATTTAGCTTTTTCAAAAATTTCCTTCCCTAGGAAAGCAGCATCCTGATACTTGACTAAGCCAGAAATAAAAAACTCTGATGGTTGATGTGCTACCCCACATACTCCATCAATTAATTTACCAAATTGGGTAGCACTCCAACCACTAGATGTAAGACTTTTGTGTTTTGTATCTATGATGCAATTCTCACTACAGAGAAACTCAATGCCTTCCAAATTCTTTCCACCACACTTGATTGTCCATGGCAAAACAAATTTCAAACTAGAAGTGCCATTCTTTTGTGCAACAATCCAATGCACATATCCCCTAGTGATTTCAGGAATTGGCTCTTTCTCCTTTACTTTTTGTAGCAAAGATTTAGCCATTGCGTACAGCTCGTGAAGAGAGATTTGTAAATCTGATCTGTAATTTTATACTGAGACTTGCATTCATCCCATGAAGTAACTGCTATTGGTGATGGATATATCTCTTTAAATTCCATCAACATTTGAGGGTCAAAAACCCTGGTCTGCTTTAAGTTCATTGCACATGCAGTGAGGTCGAGCATGCTTGCTTGATGTGGTTGCTTCACTAAGAAGATCTTCTTATCTGTTAGCTCCTGTTGTAGTAGCTTGAAATCATTATCTTCTAAACCATTTAGGCATCTAAAGGTTTTTATGCTTGGTTGTCGCCCATGAGCAGTTGATGTCTGATGCTTCTCCAAGATGTTTATCCACTGATCATAGATTTCATCATTGTACATGACCATGTGTGCTTCTTTGTTGGCAAGTGATTTATGGTTGAACACGATGTTCGCCACATTTACAAAGGCCTTCAACATAAAGAAAAGAAAATTAACTTTATTTCAAGACATATTTGTAGCAAAAACAAGCATAGGGAAGTGGAACATACATCCCAAGGTGCTCGACTCGGATGAACGATAGGAACACATGCCTTGGGTTTTGCTTGTTTAGAATATGCAAGCCATTGACTACGGCCATGCATCAAGACCTCCACATAAGGCTCGTGTTTCATTGATGTTACTCTCTCCATGTTCTCCATTTTGGGAACTCGAACAACAACCTCTTTGGGAGCGTCTACCACTATCCTTGCAGTTCTAAACTTGTAGAACTCTTTTCTCAAAGAATACTTAGTGCTATTGTTACGCAAAAAATCTCTAGCCGATATGATGGAATGCTAACCAGCTAGAGTCTAGTAGTGGTATGTTGATAGCTTGTCTCCATGCACTTCAACTATTTCTAAAGGCATTTTTGTAATTGGGTTATATGGCATCAGGTCTGCTGCACTGGAGACTGGCCTAGAGTGCCCTGCATATTGCTTCAAGAGATATTCACATACACGTCTGACAATGGTCTCCATTTATAGCCATCTGGTACAAGGTTTCATTCCTCAACTAGGATCAATTGGGTAAATTGTACACCAAATTTAAAATATTGTGCAATTTCAACGTATCCATCTAGCCCACTCTTAGAAGTTTTGGCAACTTCTTTATCAAGATATTTTTCTTTGGGTTGTATAATAGAGTCCAACACACAGCTAAGGATACTGAGTCCACAACCACTACCACTAAGGGGGTTTCAACTGTTAGGGTTGGAAGTCCATTGGAATCTCCTGCTTCTTGAGTTTGTAAGGGTATAACTGAAAGATTTTCTTTAGCCATATTTCCACTATTGTCTCCAAGTGAGGGAGTCTGACTCTCCTTGAGAGTCTTAGATTGATTTGCTTTACCCGTTGTCATGCTGTGGCATGTATATAGTGGGAATGGGCATTAAACGATTTATCTTGTGACTTTTTGACGCATAAGTATACTTCATATAATACTCATATGCATAAATAAAATCTTTGTACCATACCTTAGTATTTACCTCTGAAGTAATATAAATGTACATTACTATTAGAAAGTATTGCAAGCAAGTATCAATGATTGTGCCTCTTTTTTTATGGGGGAAAATCATTTGTATATTTCTTCTAATATCTCAGCTATACCCTACCATATATAAATTATTTTCTTATTTTCAAATTTATCTAATAACATAACACTTCAATAATGCATACCTTCTTGGATACATACAAGAGGGAAGGGCCTACTAGAAGACTTTATGAAAAGGAAGATCCAAAGCTTCTTGGACCATCCCAATTTGAAAATTCCGACCTAAGGGCATGGAGAAAAGGCCAGAACCAAGTCAATCTCTTTTAGTAAGCCAATTTTTCCTTTTGAAGCATTTCAATCCGAGTTACAGGTCAAAAGTTACAGGGAAACCAATAAAAACCCTCTCACAACTACACTGCAAGAAGAGATGGTAAACAGGTGAATCAAGTGAAAAGAGGTAATCTTGGTATTTTTCCATAAAATAAGATATTTGGAGAATAAAAGACATAAGCATGTGAATGTGACACTTCAAAGATGCCTTGAAGGACAAGACACACAAGTTGGGACCCCCTGCTGGAGCCATACATAAGATGCCTAGGTGGGGACTACATACATCATGCACCCACATGGAGCCTCAACGACCAAAAATTCTGAATTTCATGATATTTTGAGTCCTAATATTTCCCATTTTGATAAATATCCAAAGAACATTTGATTTGGGCTAACTCTTTAGCCTAATCAAGTGATCATGTAAAACATGGCTCCCTCACCTATAAAAAGGGCAACCTTCTCTTCATTGGGGCAAGTTACGAGTGATTGAGAATAGCTCAATTCCATAGTGACACACTCAATTTAGTGCCACACTTTCTCTTGAAGAAAGGCTGAAGTCTTGCCTCATCTTCTCTCTCCATTAAGGTGGTGGAAATTGCTCTCATGTAAGATATATGTCGCTAGTTTTACTTTCATTTGCATATCTAGTCCAATACTTGTCTCTAACTCTATCTCTATCTCTCATTATCTATCTTTAATACCACCACCACACTTAGATCTATCTCTAATTCTATCTTACTCCTCCTTTGATCTCTCTTGTTGTGTCCTAATTGTTTCATTGGAAGGTATTCAAGTAGCAACATTGTCAATGTAATGAGTACAACCTTCTTGCGGGAAACAATTATGAGCACAAGGTTAGTAACCATATCTTCATCTTCCACAAGCATCTCTCTCTCTTAAGGTTCTCATTCTCTTCCACAAACTCTAGAATCTCCTTGCTATAGGTACTTCTCTCCCCGCAGTATCCTTATTGCCTAAGGGCAACAATAGGGCTTGGGAGAGAAACCCTCTTCTTCTTCTCCTTTCACTTCTTTCAATCCTTTATCTTTGAACATACTAGGTATATCATTGATGAATAACCATAATCCACATAGAGGTAATTTATTTCAATTCCATTCAGTGCAATCTATTAGGGTCAACATTTGGATTAGTCGAAAGATTCACTTTCAGCAACGCATAGTGTTTCTATTTGGTCCTTAAAGGCTCAACGAAATACTTCTCTCACCAGATCCCATCATACTACCTATTATTGACTATGACTTCTCTTTTGATATGAATGTGGTTAATTTATTATGAATCAAGAGGATTTGTAATCACAACTAATCCCAATCGCTAGACAAAACATATACATTATAGTAAGCACAAAGCTACAGTTCCAAAGAGCAATCCGCAGCTTATTTGGACAACAAAGATTAAATATCATTAACTCATCCATTAACCCTTTTATCCTACCCATCATACGATATGATCGTAATTTCAATGTTTTCATTTTTGTTTTGTTCTGACTATCTTTCATGAGTTCTCTCCATCACGTGTGTGTTTGTAAGGAAAAGTGAGCGGCTTCTTTGGGTACATTTCTTCTTTAGCTCTAGAAGCTATGTTATCTACATCTTAGCTCTTTCTCATAACCTTTGAGCTTCCTCACAAACTCTCACAGCAAGAGGCCCGGTGCCTTCCTGGCAAGACCACTACTTTTTTACATATTTTTGGTGAACGTGACGCGAACCTGCCAGGGTGAGAATTTGTGGGTAACCATGGGTGATCATGTTTGTCAACAGGGTATGCATTTTGACCCATCAACAATGCAAATGTTTCAAGCATTTGCAATGTTCATGCAACAACAACATGCCACTGAAAGAAGGGAGATTTCAGCAACGAAGGCCATACAAGCGGTCGTCAACAGAATGGATCAATTCAATGGCAAAGATGTAACCAAGTACTTACGCGAGTATGTGAAGGAGATGGAGATGCATCGCGTGTCAGAAGGTGAGATGATTCAAAGCTTTGAGCTAGTTGTTGCTCCATAAATTCGGGAGCATGTTAGGGCAATTAAAGATTGGCATGGGAGAAATTGGAAAGAACTCAAAGTAGCTTTAAAGGAGGAATATTTCATGGAGGACTTTGAGAGAGTGACCAAAAGGACATTCTTAGTATGGGTAGTCAAGCCAAAGCAAGGACTATCAATAACAGAGCTACTTAGAGAATTTTAGCGGCGCTATGCACAACTTAGAGAATTTCAAGAGTTGCAGATTGGTTGCGAGGAGTTTCTAAAAAAAGAGGAGACAAAGTGCTTCAAAGAAATGCTTTCAAAGCATGGTAAGGCTTTTGCATTTGAGCCACATGAGATAGGATGTGTTGATCCTTCTATTGTAGCTCCAATGGTAATTTTCACAATACCTCATGTGCCTTGGAATCTGCGGCCTATTCCGGTTCGGTTCCAAAGGCTCATTTGCCAAAGTTAGTAGAGCTACTGAATGAGAAAATCAAAATGGGAATCTTGGAGCCTTCTTGTGCTCCATACTCAAACAGGTGGTTCACAGTTCCAAAGAAGAATGGTTCTCTACGCTTCATCCAAGATATGCAACCAGTGAACAAGGTGACAATTAGAAATATAGGTACAGGTCCAATTGTGGATGAGTTTGCAGAGGCGTTTGCAGGGAGGGCAATCTACTCAATGGGGGATCTCTACTCAGGGTATGATCAATTTCAGCTTGCAATCGAAAGCAGAGACTTGACAACCATGAGGACATCTTTGGGTTTGGTAAGGATGTGTACCTTGCCACAGGGAGAAACCAACTCGGTTGCACATATGATGAATGGGATGAATAAGGTCTTACGTGACTTTATTCCTCAAATCACAATGCCTTTCATTGATGATTTGCCTATCAAAGGATGTGAAGAAAGTGACAAAGATGAAGCTTTGGATCTCAAGGGATGTCGCAGGTTTGTGGTAAATCACATAAATGATTGATAAAATTTTGTCTAGGCTGGAAGAAGTGAATCTTACATTGTCAGGGAAAAAGTTTATGTTTGGTGTCAATGAAGTGCTCATTGTGGGGCACATGTGCGGGCCATATGGTAGGAAACCTTGTCCAACAAAGGTAGATGCCATCCAAAGAATGAAAGAAACATGCACTAGCATCACTGAGGTTAGAAGGTTTCCGGGAGCATGTGTCTTCTATGTTATTTGGATTCCACATTATGCACATGTAGCTGATCCTCTTTATCACAACTGCTTAGAAAGAATCAAAAGTTTAAATGGACAGAAGCACATGTAAAATCCATGAAAAATCTAAAGGAGTTTCTCCAGTCAGCAACGACTTTGATAAAGGTAGAATATGAGTGTCAAAGGCCAGTAATTGTGACAACAGACACCAGTCCTACAGGGATTGGATGGGCAATAGGGCAAGATGACAAAGAAGGACACAGGTATGTGATAAGATTTGGAGCAAAGGTACTAAGTGCTCGCCAAAGAAACTATCCACAGATAAAGAGAGAGTTATAGGGTATGGTTACAGCCTTGAAAAGTGAGAAAGAGTACCTAATTGGTGCATGTGTTGTTGTAGAAACAGATTGTCTACCACTTCTTGGGATGATTACAAGTTGCTCAATGCCAGACATTGCTATGTTGCGGTGGATTGCCTACATTAAGTCCTTAAATCCAGAGTTCAAGCAAATTGCAGGTAAAGACAATACAGTGGCAGATATGCTATCAAGGGCAAGGTATGAAGATGAGTCACAGATGATTGACGAGGGAGATGATGTAGGCAAAGAGTTCTATTCTATCTCTCATGTCAAAGGTAACAATGTCTGCATGACTAATTCACTTGAATTGTTCTTGAAAGATCTTTATGAAGGTGATTGGCTTTCTATTGGAAGGTACTTGAGTACTCTAACAAAACAGGATGATTGGTATGAACAAGAATTCAAGAGGATACGAAGGAAAGCATATGGGTACTTTTTAAGGGATGGTTACTTGTGGAAGCATCCTAAACAAAAGGGTGCTACACCACAATGGGTTATATGTAAAAAAGAGACTCAAGTAAAGCTTATGCAAGATTTTCATGAGAGTCTATGGGCTGGACACAGAGGTATGTGGGCAACCTTCTCCAAGTTGAAAAAAAAATACTGGTGGAAGGGTATGTATAAAGATGTATCTCAGTTTGTAGAGTCGTGTGTAACTTGTCAAATGTATTCAAATTTCCGACATAGTGATGGATTGCACCCTACATATCCACTAGCCATGCACTATAAATGGGTTGTGGATCTAGTCACAATGCCTTTAGGAGTGTGGCAGATGAGATACTTGGTTCTTGCACGAGAGGACCTAACTAACAAAGTTGAAGGAAGAGCATTAAGAGCTAAAACCACAGAAGATGTGTGCAAATTCCTTCTTGATGAGGTGATTTGCCGTTATGGTTGTGTGGGAAAGATCACTGCAGATAGAGGTGAGCTGGATGCTGAGGAATAAAGGGAGTTCTTTACTAGATTAGGAATCAAGCTTTCTCTTACCACAGCTTACAACCCTGAAGGCAATGGAAAGAGTGAAAGAGGGCATCCTCCTATCATCAAAGCTTTGGCCAAGGCTTGTGAAGGAAGAGTTGGTGAGTGGCCAAAACGATTACCATATGCTTTATGGGCTAATCGTACAACACATAGCTCACTGGCTACATGCATGCGGAGCTAATGTATGGTCAAAAGCCAGTGATGCCGATTGAAGATACAATTCCCACATGGAATGTACTACCTTGGCAAGAGGGGCTTAGCAGGGAAGATCTCCTTGCACTGCGTATAAGGCAACTAGAGAGAAGACCTAGAGACATTGAATCTACAAAAGAACGACTCAAAAATGTAAGGTTGAAAAACAAGGACTACTTTGATAAGCGACATCGACTCAGGAGCAAAGCAATTGACAAAGGTGACTAGGTTTTGGTGTATGATAGTAGCCTTGATAACCAGCACACAGTCATGCATAAGTTTTCAAAAAGACGGTTTAGACCGCATGTTGTAAAGCATGTGCATGAAAATGCTACTTACAGCTTGTATGAACTAGATGGTATAGAAGTAAAGATTCCCATTGCAGAAAAAAGGATCAAAATGTTTAAGAGAAGAGGAGACAATGATCTAGAAGATGTTGATGAGGAAGAAGAGCAAAACACAGGTGAAGATCAAAGTGAACATGAAGCTCTGGAATCATCCAGTGAAGAAGAAAGAAAGGAAGATGTACAAGAGGGCTGATATTACAAAGAGACAATATGGCACATACCAGAGGATGTGCAGGTTTAGAGGGGGTGGATGTCATGTTGTGGCACGTATATAGTGAGAACGGGCATTAAACGATTTATCTTGTGACTTTTTGACGCATAATTATACTTCATATAATACTCATATGCATAAATAAAAGCTTTCTACCATACCTTAGTATTTACCTTTGAAGTAATATAAATGTACATTACTATTAGAAAGTACTGCAAGCAAGTATCAATGATTGTGCCTCTTTTTGTCTCTCTGAATAGCATTTGTATATTTCTTCTATTATCTCAGATATACCCTACCATATATAAATTATTTTCTTCTTTTCACATTTATCTAATAATATAACCCTTCAATAATGCATACCTTCTTGGATACATACAAGAGGGAAGGGGCTACTAGAAGACTTTATGAAAAGGAAGATCCAAAGCTTCCTAGACCATACCAATTTGCAAATTACGACCTAAGGGCATCGAGAAAAGGCCAAAACCAAGTCAAGCTCTTTTAGTAGTCCATTTTTTCCTTTTGAAGCATGTCAATCCGAGTTACAGGTCAAAAGTTACACGGAAACGAGTGAAAAACCCTCTCACAACTACACTACAAGAAGAGATGGTAAACAGATGAATCAAGTGAAAAGAGGTAATCTTGGTCTTTTTCCATAAAATAAGATATTTGGAGGATAAAAGACATAAGCATGTGAATGTGACACCTCAAAGATACCTTGAAGGACAAGACGAGACACACAAGTTGGGACCCCCTGCTGGAGCCACACAGAAGATGCCTAGGTGGGGCCTACATACATCATGCACCCACATGGAGCCTCAACGACCAAAAATACTGAATTTCATGATATTTTGAGTCCTAATATTTCCCATTTTGAGAAATATCCAAAGAACATTTGATTTGGGCTAACTCTTTAGCCTAATAAAGTGATTATGTAAAACATGGCTCCCTCACCTATAAAAAGGGTAACCTTCTCTTCATTGGGGCAAGTTACGAGTGATTGAGAATAGCTCAATTCCATAGTGACACACTCATCTTAGTGCCACACTTTCTCTTGAAGAAATTCTGAAGTCTTGCCTCATCTTCTCCCTCCATTAAGGTGGCGGCAATTGCTCTCATGTAAGATATATGTTGCTAGTTTTACTTTCATTTGCATATCTAGTCCAATACTTGTCTCTAACTCTATCTCTATCTCTCATTATCTATCTTTAATACCACCACCACACTTAGATCTATCTCTAATTCTATCTTACTCCTCCTTTGATCTCTCTTGTTGTGTCCTAATTGTTTCATTGGAAGGTATTCAAGCAACAACGTTGTCAATGAAATGAGTACAACCTTCTTGTGGGAAACAATTAGGAGCACAAGGTTAGTAACCATATCTTCATCTTCCACAATAATATCTCTCTCTTAAGGTTCTCATTCTCTTCCACAAACTCTTGAATCTCCTTGCTATAGGTACTTCTCTCCCCGCAGTATCCTTATTGCCTTAGGGCAACAATAGGGCTTGGGAGAGAAACTCTCTTCTTCTTCTTCTTTCACTTCTTTCAATCCTTTATCTTTGAGCATACTAGGTATATCATTGATGAATAACCATAATCCACATAGAGGTAATTTATTTCAATTCCATTCAGTGCAATCTATTAGGGTCAACATTTGGATTAGTCGAAAGATTCACTTTCAGCAACGCATAGTGTTTCTATTTGGTCCTGAAAGGCTCAACGAAATACTTCTCTCACCATATCCCATCATACTACCTATTATTGACTATGACTTCTCTTTTAATGTGAATGTGGTTAATTTATTATGAATCAAGAGGATTTGTACTCACAACTAATCCCAATCACTAGACAAAACATATACATTATAGTAAGCACAAAGCTACAGTTCCAAAGAGCAATCCGCAGCTTATTTGGACAACAAAGATTAAATATCATTAACTCATCCATTAACCATTTTATCCTACCCATGATACGATATGATTGTAATCTCAATGTTTTCATTTTTGTTTTGTTCTGACTATCTTTCATGAGTTCTCTCCATCACGTGTGTGTTTGTAAGGAAAAGTGAGCGGCTTCTATGGCTACATTTTTTCTTTAGCTCTAGAAGCTATTTTTTCTACATCTTAGCTCTTTATCATAACCCTTGAGCTTCCTCACAAACTCTCACAGCAAGAGGCCTGGTGCCTTCCGGGCAAGACCACCTACTTTTTGACACCGTGTCTTCATTCTTTTCATTATTATTCTTCTTTGTGCTGCTTCTTGAGTCTATAAGGGTATAACGGAAAGATTTTCTTCGGCCTTTCCACTATTGTCTCCAAGTGAGGGAGTCTGACTCTCCTTGAGAGTCTTAGATTGATTTGCTTTACTTGTGTCTTCATTCTTTTGATTCTTATTCTTCTTTGTGCTGCTCAATTTACCTAAATATTGATTGACTTTCTTAAAGCCCTCAATATATAAGTCTATAAAGTTCTCACTTGGAGCGTCGTCTTGAAGCTCCACCCGCCCTGCTTTTGTCATTGTCACTCCTTCATAATCAACCTTCACCAATTTTTGAGCAAAGGCCACAGGGAGTCACCATTGAGTAGTTTTACTCCAAGTCATGGAGACATTTCAAGATCTGAAAATCTTTCTTTATCTCCTTGACAATACCATAGTCCTTGAAGGGAAATTGCTCTTTATCTTGAAAGAACAAGTGGACTTTCTCATCACTTGCACCATTTGGTAAGTGAAAATCTAGATACCAAGAACTTGGTGTTGAGCCTGTTGCATCAACTGACTTTGAATTTCTCTTCTGAGACATTTTTTGTAAAAAGAATGACATATATCTAGACAAGATGGATATTAATACATCCACATGGACCTAGGCCATAGAGTCCCCTCTATGTTAAACCATGTGGTCCTAGGTCCAAAGGGTGCCAATAAAATGGTTCTACAAGTGTACCTAGGCCACTCTATGGTATTGTGATCACATGCTCTCTTATGACATTAGAGGAACCTCAAAGTAGTATCTCTTGAATGGCCTAAATAACCCGTTAGAGCCTCTACACCAACACCATATGGCATCATGTGGCCTGAAGGCCATAGGGTCCCCTGCATGCTAGTAAGAACCTCTCTACGCTCTACATTGGCATCCTATGGCCCCAAGGAAACAAATTGGCCTCAATGTTTTGAAGAAACCCTTCACAACGGTTTTTTGGCAACCTATGCCACGGGGCCATAGGGTGCCCTGCATGCAAGTAAAAAACACTATTTGCTCTATATTGAGGAGACCTTGTGGGCTGAAGTCCATAGGGTCCCTCTATGTTAGTAAGAACCTCTGTTTACTCTATATTGGCACCGTGTGGCCTGAAGGCCATTGGGTTCCCTCTATGCGAGTAGGAATCTCTTTGTGCTCTATGCTCTATCATCTATGCTCCATGCTCTATATTGACTTCCTATGGCCCCAAGGCCACAAGGTGCCCTCATTGTTTTGCTATGGCCCCACGGCCATAGCTTTCTATTGCGGTATGAAGCACTATTTTCTCTATATTGGCACCCTAAGGCCTGAAGGCCATAGGGTTGGCCTCAAGGGCCCCAAGGGTGCACTATATTCCAATGAAAATTACTATTTTCTCTACAATGAGAAAAGAACCAATAGTGCAAGGAGAAGTCTAGGGAGGTATGCTGCTACTATTGCTCTCTCTCCCATCAAGAAAAATCATGCTCTTTATATGTGAAACATCAGAATGAGAAAGTAACAAGGGACAAAGGAATGGTGGACGAAGCACTACATAACCACCACCAACAATTAGCATTCCAATGTGCACCGAATAATGGTAGATGAATATACCATCATCCAGGGGGAGGACTAAATGATAGCCTTTTTTTGGCTCTCAATTTTTTTTTTTAATGAGGCACTTCACACAATAAAAACACCTTAGCACGATGCGTAATCTTGCTCCTGCATTTATACATAGGCGTGTGTGTGTTAGGACTCTTTTCCATATTTTCTTAAAAATATTCATGGAGCTAGTCATCACGTTAGGTTAAGAAAATAAAAATAAATACATATATATATATTATGGTCCTATTTGTGTATAATATATTTCTTATAAAGAACCTAAGCATAGCATTATTTTCTCAATTTATTTAATAATTGTGTAAATATGTAGACCTAAGTGTGCATTTTTTCTAATCTCTTTGCATCCTTTCATGGCATTAAATATTTCTATGTTGGTGTATACATACCCCATAATATTTATTTTTACAAAATAAACCCATGCATTTCATCCCGCACCCTCATGGAAGTCGAAATTTGTTTCTACATTGTTACTCACTTTCACTAGATATTTTCTCACTTGCATATTTTCCTCTTTTACCCAAATACAAAATAAAATACTCCTATCATGATATTCCTTGATGGGTCATGCACATTCTTTTCCATACACCATGTGCTCATAAAGACAAGGGCTAGGAAAAATCCAAGCACTAGGTCTATCATGTACAGTTGTTTTTTATTCTTCAAAAATCATCATCCATGCATGTGGCAAGGGCCACTTGGATTCCTTAGGTCATGGCATGGCTCATGGGGGGCTCACCTTTGGATGTATAAGGAGAATTCAACCAAAAAGGGTCCCACATAAGCACCTTTGCAGTCCAACAATACATAGCTTTTTGGGCGAATTCTGGCACCCTTCTATCATCTGAGTCAGCAAAAGTTGTCAACATACAAAATGTAGCTCGTGAGATAAATTATTTTACATAAATATTTCAGCACTTTTGTAGAAAAGCACGAATTCTGGTGAATTGTTTGGTGCGACCGAGTCTACTCATTCTATGCACACAAGGATCCTCTCAATCTTCTCTCACATTTTCACACTCCTACCCACATACACACTCATCCCTCTCCATCATCCTTTCACATGTAAAGATTTCCATGCCCCTCTTACCTTCTTCACCATCTCTCCTTTCCCTCTTACCACCATAGCCTTCTACATACAGATATTCTCTCATACCACTCTCTACTACCCCCAAATTACAATTTCATGTTAATTCCTCTAAAAGGCATGAATTTTTAGCATTTTATCCTTGCATAACCTCTGCAAATCAGATGTTTTTCATCAATAATCCTCATCTTCATCGTGGAGATCAACCGTGAAGGCTGCGCAAGAAGCAGAAGTTGAAGAAGAAGAAGAACCATCAGTCATTTTCATAAGGGCGAGTCCATAATTCTTGGAGGTTTCATCAATCTCAAGGGCTCATCCACCTCGTTCACCCTTGGCTCCTTGACAATCAAGTCATCGTCACTTTTGTAAATATGCCACTAACATTTTTTAGTTATCACTAACAACTAACGCTTCTTGTAAATTGCACCCTCTACTATCTACTAGAGTAGGCACCTCCAAGTTACTCACCTCTCTCTCCTTTAACTCTCAATAATCCTTCCCCTTGAGCCCACATCCATGTGGCTTAAGGGATAAGGAAGACCCACTCCTATTTAAAAAAATCAAAATATTTCCTAATCTCTTGTTTTGTCAATAAAATTGATTAGAACTAATCCTAATCAAAGCTTCCAAAAACCTATAAATAGAACCCATCTCTCCTTGAAAAAGGTATCTCTACACCATTGCACACTAGATTGAGCGTAGCACACGCCATTTCTATCTTGGTTGTAAGGAGAGTGAAATCTTTCTATACGCCATCACTTTGGTGCATAGAAAATCTTGAGCTAGTTCCGTGAGTGCGAGTAGAAGATATCTTTCTACCATTGTTGTATCTACCCTAACATCAATGAATTGGTAGTTTTGGGTGAAATTTCATGTCCAAAGGCTCACGCTTCTCCTCCAATTTGGCTTGGAAAACTCATTCATCTTCATAAGGTAACTTGTTTCATTGAAGGTTGTTGTTTTGTTGCTTGTCCTTGTGATTTATTGGCTACTGTTTGTTGGCTACCATTGTAAAAGGGTGGATGGTGAGAGGGCTCCCATAACCCTAAGACAATGTGCTAGTGATGCTATAACCAAATCTTGTCACTTGAATCCGCAAGCTCTAGGTGCCTTCTTGGGAAAATCACAAGGTTGAAGCTCAGTTGTACACCATCTCTCTCTCTCTCTCTTGTGTTTTAGTGCGTGAGAGTGTTCCATTGGTGTTAGGGTTAGTGTAAAGTCCTTACTTAATTTTGGGTTGCTCTAAGGATTCTCCCTTTTTTTGCGTCCTAGTTTTCTTTTAAACTAGGTGGTGCTCCTTGTGTAGTTGGGTTTTGGTTGTGAGTTTGTTGTTTTGTTGTGCTTGTGGTTGCCCCAGCCCCAATTGAGCAGCACGGGAGCCTTGAAGGGTGTTTAGAGGTCGTCTTTCTTGTTGCCTGCCCCTAACCGCTTCACCAGCTAACAATCCTAACCCTATGTCCTTGAGGTCATAAAGAGACATATTTTGGATTATCTTAAAGTCATAGATGTATCTACAAAGAGCACTATATGACCTTAAGGCCATAGGTGCAATAGATGGCATCTCATGGTCTTATAGCCATAGGATACTCTATACTATTGTTTTGACTTTTTAAGTGTGAAATATTAGTTTGAATGTTGTTTAAATTATCGTGTATTTAAAACTCGATAGCATGCTACAAAACCATGACCAAGTATTTTTTTATACATGAATTAAGGTCACCAAATTTATGACAAGAGTGTTTAGTAGTATTTGTCTTTACATATTATCTTTTTTAATTGCTGTAATCAATCTATATGGTGCTTTAAAATCATAACAATTAGTTTTTTTGACACCTCATTTTTTGAGAAGCTACTTCTAGAAGCATTTGTTGAAGTTTGAAAAGCATTGATGTCATACAAATCCTCTTTCAAAGAACTATATTGGAGGTTTATTCTTAAATTTTATAGTAGAGAAATTCAAATAGACTCATACAATCATGATAATTTATCTTAATTAAAGGAAACTAAAGCTTAGAAATCATAAAATAACACAATCCTAGCATACACGTTTAGATTTTGGGAAACGGGATTTTCCCAAAATATCTAAAATGGTGTTGTTCAGTTGCAGGACACCTAAATGACTTTAACACCAACATAAGTTAACTTCGATCGGTGAAAATCAATTTCGATGATGAAATGCAATCTCTCCTTATTCTATCATCTCTCATGGATAGTTAAGACAGTCTTGGGATGGCCGTAAGTAATTCTATCTCTTGCACAAATACTCTTAAGTTTGATGATGTTGTGGGTGTTCTCCTAAGTGAGGAAATGCAAAGGAGAAGCACAGGAGAATCATCAAGTGTTTCACTTTCAATGGAAACAAGAGGAAGGCCTAAGGAGAGGTTCAAAAACCAAAAGGTTCGTGATCGCTCAAGACGGAGCAAGTCATGCATAAAGTCAATTCTTGAATGTTAGAACTACGGCAAGAAGGGCCACATCAAGAAGGATTTCTAGTCCAAGAAGAAGGAGTTGGAGTCGCAAGACGACAAGCCAACATCGGAGGCCAATGTGGCAGGTAAAGTAGAGCAAGATGCTCTAATTCTCTCATTAGAGAATGTGTCTAATTCTTGGATAGTAGATTTCGGGGCTTCATTCCATGCGACACCATACAAGCAACATTTCCAAGATTACACCAAAGGTAATTTTGGGTATGTATACTTGGGAGATGATGAAGCTTGTGAAATTGTCGGCAAAGTTACAGTTTGTGTCAAAATTGCTAACAAAAATGAATGAAAGCTTTAAGATATTAGGAATGATCCTTCTCTTTGCAAAAATTTGATCTCAAGAGGAAAATTGACTGAGGAAGGTCATAGCATTGCATTCGAAAACAAATGGTGGAAGATCTCAAAGGGATCTTCGGTGGTTGCCAAAGGAGAAAATATTGGTACACTTTACTTGTGTACTGTTAGCACGCAACCTTCAGCTTGTGCAGCAACTACAAAAGTCAATAGTGCGGTGTGGCACTACCGGCTTGGGCATATGAGTGCCAAAGGAATGCAATTCCTTCAAACAAAGAAGCTTCTACTAGGTTTGAAAGAAGTGGACTTAGAGTTTTGTGAAGATTGTTTTTATGGTAAACAAAAGAGGGTAAAATTTCAAAAATCAAAAAATGAAAGAAAAAATAAAAAATCTTAGTTGGTTCATTCTAATGTTTGGGGTCCTGCGAGTACACCAGCACTTGGTGGGTCATTGTATTATGTAACATTCATAGACGATGCACTAGGAAAACATGGGTTTATGTCATGAAGAATAAATTCGATGTGTTTTTCATATTTCAAAGATGGAAAGTTTTTGTGGAGAATGAAGTAGGTACCAAGGTTAAATGCCTCAGATTCGACAATGGAGGTGAATATTGTAGCCAAGTTTTTGTGCTAGCAATGGCATTCAAAGGCAAAAGACAATCCCAAGGACACATCAACAAAATCGGATTTCAGAAAGGATGAATAAGACAATCATGGAGCAAGCACGAAGCATGCGGCTACATGTAGGCCTACCGCTTGAGCTTTGGGTGGAAGCTGTAAGTACGTCTTTGTACTTAATCAACCGTCCACCCTCAACGACATTGGATGGGGGAGTATTAGAAGAGGCATGGACAAGTAAACCGATGAATTCTGCATTTTTCAAAGTGTTTGGGTGTGAGGCCTTCATGCACATAGATAGAAGCCTAAAATCAAAGCTAGATGCAAAGTCTAGAAAATGTTTCTTCACTAGCTACGGAGAAGGTGACTTTGGGTATCGCCTATGGAATCCTGAAGATGGTAAAATCTTTAGGAGTAGAGATTTTATTTTTAATGAACAAAATATGTACAACGATCACTTGGAAAGAAAACAAACAAAAGAAACATGTGATGAGGACATGGAGCTTGAGGACGCTGAAGAGTCAACTGCAAACGGTGACAATGTGCAACGACGTCAACCAAATGCGGAGCCTCAACCTATTCCTCAAAGATCTACAAAAGAAAATAGACCTCCAGAAAGGTTCATTCCTTTCTTCAACCATCTCTTGATCTCAAATTCTGGAGAGCAAGAATCATACAAAGAAGTTATGCAACACGAATCCAAAGAAGAATGGATGCAGAGCATGCAAGTGGAGATGGACTCATTATATCACAGCCAAACATGGGAGCCGGTAGAGTTGCCTAAAGGTAAATGGGCACTTCAAAACAAATGGGTGTATAAGCTGAAGGAAGAAGAAGGTGGGAAGAAAAGGTATAGCTCTAGGCTTGTGGTAAAAGGGTTTTCTAGAAAGAAAGGTATTGACTTCAATGAAATATTTTCTCCTGTTGTAAAAATGAACTCAAGTATGGTTGTCTTAAGCCTTGTGGCTGCTCATGATCTAAATATTTAGGAAATGGATGTAAATACGGCATTTCCTCACGGTGACTTAGAGGAGGAAATTTACATGCTTCAACCAAAGGGGTATGAAGTAACAGGTACGGAGAAGATGGTTTGCAGATTAAAGAAGAGCTTGTATGGTTTGAAGCAAGTATCAAGACAATGTTACTTGAAGTTCAATTGATGGATGCTGGATCATGGATTCACAAGATGCAACTCGGATCACTACGTCTACACAAATAATTTGGGAGATGGGAAGTTCATTATCCTAATGTTCTATGTTGATGACATGCTAATTGCAAGTCCTAACATGCACGACATCAAAGACCTAAAAGAGGAGCTGTCTAGATCTTTTTCAACGGAAGATTTAGGTGCTACAAAGAGGATATTTGGTATGAAGATATCAAGGGATAGGACAAAGAAGACAATAAAGCTATCTCAAGAGGATTACATCAAGAAGGTACTAAAAAGGTTTGCAATACAAAATGCAAAACCGTTTTCTACACCTTTGTCTGTTCACTTTAAGCTAACCAAGGATATGTGTCCAAAGACACAAGAGGAGATAGCCTATATGTCTAAAGTTCCATATGCTGCAATGACAGGTTCTCTTATGTATGCTATGGTCTGGAAAAGGCCAGACATTGCACATGCTGTGGGAGTTGTAAGTGAGTTCATGGACAACCCAGGTAAAGAGCACTGGCAAGTTGTGCAGTGGATACTTAGGTATCTAAAAGTAAGCTGGGCTTCAAAGCTGCAAAAAGTGGTCTCACATTCTACCACGGAAGAAAAGTATGTAGCAATGACGGAGGCAAGCAAAGAAATTCTATGGCTTCACGGATTCTTAGAAGAGCTTGGATTCAAACAAGACAATTGTGTCTTCTATAGTGATAGCCAAAGCTCTATCCATCTTGTAAAGAACTCAGTCTTTCATTCAAGGACAAAGCACATTGAGGTGAGATATCACTTCATACATACTTTTTTGAAAGAGGGACAACTAAAGCTAGGAAAGGTGCATACAAGTGAAAATCCTGCAGACTTGTTTACAAAGGTGGTCAACAAGGAGAAGTTGAGCTTTTTCTCATCTTCAATTGGCATTCAAGGATAAGAAGCCAAGAAGGAAATTAGTCACAGGTTTGGTTTGGAGGTCAATCTCCAAGTGGGAGATTGTTAAGTATGGAGTCTGATTTACCCCTTGTAATTTTCAGTATTTAAAACGCACATTTGTAAGGCCCTCATCATGAGGAGAAGCCATTGTGGATAAAGAAAAATCACTCGTTGGAAACCAAAATTTTCACGGCTATCGCGCGAATATTATGGCCGACCGGCGGCCGGAAAGTGGTAAAAAATGGCGGGTTGGCTGATGGCAAGTGGCCGAATTCAATGGCCGGTGGCCGATTCAAAGGAGGACTTGTCTTCTCAAGGGCCGCCACACATGGGCAAATTGGAGGGTCCGATTTGGAATTATCTACAAAAGGGTGGCTACACATGGTTGCCTCTCATGAGAGAGGACAACCCTTTTGGCCTATAAAAGGAGGCCATTTCTACAAATATTTCATTGTGTAAAGATCATGCAACAAGGTGGGTGTGAGGTGGTGAGTGTGAAGCAAGGCGGGAACTCCAAAAGGGTATAATCCCTTTGTAACTATTTCTTGTTTGAAGTACTAAAGACATTGAGTGACTGTTTTCTCATGGACGTAGCCCACATTGAGTGAACCACGTATATTGTGTGCACTCTCTCTCTCTACTCTATAATCTCTTTTGTTTGTAAATTATCTCTCTCCATTAAGTAATCTAGTCAATTATCTATTTAGCTATGTCATATTTCCTAACACTACTAACATAGTTGGACAGTCTTTGAAACTATTCATGCCAAAGCTAATTTGTAAATTTTGTAGTTGAATCTGAGTCTTGTATAGCCAGCCACTAGCCAAGAGAGCCATAGGTATAAAGTTCATTTTATGAAGTGGGAAAAGTTCATTTATCATTATCAAAGTTTTGAGTTGTGAAGCGTAGGACTATGAGCGGCTACTCTCATGCGCCTTGTAATTCTCATGTCTTGACCTTTGGTAATCACATTTTGATTCAAAAATTGAAATGTGTTCCTTGTCCCTTGCTTTTTTATTCAAGTGTATCCATTGTCCATTCTACTATGTCATATTTCCTAACACTACTAACATAGTTGGACAGTCTTTGAAACTATTCATGCCAAAGATAACTTGTAAATTTTGTAGTTGAATCCGAGTCTTGTAAATCTGGCCACTAGCCAAGAGAGCCATAGGTATAAAGTTCATTTTATGAAGTGGTAAAAGGACCTTTATCATTATCAAAGTTTTGAGTTGTGAAACGTAGGACTGTGAGCGGCTACTCTCATGTGCCTTGTAATTCTCATGTCTTGAGATTTGGTAATCACATTTTGATTCAAAAATTGCAATGTGTTCCTTGTCCCTTGCTTTTTTATTCAAGTGTATCCATTGTCGATTTTGCTATGATTTATAACTATGTGTTTGTAGGATAAAATTGTTGTTTTGAGTGCATTACTTACGATTTTTGGACATTCCAACCATAGGAGAATGTTCGTAGACCCTAGGGTGACCTTTCTTATATGCTATGCTACTATTTTTGGGACCTTGATTGTGATAGATTGTGATTTTGATACCTCCTCAGATTGCGACTAAATTTGATAGGTTAGTGCCCCTAAGTGTCTTAGACCTCCTTCCAAAGTTTTGTAGCATTTGGACCTAGCTCGAGTGCCAAAAAGGGTTGATGACTAAGTGCAGTGACATAGAATATAGGCAAGCTGCGAGTTCTGTGAGTGATAGATTTGAAGATGGTAGAGAGATTGTCACTTTGTAGGTTCACTTCTTGAGGTTGACACCCTCACAGAGTCTCCATACCCCATTTGAGTCACTTCCTTGAGTATTGATATTATGTTAGTGCCAGAAAGCTATGCTATAACCGTCCGTGCAACAAAACACTAATAATGAGCTTCTTCATATTGAAAGTTCACATTCACAATTTGCATAAGCTCATTTTTTTCTCGTGTGCTATCAAACACAATTCATTCTTTATCCTACTAATATGCATACTCATCCATATCATTTACTTCTCCACTTGCAATGTCCTTTGCTAAAATCCAAGAGAGGATATTTTATCTTTATCCAACTACCACATGACTCATGCATAGATACATCCATAACATTATTTAAAAGTTGTACTTAAAAGATCTCAAACTATCTATATTTACAAGCCAACATAAAGTGAAAATCCTATTTATGGTCATCATTGAGCCCAAAATTTTGAAATACATGGTTCCATGCTTCCAAGTACTTCCATAAGTGATCAAAATCATGAAAAATCATCATAGAACCAAGATTAGAAAAGCAGCCTAGAGTTTATTCCCAAGTAGACTCCAACATGGTGATCAAAGTAACAAAACACTACTCTCCTCTACTCCGTGGGGACACTAATTTATGTGAAGGATTGGGGGGTTGGCATCTACAACATCCAAACCACCACAAAAAACAGAGGATGCAGATAATAATTCTCTCAAGGGAATATGGGCTGATCCTTACTCACAAATTTTGAGAGTCTCACTCACACTCAACCTCAACTAGTCCTGACTAGATTCTTCTACACTACACTTTTCTCTTATAAAACCAAGGGCTTCACCTCTTTTCAAATTCTCTTCCATGTGCTAGTAGAGGCTCCATAAGTGCTCCCATGTATTTACATAGCTTCATCAAAGCCCATCCAAATTAAGATCCATTTGAAAACCCACAAATTTTAGAAGAAAAACATCAAAAAATGTGATGGAAACCTTGAGGAAAACCTTGTCCTTTTTCATATGTACAAGCCAACAATTGCAACACATAGTTTACCCTTGACTAGGTGTATGACATTGTAAGACAGGGGTGACTAGATCCTGAGAGTCCTCCACCCAACCACCCTTATATAGGCATGCACTTGGCCCTTTGCCCTAGATGGACTCCCCGTTCCACAACGCCTAGCCCGGCCCTGCCTTATTGGTCCGGCCTTGCCGGTGTCCTAACATTAATCCCCCCTTAAGAAGATTTTTCTTCCTCGAAAACAAAAGTGGGAAACTTCTTCTTAAGAACACTAATGTTTTCCCGAGTGGCACCTTCTTCAGGCCCGTCTTTCCACTTGATTAAGGCTTGTTGTCGTACGTGATGACGTGTACGCAACTCGTGATAATCAAGAACATGTTCAGGTTCATGCGGTAAGGTAGGAGGTTCAATGTAATCAACCAACACCTATTGGTCAATGACATTGTCTTTCCCATGTAACTGCTTTTGTAGACGGCTTGCATGAAACACTAGATGAATGCGAGAATGTGAAGGTAGTAATAGTTTGAAGGCACGATCACCAACTCGCTTGAGTATTTTGAAAGGCCCACAATATCAGGGAGATAATTTAGATGTCGGTGTCGTCCCCCTTAGTAGGCGGCTCTTCACGCCCTTAAAGAGAGGAGCATGCAAAAAGCTCCACGCCCTCTTGCCAAAAATAGACTTAGCTCTGATACCAATGTAAGAGAGGGGTGACCAGAGCCTGAGAGTCCTTCACCCAACCACCCTTATATAGGCATGCCCTTGGCCCTTTTCCCTAGATGGACTCCCCGTTCCACACCGTCTAGCCCGGCCCTGTCTTATTAGTCCGGCCTTGCCGGTGTCCTAACAGATATGGAGCTACACACAACATACCTATCATACCTCAAACCAAGATGAATAGAGATTAACATGTAGAGATAATCAGTCGATTTCATCACACCATTGAGGAGAGACACGCTCTCAACTTAGCTCTCACAAATCAAAAGGGCCACCCCTACATCAAAAACCCCACCCTTCACAACAACATGGGCTTTTTTCTTCATAAATGAAACATCTAATTCACTCATTACCCCAAGCCAATAAATTTTCAATTTTTCTTCCTATTCTTAAGTCACTCACTCTTTGAATTCTTGAAACTTCTATGTATTAAAATATCAAAAGTATGCACCTTGCACAAGTGATTTTGACGGTTAACACTAGTCCAATAGGCATTGGCTAGTGATTTTGACGATTAACACTAGTCCAATATGTATTGGTTAAAAAAACGAAGATGATCGGCTTTTGAAGCTGCGGCCGAAGCTGCGGCCGTGAGAACCAACCCCACTCAGGGGGAGATTAATAATATAGCAACAAAAAAGAAAACATTTTTTAAACTGCATATGCCGTCGCCACACCACCCACGCTCATGCTCCCTTGGCACCACCCTCCCCCCCTCTCCTCCAATATCCCCTCCACCCTCCTTCATTATCACATGAAGCCGCAAACCCTCTCTCTCCCTCTTGTTCGTCAACCCACCGGGGGCTGCCATGCATGTGACAACTCTCTCTCTCTCTCTCTATCTCTCTCTCTCTCTCTCTCTCTCTCTCTCTCTCTCTCTCTCTCTCTCTCTCTCTCTCTCCCCCCTTGTGAGGTCCCCAACCCCGAGAAGATTGGGGCGACTTGATAGATGGTCTTCCTTTATTCTCCTCTTCCGTTGATGAGACCCTCCTCCATTTCCACAAAGTAGAGATACAAGCAACAGAAGAGAGTAAGTCCTCTAACCATCATTTACGTGGTTACAAGGGTCATGTGCCACAAGCCAGGTTGATAAATCTAGGATTATAATGAAGTTGTTTCCTAACATAAGGATAAAATTCCATTGACATATTTAGAATCCATAAATAAATCCTTTTTCCCCACGTTTAAGAGGAACAATCTCCATCCATAAACCATAAATATGATGTGAGACTTAGTCTAAACTAAATAATAATTGTAGATTTGGGCCATCTCGACTCTTGGCACAATGAGTCTCTAATTTCACTTCTCTTAATAAGAGGGAGTGGAGAGTTTCTCGACTAATTGAGACCACCCATCCTTGACTGGCAACCTGAGCCAACCCCCACTTTCCACCCCACACTCACACTTTTTTTCTTGTTTACTAATTACTACCACACTGTTTTACATATACTAAAAATGTTCTTTAATTAATTCCAGACACAAACTCTTTCATCCAGCCCTTCAAACATCACCAAAACATTTCTTTCTCAAACATGGTCTAATGAAGACTGTCCTATAATTCAACAAAAATGAATCTTTCAATTATTCTTAAGAGTTCTCGCTACTTAGAGACTTTCTCTGTCTAACCAACCGATCCTTTGCAAAAGAATTACTTATTCGCTAACAGAAAAATGCGCATACTTTCCCAGTCGCTAACCGCAAGGGAGCATCTTACTAACCGCAAGGCATCCTGCTAACTGCAAGGTATCTTTCTAACCGCAAGAGACAAAAAGAGAGCTGATAACCTCAGCTTAATCTTCGCTAACCGCGGAATCATCTCTCTAACCGCAAGTCCCATCTAGAAACAAAATATTCTTTCACCAATTGTTTTCTTTATGTGATTTCTCAAACAAAACTAACTAGCATCTAATATCAAACAAAGATAGTTTATCAAACAGTAATCATAAATCAAACAATTCCTTCTCTACTCTATGAAATTATATGCTTGTTTCTTGTGATATAATCACGTTTTCCAGACATTTTAAGGGAATTATTAGACTTGACCAACCGGTCATCATGTATAACGATGCAGAATTATAATTTCATCTTACCGGATTAGCAACACATTCGACTACCTCTTGTGGTTGAGGTTGGATGGCTTCGACTTCTTCCGCAACCAATACCTCTCCTTGAGCAACTTTTGGAGTAGTTTATGCCTTCCTCTGCATCTTTCTTGGAGGTGGAGCGACATAAGCATCCTTCAAGCTTTGAGTGACTCGCTTCGGGGCCATCGTATCGTGAAGGAGAAAGGAGAAAGTTGAGAAAGAGAACTCAAGAATTTGAGAGGTAACACGATGATGGTAGAGAAAGAAGTTAGAGATGGAGATGGCTTTAGGGTAAGAGCTTGAGAGAGAGAGGTTGAGGGAGAGAAGATAACTCGGACGTCAAGGCAAGAGAGCTTCCGCTTCTTAGAGAGTGTCCCCTCAAAGTGAAGGGAGAGGGGTCTTTATATACGCTCTCAAGGCCAGCTAATAATAGAGGGAGGAAGGAGAGATAAGTCTGCACACGTTCATGGCTTGTTAAAATATATATATTTTTTTTAAAAAACAAAAGTTTGTGGGTGCGGACACGAATTTTGATTGCACGATTTTGAACCTCTTAGATGAAACTTGGCTTCCAAGACAAGAGCTCTAAACTAAGCTCCCTCTCTCTTTCTTTCCTAGAAGTACTCCTCCTACTCCTTCTCCTCTAAAATTACTCCTTCTTTCGTAAAATTGCTCTCCCTTTCCTAAAATTACTCTCTCTTTCCAAAAAAGTTAACTCTTATCTTTAGATATAATCTTGAGGCTTAAGTTTCCCATCAACCTTATTGTTTTCAAGTGAATAAGGATCATAAATAATAGTTCTAAAGTTCAATTTTTTATCCGATCATTTCATTAGAATGCTCTTTGAATTAATAAAATGCAAACCTTACATATTTGCAAAGTGAATGAAATACCTTTATTGAAAAATGTTGGTACATTACAATCTCCCCAACTTAGGGGTTCTAGATGTCCTCAACTCGACAAAAAGTGAGGACAGTCCTTCTTTAGGGTGGCTTCATCTTCCCATGTTGCATCTGCTTCAAGATAGTCTTACCACTGAACAAGGTGTTCTCTGAGAACTCTATTTTGAAGGATATTCCCTTGAGACTCTAAAATTCTAGAAGGTTGGAGTTCCAAGATGTTTTGAGTAGGCATGACAATTTGTTCATCATTGAGGATTTGATCATGACTGGGAATATAGGGTTTTAATAAGCTTACATGAAATAGGAAACTTCAACTTGTAAGCTTGGGTTACTGTACACTTGGTCACTTCGTAAGGGCCACAATAACGTGGACTAAGCTTCTTGTACTTTCCAAGTGATAGGGTACTTCTCTTTGGATGAATCCGAACAAAAACCTTGTCACCTTCTTTCAAATCTCTTACTATCTGCATACTGCTTTTGACAATCCTAAGCTTCCTGAATATCCTTTTGGATGGCTTTTTTTTAATTTTCCATTTCTTCTAGCATCTTCTTAGACGCTTCAACTCTGATGGTACGGTCAAAAAAGTTGAGTGGAGAGACACATTCTTGACCATACAAGGCACAAAATGGGGTCATACCAATGCTTTGATGATGAGAAGCATACTCCACTAGAGGTAAAATTTGAATAAGCTTATGTTCTCTACTCAATAAGCTCTAAGAATATCTTCAATGACTTTGGTTAACTCATTCTGTTTGACCATCTGATTGAGGATGGTATGCGGTACTAAAGTTTAACGTTGTTCCAATTGCCTTGAAGAGTAAGGTCCAAAATTTTGAAGTGAACTTCACATCTCGATCGCTTACAATCCGTTTGGTCAATCCATGCAATCTAAAAATCTCTTTGACAAATAGTTGTGCAATGTCATAGGCGGTAAAGATTGTCTTGATGGGTATGAGATGCGCAACTTTCATGAGTAGGTCAACATTTACCATGAGTGAATTATAATCTCCTTGTACCGTACGTAATCCAATGACGAAGTCCATACTTATGCATTCCCATTTCATTTGGGGAATTTCCAATGGTTGAAGTTTACCGGAAATTTTAACCCTCTCAACTTTAATCCTTTGGCATGTCAAGCATTGACGAACATAGCATAGAACATCTGCCTTTTGCCCATTCCAATAGAAACTTTTCCGTACCGCATTGAGAGTCTTCGCATATCATGGGTGTCTTGAATTAGGGCTATAATGGGCTTCAAATAAGATAGCCTTCTTTAAGTTACGATCCTTTGGTACAGATGACCTATCTTTATAGTAGAGACAAGGTCCATCATGTGAAAAGTGTATCATTGAAGGTAGATTCTTTGAATCCCAAGATCGAACAAGGTTAAGCCGCCTTTGATACTCTGGGTCAGATGACGTAACTTACTTAATCTTTTCAATAATTGGGTTGTTGGGTATAGATATGAGGCTCAAAAAAGGTTTCTGACTAAGTGAATCTGAAACCATGTTCTCTTTTCCGGGACGATAGATAATGTCAAACGCAAATTCTTTCAAAAGTTCTACCCATCTTCTTTGTCACATATTCAAGGTTGCTTGGGTGAAAATCCACTTTAAGCTCTTATGGTCGGTTATAATTCAAAACTTTTTCCCCAATAAGTGGTGTCTCCACAGACTTAGAGTGTGAATGAGTGCCAATAGTTCGAGGTCATGGGTGGGGTAGTTCCTTTCATGAACCTTCAGCTTACGGGAGGTGAAAGCTATTGGTCTGCCTTCTTGAGCTAGTACTCCTCCAACTGCTATTCCACTAGCATCAGTGATGACTTCAAAGTCTTGGTTAAAATGTGGTAGCTTTAGGCATGGTGTTGTAGTCACATACTGCTTAAGTTTATCAAATCTTTCTTGGTGTAGTCTTCCCCATCTTATCTTCACTCCTTTCTTCAAAAAATCAGTCAAGGGTGTAGCAATCACTTCATAATCCTTTATAAATATTCTATACCATCATGTGATTCCCAAGAATCCTCTAAGCTCACTTGCATTTGATGACTGAGGCCATTCAACAATGTCTTGAACTTTAGCAGGATCCACTGAGATTCCTTCGTGCGAAACAATAAATCCCAAATACTCAATCCTTGGAGATAAAAATGAACTCTTGTTCATCTTTGCATATAGCTCGTGTTCTCGAAGAATATCCAACACTTTTCTCAGGTGGTATTCATGTTCTTCTTCATCCTTTGAGTAGATTAAAATATAATCAAAGAAGACAAGAACAAAGAAATCTAGGGACGGCCTAAAAATATCCTGCATCAATCTATTGCATGTAGCCGGAGCATTAGTGAGACCAAACGACATTACTATGAACTCAAAATGTCCATATCGCGTGTTGAAAGTTGTCTTTGGAATATCTGATTCCTTTACTCTGATTTGATAATAACCAGATCTTAGATCTATGTTTGAGAAGACCTTAGAACCATGTAGTCTATCCAACAATTCATTAATTTGTGGGATAGGTTAGTTGTTCTTAATTGTTACTTGGTTTAGTCCTCTGTAATCAATGCAGATTCGTAAAGTCCCATCTTTCTTCTTTTGAAAGAGTACTGGTGCTCCCCAACTTGATTCGCTCGGTCTAATAAATCCATGTTCTATAAGTTGACCGAAGCTGTTCTTTCAATTCGATGGCCTCTGGTAGCGCCATTTTATACGGTCTCTTTGACACTGGCTCACTTCCTGGAAGAATCTCTATCTCATGATCAATCTCTCGATTTGGAGGATGAGATGTGGATCTTCAGGGAAGACATCTGAATATTCATGAAGCCGAGAGGGTTTTGTAACGCTTGATTTTGAATCCATCTTGTTCAGCTTGACCACAAATATTTGTTGTCCGGCCTTCATACCTTTGAGTAGACGGTTGGCTTTAACTAATTGAATCTTTGGAATCCCATTCTTTCCCTGTACTTCGACTTGATTTGCTTGACTATCTCTAAAGCTCATACTCCCTAGGCCATAGTGAATGCTAGAGTGATTCTTAGATAACCAATCTATCCCCATGATACATCCCAACTGGTAAGGTTCCAAAGAAAGTTGAAGTAGCATGTCCTCCTAGTTCAAAGTCAAGGGTTCCCACTAAATATCGTGATACCACGGTTTTCCCATTAGCCAATTCTACTGTCATGGGTTTAGCTTGTTTGTTATTAAGGTTCAACTTCCGCAAGCATTTCAGGGATAGAAAAGAATGAGTACTGCCACAATCGATGAGGAGGTTAAAAGGTTTACCTTGATGGGTTGAGAGTGTTTGAATAACAAAAAATTGTCTTTGGGATCTAGGGTTGTCAATAGCTACATAAATTCTTGCTCTCTTTTCTTCTACACCAACGGTAGGCTCTCCTATGACTGCATGTACATGTGCATTCCTACCTTGACCTCTTCCAAAGGCTCTGGCTTCTCTTCCTTGTCCTCTGCCTTGTCCACCACCTCGTCCATTGTTATGTCCAAAAAGATGGTGTCTTTGTTCTACTTCAGTTGTTGCTGCTGCTCTATTAGTCATACGTGGACATCTGTTCCGATAATGTCCCAACTCTCCACATTCAAAGCATCAAACATCGAAGTGAGAAGGATTTTGAGCATTAGTAGAATAATATCTTTGTGGTTGTCCATTATTATTGGGAAGCCTTGTTGGATGTCTGGCATCGTTAAAACTATGATTTTGTTCACCTCTCCTTCTAATCCCTTGCTCCTTCATTAAGGGCTTAGCTCGTAGTAAAGCATCTTGCACAATATTAGGTTTCATGGATTCTAATTGCGAGTTGATTGGTTCTCTTTAAACCTTGACAAAAATGGGATTACCTGCTGCTCTATGGTCATTGGCAGAGTGTGATGACTAAGCCTTACAAACTTTGAGTAGTGCTCTTCCAAGGTTAAACTGTATTGCTTCAAGATAAAGAACTCATTCATCTTCAACGCTTCATGTACAGGAGGTAAGTATCTTTACTTCACATCTTGTTAAATTTCTCTCCAACTTTGGGAGTTCTCCTATACTCCCATGTAACGACAATGTTGTTTCCACCATAATTTTTCTTCACCAAAGAGGCGAAACATCCCTAGCATCGCTTGATTTGCAGGTGCAGTCTTTGCAGCCAAGAAGTAATCATCCATAGCTTCAGTCCATACTTCTGCACCCTTCTCAATATCATCACCCTCTGCTTTAAAAGAAGGTGGCTACATTTGTTTCAACAATAATATCTTCTCTTGAATCTCCGTATAGATAGCATCGTTCTGAGGGTTTTCCATTATAGGAGTGATTTGAGGATTCTCCTGAGTATACGCTGTGAGCGGAATGAAAAAACACATAACGCCTCTATAACGATCCGACACACACTCTTGGAATGATACACACACACTATGGGGCACCACTCGGCTTACACAACACACCTGGCTGAGACGGGGAACACAACTCTGGAGTGAGAGGAGAGAGACTATCCACTTGCCCACTCCACACAAACACACACACACACACACACACACAAAAAAAAAACTCATCTCAAAAGAGGAGAATTTCTGATGTTTAGATACAAATGAGCTTGGGCCAACACCAATGGGGCAAATAGCTCACACAATATGGGTAAAATAAGCTAGATACAATCACAAACTGGAGTAGAAGCTTCGCTCATAGGAGAAACTTACACAGCAAAAACAGCAGAAAAATAGTGAGGAATTTGGCAAAATGGACAGCACCATCGCGTCCGGAACGGCCCAAAACCCCAGTCTACAATGTCAAAGTGCTCAAATCCGACCTCGGATGAGCAGTTTACGGCCAAAAACAGGCTCCAAAAACCCCAAAAACACAGTTTTTTCTGGTCTTCTCTCTGTTTTTTCAGTTCCCACACTTAGCTTTATTAGTTGGGCACCCTTGGCCTTTTAGATGACCTCAAACGGACCCCGAACAGGCCAAAAACTGACCTCGCAATGCATAGTTGTCACCTTTTTGCATCATCCGCACACCTGGCACTCATTTCTTTTCAATAATGTGTCACGCAACCACCTGAAGTGGCCCCAGAAAGCGGTCCTAATGATGACCTTTCTGCATAACTCTCACAAGAAAACACCGCTTTGTGTCCGTATTCTTCCACGTGCAAATATTGACCCCGTTCGGCCTCCTGACGCCACTCGATGCCATCTGACGCACCTGCTTACCTCATGTCGTCGGCCCGCGGATAGATTCCTCGAGAAGTTTTGCGCGCTACCAACTCCTCCTTATTGTAGAAAAAACACACTGGTACTGATAATAGTGAAAATCGTTGCACTATGTACACCATGTCCTACCTGTACACACGTGGGCCCCACGTAACCAACTGGCTATGGAAAATGGGCAATCCTTTATTGGATGCACCATGCATGTGTATGTACATATGTGCAATCCCTTGCTCCAAAAAACTCCTGACATGACTTTCCCATCCCCTAGCCTGCTAGATCATTCATGATCAGCAGCAGCAAAGAGAGATATGAGACTCGCTGCATCACAAGTCTCCTCACCCTTCACCAACATTGCTTGCTCCACAGACAACTCATCTTGCTCCACCATCATTAACCTAGCATGATATAATTTAAGACGCAATCCATTTACCCTTGAGTTATGTAGAATCCCATCCAAGTTAGCCAACGGATATGTACCATTTGGAAAACACTCCACTACCTTGAAAGGGCCTTCCCACTTAATCTGAAACTTCTTTTGGAATGTGTTGTCCAGCTTACTGTTGTAACGCAAAAATAAGTCATGCTTCTTGATACCCTTACTTTTGACCTTTTCATTTATCTTTGCCAAAGCCTTATCCTGCATCTGCCCACAATGCTCCAATGCGCTCATCCTATCAAACTGAGCCTCTTGTAACTGCAAGAGCCTCTCTTTGAATGCATCACTAGGCTGGTATGCTGGTGCCTAATCTTCATCTTTGCGCATAAGAAGTCTAGCAGTTTAGCTCTAAATCCTGGCCCCTTATCTGAAAGTAGCCTAATGGCACCCCAAACTTGCAACATATTTCATCATACACAAATTTTGCCACATCCTTTGCAGTGATCTGTTTTACTGCTATAGCCTCTGCCCATCTAGAAATATAGTCCACTATCGTCCAGATATAGCTTTTGCCCCTGCTTGTGATAGGTAACGGGCCTATTGCATCAATCCCCCACTTTTCAAACACATCAAACGCCATAATGGTTTTTTGTAGCTTTGGCTTCAACACTCTCTTCCCAAATGCTTGAAACCTATTGCAAGACCTACACCAATGGTGAACATCCTTGTGCAAACTAGGCCATACATACCCCTCTTGCAAAATATTATGCAAGGTGATCTTTAGAGCAAAATGGCCACCACATGCGCCTTCATGATTCTCTTCCAACACTCTATAAAGCTCCTCTCGCCAAGGTATACGTCTCAACACGAGATCAGCCCCTTTCATGTATAAGACATCACCAATCAATTTGTACCTGTATGCTCTACGCACAAAACCATACTTCTTAGACTTCAGAATCTCCTTTGGAATGATTCCTGTTAGCAAAAACTCCTCTTCTTGAGCCAAACTTTCCCGGCCATGATAAAGAGGTAAAGTGGTCCTCAACACAAATAGCTCCCCAATCATGCCTTGAGCTGCTTCATGTGCCTCTCCATTTAGAGCACGTTCAATGTGTCTAATGCTCCATGATTTGAACTTTTTTAACAGGCCTTTAATTCTGAAGCACATTTCCTTCAATGAGTGTTCTTGCTCTTCCACACACCAAGCACTTGCTTCACCACTAACAAGGCATCACCGTTTATGCTCAACCTTCGAACCCCATGCTTCAAACAGATGTGTAATCCGGCTTCCAGACTATCATATTCAGCCTCATTGTTACTATGAGCATCCAATTTGAACCCTCTCTTACATACTAGCTTCCCCTCTGGATCATAAAGTGCTATACCCCTTGAAGCTGCATCATGGCTCTTTCTGTATGAACCATCAAAGAACAACACATGTGCATTGCTGATCTGTGGCACTTCTTCAACTACCTTTCTCACCACCTCTTCCTTAACAATAAGGGGATTCTCCTTGTAGGTCAACAAATCAGCTAGGGTAGCCCTTGTACTGTCTTCCACTAGAAAAGAGAACTCAAACTCTTGCAGCTCAATTACCCATTTCTTCACCACATTTGACATGTTAGTGCCATTAATTAACTGTGGCAAAAAGGCATAACTCGTCAAGAAAACAAAAGGTCGTGGTAGCAAGTAATGACAAAATCGTCGACAAGCAAATATTACACTAGCCATCACTAGCTCTACTTCAGAGAACTTTCTCTCCGCTACCAACTTCACTCGGCTTGCACAATACATTGGACTCATATAATGGATGCCCTTCCCCTTTTGCAATAGCATGGCTCCAATGGCATCATCCCCTACTGAGGGATTTACATAAAAAACTTTCTCCCAATCAGGAGCTTGCATGGCTGAAACCCCCCTCATACCTCTTTCACCTCTTGAAACACTTCTTCACACTTGTCATCCCATTGCAATGGATCATGCTTTGCCACTTGTTGTAATGGATAAAGAAGCTGCGAAGACAATGGAATAAACCGTGCCATGTACTTCACTTTGTGTATAAAGGTTGCCAATTGCTTTGTACTCGTAGGTGATGGAAGAAGAATAATAGACTTAACCTTATCTGGATCAGCCTCAATGCCATTTTCTGACACCATATGGCTCAATAACTTCACCCTTGGCTGTGCTAGATGACATTTCTTTGGATTTAGTTGTCCTCCACATTCATCATATCGAGCCAATACCGTATGCAGCTTCTCATGGTGTTCAGCCCTACTGCTATGAACACAGAAGTCGTCCATAAAAGCTTTAACACAACTACCAATGAATGGTTCCAACACCCAATTTGCTCTCTCTTGATAGAAGGAAGGTCCATTTGACAACCCAAATGGCAATACTGTGTAGCAATAGCAGCCCCATGGCGTAATAAAAGTTGTCTTTGTGCGGTCTTTAAGAGCAATCTTCAATTGAAAATAGCCTGAAAAACCATCACACACACTGTACCTCTCATAACCTGCCACTGAATCCAAGATCTGATCAATGAATGGAAGAGGATATGGGTTCTTCTTAGTGGCTGCGTTTAAGGGTTTAAAATCTACACAAATTCTCCACTTCCCATCCTTCTTTGGACTTACTACAACTGGACTCACCCATTCTGTGGTATCCACAGGGACTATGAACCGTTCCTTCAATAACTTGTCCACCTCTTCTCTCAAGGCTTCCATTTTCTCTTGACCCATCCTTCTTAGCCTTTGCCACACAGGCTTAGCACCTTCTTTCAGCTCTATATGCATCTCTTCACCCTTGAACCCTTTGATCTCTTCATATGAAGTAATGAACAAATCAGGAAAACTAGCCAGTATATTCAAATATATATCCTTCTCCATAGCTGAGAGGTCTCCACTGATCATTTGTGTCATCAGTTCCTGCTTCTTTGACAACTCAACCTTGGTTTGTATCAGCCCTTCAATCACTTCATAAGGCCCTTCACTTTCATCTTCAACCTCATTCGCAAATGCAACTAAACCAAAATCCTGTATTTCTTTGTCCATCAAAAGAAATGCAACATCAGCATCCTCATCACTGCTGGTAGTGCTATCACTGTCCTCATCTGTCACCGTGGAAGAGTCTGCATCACTAGACTCATACTCATCTTCATAAAGCTCCTCTAATCATTTCCTTGTGTCCATATTATAAAGCTTCTTGGTACCTATCTTTCCATAGAGGCTAATCGTACCATGTCGCCAATCTTAAACAGCTCCCACTCCACGTAACCATGGTCTGCCCAGTATAATAGGATATGCTCCCAACCCTGCTGGCATCACATGAAAATCAACCACTGCCTTTGCATCATATGCCTCCACTTCTAAGCTCTTTACAACACCCAAGCATTTTACTTTCTGATGGTTTGCCAATATGATCCGGAAACCTGACACCCCAGCCACTGTGAGACCCATCTTCTCAACGCATGAGTGTGTTATGACGCATATTTGGGCTCCACCATCCACATAACCTTGTCCCAAATTTTTCCTTTTATGCCACACATCTACTATTGGACAAATGTCTGGTAGCTCATCCATTGCCAACACCTTTACTGAACCTCTCTCTGGCTCTTTCTCCATTGGGTTAACCATCCTCTTCCACTGTCACTTTAGCTTAGTCACCATCTCTATAAGCTTTCCAAAAGTAACATTTGCCTTCCTGCTCGTCAGATCCTCCTTCAAGTCATAGCTTAATTGCCCATCCCCTATTGGAAAATCTGAAACATGAAACTTTCGACGAGCTCTCCTTTTCCTCTTGGCCTTGACATCCTCGCCTTCATGGCTCTTTCCTTTCTTCTTACTAGGACGTGGGGCACTTCTTTCTTCTTTATCCTTTGTGGTCCTCTTCCCAATAGGCATCACTAATGTATCCTCTAGCTTTGATGCCTTATTCAAGGTGACTACACTTAGCAATTTGGTCTTTCCCTTTTCCTCCTGGGTCAGTCCACTGGTTCCTTCGTCTCCCTTAATTTCGATGCCATAATCATTTGACCTAGTTAGCACCTGTCTTGGAAATGGATACATGTCTCCCCCCATCCTTGGTGGCTTATCACATTGCGGGCTGATGTGACCCAACTCTCCACAATTATAACATGTGGGCATCTGCCTCCAGTACCTACCATTGCTTTGTCCAACACCATTCCTAGGCCTTTCTTCACCTCCTGGCTGATTCGCAAACCTCCCTCGACCTTGATTATTTCCCACCTGACCTAGCATGTTTAGGCTGAGATTCTTCATTAAATCTACCACTTGCCTCATGTCTTTCCTTAGCCCATCATCTTGCACTGCTGTAGTGACCACTGCTGGCATAACCTGAGGAGTAACAGAAACCACTGTTTCATGATGAACCCCTGGCATGCAACCTTGTAAAGAGTCCATAGGCTGATATTCAGACTCATGGGCAAAGACTCCACCCCTAAATGGCTCATTTTCCTCAACTTCCACTCTTTGTTCCTTGCTACCTCCAATGCATCTTCATATGTCCTAGGCTTCTTTAGCTCCACTCTCCAACGTATATTCTCCCAAGGACCAGCCAAGAACCTGTCCTTCTTCATCATGTTAGGCGGGGGTACCTGTGGTGCTAAGGCCTTGCACATCCGCTCCCATGCCAATGAGAACTTACGTATGTACGCATCTACTGGCTCACCATCCTTTTGCACCAAAGCCTGTACTTCTTGCCACACTTTGTCAGGATCTTCGATCTTCACAAACTCCACTTCCAACCCATGTCGTAGATTGTCCCAACTCAATCTTACAGGTGGATCCGCTACACGCAACTCCTCTTCAAATGCTTTGGACCAAACTCGTGCATCACTCTTCAAACAAATTTGGAGAAGACGTAACATTTGCGCAGGGTCATGAATCTGGTTGCTAATGCAGGCAACCTCCATCTTTTCCAAAAAATCTTCCACACCTTGATCACTTCTTCCATGAAACTCTAGATAAGAGAAAGCCATGGCTACCCAAGTTACAATGCTTTGAGAACCCCTTTGAACACACGTGCAAGAACCCAAAACTTTTGACTACCCAATCCCTAGAAACTTCAACGGAGCTCAACTTTAGATAAGGACAAACACATGCACATCAAATGAGTTTTCATAGTTGATCATCGGAATTACAACAGGCAAAGGACATTCCAAGATCTCTCGTAATCTTTTTGGCCCGAACATAAAGACTATGCGCTGCTGGAAAAAAATCTTCCTGGACACATGAACATTTATCTGGATTCTTTGAGTTAAATAAAAAGGAGTGAATTGAGGTCCATTTTGATCATCCATTAAAGCCAACCATGAAGCGCCCAAGAAGGCACACCTGTCTTATCCTCTGATTTTGCCAAATTTCAGCAGCATAACAGCATAAATGGCTCAAAAGACCAAGAAACCAGCCATCATAACTTGGAAAAATTTTGACAGAGTTCCCCCAGAAGTAGAGCAGTAGGAACCCAAAATATAGACTGTATATATATGCACAAACTGTCAACAATAGAACCCGAGCATCAAATAGGACTCACTAGTACATAGCCTATGGCGAGGTCACGAAAAGGGTGCTCCAGCTACCTGTATCACCGAAAGGATCTCCACATTTGAGAATCCCCTAGCTCAATAAAAACCTCACGCTATCGATCCTCACACGAAGGCTAATGCAAATAGCGCATATTCAAGTCTCATAAATGACTATCTTCCAGACCAAGTCTCAGAAATGGCTAGGACTGCCAAATACAACCAAGTATGGCTCCACAAGTGCGTACAATGGCAGTTTCCAGAAGTAACGTACAATCCAACAGACAATGCGCTCAAACAGGCGCCAAGTGATGCATACCCAAAACAACTGCAAGTGACATCACTGCTAGTATATCACTATACTCCAGCTACCTGTACCTGTGTGAATCACCTATACCTGTACCTATCCCTGTAACCTGTAACCTGTAATCTGCAACATATAATCCCGAATCTCAAATCTCGAAGCTCGAAGCTCGAAGCAGAAGGTACTCGAAGAAGATCCTCCATGGGGGCACCAACAGAATGTGAGCAGAATGAAAACACACACAGCGCCTCTATAACGATCCGACACACACTCTTGGAATGATACACACACACACTATGGGGCACCACTCGGCTTACACAACACACCTGGCCGAGACAGGGAACACACCTCTAGAGTGAGAGGAGAGAGACTATCCACTTGCCCACTCCACACAAACACACACACACACACACACACCCAAAAAACTCAGCTAAAAAGAGGAGAATTTCCGATGTTAAGATACAAATGAGCTTGGGCCAACACGAATGGGGCAAATAGCTCACACAATATGGGTAAAATAAGCCAGATACAATCAAAACTGGAGCAGAAGCTTCGCTCATAGGAGAAACTTACACAGCAAAAACAACAGAAAAATAGTGAGGAATTTGGCAAAATGGACAGCGCCATCGCGTCCGGAACGGCCCAAAACTTCAGTCTATACTGTCAAAGTGCTCAAATCCGACCTCGGATGAGCAGTTTACGGCCAAAACAGGCTCCAAAAACCCCAAAAACACAGTTGCGGCTGTTCTTCCTCTCTTCTCCACGGTTTTTCTGGCCTTCTCTCAATTTTTTCAGTTCCCACACTTAGCTTTATTAGTTGGGCACCCTTGGTCTTTTAGATGACCTCAAACGGACCCGAATAGGCCAAAAACTGACCTCGCACTGCATAGTTTTCACCTTTTTGCATCATCCGCACACCTGGCACTCATTTCTTTTCAATAATGCGTCTTGCAACCACGTGAAGTGGCCCCAAAAAGTGGTCCTAATGATGACCTTTCTGCATAAATCTCACAAGAAAACACCACTTTGTGTCCGTATTCTTCCACGTGCAAATATTGACCCCGTTCGGCCTCCTGATGCCGCTCGATGCCATCTGACACACCTGCTTACCTCATGTCGTCGGCCCACGGATAGCTTCCTCGAGAAGTTTTACGTGCTACCAACTCATCCTTATTGTAGAAAAAACACACTCGTACTGATAATAGTGAAGATCGTTGCACTATGTACACCCTGTCCTACCTGTACACACGTGGGTCCCACGTAACCACCTAGCTATGGAAAATGGGCAATCCTTTATTCAATGCACCACGCATGTGTATGTACATATGCGAACTTCCTTGCTCCAAAAAACCCCTGACAACGCATATGTTAACGTTAATATTCGTAACAACCCAAAGCATTAGGGTATTTTCTAAACTTAGACTTATCCAGCCCACTAAAGGTTCGACCACATAACTATACTAATTTTGACTTACCCAGTCTATTAAAACTTAGCCATACGACAACCAATTTTGACTTATTCAGTCCATCAAAACTCAGTCACGTGAGTTAACCAGTCATGACTTACCCACCCATCAGAACTCAGTCACATGACTTAACCAGTCACACGACTCCTGTCAATCACACAACTTAACCAATTATACAATTTCTTTGAAGAAAACAACTTAATCAAATGACTTAATCAGTCAACAATCTTTCTTTGAAGCAAAACATTACTATCCATAAACTCATCAAAAAGCCATATAGGGGTCTACAAAAGATCTCTCCATGAGAATATATAATAGAGGTTTCAATCATAGTTGTAATACACATCAGATGACATGTCGTAAAAGATTCGCGGTTGGTAATGTGGATGTAAGAAGCAAAATACAAGAGGAAGCTCGGGATAGCCAATGAAAACTTTTTCCTTGAAGGTCGGCAGAGTGTGATTGTCAATAACAACTCAATTGGCACGGATAACTTATGTCACTTTGTCATAAGCCCATCGATTACAATTTGTGACTCAATCGAGGGCCATGACAGTCTATGGTGCTTCGTAAAATTGAAAGTATAGAACCAACTTCAATTCTTCAGCCCACTTTATTTGATGTAGGTCATCTCCAAGTGTTCAATGTGACGTGCTTGGATAGCAAAGGTTGTTCCTTGAACCCAACGACTTGTGTATAACCATGTATTTGGTGGATCAAAATTGATGTGAGGTGCAAAAACCTTGTCAAGGATGCGGAACACATTCTCATGAAATTCGAATATTGGTGATTGGCAAGCAGTGTGATATATTTGCCTTAAAGATAGTTAAACAGTCGGTGTCCATGAACTTGTGCTACAAAAAAGATAAGGTAACAATGTCAAGCAAGTATTCATGCAAACAAGTCCAAGGGTAGTACAAACGGTTTTTAAAAAACCAAACCTTAAACCTAAGGCTCTGATACAAATTGTGAGGTCCCCAACCCCGAAAAGATTGGGACGACTTGATACATGGTCTTCCTTTATTCTCCTTTTCCATTGAGGGCACCCTACTCCGTTTCCACAAAGTAGAGATATGAGCAAAAGAAGAGAGGAAGTCCTCTATCCATCATTTATGTGGTTATAAGGGTCATACACCACAAGCCAGGTCGATAAATCTAGGATTATAATGAAGCTGTTCTCTAACATAAGGATGAAATTCCATTGACATATTTAGAATCGAGAAACAACGCCTTTTTCCCCACGTTTAAGAGGCACGTCCTCCATCCATAAACCATAAATATGATATGAGACTTAGTTTAAACTAAATAATAATTGTAGATCTGGGCCATCTCGACTCATGGCACAATGAGTCTCTAATTTCACTTCTCTTAATAAGAGGGAGTGGAGAGTTTCTCGACTAATCGAGACCACCCATCCTTGACTGGAAACCTGAGCCAGCCCCTACTTTCCACCCCATGCTCACACTTTTTTGCTTATTTACTAATTACTACCACACTGTTTTACATATACAAACAATGTTCTTTAATTAATTCCAGACACAAATTCTTTCATCCAGCCCTTTAAACATCCCAAAATATTTCTTTCTCAAACATGGTCTAATGAAGACAGTCCTATAATTCAACAAAAATGAATCTTTCAATTATTCTTAAGAGTTGCCGCTACTGGTAGACTTTCTCTGTCTAACCAACAGAGCCTTTGCAAAGGATTTACTTATTCACTAACCGCAAGGCATCCTGCTAACCGCAAGAGACAAAAAGAGAGTTGATAACCTCAGCTTAATCTCTGCTAACCGCCGAATCATCTCGCTAACCGTGAATTCCATCTGGAAACAAGATATTCTTTCAGCAATTGTTTTCTTTATGTGATTTCTCAAACAAGATTAACTAACATCTAATATCAAACAGCTAGTAATCATAAATAAAAAAATTCCTTCTCTAATCTATGAAATCATATGGTCGTTTCTTGTGATATAATCACGTTTTCTGGACAGTTTAAGGGAATTCTTTGACTTGACTTACCGGTCATCATGTATAACGATGCAAAATTATAAATTCATCTTACCAGATTAGCAACACGTTCGACTATCTCTCGTGGTTGAGGCTGGACGGCTTCAACTTCTTCCGCAACCAATACCTCCGCTTGAGCAACGTTTGGAGTAGTTGATGCCTTCTTCTGCATCTTTCTTGGAGGTGGAGCAACATAAGCGTCCTTCGAGCTTCGAGTGACTCGCTTCAGGGCCATCGTATCGCAAAGGAATCAGGAGAAAGTTGAGAAAGAGAACTCAATAATATGAGAGGTAACACGATGATGGTAGAGAAATAAGTTGGAGATGGAGATGGCTTCAGGGTAAGAGCTTGAGAGAGAGAGGTTGAGGGAGAGAAGATATCTCCGACGTCGAGGCAAGAGAGCTTCCACTTCTGAGAGTGTGTGTCCTCAAAGTGCAGGGAGAGGGGTCTTTATATAGGCTCTCAAGGCCAACTAAGAATAGAGAGAGGAAGGAGAGATAAGTCCGTGCACGTTCATGGCTTGCTAATATATATATATATATATATATATATATATATATAATTTTATTTTATTTTTTGGTGCGGATCGGATTTCAATGCATGATTGTGAACCTCTTAGATGAAACTTGGCTTCCAAGACAAGAGCTCTAAACTAAGCTCCTCCTCTCTTTCTTTCCTAAAAGTACTTGTCCTACTCCTTCTCCTCTAAAGTTACTCCTCATTTCCTAAAATTGCTCACCCTTTCCTAAAATTACTCTCTCTTTCCAAAAGAGCCAACTCTTATCTTTAGATACAATCTTGAGGCTTAAGTTTCTCATCAACCTTATTGTTTTCAAGTGAATAAGGCTTATAAATAATAGTTCTAAAGTCCGATGTTTTATCCGATCATTCCATTAGAATTCTCTTTGACTTAATAAAATGCAAACCTTCAATATTTGCAAAGTAAATGAAATACTTTTATTGAAAAATGTTGGGTACACTACACTCTCTCTCTCTCTCTCTCTCTCTCACACACACACACACACACACACACACACTCTTACCATATTCTCTCTCTCCCTTCCTCTGTCACTAAGCCCAATATAGGGCGCATAAAAATATATATATCTCTCTCTCTCTCTCCCTCGTTCATCAACCCGGAAGCAAGGCCCACCATGCAGAAGAAAAATCTTGATCTCTCTCTCCATCCCTCACCCACACCCACATGCTCCCTCACCCTCTCTCTCTCTCTCTCTCTCTCTCTCTCTCTCACCTAGTTGACTCTCGCTCCCTCTCTCCAGCTCCATGTCGACAGCCTGGCTCAGTCTGAGTATCTCTCTCTCTAAACACCCACCACACACACACACTCTCACTCTCTATCCCCAATTCCCTCATCCTCTCCCTCCCTCTCTCCCCCTCTTTCTCCCTCCCTCTCTTGTCCTTAGCAAGGACCAGCCCGTAGGGCATAAAACATCTCTCTCTCTCTCTCTCTCTCTCTCTCTCTCTCACACACACACACACACACACACACACACACACACACACACACAACCCCATGTACATACCCACACACACTCCCTCAGTCTCTCTCTCATGCATATACTATAAACACACACACCCAAACACTTTGCACACACACAACAGCAGTTACATGCATAAAAATGCACATACTTACACGGTCACACACACCCAACGAGCACATGCACATACACAAACAAGCACACGCACGCCATACAAAAGTACAAGAAGAAAAAATTAAAAAAACTCAACATCACCGCCTAAAAAAACAGAAGAAGAACGACAAGATCATGCATCGTGACCACATTTAAACAAAGACGATGAAGGCATGCCCCAACCGGTCTCGAAAGTGGCGAACGTGCTACATCGACGCACCAGTGAAGCCCGCCATTCATCGGCATCTTGTCCATGGCACATCTCTCCACTAAACATCCATAGGGTAACCTATTTTCCTATTTTCAATCCAAAACGTTGTATAAAAACTAGTTGTATATTGCCACCTCTCTCTAGGTGATGGTCACAAAGGCCCACCTAGGAGATATCATTTAAAAGTTCTTATAAAATAAAGCAAGTGTCAACCATCTGGGACCGGGGGCTCCTTTCTGTGTCTCTCCTGGTTAGGGACCTAACCTAATCAGATTATTTTAAACTAATTCATCCTGCACCTATAAAAGAACATTGAGAGGTCATTATCAAGGGGGGACTAGGCACTTGCAACACTGACAACAGTTGGTGGAGAACGTGAGAATTATCACTTGAGAAGGAAGCCATGCCCACACACTAACTCCAAGGGTCGCCACACACAAGAGTAGGGTCTTCGTACATATGGAATTCTCCCTAGAGAAAGCACTATAGGCTCTCTCTCTTGCTCTATCTCTCTCTGTCTCCCTCTCTCTGCCACCACGATCTCCATCTCGCCAAAGCCAAGGTTTTTGTAAATACCACTTTGAATCAAGTTTTTCCTCACATCTTGAAGGGTTTTCATCATCTATGTCTATGTCTCTCTCTCTCTCTCTCTCTCTCTCTCCCTCCCCTCCAATGTGCAGTATTAGTGTTACCTTAATCACTGTTGTCCGCGTCCGCATCCTAGCCGCTCAAAGCTAGGTGGTGCCCCATGTTCACTTCCTGTGACGAGTTCGGCGTCATGGTTCTGGCGTTGAGGCCGTCAGGGTTCGTTTTGTGCTTTGCACTTGTCATTTGGTTCCCCCATGGAGGATCTCAAAAAAATTCAATTTGCAACACTGAAACAATGCGCATCATCAACCATGAACGAATGGCTACAAGAATTCTCCAATTGGAGAATGGAGGAGGAGGAGATTGAAGAAGCACTGATCGCCACTACAAGAGGTACTTCACATTAGCAACGCTTGCACTGCGACGATCAAAAGTGAAAATCCACGGGATCGCTATGAGGGTCGCTATTTTATTTGTTACATAGCGACGCCCATATCGACGCTTATAACAACACGGATACTGGAAAAAAAAAAACCGAGATTGCTCGAAAACTTAGATCTCATATCTGAGTTTTTGGTGCTCAAGCAAAGAGGTAACCCACACTCTCCCTTTCTCTCTCTTCCCCCCGCCCCCCCCCCACACACACACACATATGCAAGGAGAGGAAGGAGAGCCAGGTATGATCCTTCCCTCTCCTGTCTCTCATGTTCCTTCCCCTTTTTCTCTCTCTCTCCCTCCCTCTCTCTCTCTCTCTCTCTCTCTCTCTTTCACACACACACACACATTGTGTCTTTGAGAGAAAGAAAGATATATATATAGAGAGAGAGAGTGAGAGAGAGGGGTGAAAGCATAGAATGGTGTCTAAATACTTGGTGTCCATGGACACCAAGTATGATACTATGGATGGCACCATAGCTAGGCTTTTAAGTCAATAATTTTTAAAAGAATATAGGTAAGATAACTGACTTCACGACTCCACTACTCGGATTGAAAGACATGGAGTGGTTAGCACGCACGGATTCTTACCATACACTGAGCGAACTTTACCGAGCAAACCAAAAAACCGAGCGAAACCCATGTGTGTGTATGTGCGTGTGTCAAAACGTAAACATAGAAAATGACATGTGCAGAAAAAAATGGTGTACTTTTAGTGTTGTAAAGCAATGGTGGTTCTCCATACCAATGAATGAAGAACAATATTGCATCATTGCACTACAAATAAAAAATAGAATAGTAAGACAAAATGTTAGCCTTTGAAAAGAAGCTCTAGATAGATAAAATCTACAAGTCGCCATTTTAACTTACCCTAAAATATATAATTAGGAAGGCTAAATCAAAATTTTCAAAGGGCTATGGTCTCTCTTCAAGAATGAGCCTTACGACCTTTCCAAGCTAGATGCGGGCCCTCTTACAAGTGCTTGGAATGGCGTGGTTGCATAGAAGACATATTATAAGCATGGTATTTAAATGCATCCTTATTTTGTGTTGTCCTATTAAAAACGATGATTGATGGGAGAAGTGGATCGAACACACCTCGTTCAGTGCTCTATACATTACTGCACTAATGTGGGATATTTTAGATTCAACACAGAGGAGATTCACATGCATGACTGGCTAGGGTAAAGTAGACGTGAGCTGCATTCTTTCCTTGCCCTTGAATAAACTGAGCAAGGGAAAATATTGACGTTTTCTCGCTAAAAGAAGCCTTGCTCCAACTAACTCTGTTGTTTAGTGAGTTAGCTTGCAAGACTCAACGTTCACATAAAATTGACCTTTAATGTTGTTTTAAAGGACAAAAGCTGAAAATTGATGGCTAGGCAGGAGGATCAACTTGATGGAAATTGACTAGGATTTTGGTGTAAATAATGGTAAAAGCACTAAACCATCACTAACTGGGAGATTTCCAATGCTCAATGCTCTTCCTTTTCCCATTGGTTGCTAAAATTTTTTTTTGCAAACCCCGGCAAGAGCTTCATTTCATAGAAGCAGCCAAAAAACTTTCTCGTCATCAACAGATTGTCATGGCTTGTGTGCGAACACGCACATCAATGATAGGGAAAAATCATTTTCTCAAACATACAAAATTCCTTTCCTTGAATTTGCTAATATTGACCTATATATAGAGATACTATATATAGCTCAACACAGATAAGAGGAGATTTGAAAAAAATGGGTTATTTATTTAATTTTTTATACTATTTTTTTCTATTTTCGAGAGGATTTTTCCCTTTTCCCAATTGACAATTTTGAAATGGAAAATGACACCATGTTAAGCTGACACATTTTTCCAGAATAGTGGCGCTCATAATACGTGAAGAGGGTGGTTTGCATGTTGACTCTCGAGGATCAAGACAAGAGGATTGGACCCTCGTTTGGTGTTAGATACTCTTGGAATAAAATAAAAATATGCCAGCTATCATGCCTCCAGAACCCAAAGGATACGAGCATCCGTTCAAATCACTCATCATCGTCCTATTTAACTATCCTATGTGTCCACAAATAGCATGGAAATCCAATCACGCCTAACCACCTATCTGCGTGTATTGTCTCTCTCTCTCTCTACCTTCTCTCTTCTTCTTCTCTGTGTAAAACACACACACACACACACACTAATGGAATCTCTTATATAATGCACAATCTCTGTGCCTCTAATAGTGGGAGGTCTCCGGGCCTTTCACTCCCACATGGTATCAATCTCCAAGTACGGGTTCGGGACCTGCAGCCTACGTCTGTTGAAGATACCCTGCATGGCACCATGCACAAGTCTTCGAAGGCTTCAACAATCAAAATGCTACACCTGCAATCTGCATGCAATGAGAGAGCCCTACAATTATTTCCCTCTCATGGCAATGACGTTACATCCTCTAGCCATGCCCTCTGCGGTGCTACAAAGCCTGTCCATGAGCAATCCTGTAATGTAGCTCATTTTGGCTTAATTCTCAAGCGGCCCGGGCCGGATGCCCACCTGCAACCATTGCGCATCATTCTCCTAGTAGAATCCTTGCCATGATTGAAATATTTTATGCTCTGGACGAAGAGCGGTTGGGCCCCTCTTACCATACCGACAAGCACACCCATGGACGTGATGCCGAACCTGTCTACCGAGTCAATGCATGTCACAAATTTGGTCATAGCCAAGTCATTGATGGACGTCAATAAGGATATGGACGAGGCTGAATTTCCATCCAAATCTATAAATGCTGGAGCAGATGTCGCATTTTTACCCTCTCCAATGGCCCTCTCTTGGCAATGTCTCATGCTTGACCAAGCCCAAATTGCTGCAGCTAATTCAGATGGAATGAATACCTATAGGCACTGCTCCGTTCCTGATGCAAATTTGCCTGCAAATGAACAAGATGAAAATTACTTCAGCCCCACTGATCTGAATTCTGGAGACTTGCCTCCTTCTCCAATATCCAACATAGATGCTGCAAAAGATTACTCATTTGAAGTGGAGTGTGTTTCACAAACACTATTATGTGTCTATCCTCTCTCTCTCTCTCACACTCACACACACACACACACACACACACACTATATTATGGCGAGACTAAGCAGAGGGTTGGAGCAAACTTATCTGAGCACTATTATGGCAGAACTAAGCAAAGGGTTGGAGCAGGTGTGAGCAATAGGTAGAGGCCGGCTATGTAGGTTGAGTTGGTAGCCAGAGGCATCAGTTGACCTTGACAACGACGGTCGTCACTCACTCGTCTCTCTCTCTCTCTCTCTCTCTCTCTCTCTCTCTCTCTCTCTCTCTCTCTCTCTCTCTCTCTCTCTCTCTCTCTCTCTCTCTCTCTCTCTCTCTCTCTCTCTCTCAAAACACAACTTTCTCAAAGAGCGCGTGCCGGCGCGCGCTCTTTGCAACAGTTGAGTTTTTAGAGAGATATAGAGAGAGAGAGAGGAGGAGGAGGACAATGGATGAGGCCAGCAGCGGTGATGGCGGTTAGCGCCAGCATGGAGCTGGGTGCAGAAAATAGCATTCTCTCTACTCCGCACGATGGGTCTCTTCTCTCCGAGAAGCGGGTGGAGTTGAAGTGCCTTTGTATGGACCGCCTCGCATCTCCATAATGCCACTGCCGATGTCGCCGCTTTTGACAACAGTGGCCGTCACTCACTCATCTCTCTCTCTCTCTCTCTCTCTCTCTCTCTCTCTCTCTCTCTCTCTCTCTCTCTCTCTCTCTCTCTCTCTCTCTCTCTCTCTCTCTCTCTCTCTCGATTAGCGCCATCATGGAAGATAGCGTGCTCTCTGCTCCGCACGATGGGTCTTTGCTCTCTGAGAAGCTGGTGGAGTTGAAGAGCCTCTGTATGGACCGCCTCACGGATTACCTTCTTCGCCATAATGCCACTGCAGATGTTGTTGCTTTTGACGATCCCCTCATGCAAGATGATCTGGAAGCTGTCTCCTAAGAGTAAGAGAACACCGACACCAACAACAACCCTTCGAAGAAGCGCAAATGACCTTAGGTAGCCACTTCCTTCTGCTCAACAAGCTATGTAATTGCCGACAGGCTCTACTATGTCTGGTTTATCTTTTTTTGTATGGTAGATGAGCTTTTTTCTCGAACACATTGTCTCTCACACCGAATGGTACCATGCCCTTGTACTCCTAGATGCATGGATGTGAGCTTCTGAGTGCTCTCAACACGTTTTTTAGGGAAATGAATGGACTCATGTTGACGGACAGATTAAGTGTTGGAAAACAGTGCATGGCTTTTGAGCCAAATGATCTTTTTGTAGAAGTACGCATTTCGCGCGCTACTTGATTTTGGAAAAACAGCATCTTTGAGGATGTCCTGAATGATTCTATTTGTTTGACACAAATGGTCTTAATGGGAAAGTTGTTTCATCTAGTCAAAGAGAGAGAGAGAGACTTCTTGGTTCGAGACTAGGCCGGAGGCCACCATGATGACTTGGTTGAAGAAGAACAGGAAGAAGAGGGGTCATGTCAGTGCAAGCCATGGAAGAATTGGCAAGCTGCACAAAAAGCATGCCGGAGGTCATGGTAATGCAGGAGGTATGCACCACCATCGCATTCTGTTTGACAAATATCACCCTGGGTACTTCGATCTACTTCCACAAGACAATGAACAAGTGCCACTGTCCCATTAATGTGAACATGGATCTTCTGCTCTGGAAGGAAAGGGGCCCTTGCTGGAAGTCACACAGTTCAAGTACTTCAAGGTGCTAGGTAATTAAGGGCGATGCTCCCCCACTCCTCTGGTCGTTAAAGCCAAGTTCTTCTCTAAGCTTGTAGAGAAGAATTTCAAAGAGTTTGTGGTGCCGTCCTTCTCACTGCTTGAGGTCAGATCTTCCCTTCTATTAACGTGTAGGCAGATGACGAGGCTTTTTTTTCTTCTCAATAAATGATTTTTGTATGAGGACTTTGAGAGATGGGTTTTGATGTATTAGCTATGATTGAATGTAGCCAAATTTCCCTTTATTAAAATAAAAAGAAGAGAGAGAGAGAGAGAGAGATCTCCACGAGGAAGAGGAAGTAGAAGCAGTTGCAGCATAATCAATCATGATGGTAAGTTCCGCAATGGTGGATGTAACAAGCACGGAAGAGGTAACACCAACCCCATCATGTGCTCCAATTGTGGGCGACGTGTGCCCAAGGACAAGGTTTTCAAGCGGTTTGCTGTAGGGAACATTGTTGAATAAGTTGTTGTGCAAGATGTGCAGGATGCTTGCATTTATGATGGGTACACACTTCCCAAGGTTTACGCAAAAATGCAGTACTGTGTTTCATGCACCATTCACTCTCAAGTTGTCCATGTGAGATCCCGCACAACAAGAAGAGTTATGTTTGAGAGCCACCACAAAGGTTTAGACGCAAGAAGGATATGGAGAACCATGATCAGCATACCAATGTTCCTGCTGCTAGAAAGTAGAGAGGTGTCTAGTTAGTGCATAAGTCAGGAGAGGAAGAAGGCTCATGAATTACAGACGCACCCAAACTCTTCATCTTTGTTCTCTTCGAAAGATGGGTCAAGGTGATTGTGAAGGCATTGCATAAGAGGTGATTAATGCCAAGCTGTTGCATGCAAGTGGTGATTATAGTTCATGTTGACAATACCTTATGATCTTCTTTACCTCTCCCACCCTTGGTCACAAAGTTCTCGTGATTGGGGCCTCCTCTTTTGCAACTCACCGGTGAAAACTCTAAAACACTCCGTAGTCCATGAAAACTATTTTTTTCAAGTATGTGATGTGAATGATATTTTCCTTCTCCTCTTATTTTCTTAAGTGTCATGATTATACGTTGAAGATATTTTTTGCGAGCTAGACAAAATGGAGTCACTCACCCAAAAACATTTCTCCCCAATTTCAATAAGGTACAATCTAGCACCAAAGATTGCAAATACAAGTTGTTCATATTGGCTCCAACCTACCAATAGGATCTACCAAATCTACTTCTATAAATTCCCTATAAGCACTTTCCATAATATCATGTATTGAGAAACCCTCCTCCCCCTCCACAACATTTCACGCATGCACGCACGCACACACACACACACACACTTACTTGTCAAAGAATCTACCATTGTTTGAATATTAATAACCACAAGATGTGATTGGAGGAGGGAGCATAACCTTGGATAATCAAGGAGTTAATATAAGGGTGGATGAATAAAGTCTTTATTCAGAATACTCTAGGCGTTTAGAGCCAATCATGGATAGATTGTAATATGTAATTTGATGCTAATTTTTTTTGTTCTATGTATCTTGTGGGATTTTCCTCTCTTTTATGATTGCTCAGATCGAAAGGTTTGCTTGGGGTTTGGAATTCCTCATCCTGCAACCAAACATGGCTAGGCACATAACCATTTATGGATGACAATGTGGCCACACTAGTAATAGTCTAATGGTCCCTCCAGAGTAATGTGGTATACTACATGCAATGCCTTCACAAAGCAGCCTACGCATGGAACTCAAGCAAGAAAAGGATATCATTCAGGTTCAAGAGATACCTATGCATTATGATGGACATGTGGAATTTGAGTTACCATCTTTAAATCTATTTGTGCACGAAATTATGACAATTGCAACATGTGAATTTACCATGGAGAATAAGTTTGCACAAAATGGTTTTGGAATACGCTCTGGAAGATGGTTCAGAAGCAAGTATATGACTGTGTATTAATGTGTTTGTGAACACATTAAAGGAAGAGTATGGCTCTTTTGTTTGAGACTATTTTAATGTGTGTGAACACATTCAAGGAAAAGTATGGCTCTTTTGTTTGAGAATATTTGAGATGCAACATGGTTATTTTGCTACACTATACTCTATAGAGTAACTATTGAGATCTTGATCTAATATTTTTCATTGCTTATGGTCGCTCGGTTTCTTGTCCACTCGGAAGTACTTGCTCGAGGATTGGGATTCCTCGCACGCGTGGACCTCTCCCTCTCTGTCCGTTTCTCTCTCTCTCTCTCTCTCTCTCTCTCTCTCTCTCTCTCTCTCTCTCTTTCTCTCTCAGATGGCCTCTAATGCCCATCTCCATCTCTCTCTCTCTCTCTCTCTCTCTCTCTCTCTCTCCTACTCTCTTGTTCAGAATATGGATGATGGAGACTCCCTTCCTCTCGCTTTGGTTCCAGCTCATACCTCCTCACAAGCAGCAATGGAGCTTCTTGAACTCGAAAATGCAGCACAAATGGATTTCAGTTCACTATTACAATCAGGAAGTTTTGTACGACTTCATTCATTTCAAACTACTGTAGACTGTTCCAGGATGGTGCACGATGGATTTTATGATGAGGCACATGGAATAGACACCATTCATACGCAGGTGCACTCCAAGAGAAAGGCTTGTCTAAATGAGGATGAAATTATTGCAGTGAGGAAGTATGAAGCACATGCTAAACGTGAGTACAGAAAGCGATGTCGTGCAAGAAAGCAAGTACAACCAAGCGTCAACATTGGAGCGGAAGATTGTCATAGGGAGGATGTCGATGTACACACAAAGGAAGACAAGAAGCAACATACTATTCAAAATATTGTTCAGCACATTGTGAGATAGTTGCATAGTTACGGGAAAGAAGATAAGAATGCAATTCTTCAAGGTGTTTTCAATGATGATAGAATCTTGCCATTCTGTGAATATTTTAATCTTCCTGCAAATGGCCTTATTTCTGCACTCAAGGTCTCCTTACAGGAATTAAAGATTCCAAAATCAGCTGACGAGAAGTTTTTAAAATGAAGCACATTCAGCATGCTGGTGAATGGATTACTGCATGATAATGGAAGCCAAGGTAGAGGTGTTACTCTTCATAAAGTGGCAAAGCTATTAAATGTTCATCCAAGGAATTTATATTCAGCTTTGGGTAGACTTCACAGCGATCCTATGTCAAGTACACTGAGGTTCGACTTATGCAAAAGGAAGTCTGGAAATGCTGGGTCCTTATCGAAGGAATTGAAGCAGACAATTATTACATTTTGGATAGAGCACAGTAGGGTGTCTCCAAACAAGAAAGATATTTGTCGAAACGATTGGGCAGAAAACATTATAAAGAGCATCCCATACACTTACTTGATGAATCTCAGGTAAACATGTCTCATTCTTACAATGAATAACTCTCAAGTGAAGCATCTCACTCTTATGAATAGGTACCCATTGGGTGTTATGGAATTGTGTACATCCTACTATATGTGATATGTAGCCAAGTAATGTGTCAAGATAGTCCATTGTCTCTACCTACGCTATTATGTGTGCTATATTGCACAAGTGTAGCCCAATGTCCCTGTCTATGCCATAAGTGTGCCATGTAAAAGGACTCTATTGTAGTAAGATAGCAACATGTCTGCTATACAGTAAAAGTGTGTGTAAGAATAGCACAATGTTCTTGTCTATGATATGATGTGTGGTATGTGAAAGAGCTATCTTACATATTGAGAGCACTATGTGTGCCATATAGCGTTAGTGTATGTAATAAGAGGCCAATGTCCCTATCTATGCTATTATGTCATAGTATTTCTTGCAGTATGAGTGCTATATAGCATAACTATGTGTAATAATAGCCCGATGGTCCTGTCTATGCTATTATGTGTGCCATGTAGCAGGACTCTATCAGAGTATGACAACATCATGTCTTCTACATAGCAGACATGTGTGTATAATAGCACAATATACCTATCTATGGTATTATGTGGGCTATCAGATTTTATAATATTATGAGAGCACTATGTGTGCTACATAGCAAATGTTAGTGTAATAGTAGCACGGTATCCATGTCTATGCTATTATGTGTTCTATGCAGAGTGTGATATGTGTAACAATAGCACAATATCTCTGTCTATGCTCTTTTGTTTGTTATGTAGAAGAACTGTGTTATAATATGAGAGCACTATGTGTGCTATATAGAAGACGTGTGTGATGTGTGTGTAATAACAGCTAAAAATCCCTATCTATGCTATTATGTGTTATATAACAAAATTGAGCATGTAATGAAAGCTGAGTTATCTATCTATGCTATTATCTGTGCTATATAGCATAGCTATATATATTTATACCAATGCATCTGTAGTTATGCTATTATGTGTTATATATAGCAAAATGTAATTCTAATGCATTATTTTTCAAGCAGACAGAGTATTTCTTGAAGTTTAAAGATAGCCACCCACGTGTGACAATTGGGCAAAGGTCCTTTGAGAAGCTGAAGCCTTGGTTCGTGAGAAAGTTGAAAGATCAAAATACTTGCCGTTGTGTTTATCATATCAAACTTATGTATCTCAAAGATGCATTTAATTTTATGCGCTCATCTACTTTTTTTTTTCATGGGAGGTCATGTACATGTAAATGCAATGTTTGCAAATCAGATAGGGTGAATGGAGAATGTCTTGCTGTTGAGCACTCGTTTTCAGGGATCACGAAGTTGTGGGAATCATGCGTATGTACAAAGGCTGAGGGGGATATGTTCCATAAACACACCTGCTTGATGGGCCAATGAAAAAATTGTGGTGTGGAAAAGCTCAGCCTTTGTCCACGAGAACTTGTAGAGATGACAAAGACAGTTCCACTGCAAGTCTTCGAGGACATTAAAGTTCAAACTAAGCATGGTCTAAGTAAGAGAAAGATGTTGTCACTCAAATAGGTGGCTTTAAGTGAGCTGACAGGGAGGATAAAAGACGACATCAGAATCTTCATTGAGCAAAATTTCACTTACAGATGGCAGGCACATCAATACAGAGAATGTTTGAAGGTGTTTCCTTCAGATACCATTATATCTGTAGTAGACTTTGCTGAAAATTACTCATTCAAAGAGCAAAATGAAGTACAATCCATGCATTGGCATACAGATCAATGCACCATCCTTGTTCACATAACGTACACGCGCGACAACAAAGATGACAGTATTATCAAGCATATGCGTTTCTACATCTCGGATGATAGGCAACATGATACGCTATTTGTCCATCATTGTTTTCTTCTTTGTGATCAGTGGCTTAAAGACCAGGGGCTGAATTTCAAGAAGCACCGGGTGTGGTCAGATGGTGCAGCCTCGCAATTCAAGGCTGCAAGGCCATTTTACTTTGTTGCTAGATATTACCAACTAACAGGTACAGAGATGACATGGAATTTTTTTGGCTCTGGCCATGGCAAGGGGGAGCATGATGGCACTGGTGCTGTGATAAAGAGAGCCTTTACACATGAACAACTCAAGAGTAATGGAGTTGTTCTTAGGCAAGCTACAGACGTGGTTGCATTTTTTACGAGAACATCATTCAATCATTAAGTTTAGAGAACTTTCAACATGTTAGTTTTTTGTATAGTAATGGCAAGTACATTCAGTCCGCAAAATGCAGTATACATGATTCCATAACCACAATCAACCTTCCCTACATACTTCTCGTTGACTTCTATAGTGGCTGATGACACGAGCATACACTATGTACGAAGGATTTTCAAACTCGTTCATCTTTGCATAAGCATTAGGGCTGGGTGAGACTGTCCACTTGACTAACCAAGGGAACAATCTGCTAACCAAGTAAATTGGGGACTGACAAATATCCGTTGGTTCAAATGAATGAGGACAGAGCCAAGTCCCGGGAGGGTTGAGCAAACACTTGTAGAGTGTGTCATCCACCACCAGTGTATTATTAGAGTTGAACTTAGGATGGTGCTTCCAAACGTCTTTCAAACACTTGAAAATATATGGGCTTTGCGTTATCTCTACATGGAGGGATACTAGGAACTTCATTTAGATTGAAGTTCGCCTCTCTACACCCCTCTTGACCGATAATATCGACGAAATGCTGTTTGTTCATCCTAGGAAAGCATGCACTCAAAGCAAGTGCTGGATTGTCCTGGGTCATGCAGCTCCATAGTGCAACTTGTGCTCTTTGCAGTAGTGCATGCAAAAAGATTGATGCATTGGGCCTGACCACATATTCAAATTGCATCTTTCCTGTAGCATTTGGCCCAGAGACTACCTCATACTTTGATCTTGCCCAATCAGGAATACTGCTTCTCGTTATTCCTTTGTAGAAGGAGACCTTATACCTCCTTATGAGAAGCCCATTCACATCCAGTATGATGCATAAATTGTCCCTTCTCTTCTTGTCCTCAAAATATCTTCTTGTCCTCAAAATATGCAGGAGGTAGTGCAACAATCTGTACTAGCATTACCACAAGACACGGCCTCTCTTGCCTCTCATATTCATGTCCATTTTTTGCCTCTTTATCAGCATTCTTTGTACCTGCCTCATTTGTATCTGTAGCAGCCGCTCAACCCATAGGGAGCTCTGGACTTTTACCTTTGTTATTCCCAACAGTGGGATTTATACAAGACTGAGTTGTATCATGTGCAACTGCCTCTTTCGTGTCCACAGCAGCCATGAAATGTTCTCCCATTGCCTCTCCCCATTGAGCTTCTCTGTCAGTGGGCACCTCTGTGCCTTTCCCTGCCTCATTGTTTTTCTCTATACATGCCTCAGTTGTATTATGTGTATTTGCCTCTTTCATGTCCGTAGCAGCCACGAGAACTTCTCCCATTGCCTCTCCCGATTGAACTGCTCTTTCGTATGCCTCAGTTGTGTCGGCAGAAGCCGCGACATCACCGTTACCCACTGCTGAGCCTATTCCAGGTACTCTCTTAGTGAGGTCCTCCTCACCCAAGCCTCCCATATCTTCAACAACGGCATCTATACCCTTTGCCTCCTCTGCATCAACAATGTCATCAGCTGCATCACTTGGGCAGACCACCTCGGCTTGGGCTATGACATCACTTGCACCCACTACCTCACGTGTTCCATCTTCTCTCTCAATGAGGACCTCCTCACCCATTCCTCTGGTATCCTCAACAGTGACATCTGTACCCTTTGCCTCCTCTACATCAACAATGTCATCAGCTGCATCACTTGGGCAGACCACCTCGGCTTGGGCTATGACATCACTTGCACCCACTACCTCACGTGTTCCAGCTTCTCTCTCAATGAGGACCTCCTCACCCATGCCTCTGGTATCCTCAACACTGACATCTGTACCCATAGGCACAACTGCATCAAGAAGGGCATCCATGACAGCATGAAAAATACTTTTTGTTCCACCATCATTAACATTGCCATCAACAACAACATCTGTGCTAGCATCAACTTCCATAGCATCCGCAATGTCATTTGTGCAGGCATCAACTACTGTAGCATTAGCAATGGCATCTATGCAGGCATCATCAATGGCATCTATGCCAGATTCAATAGTGGCATCTGTACCCATAGCCACAAATGCATCAAGAAGGGCATCTATGACAGCATGAACAATAATTTCTGTTCCACCATCATGAACATTTCCATCAGCAGCAGCATATGTGCTAGCATCAACTTCCATAACATCCACAATGTCATTTGTGCAGGCATCAACTACCGTAGCATCAACAATGGCATCTATGCAAGCATCAATTGTGGTAGCATCATCAATGGCATCTGTGTCAGATTCAACAGTGGCATCTGTATCCATAGCCACAACTGCATCAAGAAGGGCATCTATGACAGCATGAAGAATACTTTCTATTCTACCACCATTAACATTGCCATAGCAACAGAATCTGTGCGAGCATCAACTTCCATAGCATCCACAATGTCATTTGTGCAGGCATCAACTAGCGTAGCATCAGTAATGGCATCTATGCAAGCATCAACTACCATAGCATCATCAATGGCATCTGTGCCAGATTCAATTGTGGTGGGGGTGGGTAATGTACCCTTTTCAAGTTTAGCACGATCAACATCTGTATGCACATCATCATGCACAACCTGTACATCAACTGCATTAGGAACATTTGGAACAAATTCAGCAGTACTAGTAGGTGTGTAGGGATCAACTGTATCAAAAGACTCTTTTTTTTTTCCTGTAACCCCCCTGGAAGCTGTAACACCCCCTCTTGGATTCTTCACAGAATAAGACTGAGCCAGTGAACCTACAGACCCCTCAACCGTATCAAAAGATACTTTTTTTTTTCCTGTAACCCCACTGGAAGCTAGAGCACCCCTTCTTGGATTCTTCACAGGATAAGACTGAGCCAGTGAACCTACAGACCCCTCATCTAGAAACCCTGAAGAGCGAGTGCGTCTCATGCAAGTTCCTCTTTTTTCAGCTTCTTGATTATCTACGACAAGGGAAAGTAGAAACATATTACTAAACATGTACATAAAATAAATCAAATAGTTTGCAACTACTCGATGCAAAGAATTAAGAGACATGTCACAAAAAAATTTCAACACTTGATTCATCAATGAGCATGGATACAATAGGGGTGAAATGGATTGCACATGCCTTCTAAAGACATCTTCTAAATGCATGAAGTTAAAACAAAAACACACTCAGCTCTTTGCATTTGGTTTCTTTCTCTTCCTTAATGAATCAAGAGGTATATCCATTGTGGGACTTCCACCTAAGTTCTTGGGAGTCTATTTCTTGCGATTTGGTGTTGGATTTTTCCCCGTTGGAGGGGGTGCTGCTTTCACCGCATCTGCATCTGCCTCATCTGATGCTTCATCTCTAGTGTCCACACTTGGTGATGCTTTGGCACTCAACAGAGAACGCAACAACCTTCTTGAAGTTAGTTGTTGCATAGGTGATTTGGCTACAGAAGACTTTTCCATCAAGATGTCTTCAACTAATCCACGTACTGCATCCCCTACGGCAGACTCCGCTTCAAGGGCTAGCTGCATCCCTCGGGTAGTCTCCGCCTCAAGGCCTGGCTGCATCCCTGGGGTAATCAGGCCATTCTTCCTTGTGGAACATCTTCTTGTTGGAGTAAGCATGCGATGATTGTTCTACAATGCAAGCTATTTACAAAGTCTCACTTGGAGTATCCCAAAATACACACATAAATACTGATTTTGGTACCTACCAGTGGAATGTGTAGAGACTGTCTCTGTTTTTGTCCTCAATGATTCTTGTATACAGGTCTCTGCTGCGATGTCTGTAGCTGCAAATGGTTTCATTAAATGCAAGAGTTTAAACAACCAATGGAAAGTGGGCCTGCAATATAGTAGTAGTAAATAATTGACACAGTGACTACTTGCACTTGATTCTTTCATCTCACTCTTCACCTTCAGACCAATCATATGCTTAGCTCTAAGGGGAATAGACATGTTGCAATCTCGTGCAATAGCCATAGTCCCTACATACATGCGCAAAGCATAGCATATGGTACACATGGGTGCAAGGCAGGGAGAATACATCCATGCTTCTGGCATCGAACGGGAATCCACATCCTACACAATGGTAGAACCCATTAAGTGCCACCTCGCTAATGCTCTGCTTAAAATCCACAGGAGGAAAAGGCTTCATCAGACTGGCTCCCACGTTATGTGAAGTCCTCTCCATGGTAACACAAAATTTAAAGTGCTCTGATTCCTGTGCTATGTTGGTCTCTACTTCTGCAAGTAGTGCCTGTGAAACAAAGAAGACAACACATCTAATTTAAGTCTCAATAACCCAACATAAGCAGATTGTTGAAAAGAATATGCAGCGTGAATCTTATCCCTTGATTTGCAATACCACATTTAAGACAAGCACTTACTCTATATGCTATAAACACAAGCTTGATGTGGTAAATGATATGCACTGTGCTATATAGCACATAGCACGGTCCAAGTATAATGTGCTATAAGTTCTACATAGAGTATGCACTGTAGATCATAGTAGAGAACTTTTTAAAATACCAGATATAGCCCAAACATTTTCTCTATATGCTATATAGCACAAGCTTGTCGGGTATATGATATGTAGTGGGCTATATGAGACATAGCACATAGCATATAGCATATAGCACAAATATTGTGTTATGTAGCACATAGCAAAAATAGAGATTGTGCTATATAGCACAATTCACTATTCCACACCCTCCAGGGCTATATTGTGAACATATAACACACAAAATATGCTATTTAGCAAATAGCACATAAAAAGATTGTGTTATGTCGCACATATCAATATTTAACACACACTTCAGGGCTATATTGTAAGCATATAGCATACAGGTATGCTATATAGCACATATTACACATGTCCATTGTGTTATGTATCACATAGCACATATCCACATAGAGCACATAGCATAGAATCACACACATTTCAAATAGATGAGGGTACTATTGTGAACATGCTGCACCTAGATTGAACTATAAAGCACATAGCACATAACCACACATAGCATATAACCACCCACTCCATGAAGATGATGGCTATGTTGTGACCATATAGCACATATTTTGTGCTATATAGCACATAGCAGAAATAGAATATGCTCATACAGTACATAACCATACAATCCATAGCACTCTAACCACATAACCACATGGAAGTGAACCACATACTCCAAAACAAAGTGAAGCACATGTAGGAGGGTATGCACCTTTGCTTTAGCCACATTGGCTTCCAATTCAGCAACGTTCACTCTAGTAGTACTCGAGAATTGTCCAATCAAATCAATCGGGCATTGTCGAGCTACAGGGTCTTGCACGCAATCAATCTCCGTTTGCAACTTTATGGCCAAATTGTTTGAGCTTTGAGCACCATCAGCCCTATGCAATTCTCTGACTTGATCCTCTACCTGCTTCTTTGCACCCTCAAGTCTTGCAGTCTGCCCTCTGCAATATTCTTCATTTCTGCAAGTGCCCTGCTATCCTTCTTTGCCAATTGTACCAGGCATCCTCCTGTAAGCACGCTTGAAAATGGTACAGATGTACCTTCTGTTTTCAATGATGATCTGGTAGAGGCAGCAGTGGTTTTGGAACCTCTCCCTCTACCAGTCATCTGCTCTTCCCACCTCTTAATCTTGTTTTGCAAGTTGTGTCTTTCTTCTGAGGCTCTCATTGCCCTCTCCGGAAAGATAGCCCAAGAAATTTGATGTTTGCCAGATTCACTGCAGTTTTCCAATGCAAAGGCCTTTGCAAATTGAGTCCCTACTTCATACATGAAGGGACCCTCCTGGTAGACATCCCAGTGTCTCCACACAAGATTTTGTAAGAACTCCGACCGAGCATGGTATGCCTTCACTCTCTTCTGGCTACCCGGAACAAGCTTTGGGCATATAAAGACAGCTTCCCAGTCCTCCTCAGAGATGTTATTGTTTCCTGTCAAGCTACGTGGATCAACTCCCTCCAATGGCAATCCACGCTCACTATGAAATTCCTCGGCAAGACGACAAAACTTCGTATGCAGAGGTGGTTCGATGTTCCTAACTAGACTGCTGCTTTCTTGAATCGGATGCTTTGAGGAAGGTGCCATGATACAGTCTCAAGCATCATCCAATGAACTCATGAGACATGGTGTGCCCTCGCTTATCATCCTTGCTAAAAAGAAACAAGAACTTCATGGGCCTGCTCTTGTAAGCAGTGCATTCAAGGTGATGTGCTATGGGATTTTCCCCAAGATTGCATCAAGATTGTGGACTAGAAAATTACCTCGGGAGTCCATGTCCTCTCATGCAGCCAGCAGCAGCAGCATTAGGTTTTGGTCGCCTCTTGTTGCAAATGAGCAAGGTGTGGCACTCATGTAGCTCCAAATGCAGCTTAACGTAGCTAAATGATCCCAGGTGGGGGGCGCGTGCTCAAGCAGTAGATAGTGTACATGTTCAATGGGAGAGACATACCTCGAAGAGAAGAGGGCGGTTACTGCAATTGTCCTTGAAGCTGCTAAGCTTGCACAGTAGAAGCTCTAAGCACAGTAGACCTTGAGCACGCGAGAGAGAGAGAGAGGGGTGGGGGGGGGGGGGGGGGGGGGGGGGGGGGGGGGGGGGGGGGGGGGGAGATGCACAGTGTTTGAAACTTCCAACTACTCATGAAACAAAGTGGGTGTGTGAAGACTGAAGTTTTATAACATTTTTTCGAATATAAATTTGGACGTCGGAAATATGGCACCAGTGACCACACCCCCAATGTCATGTTATTCTATTTAATTATATTACATATATAGCTTTCCACCTATTCATGCTTTCACCCAGAGAGAGAGAGAGAGAGAGAGAGAGAGAGAGAGAGAGAGCACATGCATAAACAAAAAATGCATACACACACAATCATAAACAAAGAATGCATACACACACATTGAGAGAGGAAAAGATAGAGAGAGAGAGAGAGAGAGAGAGAGAGAGAGAGAGAGAGAGAGAGAGGAGTGAACAAAGAGAAAGAGAGAGAGAATAGAAAACCAAAGAGAGAGAGAGGGGGGATAAAACAAAGAGAGAGAGAGATTAGGTTAAGATTTCAATTAGATTAAGTTAGATTACAATTAGATTTATGTTTATGCTGAGTTTAAGATTAGGTTAGATTTAAAATTAGGAAAGTATTAAAGATTAGCTAGCTATGTTAGATTTAAGTTAGATTACATTTACTTTTAGGATTTAAGATTGGATTAGATTTAGGTTTATGTCTAGTTTAATATTAAATTAGATTTAGATTTAAGATTAAGACAAGATTTAAAATTAACTAGATTAAATTTAGATTTAAGTTAGATTACATTTAGGTTTAGGTTATATTTAAGATTAGATTAGATTTAGGTTTATTTTGAGTTTAATATTAGATTAGATCTAGATTTATGTTCGATGGACTAGCTTTTTTTAGATTTAGGTTTAATTTTAGTGAAATTCAATGAAGGCGCGCTTTGCCCAAAGAGCAAACACTAGTTACCAAACAATATGTATATTCCCATTAGAATCTGACACCTATTAACTCACATACTAACCATATTCAATAAGCCGTGAATCACCACATGTTCAATTAGGTTAGATTTAAGATTAGATTCTGCATTGAGTTTTTATATTAGAGTCTACCTTCGGTATTACGGTAAAAGAATTAGAGTTAGACTAACGGTGATCCCTCTCTTCCTCTCTACAGATGCGACCTTAAGTTGGAAAGCTTTCAACAGCATGATACTCAGAGTGGAGGCCAACATGTAATGTGATAAGTAATACCTGGAACAAATATCTACTGTGAAAAGATGTTAAGATGTTGTGAAATGCTACAGCTAGAGAAGAGGCAAAGGGGTTTTGTTCACTACATGCACTATCATGTAGATGTGGGTGTGTAGATTTCTTGTGCCCACAAATATAGTTATTGACCAATAAAGACGAGATTATAATACAGTTGTTCTGATCTCCGTGTACCTCTAGACCAAGATGTGCGGGGATTGGACATGACTATAGAATGTTAGGTAGTTTACAGTGTGAACAAAGAGAGAGAGAGAGAGAGAGAGAGAGAGAGAGAGAGAGAGAGAGAGAGAGAGAGAGAGAAGATGGAGGATGTCAATAGAAGATTAAATTCATGTCCAGGTTATAATGTTTTTACCCTCATTATGAGTAGTGACGAGGATGTGGGGCGTCCAACCGAAACACCTATCTCTCAACAAGCATCTTATGTCCTTGTAATCAATGCAAGCATGTTGTGCAATGAACAAGACACATTTGTTTGCATCACGTTCGCGAATTTGGCGAGTTTGATCCATCTATTATAGATCGATTTGTTGCCAATTATAACCCGTCGGACTTTGATGCTGGCCGATAGGCAGCAATCTTGCAACCCAATAGACGTGTTCGCAGGCGCTTTGGTCAAGCAGCATATGTGAGGCCACAAGATGTAGCCTCTGATAGCTCGGGGGATAATCATGCAGACCACATTCCCAACGAGGAAATGTTTGAGCCTAAGATCAATGAAATGATCGAGATGATCATAGATTTAGAAAGGCCTATCTATGATGATATGAAAAGTGAAGCTGATACACCATTGTATGATGGAGCACGTGTGTCTAGATTGAAGGTTCTCCTGGCTATTCTCAACATGCAGGCAAAGTTTGGATGGAGTGACACTAGCGCCACAACACTTTTGGGTGATCTATTACACTGTGTTTACTTTAATAAAAAACTATAGATGTATAATGATCTCATAGATTACTTACACATTGTACTGCATTTTTTCGCTGTGTAGATTGCTCAAAGAGCACATACTGCCAGCTAATAATGTGATTCCAGATTCCAGAGAGGAAGCAAGAAAGATCTTGTGAAACTTAGGGATGGATTACAATTTGATTCTCCCCTGTTCCTAACAACTGCATTCTTTTCAGAGGGTAATACATAGACATGAAGAAGTGTCTGAAATGTGACTATGAGAGATATCGATTAGATCTCCACGGAACAAAAATTCCACAAAAGGTTTTGTGACATTTTCCATTGCTTCCTCACATCAAGTATTTCTTTGAATGTAAGTCCAAGGATGCCCTAGCATCATGACATGAGGAGAATAAATCTTCGGATGGTGTGTTACGGATTCTTGCAGATTGTGCACCCTGGAAGCATATACAAAAAACATGGTCGGATTTTGCCAGGGAAACTCGCAATTTACGCTTAGGCCTAGCTATAGATGGCATAAATCCATTTGGTAAAAGATCAACATCTTACAGTGTATGGCCCATTATCATCGTCAACTACAACATTCCTCCGTGGTTGACTATGAAGAAGGGGCACCTATGGCTAAGCTTGATTGTGCCAGGGTGGCATAAAGTGAAGAACATGGATGTGTATCTTTGTCCACTATTGAAAGAGCTACAAAAATTGTGGATTGGAAGAGCTACAACAGTCTAGTCGATGAAGGTCCTTTGATGCAGATCCTGTGGTGGTGGAACTCACTTACTTAGGCATGCTACAAGAGATTTTGAGGATCGATTATAGAGGATTTTTTGTCAACTTGTTCGACGTGCAATGGTTCAAGATAATTATGGAGGGTTGCAACGCTATTGTGCATAGAGGAGAGTCTGTTTTCCTTGAGGTGGATTCAACTAAGAAATGGACTGACCTAAGATACACTTTTGTACAGGTAAGTATGTAAATAGTTAACATCCAATTTTAGAAGTTATGTGCTTGGAAGCTCTCATGTAAGCTATGCAGATCTAGTAGGTGATATTTCATCCTACAAAGTCTGCATCAAACAGTGGTACTTCATAGAGGTAGCCCCTCATAGTGCATGGACGTATGAGGGCTACCATGTGCCAATCACAGTGGCATCAATGGAGGAGATCGGAGAAGATGCTCAGTCAAAAGCCTCTGAGGTGGTGCCAGATGAGCATCAAGATGCTACTCTCTATGGGGTGCATACAGAGGATCTTAAAAATGAAACGGAGGACATATATCTAAACGAAGAGGTCTATATAGATATAGGAAGTCATGATGAGCTATGCAAGGATGAGAGCGAGACCTCTTAAGGCCATAAATATTGTATTTGAATAATTTTTCTCCATTTTATAATATATATTGTATTCACGAGGCTTTTTGTCCATTCCTATCTATATGCATCATTGCATCATTGTATTTAATGGTCTTTGCATCCACTCCAGGTACATATGCTCTAGGTATGTTCTCACAAGCAGGGACGACGAGCACTGCGCTCTGTGTGCGATGGAGACTTAAGCTGCAATCGTGAAGGAAGTGATTATCTCTATGCATAGATGCTGCTCGTCCCACCACTAGATCTAGTTGATCGGGTGAAAGAGACGCTAAGAAGTACTTCTTAGCGTCTCTTTCACCCGATCAACTAGATCTAGCGGTGGGATGAGCAACATCTATGAGTAGAGATGGATCACCTTTGTGATTGCAGCTTCAGTCTCCATCGCACCCGGAGCGCAGTGCTTATACAAATTCACAAGAAATATCTCTACACAAGAATCCCTCCCCCTTTATGAGTCGTCTCTGTATCTCTCTCTCTCTCTCTCTCTCTCTCTCTCTCTCTCTCTACTTGTCCATGTTTTCTTCTCCATTCATTCAATATTAAGACTAAATATTCATGTGTTTAATGTAGGTTTGGATGATGATGAGTTTCTTTCTTCTTTGTCACCCCAGAAGAGGCAGTGGTACAAGGATCTTCATCCCTCTAGAGCACCATCACACGTTCCTACTCCTTTAGCGTCTCCCTATGTTTCGCAGCATTCAGTGCACTCTCAAGCTTCAGTGTTGACAAGACAATCTTCACACTTGTCTACGCACCGACGCTCTAGTGGTGGTGGTGGCGGTTGTTGTGGGGATGCCGCCGCTGATGCCTTGACACCACCTCGTGCTAGACGAGATTCTTTACCCTCCCCTTCTTTGCCCGCCCCCACCCCAGCCATGGAATCACCATCTATGCCAGGTTTTGCACAGTTGATGGCCGTTCCTAGCAGCTACACACCACTACCTACTCCTCTGGGAGTGAACCTAGTCGACACTCCTCGCTTTGTGGCCCAGACCCTAGTGGAGACACCTGGCGTCCGTACCCCCATTGACACGCCGCTAGAGACCCCTGGCGGGACTAAATTCTAACATAATGGATTCTTTGTATGTTTTGATAGTGGTCAATGATAGGACGTGACCCTACATCGTATGAGCATGAGTACGCAGGCAGGAAGGGCTTATATGCCCTGATGGACATTCTGAGTTTTCGCGGTGGCATGGTTCATATTAGGATTTACTCTTTTCTATTTGTTGTATTGTTTTGTAAATTATATGTTTATACTTACAGAAAGATATCATTTTTTTTTTTGGAGAATTCGACAGATATGCCGCTTGGATGCGATGAGACGTTTGATTAGACGACGACAGTCTAGCCGTAGCTAGATAGCATTAGTTTCCTTTTGTCATAGCATATGTATCATGAGATAACGTGTATACATCTTTTTGTAACTATTGGAAAACCATGTATATTTTCTCAATAATGAAAATGGTGTTGTAACTATTATATTTGCAGTGTTTAACAATCAAGTGATTTTGCCTATGATGTGTACAATTGTCATTAATTTACTTTTGTCAATTTTGTATATTTATTGTTTGTATATTTCTACAAACAATACTATGGATGATGGACTTAATGGTTATATTGTCTTGTGGGTGACTACTTTGGGTCTATATCTAAGCTTTTTGCACTTTCTTTCAAACGTGAATCTGGGCGTATCTTGGATTCATTTAGGTTTACTCTATTATTGAAACATTCAATATGGTTGATGTGTGGCAGGGCACTCAATGCCCTGCCACCAAAATTGTTTACTCTTGGGCGTCGCTACATAACGCTCTGCAGCGTCGCTATGAACGTCGCTATAGGTAGCCTGTAAGCGTCACTATGGTCGTTGCTATACAAGTTGCCATACGCGTCACTATAGCAACGTTCCCATGTCAACACTCATAGCAACGTTCCCATATAGACACTGTTAGCGACGGTCTTAGCGACGCCAGTGAGTATAAGAACCCAATGTATTTCCATCGCTAACAGCATCACAAATGCGCACAACCTCTTGTAGTGGGCGCCTTCATCGAAGTGCTACTGTCGGAATGCACTGTCCTAAACATCCAGGAGATAAGTTCTCCATGTCACATCTCTCGCTCTAGCCGCAAATCAAGAGCCACCTGAGGGGGGACTGCAAGATGCTCTCATTATTGTCACCCACCGCACTCTATCAATGAGTGCCGTCAATGGAGATAAAGAAGAAGTGGAAACCCTCTCCATCGACGTCCACCCCAAAGATGTCATCCATGTCAAGGAAGGAAAAAGGTTGGTGAGGCCTCTCTTCCCCAAGGAATATACAAGTAAAGGTATAGCCTCTGCTCCCAAGTGGCGAAAAGGGGCTTCTTGCGCCAAAGGAAAGGAAGGGCTTGGTCAATCCTGAATCACGTGACCCCCAAGAAAAAGAAACACCTAGCTACACAAGTGCTTCAAGCTCAAGAAGCGAAATCGTGCCTAGTCTTCCAAGAAGAAGTTCATCCGAAGCAAAGTGGTAGAAGATTGGCTATCGAGTGTTGGCAGTCCACTTTGCCAATCCCAAAGTAGAGGTGGCAAGGAGATTCCCATGCCCTAAAGAGGAGTGGTTTGGTTACTATCCTCGTTGCTTTGGAGGGCGAGTAGAGGGTCTTCATCCTCTCCCCGTACAACTCATCCTCAAGAAATTGTCTACCACGAGTGAAACCTAGTGGGCCAAAGACGAGCTACAGTTAAAAGGTGTGGAGTTCATGCAACAAGCTGACTACGGTAACTACTTGCAGCTATTGCTAGCTAAAAGGCTAGGAGTGGTCAAGAGCGTCACCATCACTCCATACATGCTGAGAAATGAAGGGAAGGTGGAGCCTATGAAGGGTGATGACCTTTTGTGGATGTGTCGACTTGTCACACCGGCATGGTAAGGGTGTAAGTAAGTGCTCTACACTCTGTGCATCATGGATAACGGACCAACCACTTTTTCGTTTAGGTTTTTGCAATACATGCACGTAAATATATATAATAGGAAAATCTTCTCCCAACAAAAGATTGTGTATCTGTTTAGTGCTAGGGTGCTAGGAGAGATCCTTAGCTCCCCAAGCCCTATTATCCTCCCCATGTTGGATTACCATCACTCTTTCAATGTTTCCATTTTCATCCTATTCTGATCTATCCACCCAGCTCTGTAAGAAGGCCGCTATAAGCTGCTAAGTCATTTGTGTTTATAATAATAATAATTTTAAAAAAAAGGTTTGAAGAAATATCTTGTTTTTAACAATGGAAAATGTTTCTTTCCCAACCTTCATGGGTAAGGCGGGGGAAGATGCTTCAGATTTCCTGGATAACCTTGAAATAGTATGTGTTGTCTCTCGGAGGCATGATGATGCTTCGTGTCTGTGCATTTTTTCGCTGCTAATGAAAGTGGAAGCAAGATCATGGTACAATGCCTTGGTGCAAGCCACCAAGGAAAGGTGGGATCTGCTAGGAGAAGCATTCCTAAGGCATTTTGGAGAAAGCACCACATCCGAGAAGCTATGGTGTTTGCTAATGGAGTTGAAGCAAGGAAGTATGGGTGAGTATGCAGCATACAAATCAAAGTTTGTGGATCTATGGGGAGGATGGGTTGCATCATTGAAGGAGGGCACCCGATTTCTTGAAGAAAGACCGGTTTGTGGCTGGTTTATGGTGGCCAATTCTTAACACTAGGTTGGTAATGGGACACTTTTATGTCCTGTTAAGTGACCATTTTCCTTGAATTATGTCAAGAGTTTCAAAATGTATTTTGAGGTGCTATCTGTCTAGAAAGTTGTCTCATGAGCTGAAAAAAACTCGACATTTTTTTGGACTATCAATTCCATCTTTAACCTTGTCCTTACACAACATTTCACAACCTAAACTGTGTGAAAAAACGGGTCCTGTTTTTGGCTTTTTTCAACTTTTTGCAACTATACCACTCTAGAATTCTTGTTTGTGACGTCTATAATGCTAGAGAACTATCTTTAGTAGTCCTCAACACGTCCTGATGCTTCTAGGGAGAAATAAATGTTAAAGTTGTAAGTTATGACCAAATTACAAAAATTGTCAAATCCTGTTTTTTAGCCAATTTTAGCTCTTCCATGATTTTTTTGGTGGCTTTCATGATATCCAAATGCAGTTTTGATTTTCTATGTCGCATATTGTAACATAAAGCTAATATTCTTTGAGTTTTGGGGCACCTAATACCCTATTTTGCATAGTAGACAACAATGGTTGATTTTTTCAATTATAGAAGAAAACGAAATATTCTAGTATATCAAGTATAGCATTTTCAATATTGTTAGTTTTTTGTGACAACTACATGAATTTTGTAGGTAGTAACCATATCTAGTCATAAAGATCAAATTTGGCTAAATATTGAATAGTTTCTATGGGATTCTACAACTCGTAATACTGAACCCAGTTTTTTCATGTTTGCTGTATTTAGCACTTCATCTTTGTCCCCAAGATTCCCCTAGCTTAGAGATGTATTATTCTTTTGACATGCTCCATGGCTACTTATGAACCTAAAGGAAAATAGGGAACTAAGAAAACATGCATATATTATTTGTATTGAGCGTGGCTATAGAAACTTTGATTATAGGTTTGCAGAATGGTAAAAATTCAAATTTTTTGTATCTATTTCTTTTGGCAAAACAAAAAATAGTGAGTGAGAAGCAATCATAAGTTCTAATCACCAACCCATTGAAGTTAACTAGTGAATTTATCTCAAGTCCTACAAAACGTAATAAATGACTGTTTTGATGAAAATGTACTGGTCCATCAACTTTGGAGGCTTGGTGTGACCAGAAGATGATAAATCTCACAAGTTTCTTATTTTTTACATGTGTAGTAGGCCTTGAACTATAACCTCATGAAAGGATTTTACAAAATGAGTGAATCTACTATGGTTTTGGAGGTTTTTTTCAAAATTCTGAAAGGACACTTTTATGTCCTGTTAGGTTACCAACCTAGTGTTAAAGAGAAGGTGAACGGAAGGTTTCCTACTACATATGAGATATCAGTTAAAGTAGCCCTCCTTAAAGATAATAAGTTGCATCTACAAACCAGAACTACCGAGGAAGAGGAATCGAGAAGGTCCTGACCACACCTAGCCGCACCTACAGCAGCCATCCAGAGGAATCAGCCACATGAACCGATCAACAAGACCTACTCAATCAAGTCACCAATCAGCTAGAGAATCTTTTAGTACATCTGATGCAACAAGGGCATGCACCTGCCAGAAATCTAGAGCAAGGAAGAGGGCAGCAAAGAAAAAATTAAGACTACTATTGTAACAACTATGGAGAGTATGGCCATGGCATGTACTACCGTCCTCATCCTAGAAGTCCGAACTTCAATAGAGGAGGAAGATAGAATCAGATCTCTCCACCACGGGCGAGACCACCACTACCCAGGCAACTAGAGCTGATTCTACCGATCCAAATCCTTCAGCCACCCATACAACCAACACCACCACGGAAACCTCTCATTCCACCTCTATCTCCACCACCTGCTGGAAACCAAGCAGTACGTGTCATAAACCTTGAAGCTAAAGGGAAGGAAAAGGTAGAAGAGTGTGTCAAAGAGAAGGACAAAGGGAAAAGAAAAGTAGATGAGGTGGATGCCATGGGAGTGAAGCATGCCAAGCACAAAGAAGCCACTAAAAGGGAGGAGAAGATGAAAGGAAAAGGCGAGTCCAACAAGCAGGCATCTAAGCCTTGGTGGAAGATTGACATTGTGGATTTTTCACTGGGTGAGTATGCTAAAGCATATGACCTAGTTGAAGATGTATTAATGCAAGGTCCCAAGATAACCTGGGCCCAATTACTCCATCTTGCACCAAGGATGAGGAGACAATGGACGAAGATGGTGAGTACAAGAAAATCAAGACCAAGGATAGCTGGGGCTATCTCTGGGAGGAATCTTGACGACATCCTACCTATCATGGATTCCCACATCAAGGGGAAACATATCTCAAACATTTACATAGATGGTGACGCACAGATATGCATCATGAGTGAGAAAATGATGCACCATCTAGGCCTAGAGGTAAGTAGGCCGGCACCCTGCTGAGCTAAAATGGCAAATAACATCAAAGTGAAGTGCTTAGGCATTGTGAATGCAGTCAAGGTAAATGCATTCAATACAAAAGTGGAGGTAGATATTTTTGTCATGCCACACAAAGGGGAGGGCTACCCTATCATTCTTGGAAGGCCATGGCTCATGGATATGGAGGCAAAGCAAGACTGGAGTACCGGAATGATCCAGATGAAGGATGCTAAGTAAAAGTCCATATTCTATGACATGAATAATGGTAAGCAATGCAACATGATTTTGGAGGCATCGAAAGATGAGTTCACCAGTGAATCTTTGACCACCTCGAGAGAAGAGACGACAATAACTACAGAGAGTGATAGCATCATCGAAGTGATGGGAGTCATCCTTAGAGACCCAAAGAGATTGACACAATCTGAAACACCACCAGAGAACGAAGAGGTACCATCAGGTACACAAACCTTGGTGGATACAAGTAAGTTACATCGGATCCCGGGGAAGTCACCTATCAAAATACACCTATATCACGTGCGTTCAAGAGGTAATTAATAATACCCCAATATACATACTATAGTTACATTGTGAGCCTATTTAAAAAACCCCCACCCCCCTTTGTATGTATACATTTTTATACATTTTTGTCTTTTAATAATCCTCTCCGTTTAACTCACGTGATATCATACACATTCTAAAAAGTGACCGCCCCGGGCATCGGATGCTCTCCTATGAATTAGCTAGTGAAGAGAGAGAAGAATACATCTCTATGCTAGGTAACTTCACCACACTGTTTATTGATGGTTCTGACAAGATCATAGGCATCACAATGGTGAAACACCATATAAGACTCAAGGCAGGAGGAAAGCCTATAGTGAAAAAGCTTAGAAGGCTTGGGGTAATTCAACAAGAAGCATTGCTCAAAGAGGTTAGGAATTTTCTACAGGCAGGTTTCATTTACCTCATTAAAGACTCTGAGTGGGTCTCTCTAGTGTTAGTCACACCAAAGAAGGATGGTAAGTGGAGGGTTTGTGTAGACTACAAACCGCTTAACGCAGAAACAAAGAGGGATCATTTTAACCTCTCATTCCAAGCTGAGATTCTCTACGAGGTAGCAGGTCATGAGTGCTACATAGTATGTGATGGCTACTCAGGTAACTTCCAGGTTAGCATTATAGAAGAAGATAAAAAAAAGACAAGTTTAATAACACGATGGGGATGTTTTGCTTACAGGGTTATGCCTTTTCGCCTCACCAATGCTCAGGCCACATTCCAATGCTATGTAACTTTTGTCTTCCAACCATACTTTGGTAAGTCAATACAAGTTTTCATAGATGATTTTTGCATCTACAGTTCTTGCTCCCTCAATTTTTGCAAGGTCTATGATGTCCTGACTAGTATGCAAACCCTATGTGGGCAGCTTATTGTAGATAAGTGTAACATTGGTGAACGCAAGGTCACTCTTCTTGGCCATGTAATTTTATCAAAAGGAATTGAGGATGACCCTAGCAAGGTTCTAGCTTTACTATCTTTGTCATCACCCACCATACGTAAGCAATTGGTCTCTTTTCTTCAGGTGGTAAGGTATTTGAGAAAGTTCGTTCACTTGCTCTCTCAGGTGGTTCTCCCTTTACAAAAAGTCACCCATAGAGATGTCTTCCTATGGAGTCAAGAAAATGAGCAACAATTTAGTGAAGTGAAACAGATCTTGGCTACACTTCCCACCATTGCACCCCCTAGATGGGACGAGCCATTTCATGTTAACCCCTATGTAGGAAGTGATACACTTGGATCCGTACTAATTCAGAAGGACCCCCAAACCTCTTTCATGTGTCCTATCTACTTCTCTAGTCGTGTCGTGACTTCATCAGAAAAGGATTCACCATGGTAGAGCAGATGGTGCTTGCATTGAAGTTTTCCACTATAAAGTTCCGTTCTTATCTATTGCATAGACCCTTTGTAATTCTGACAATGGAAGATGTCTTTCCATATGTGATGCAACACATGGATGTCTCACCTAGAATCTCTAAGTGGCTTGTTAGATTACAAGAGTTTGATTAGACTATGCAAGTAGAGAAGAAACTAACGGTCAACATAGAACGTACACTTCGATGGGAAGTTGCTACACTCCCACTCCAACAACAAAGCAAAGTACGTGGCCCTAATTTTTGGTTTACAACAATGTGTTTTTCAAGGGGTTTCATAGCTAAATGTGTTTCGCAATGCCATGCTCTTGATAAAGAAAATTAATGGCACTTGGATTCATAAAAATTAGGTTTTTCTTGGACATTTACACCAAGCTAAGGATCTGTTAAGGAAGTTTGAAGCAGTGTAGTTATTTCATGTCCCTAGGGTAGAAAATCAAGAAGCATATGCTCTAGCCAAGGAAAGAATACAAGATGTTTCCGTAGGAGCAATCAAAATAAGCATGTCCCTCTTTTAGGGTAGCGATGCTATGCCTGATATCACTAGTTTCTTAGATACAAGAGAATGTCCTAAAGGGTATACAAAGGGCCAAAAACAATGGCTTGTCTAAAAGGCAACAAGATACCCCCTTATAAATAGCACCTTGTACTGTACGGGCAAAGACCAAATTCTCACACAAGTGCCAATCTCTAGTGAAATCACGGAGGTAATCTCAAGTTTCCATGTTGTTGTTTGCGGTAGACACTTTGCTCTAGATATTACCAGGAGGAAGATTCTACAGGTAGGATTCTCTTGGCCTAGTATGCACAGGGATGTGCACCATTGGTGTAAATTTATAAAACATGAAGAGCTTGTTAAGTATGCCGTGATCGAACACTAACCTATGAGCCACAGACTCCTATCATCTCATATGGCCCATTTGAGAAGTGGGGAATAGATGTAGTTGGTCCTTTACCAAGGGCCCAGTCAGGTAAACTGTACATTCTGGTTGGTGTAGACTACATGAATCAATGGGAAAAAGCAGTATCCACCACATGCATTACAACCCAAGAAGTGGCGAAGTTCATATTTGAGCACATTTGTTGCCGCTTTGGCACACCTTTAGAGATAATATCTGATAGAGGGCTAGGTTTCAGAGCTAACTTGCTAGGGAGAACTCATGAAAAAGTTAGGCATTAAATGCCGACACTCCGCACCATACTATCCACAGTGCAGTGATCTAGTGGAAAAGATAAACATCATGATATGTAAGATCATCACAAAGTAGGTGAATAATCACACACAAAATTGGGATAAGCATCTCATGGACACTCTTTGGGCCTACCGCACGACATTCCGAACATCACTAGGTTTCACCCCTTTTCATTTAGTACATGGAAAAGAGGCCATTATACCCATTGAAGTGCAGATAGCCAGCTTGCAAATCATGGCTAGTCAGTTACAACGCCCAATTACCCATCGTCCCAACCACACCTTGGATCTAGAAAGGCTTCATCTAGATAGGTAAGATGCACTCTGCCACTATGCAACGCAAGCAGAACAGCTCCGAATCACATTCAATCAAGGGCTTAAGGAAAAGGGTCTCGAGAAAGACATAGTGTTGAGATACAACAACATATTTTCCACTAGGAAAGTTAAAAAGTTTCATCCAAGATGGGAAGGGCCATTCATTGTCAAAAAGCGATAAGCAAATGGCAGCTACAGATTGATGGAAGCAGATGGTCGAATTCACAAGACAAGAGTCAATGGATGGAGGCTAAAAAGGTACTTCTTAAGATTTGATCTAGAGTTCATGTTAGATATTCCAGAGAATGGAGAACCCTCAAATTCTGGTCCTAGAGAATCAGAAGTAGAGCTAGAGGCATGAATGCCACTAGCCAGGGGAGGGCTAATGATGGCCCGCTTTCAAAGCGACGGTCGCAAGAACCAAACTGTTAGGTAAAGGCGATGTTCCTCACCGTGCTTTGCCCATGTCCGCCAGCCAGTGTCCGGTTGCCCACATTTATCTCCTTATTCTTTATACATACAAAAAATAAGGAGCTCTCACTCACATTCTCACATGGTACTCATACAGTGAGATTTGGGAGCTCCACCCACATCCGATGTCCTGCTCTTTGTCCCTCTCTCTCTCCTTCTCACTCTCCGCACACGCACCGCATTTGTGCACTCACAATTGGTATCAGAGCTATGGGCGACCGCGGAGAGCACGACGGCTTCGAGAGCTTCGAGACGATAGCTCTCTCTCTCTCGGCGGTGGAGAGATTAAGAAATCTTGGAAGCTTTGTGAGAATGCAATGGGAGCTTGTGAGCTTAGTTGAGAGTGATGTATGCTCTTGTGGAAGCTCAGAAAGGAGTGTGGAAGACTGTGTGTAAGTGAAGGTGCTTCCCTAAAACTGTGTGCGCAGGAGCACTATTTTCAGATTCGTTTTTCTCCTTGTAGAATGCAGATCTGAGAATTCTATCCACCTCGTTCATTCGTTTCGACGTGGTCTACAACTTCTCCTTACCGTTCTGCTCATATTCAGCTCAGACTTTCGGTATACAGAAATTCCAGATTTTTTGTTGTCGCATTGTGTGCGAGTTTGATGCACTTTTGGAAGCACGAGAGATGATCGAAGTTGAGTGCATAAATTGTGAGCTGAAGATGCAATTGCAGCTTGTGTTAAGCTTGTGGTTTGAGGGTTTTGGTAGACTTGGGCAACAAAGTATGGAGGCGTTTACACACCATCGAAGCGGTCTCTTGAGAGACGTAGTTTTTTGGAGTACACAGGTGGAGCTTCTTTCACTAGTTTTCACAGGATACTTTGGCAGTGATTTTGTGCTTGGATTCATGGTCTTTGCGGATGGTTTGCATATGGTTATGGCACATGGTTGATGCCCATTATACATGCATTTTTGCGCGCACTTTCAAGTGCCGGTGAGCTCTCTTGAGAGCATTGATTTCGCATTGATCAAGTTTCCAGATTGCAACTCTTTTGGCGCTTGCTTATGCGCGGTCACTCCGTTGATGTACGTTGAGTGCCGATTGCCATTGTATGTGAAAATATGGAGCCATTTTGGCATTTCTACCCATTGGCATTGAGTAGTGTTATGGTTTATGGTAGAGATTGTACTTGAGTTTTTGTTCAGTTTTCAGGGGAAACTCTGCCGGATTTTTCCTAGATTCTTGCCATAGTTTGTGATTGAGTGTTTACTCTCACTTTGACAGGTTTTGTCAGTTTGGACACAGTTTTGTGTTTTTGTATCCACTCTCGCAAGAGTGAGGAGTTGTGTATCCTTCTTTGCTTGAGACAGTGGTTTGCTCTCTGGTGGGAGAGTCGTGTGATCTCGAGCATTGTTTGCCATACTTTTGGCATGGAGATGCTTCATGTTAGAGGCGGTTCTCGTTCACGATCGTGACTCACATGTTGGCATTGCGGCCATGATGGGCATATTAGGCGCCGTTGCTTCAGGCGTATGAGGCAGCGGAAGAGGCAGATGCATGGTGCTACTATGAGGACAGATGCTAGAGAGTATGCATGTGACGGACATGTCACTTTTGAGTCTAGCTTGCCTTCAGACTACTTTGTGTCTTGGGATAGCACATTGTCTATGCGTTTTCTACTGGACGAGCATGCAGTTTTTCACGTGATGCCACGTCGTGATTTGTTTTGCTCTTTCTCTAGTGGGAGACTTGGTTGTGTGTAGTTTGCTGATGGTTTAGCATACGACATAGAGGGTGCTGGAGATGTATGTATGTCCTTGCCTAGCGGTGCATTGCTTACGCTACGAGATGTACGTTATGTACCAAGACTTAGTCAGAGTCTCATTTCACTACGTCAGTTGCAGAGTAGTGGACATCGTGTACTACTTGGAGAGCGATCATTTCAGATGCATAGGGGATCACTAGTGATAGCCAGAGGTGCTAGGAGTGATCTGGTATACCCTTTGCATATTTCTGACACATGAGGCTGTGTAGTTTCTGTGTATTTGTAGCCATGTTTGGAGCAAGAGACGAGGCGTGTCTCTTTTGCAGATGTGCTGCATGGAGAGAAGGTTGTGCATTCGTCTTGTGGTGATGTTCACGCAGACAGTGGTATCTTTGGGGATGCATAGCTTTGCCATTCATCAGTTGAGAAGACATCGATTGAGCCAGAGACTGCCGATGCATTGTTCTATGATGCATCTGATACGTTTGAGGGCGACAGTGTCCTTCAAACAGCTATGTGTGATTGTAGTGGTGTTGATTTTTTGGTTTTGCAGTCATTCTCAGTAGACATGCCTTTGCCAGATGATGCTGACATGGTGATGCATAGTCAGGTGGTTCCTGATGAGGATGCATGTGGCACTGAGGTTGTTGACAGGGATAGGTTGGCACACATAGTGCATGTTTCATCGGCTTTCGAGTCTCTCATGTCTGACCTTTTGGTTTCGAGACCTGATCTTGCTTATGCGGTTGGTGCATTTGCAGTGGCAGTTGTCAGTCGTGCGATGACTCTCACTGGCATTGTTCATTGTGGAGCCATGCAGGTCGTCACTCGATACCTGCATCAAGAGTGTCATTCTAGCTCTAGCCATAGCAATATGCATGTTGCATCTACACTAGAGCATGTTTGGAGTGACCCCGTGGGCATAGGTTGAGAGTTGTCTTCTCTCACCTCTTGTATATACTAGTTGTAGGCTAGTCTTCTTGCCACTTATCGGCACACAGCCTTTAGTGGGAGAATGTTAGGTAAAGGCGGTGTGCCTCACCGTGCTTTGCCCATGTCCGTCGGCCAGTGTCCGACTGCCACATTTATCTCCTTATTCTTTATACATACAAAGAATAAGGAGCTCTCACTTACATTCTCACATGGTACTCATACAGTGAGATTTGGGAGCTCCACCCACATCCTGTGTCCTGCTCTCTGTCCCTCTCTCTCTCCTTCTCACTTTTCGCACACGCACCGCACTCGTGCACTCACACAAACCCACTTAGAGGGAGCTTAATAATATAGCAAAAAAAGAAAAAAACATTTTTTCAGCTGCATATGACGTTGCCACCCCACCCATCCTCATGCCCCCACAGTGGGCCACCTCTCCCTTGGCATCACCCTCCCCCCTCTCCTCCATTATCCCTCTCTCCCTCCTTCATTATTATCACATGAAGCGGAAAACCCTCTCGCTCGTCAACCCACAGGGGTCCGTCATGCATGGGACAACTCTCTCTCTCTCTCTCTCTCTCTCTCTCTCTCTCTCTCTCTCTCTCTCTCGTTATTCCCACACACACACACACACACACACACACACACACACAACCTCACACACTCCCTCCCTCTCTCCCCTCTTGTCCATCTCTCTCTCTCTCTCACCCTCTTGACTATCTCTCTCCCTCTCTCCAGATCAGTGTTGGCCCGGGGCAGTCACTTATCAAAAGACCCCTATATCACATGCGTTCAAGAGGTAATTAATAATACCCCAATATACATACTATACTTACAATGTGATCCTATTTAAAAAAACCCCACCCCCCTCTATATGTATACATTTTGGTCTTTTAATAATCCTCGCCGGTTAACTCACGTGATATCATACACATTCTAAAAAGTGACCGCCCCGGGAGTTTTGGCAGTCGGCTCAGCCTGAGTATCTCTCTCTCTATAAACACCCTCCACACACACACTCTCAGTCTCTCTCCCCAACTCCGTCACCCTCTCCCTCCCTCTCTTCCTCTCTCGCTCACTCACACTCGCTCCCTCTCTCTCTTGTCCTTTGTTGGAATGAGCCCGCAAGGCGTAGAAAACCTCTCTCTCTCTCTTTCTCTCTCTCTCATTCACACACACTCTCACAGGCTTACCTCTACACACACACACACACACACACACACACACACTCACTCCATCTCTCACTCACACTGTCTCTCCCTCTCTCCCTCTCTCTGTAGCCAAGCCAGCCATAAAATATATATATATTTCTCTTATACTCGTGTTCCCACACACACACTTGCCCACACACTAACCCACATACACACACACAACCCCATGTACATACCCACACACTCTCCCTCGGTCTCTCTCTCACCCATATACTATAAACACATACACCCACATGCTTTCCGTACACACAAAACATCACTTACATGCATAAAAATGCACATACTTACACATTCAGACACACCCAACGAGCATATGCACATACACAAAAAAGCGCATGCATGCCATACTCATGTATAAGAAGAAAATCCCAGAAGAATTTGACATGGACGCCTAAAAAAGAAAAACAAGAACAACAAGATCACGCGATGGCGACCATAGTTCAAACAAAAATGCCAAAGGCATGCCCCGGCCGGCCCCAAAACTGAGGAACATGCTACACCGGCGCACCAGTGAAGCCCGCCATTGACCGGCATCTCGTCCATGATGCATCTCTATAGTAAACATCCATAGGGTAGCCTATTTTCCTGTTTACAAGCCAAAACCTTGTATAAAAACCGATTTTATATTTCCACCTCTCTCTAGGTGATTGTCACAAAGGCCCACCTAGGATATATCATTTAAAAGTTCTCATAAAAGAAAGCAAGGTTCAACCATCTGGAGCCCGGCTCCTTGCTTTGTCTCTCCTGATTAGGGCACTAACCTAATCAAGTTATCCTAAACTAATGTAGCCTACACCTATAAAAGCACATAGAGAGGTCACTATCAAGAGGGGACTAGGGCACTTGCAACACTGGTAGCACTTGGTGGAGCACTTGAGAGTTAGCACTTGAGGAGGAATCCATGGCCACACACTGACTCCAAGGGTTGCCACACACAAGAGTAGGGTCTCCGTACATATGCAATTCTCCCTGGAAAACGCACTATAGTCTCTCTCTCTCTCTCTATTTCTCTCTCTCTATCTCTCTCTCTCTCTCTCTCTCTCTCTCTCTCTCTCTTTCTCTCTTTGTCTCTCTCTCTCTCCAGTGTACATTATTATTGTTACCTTAATAACTATTGTCCATGTACTAGCTGTTCAAAGCTAGATGGTGCCCCCTGTTCACTTCTCGTGACAAGTTCTGTGTGCACGGTCCTGGCGTTGAGGCCGTCGGGGTCCGTTTTGTGCTTTGCGCTTGTCAATAGCTATGCTATTCACAAGCTAAGAGGGAAATTTGGGGTGTTTCTACCACCCTAAAGTCTCATAAGGAGTATCATTTCGAGGCTTCAATTGTGGTGGAGACATATTTTCTACCATTGATAGGGATGATTGTGAATTTCTCTACTCCGGACCTTGATTTGGACATTTTTATGTTCTAGTGGATAGCTTTTATTAAGTCTCTTAACTTTGAATTCTATCATATTGTAGGTAGAGAGAACCCAGTAGTAGCTATGTTTTCAAGATCCAGGTATATAGATGAAGAAAAAATTCTTATCATGAGTGATGATGTGGGCTTGAATCCGTACACTTTTTCTCATTTTCATTCAAGTTATAGTACCCTTGTTCATTCTTTTGAGGCTGATGTATGAGGAACATCGGCTTTTCATAGGCCATTATCTTAGCACATTTACCAGACAAGATCGATAGAGTTATCAAGTACAAGAAGATCTAGAAAAATGCTTATGGCTAATTTCTTTAAGGTGGTCATTTGTGGAAGCAAACAAAGAATCTAGGTGGGGGATATCTTTTGGCGAGCATTTTCTTGCAACCACGTTTTTGGGATCCGGCAAGCTCATTCAAAAAAAAAATATTTTCCTCTATTCTCAAATTTATTCTCTCTTGATCCTCTGTCGGGCTCTCTCTCTCTCTCTCTCTCTCTCTCTCTCTCTTTCCGAGCGTGCAGGCATTGTCTCTCTCTTTCCGGGCGTGCACGTGCAGGCTACACTGAGTCTGCTCTCTCTCTCTCTCTCTCTCTCTCTCTCTCTCTCTCTCTCTCTCTCAGCCGTTTTTTGACCTAGTAGACAGCAGTTCACTCTTTTGACCATAACTTGCTCATCCGAACTCAGATTTAGGTGATCTATAGCCTCAATCGAAGAGCACGAAGCCCTCTATGCATTGATGTAAAGAAAGAATTTTTCTGTGTAATGGAAGGCTTTGCTGTAACAGCATCTCAGAACTGAAAAAACTGTCAAAACTTTACGTTTTTGTTGCCGACTTGAAGGCAATGTCAGACAAAACTTGCAAGGGTGGAAAGGCCACACTCGCCATGGAGAATGATGCAAAATCTCCAAGGAATTTGGATGCTAATCCAACCACATCATCTACAACAACGGAAGCAATGATCATGGCTTACTTGATCTCGTTACAAGAAACCGTCAACAACCAAGGTGAAGAGTTGCGCGCACTTGCAATGGAGAATGGTACTTTAAGAATTCTCGTTGTGGAGAATGAGCACCTCAAGAAGGTTGTTGAAATGCAAACAACGCGCTTGATGCATCTTGAGAATGAAGTTCAAGAATGTAAACGCTCTCTTGTTGACATGAATGTATTGAAAGAGCGCTTGAGCAAAGTTGAGAGTGATCATGTACTAAAAGAGGAAACAATAGATACAATACGACATGATGTATGTGAGATGAGAAATGCATCCAAATCATGGGCTGATATATGTAAGGATAATGTGGTTTCTATATCTCCTAGCACGCAAGCCGTTGTCCAAGCAAAGAATGTAGAGAATGTGCACTCAAGAATTGCACGAACGACAAAAACGCTCAAAGAACATCGTCATTCGTGGAATCAAGGAGAAAAGCATGGAAACACCTCAATCTCTTACAGTTGCTATTGAAGAGTTTTTTGCTACACACTTTGGCATGTCAGGAATCATAGCTTATGGTGCACATCGAGTTGGAAAACAAGGAGTCCCTCGCTCGGGAGAAAGACCTATTGTATGTACCATGGCTGATGAGGTAAAGAGAAAGATCATCATTGACAATGGTTGGATCTACCTCAAAGGAACGGGTTGTAATGTATATGAGGATCGCACTCTTATGCAACAAAATGTACGTCGCAAAGCATACGAGGAAAGAAGCAAGAAGGTTAAGGTATCATCTCAAGAAGAAAAGGCACTTGAGGAGGATGCAAGTCCACCCAACAAATAGAGACACATGATCTATGAGACCAACTCACGCTTGCGAATAAGCTTTTGGAATTGTAACGGGTATCCATGGAATGTGGGAATTGGCATTGATGAGCTCACCAATGACTCCGATGTGATACGTCTTGTCGAAACATGGGAGCATGATGCGCAACGAATTCTTGGATTTGACAAATACGATGTGCATTCTTTGATGTGGGCCAAAAATGCAAAGCAACGAAGAGGGCAAGGAGGCGTAGCATGTATGACCAAAAAGGGTTTGAAAGATGTTTCCATTGTCAAAGAAGATAAGTATAAACGCTACTTATGGCTGAAAATCAGCCCACCAAATGGTCAAGTCATGTTTGTGGCCGGCTGCTAAATTCCTCACTATGACTCCAACTTTTATGCTTGCTTGAATATGGATAGAGATCATCCCTTTGTTGAACTAGAGGAAGACATTGCTCATTACAAGGATCAAGGTGAAGTCATTGTTTTTGGAGACATGAATGCTCGCACAAATATGCTACAACACGACACACAACAAGTAGACATGCCGCATGTTTCAAGAAGAATGGATGACTCATACATGTATAATCGAAGTTCTAATGATGCAAAAGAAGTGGATCACTATGGAGAGTCACTTCTACATATGTGCAATAGTACCGGAATGCTCATTGCAAATGGTGTATCTCTATGGCAAGGCACCAATGACTTTACATGTAGAAAGCACAACGGTGCTAGCGTGATTGACTATATGTTGTTCTCGGAAGCCACTCTAGAATGCATACAAAGCTTTACACTTGGTGAATGGAATCCGGAATCGGATCATAGGATGTTATGTATTGACCTCAAGTGTGGTAAATGGCCCAGGCATGTAGCCTCCAATCATGATGTGAATCATTTGTACCTACGACTAGACTTCAAACGAGCACTTATATATACTGATATGGTGGACCAAATGTTAAGCATGATAGAGCATCAAGAGAGCCCAACATTAGAATGCAAGTGGAATGTTTTCAAAGAAGTAATTTTCTCTTGTGCAAAGGAATGCTTTTCGGTTAAACACATGTCTTGCAAAAGGTCTAAGAAGGGTAGCACCAAGAAGAAATGGTTTGACATGGAATGTAGTCAAGCCCGAAAACACTTGCTAAGATTGGATGCAATGAAAGACAAGGAAGTTTACTTGCAACGTTCACACACATACAAAGCACTTGTTCAAAACAAGAGGAGAAGGTGGGAAGTCGAAAAACAACTTCTTTTAGCACAAGAGAAAGCACATGCATGTGGCAAGTTTTGGCAAAATCTAAAAGGCAAGCGCGTTGAGAGCTTTGGTGACTTGACTCTTGAGGATATGTATATGCATTGTAAGAATCTCTATGAGCAACCCAATGTTGATAAGATGGAGTGTTGTAGCTCCCTTCCGTTTATGTCTCCCTTCTTTACCATTGAAGATGTATGCCGCGCGCTTGAGAAACTTGCTACTCGTAAGGCAAGTGACCTTCAAGGTGTCAAGGCTGAAATGATTAAATGGACAAGCAAGAAAACATGATATTGGATATGCGATATGTTTAACCTTGCACTTCAGTATGGCATGCCTCATGATTGGAGTGCAAATTGGATCAAACCTTTGCACAAAGGACGAGATGTAAACAATGTGAACAACTATCGCACTATAATGGTTGGTTCTTTAATGGCAAAGTTATTTGGATGTATCATGGAGATGACGATAAGTGAATGGGATGAAAAGAATGGCAAACGTGCACTTGGCCAAGCAGGTTTTCGAAAGCATCATAGCACTATTGATCACCTTGTCACTCTTTGAGTTCTTATGGAAGCGTCTCGATTGAAAGGAAAAAAGTTGTATTGTTGCTTTGTGGATTTCAAGAAAGCTTTTGACATGGTACCGCGAGGAAATCTTTGGAGACGTATGCAAAGCCTTCAAGTGCCGAGAGAATTTATGCATGCAGTGTTTTGCATCTACCAGAAAGTGATATGTCGATTACGTATGGGAGATGGAATTTCAGAATTTTTTGCAAGCACTATTGGTGTTAAACAAGGATGCCCACTTTCCCCAACCCTCTTTGGGCTACTCATTGATGAATTGGAATGCATGGTTCTTGACTTTATGCAGCAAGAAGGCATAGAAGAGGTTAAGATTGGAAATGCGGTGATCATGCTTTTGCTTTATGCCGATGATGTAGTGCTCTTGGCACATACCTTAGAAGATGCACAAAAGCTTATGAGTGTCTTGGAACGCTTTTGCCTACATAGTGGGCTGATCGTGAATGGGTCCAAAACCAAGGTTATGCTTGTAAAGACCCTCAATGATGAAAATCCATGCATTGTATACAACAATGAGAAACTTGAAGCGGTAGATCACTTCAAGTACCTTGGCCTTCAGGTTCCATCCAATCATAAATGGAAGGATTGTGCAATGCGTCGCTTGGAAGCCGGAAAGAGGGCTTATTATGCATTTGAGAACATGTGCAATGCAGGAGAGATCAAGTGTTGGGCTCTCAAAAAGTACCTCTTTGACACATTGGTGACACCGGTGCTTCTTTATGGAGTGGAGGTGTGGGGTGGAAGCATCAGGAAGTCTACTTGGAAAGAGTTTGAGAATGTCCAAAAGCGTTTTCTCACCAACTTTCTCCAAGTCAAGACACAAACACCCTACATGCTCTTACTTCTTGAGTCCGGATCGCTTCCCATTGAGGTCTTGGGCATGGAAAGGGTTGTGGAGTACATGCGTAAGACACAACGTAGCCCTTTGCATCGACTTCCTAGAATCGCATATTAAGCAAGGCAAAAGGTTCAAAAGACATGCAACAACAAAATACTAAGTTCGGGGTGGATGCTTGATATCAAGAAATGGTTTGGAAGATGAGATGCACGTCACTTGATCAAGGATGTGTCGATTGTCTCCCAAGTTAATGAGGCCTTCTTACAACGCCAATGTATCATGGCTTGGGAGAAATCCGGAGGTTCTCGCTTCAGCCATTACACCACACACGTTGCCCCAAACTACAAATCTCTCTTCTTCTCGGAACGAGGTAACCGAACCCATTCCTACATCCTTGAGACCATCCCGTTGAGTGCGATCCGCACCATTGCCTCCATTCGTCTTAGCTCGCATTCTCTACGCTGCGAGACAGGACGTTGGGGCACTGGCGAGGAATGTCATCGACTTTGCACCTTATGCCCTCGTCAAGTGCGAGAGAGTGAGTACCACACACTACTTGAGTGCTCATCTTTTGACCACATTAGGTCCTCTTATCCCCATATATTCAGCCATGATCTCTCCCTACATACCTTCCTCTCCCAACCACGATGTGGACTCTCTATTGCGACGCTCATTTCAGCCATTTTTGAGCAACGAGAGTCACTTATGAACTCCACTCACACCACGTGACATGTTCATTTGGTCCCATAGGTCATATTTGACCTCCCAAGACGATAATAGAACTATCTATCTCTCTCTCTCTCTCTCTTCTCTCTTGATCCTTCGTCGACCTCTCTCTCTCTCTCTCTCTCTCTGTCTCTCTCTCTCTCTCTCTCTCTCTCTCTCTCCCCCATACCTCACCCACATGCTCCCTCATCCTGTCCCTCACCCACTCTCTCTCTCTCTCTCTCTCTCTCTCTCTCTCTCTCTCTCTCTCGCTCTCTCTCTCTCTCTCTAGTAGACAGCAGTTCACTCTTTTGACCATAACTTGCTCATCCGAACTCCGATTTAGGTGATCTATAGCCTCAATCGAAGAGCACGAAGCCCTCTACGCATTGATGTAAAGAAAGAATTTTTTTGTGTAATGGAAGGCTTTGCTGTAACAGCATCTCAGAACTGAAAAAACTTTCAAAACTTTGCATTTTTGTTGCCGACTTGAGGGCAATGTTAGACAAAACTCGCAAGGGTGGAAAAGCCACACTCGCCATGGAGAATGATGCAAAATCTCCAAGGAATTTGGATGCTAATCCAACCACATCGTCTACAACAACGGAAGCAATGATCATGGCTTACTTGATCTCGTTACAAGAAACCGTCAACAAGCAAGGTGAAGAGTTACACGCACTTGCAATGGAGAATGGTACTTTAAGAGTTCTCGTTGTGGAGAATGAGCACCTCAAGAAGGTTGTTGAAATGCAAACAACACGCTTGACGCATCTTGAGAATGAAGTTCAAGAATGTAAACGCTCTCTGGTGGACATGAATGTAGTGAAAGAGCGCTTGAGCAAAGTTGAGAGTGATCATGTATTGAAAGAGGAAACGATAGATACAATACGACATGATGTATGTGAGATGAGAAATGCATCAAAATCATGGGCTGATATATGTAAGGATAATGTGGTTTCTACATCTCCTATCACGCAAGCCGTTGTCCAAGCAAAGACTGTAGAGAATGTGGACACTCAAGAATTGCAAGAACGACAAAAACGCTCAAAGAACATCGTCATTCATGGAATCAAGGAGGAAAGCATGGAAACACCTCAATCTCTTGCGGTTGCTATTGAAGAGTTTTTTGCTACACACTTTGGCATGTCAGGAATCATAGCTTATGGTGCACATCGAGTTGGAAAACAAGGAGTCCCTCGCTCGGGAGAAAGACCTATTGTATGTACCATGGCTGATGAGGTAAAGAGAAAGATCATCCTTGACAATGGTTGGATCTACCTCAAAGGAACGGGTTGTAATGTATATGAGGATCGCACTCTTATGCAACAAAATGTACGTCGCAAAGCATACGAGGAAAGAAGCAAGAAGGTTAAGGTATCATCTCAAGAAGAAAAGGCACTTAAGGAGGATGCAAGTCCACCCAACAAATAGGGACACATGATCTATGAGACCAACTCACGCTTGCGAATAAGCTTTTGGAATTGTAACGGGTATCCATGGAATGCGGGAATTGGCATTGATGAGCTCACCAATGACTCCGATGTGATACTTCTTGTCGAAACATGGGAGCATGATGCGCAACGAATTCTTGGATTTGACAAATACGATGTGCATTCTTTGATGTGGGCCAAAAATGCAAAGCAACGAAGAGGGCAAGGAGACGTAGCATGTATGACCAAAAAGGGTTTGAAAGATGTTTCCATTGTCAAAGAAGATAAGTATAAACGCTACTTATGGCTGAAAATCAGCCCACCAAATGGTCAAGTCATGTTTGTGGCCGGCTGCTACATTCCTCACTATGACTCCAACTTTTATGCTTTCTTGAATATGGATAGAGATCAACCCTTTGTTGAACTAGAGGAAGACATTGCTCATTACAAGGATCAAGGTGAAGTCATTGTTTTTGGAGACATGAATGCTCGCACAAATATGTTACAACACGACACACAACAAGTCGACATGCCGCATGTATCAAGAAGAGTGGATGACTCATACATGTATAATCGAAGTTCTAATGATGCAAAAGAAGTGGATCACTATGGAGAGTCACTTCTACATATGTGCAATAGTACCGGAATGCTCATTGCAAATGGTGTATCTCTATGGCAAGGCACCAATGACTTTACATGTAGAAAGCACAATGGTGCTAGCGTGATTGACTATATGTTGTTCTCAGAAGCCACTCTAGAATGCATACAATGCTTTACACTTGGTGAATGGAATCCGGAATCGGATCATAGGATGTTATGTATTGACCTCAAGTGTGGTAAACGGCCCGAGCATGTAGCCTCCAATCATGATGTGAATCATTTGTACCTACGTCTAGACTTCAAACGAGCACTTATATATGTTGATATGGTGGACCAAATGTTAAGCATGATAGATTACCAAGGGAGCCCAACAGTAGAATGCAAGTGGAAAGTTTTCAAAGAAGTAATTTTCTCTTGTGCGAAGGAATGCTTTTCGGCGAAACACATGTCTTGCAAAAGGTCTAAGAAGGGTAGCACCAAGAAGAAATGGTTTGACATGGAATGTAGTCAAGCCCGAAAACACTTGCTAAAATTGGATGCAACCAAAGACAAGGAAGTTTACTTGGAATGTTCACACACATACAAAGCACTTGTTCAAAAGAAGAGGAGAAGGTGGGAAGTCGAAAAACAACTTCTTTTAGCACAAGAGAAAGCACATGCATGTGGCAAGTTTTGGCAAAATCTAAAAGGCAAGCGCGTTGAGAGCTTTGGTGACTTGACTCTTGAGGATATGTATATGCATTGTAAGAACCTCTATGAGCAACCCAATTTTGATAAGATGGAGGGTTGTAACTCCCTTCCATTTATGTCTCCCTTCTTTACCATTGAAGATGTATGGCGCGCGCTTGAGAAACTTGCTACTCGCAAGGCAGGTGACCTTCAAGGTGTCAAGGCTAAAATGATTAAATGGACAAGCAAGAAAACACGATATTGGATATGCGATATGTTTAACCTTGCACTTCAGTATGGCATGCCTCATGATTGGAGTGCAAATTGGATCAAACCTTTGCACAAAGGAGGAGATGTAAACAATGTGAACAACTATCGCACTATAATGGTTGGTTCTTTGATGGCAAAGTTATTTGGATGTATCATGGAGATGAAGATAAGTGAATGGGCTGAAAAGAATGGCAAACGTGCGCTTGGCGAAGCAGGTTTCCGAAAGCATCATAGCACTATTGATCACCTTGTCACTCTTCGAGTTCTTATGGAAGCGTCTCGATTGAAAGGAAAAAAGTTGTATTGTTGCTTTGTGGATTTGAAGAAAGCTTTTGACATGGTACCGCGAGAAAATCTTTGGAGACGTATGCAAAGCCTTCAAGTGCCGAGAGAATTTATGCATGCAGTCTTTCGCATCTACCAAAAAGTGATATGTCGATTACGTATGGGAGATGGAATTTCAGAATTTTTTGCAAGCACTATTGGTGTCAAACAAGGATGCCCACTTTCCCCAACCCTCTTTGGGCTACTCATTGATGAATTGGAATACATGGTTCTTGATTTTTTGCAGCAAGAAGGCATAGAAGAGGTTAAGATTGGAAATGCGGTGATCATGCTTTTGCTTTATGCCGATGATGTAGTGCTCTTGGCACATACCTTAGAAGATGCACAAAAGCTTATGAGTGTCTTGGAACGCTTTTGCCTACATAGTGGGCTGATCGTGAATGGGTCCAAAACCAAGGTTATGCTTGTAAAGACCCTCAATGATGAAAATCCATGCATTGTATACAACAATGAGAAACTTGAAGCGGTAGATCACTTCAAGTACCTTGGCCTTCAGGTTCCATCCGATCATAAATGGAAGGATTGTGCAATGCGTCGCTTGGAAGCCGGAAAGAGGGCTTATTATGCATTTGAGAACATGTGCAATGCAGGAGAGATCAAGTGTTGGGCTCTCAAAAAGTACCTCTTTGACACATTGGTGACACCGGTGCTTCTTTATGGAGTGGAGGTGTGGGATGGAAGCATCAGGAAGTCTACTTGGAAAGAGTTTGAGAATGTCCAAAAGCGTTTTCTCACCAACTTTCTCCAAGTCAAGACACAAACACCCTACATGCTCTTACTTCTTGAGTCCGGATCGCTTCCCATTGAGGTCTTGGGCATGGAAAGGGTTGTGGAGTACATGCGTAAGACACAACGTAGCCCTTTGCATCGACTTCCTAGAATCGCATATTAAGCAAGGCAAAAGGTTCAAAAGACATGCAATAGCAAAATACTAAGTTCGGGGTGGATGCTTGATATCAAGAAATGGTTTGGAAGATGAGATGCACGTCACTTGATCAAGGATGTGTCGATTGTCTCCCAAGTTAATGAGGCCTTCTTACAACGCCAATGTATCATGGCTTGGGAGAAATCCGGAGGTTCTCGCTTCAGTCATTACACCACACACGTTGCCCCAAACTACAAATCTCTCTTCTTCTCGGAACAAGGTAACCGAACCCATTCCTACATCCTTGAGCCCATCCCGTTGAGTGCGATCTGCACCATTGCCTCCATTCGTCTTAGCTCCCATTCTCTACGCTGCGAGATAGGACGTTGGGGCACTGGCGAGGACTGTCATCGACTTTGCACCTTATGCCCTCGTCAAGTACGAGAGAGTGAGTACCACACACTATTTGAGTGCTCAGCTTTTGACCACATTAGGTCCTCTTTTCCCCATATATTCAGCCATGAGCTCTCCCTACATACCTTCCTCTCCCAACCATGATGTGGACTCTCTATTGCCATGCTCATTTCAGCCATTTTTGAGCATCAAGAGTCACTTATGAACTCCATTCACACCACGTGACATGTTCATTTGGTCCCATAGGTCATATCTGACCTCCCAGGACGATAATAGAACTATCTATCTATTTATCTCTCTTGCCCTCTTGACTATCTCACTCCCTCTCTCCAGATCAGTGTTGGGTTGGGGCAGTCACTTCTCAAAAGACCCCTATATCACGTGCGTTCAAGAGGTAATTAATAATACCTCAATATACATACTATAATTACACTGTGAGCCTATTTAAAAAACCCCCACCCCCCTCTATATGTATACATTTTGGTCTTTTAATAATCCTCTCTGGTGAAGTCACGTGATATCATACACATTCTAAAAAGTGACCGCCCCGCGAGTTTTGGAAGTCCGGCTCAGCCTGTGTATCTCTCTCTCTATAAACACCCACCACACACACACTCTCAGTCTCTCTCCCCAACTCCGTCACCCTCTCCCTCCCTCTCTTTCCCTCTCGCTCACTCACACTCGCTCCCTCTCTCTCTTGTCCTTTGTCCGAATGAGCCCGCAAGGCGTAGAAGATCTCTCTCTCTTTCTCTCTCTCTCTCTCTCTCTCTCTCTCTCTCTCTCTCTCTCTCTCTCTCTCATTCACACGCACTCTCACACGCTTACCTCTACACACACACACACACACACACACACACACACACACACACACAGTCCATCTCTCACTCACACTGTCTCTCCCTCTCTCGCTCTCTGTGTAGCCAAGCCAGCCATAAAATATATATATATTTCTCTTATACTCTTGTTCCCACACACACACTTGCCCACACACTAACCCACATACACACACACAACCCCATGTACATACCCACACACTCTCCCTCAGTCTCTCTCTCACCCATATACTATAAACACATACACCCGCGCACTTTCCGCACACACAAAACATCACTTACATGCATAAAAATGCACATACTTACACACTCAGACACACCCAACGAGCATATGCACATACACAAAGAAGCGCATGCATGCCATACTCACGTATAAGAAGAAAATCCCGGAAGAATTTGACATGGATGCCTAAAAAAGCAAAACAAGAACAACAAGATCACGCGATGGCGACCATAGTTCAAACAAAGATACCAAAGGCATGCCCTGGCTGGCCCCAAAACAAAGGAACATGCTACACCGGCGCACCAATGAAGCCCGCCATTGACCGGCATTTCGTCCATGATGCATCTCTACAGTAAACATCCGTAGGGTAGCCTATTTTCCTGTTTACAAGCCAAAACCTTGTATAAAACCGATTGCATATTGCCACCTCTCTCTAGGTGATGGTCACAAAGGCCCACCTAGGAGATATCATTTAAAAGTTCTCATAAAAGAAAGCAAGGGTCAACCATATGGGGCCCGGCTCCTTGCTTTGTCTCTGCTGATTAGGGCACTAACCTAATCAAGTTATCCTAAACTAATGTACCCTACACCTATAAAAGAACATAGAGAGGTCACTATCAAGAGGGGACTAGGGCACTTGCAACACTGGCAGCACTTGGTGGAGCACTTG